>NC_142391.1:1470000-2070000 GCF_059441095.1 Idiotropiscis lumnitzeri
AAAAAATATATATATATATATATATATATATATATATTAATCCATGATTAAAAAATATACAGATCTACTTATTTTTAAATTTTCAATTTTACTTACTTGTACAACTTGTACTTAACAAAATATATTTGCGGGGCTTTTTTTATACTGACATTTTCATTTTTGTGGAAGAATTTTCTTTTTGTACAATTTTTTTGGGGGGGGCATTTTCGTAATTTTGTAGACAATAACCTAAACATAATCATATAGGTCCAATGACTTGATTCCCTCCTCGAAGTCTTGAACAACATTATTTGTTATGATTTATTTTTGTAGGGGAAAAAAACACACAGTTAGTTTAGTCGGCGTGAGACTCAAACCGAGTGAAAGCAAACCTGTCACATTTTCGCTACGGGAGGTTCGACTCCCAAAATGACCTCCGGCAGACTCGCGCCGCGTCTGGAGTCGACCACGCCCCCTTGCGTGCTGATTGGCTGGCAAACTTTTTTTTTTTTGCTGTCATCAGCGTCAATACAATTCAAAGAAGTTGTTCACGCCGTCTGACACTTGTTGAGAAACCCGGAGAAAAAGAAAAGCGCTCCAGCTCGGTGCCGGCCGGCTTCGCTGGAAGTGATGATCGACCCCGAGTCCCACCACCCGAACCAGCCGAGCCAGCATCACTCCTCCGCATCCAAAGGCGTCCAGGAGGCCGCCGACATGGCCGTCTACTGCGACTCCCTGAGCGGCATGTACCACCACCACCACCACCACCACCACCATCATCCCCCGCACCAGCTCCAGAACCACCAGCAGCAGCAGCCGCCTCAGAACCTCCAGCCCGCCGCCCACCGAGCCGCCGGCTTCGGCCTGGCGGACTTCGGCTCCCCTCCCAGCCCGTACCTGTGGGGCGTCAACCCTCCCCCGCCGCCACCACCGACAGCCGCGGCCGCGCCGTACCTGCACGCGGGCGGCCCCTCCGCCCACTTCGTCCCGCCGGCGTACGGCTCCCCGCGGCCGTTCCTAGCCGCCGGCTCGTCGGCCTTCGGCGGCCCGGAACTGGGCTGGCTGTCGGTGGCCAGCCAGGAGGAGCTGCTGAAGCTGGTGCGGCCGCCCTACTCGTACTCGGCGCTCATCGCCATGGCCATCCAGAACGCGCACGACAAGAAACTGACGCTCAGTCAGATTTACGCCTACGTGGCCGACAACTTTCCCTTCTACAAGAAGAGCAAGGCCGGCTGGCAGAACTCCATCCGCCACAACCTGTCGCTCAACGACTGCTTCAAGAAAGTGCCGCGCGACGAGGACGACCCCGGTACGTGAACGCACCACTCGCCGTCGCGCCGCCTCAAGGGCCGCATAAAAAATCAAATCAAATCAAATCAAAGAATAATCATCGGAAACTTTTATACGTCTGGCGTCCAATTAGGATTAGATGTCATTATATTCAAGGAGACACTGTCCATCGTTGCAGACTGATGAAAATCCGCGAGAAAGAAATCCAAAACGAACATTGACGTCGCACACATTTCAACGTATTAAAATCCACTTTTGTGCATGGCAAACAAATTGTGAATAAAACAAAATGTTCAAATGGATAGACAATTGCGGGAGTAAAAAAGGTCATCAGTACCACTTTATAATGTCATCAATTTCTCGTTTTAATGTGACAAATTTGACATTTTAAGAATGATCAATTCCACATTTTAACATAATTTTTTTTCTTTAATTGATAAATTTCAATTTTGAACATAATCAATTTCACGGTAAAAATGTGATACATTTCATGTTTTTTTTTCTGAAAAACAAATTTGAACATCAAACAAAACACTCAAGCACAAAAAAAACGTTTAGAAAAGCCCAAAAATGTATCACTGTCACACCTGAATACAAATCCATCTCATCAATTTCACATTTGAAGGCGCTAAATTTCAAAGTGTAACGTGAAAATGCGATCAATTTTCACAATATTAGTTTGTAACGTTTGCGTTATAATGTGACAAACTTATCACGTTTCAACTTGATAACAACTTTGCAATGTCATAAAATTCACGTTAAAACGTGATCATTCATCGCGTTCAAACAAAGCAAAGCGATTTCTAACAGTTTAGGTCACTGGTGGAGTTTGACGAAGGTATGCGTCTTCTTTTCAACTTGAATAAACACTTTTTTTTTTTTTTTTTTAAATCAATATCATAGAAGGGGAATGTAATTGCGCATTTTGCAGCTTTTGTTTATACGACCCAAAACAGACTTTTGTTGTCACTCACCTTAACCCGAAGGAATTGCTTCATTTGCTTTTGCCAGATGTGGAATTCAGCAAATTTTAACGTGACATTTGTCATCACGCTAAAACCTGAAATTGATCACGTTCTAATGTCATCTTGATTTTTTTATTTTTTTTTGGTGTGACAGATATTCACTTCCAACTTCAAATGAGACAGATTATTTTGATTTGTGATCGATTGCCCAAAATCATTTTATCAATCAACATATCGGAAGTGTGAACATACTCCCCCCCCAAAACATTTCAACTTCTCCTTTTCCAAACACAAAACCAAATTGGTAGAACCAGCATTGAACCAATTGATTGGCAGAATTCCGCAAATAAGATACTTTCAAATCATTTTGGAACGCTCCCCAGAGGGTCAATTGAAATGTTGCCATTTGTTAAAAATAGAAGAATACAAAAATTGAATGAAAATGAATCGCAAGCAACTATAGAATGACTTTTTTTTTAGGGGGGGTGTCATGTGGCGTAATATTGGGATCAGTTTTTTTGTTTTTTTAATGAGCAACACAACACTACGCAACTCATTTTAATAAAAAAAAAAAGAGGTGCGAAGGTATTCCTCTTTTTGTTCTAGTTTTATCTTAAACAGACTCAACTAGACTCATTAATTAAACACCAAAAAGAGTTGGATACGTTTAGAAAGTGACATTTACTGAAAAGCTAAGTCTTCATTTTTCATCTAAAATGAAGACACGCACGCACACACACACACACGGTTAAGCGTCGTCCTCTCGTCTGTATTAACAACGTCATACGAGTCCAACTTTTTGGGAGGCCGATTCTGATATTTGGCAGCATAAAATCACAATAACTGATTGATCGTCCGATTATTTTTTTTTTTAAAGTATGCAAGGAAATAAAATGACTTCACTTTTGGTGCCTCAACGCTTCCAACGAGGAAGATATGAAAACGAGGACGAATGTTTGGCACGAATTTGGCCTTCAATATTTTTGGAACTTTAAACATTTCAAGATGAATTTAGCTGCAGATTGAAGCCATAAAATTTCTGCCGTGTTTAAGAAACCAAGTGACGTTATCGGCAAAAAACGAGATTTACGCACGACACCCTCAGACGTTAAATCCCATTTCCTCCACGCTCGTCTTTTTTTTATTTATTTATTTTTTTTGCCATTCAAAATCAAAACTTCATTTTCTTGTCGCAAAAGCTGCAACTCACCGAAAACGTTCTCATGTTTAAGCGGTGAATTAAAATCTTCTACTTTTCACCGTGCCCACCTGTTGCCAACGGTGACGAGCACAAAAGTTTGCTGTCAAATTTCAGAGCTCCACTTAGTGGACAAACGCTGCAAGGACGTCATGGAGAGCGATGCCGACACTGAACAGCATTCGCTGTTTCTTGAACGACAAGTACACGTGTGTCCGCTTGACCGATCAGCAAAACTGATTATTCTTATTTTGAAAAACGGCTTATCATCGGCAGAAAACATCAACGTCGATGAATCGGTCTGGCCCGAGTTATTTGCGGAACATACCTAGATGTCACTGGCAAACGTCCGACACTAAAGTCGCCGCCGGTCGAAAACCAAATGATTGACAAATGTGAATGTTCACACGGCAGGCAAAGGAAACTACTGGACGTTGGACCCCAACTGCGAGAAAATGTTTGACAACGGAAACTTCCGGCGGAAGAGGAAGCGACGGTCGGACCCGGCGTCGGCGCCGGTGACGGGGGCCACCAAGATGGAGGACGGCGCGCCGGCCCCCACGCCCAAAGCCTCCGACAGCCCCCAGCTGGGCCCGCCCTCGCCGTCGCCCTCAGACATGGACGCCCTGAGCGAGAGCCTCAAGACGCCGACGCCGTCGCCGTCGTGTTTTAGCAACTTTTATAGCAGCATGTCATCCCTGGGGGGGGCGGCGGCCCCCGGGGGGAGGCAGGGGGGGCCGCTGGGCCTGCTCAACGAGCTGTCCAGCAGGAACATTAGCGCCCTGCCGAGCCCGTACCACGGCGGCAGCCAGCAGGACTCGGCGGGGTCCGAGCACGGCGGGAGCGGCGAGGGTCTGCACTTCAACCGCGGCGTGTACTACAACGCCTTCGCAGGGGGGGGGCAGGGCGGACAGTTCAACAGCCACTTGTACAACAGCTTCAGTGTCAACAGCCTCATTTACCCCCGAGATGGGGCCGAGCTATAAGGGGGGACGACCCAGGGTACACTCCGCAGACACTTGATTAGGTACACCTCAAATCAAAAATTCACCGTTTTTTTGGGTTGCTAAGAGACGGGTTTTTTTTGGGTGCGTGTGTACCTAATGAAGTGTCTGGCGAGCGGAACTTTTCCTCGTGATGCATCATCAAGCACTTATCTCCTTTTGTTGATAAATGACATTAAATACGCTCGTTTGTCAATTTAGACGTGTGATTAGATTATGTTTTGTTGTTTTTTTTGCTCTCATTTTAGCAACTTTTGTTTTTTTCCTTAACTTGTACAGTCCAGGTTTTATTTACAAGTTCCAGCGAGGAGCAAATTTCAGATTTTCAAGCTTTGGCGAAAGTTCTGATGGTCAAGTTTTGGCTCAATATTGTTCCGATATGTTGAACTTTGACCTCGCTAAAACTCGCAGATGTCGATAAAGTTTGACGATGTTAAATTTTGAACTTTGGCTGGATAAAGTTTCAATATGTGGAGCTTTTGCCAGATCAAGTCCAGATTGTCAAGATTTTTGCCGGATAAAAATCACTTTTTGGCTAAAATTCCAAGCTTTGGTTAGCTAAAGTTTGTTTACGTCAAGCTTTGGCCAGGGATCAGATGAAGTCCCGACACGTCAAACTTTGCCTACGTAAGATTTTGGCATGTTCAGATTTTGCGAGGTCAACTTCAAATGTTGGCTAGTCAAGTGTGGCGTCTGTTAAAATTTGCTTCGTTAAATTTCAAATAATGGCAACGTTTTACTCCATAAAGTGTAAACATAACGATCGAAAGTTGGAATAGGTCCTGGAGGGCCGCATATCCTGCGTGTTTTAGATGCTTCCCTCCTCCAACGCACCTGATTCAAATGAAGAGGATATCGTTTTCAGAGCTTGCGGGATTTCCGATCGAGATCCGATATGTTAAAGTTCGTAAATGTGCCACTTGCGACAAAGTGCGCGAGTCATATCTCAAATGAAAGGCCGTGACCAGGACATTCCAGATGTGTCATCCCCTCGACGATATTCCCCCGTGTGAAGGCGCAATGACCAAAAAACTTCAATTGCCACCGTTTATTGAACTTGCAAATCAGCACTAACCCCATAGGGGAAGTTTTTCCCCCAAAAAAAAAAAAAAAAATGTTGCTCTTTGGCGGCCCAGCGTGTTGAAACCTGCCAAAGTTGCCGTTTATTTTTTGAGCAGGGAGCAAGTTTGGGTGGGGGTGGGGGTGGGGATGGAGATTGATCGCCTCACATTACCTCACAGAGACAAGACGTCTCCTCGCAGCTCGGCATGCAGTAAACATCGCACAACTTTTGATGGCTGAAACAAACAAACAAAATCTATTTTTGTAAATTATACTTTGCAAATATTTATGCTATTTATGCGGATGAACGGTCTTTTTTTTCGACAATTTTCCGATGATTTCTCTCGATGTATCATATCAATCACTGCTGTCTGGTATTTTTTTTCTCAGGATTCGGTGAGACATCCTTCAACTTTTTCTAATCTGCACACACACACACACACACACATGCGCGCACGCGTAGGCAGTTCTAACTGTGATTATTATAAATAAATGCCCTGTTGTCATAACATGTACTTGATCGTCTTTTTTTTTTTTTTTTTTCATGATTTTCAGATGCCGGCGCCTCTCCCCGATTTGCTTCATGTTTTTATGGCATTCTTTTAATCGACAGGAAAATTTTAATAAAATACCTCACGTCATTCAAATTGCTGAAGGATATTTTGTATCAATGATAAGTCGGGCTTGAATGAAATGAATCCATTTTAGAATTCAATACATTACAAATAGGTTTTATTAATAAATGGAAATAATCATTTGGAAAAATAATGTAAAAACAACCGAAAAAAATGTTTGACTTAGTTGTAACGATTTGCAGCGTGATCATATGGAAGCTTATCAAGCATGTTAAAATGTATGATTACAAATGTAACTATCGAATAAAACAACAACAAAAAAAAACTAAATAGTTGTCAAACAATTTGCACTTAGTAGTTAAAAGTTTCTTATTTGACATCAAAGACATGAGAAGTTTTAAAATATGTATTTGTTATCTTTGTCAGAATTATGTCGAAACTGGAAACAAAAATGTGCATCAAAAATATGAAACGTCCAACTTTTTTCGACATTGTTATTGGAAATTAGTTGCTCAAATAACTACAATGACTTTTTTTTTTTTTTTTTTTTTTTTTTTGACTTTGTCAAGTGGTTGCACAAAATATAAACATTATTTTAAAATCCAACACATCATTTTTCTTCAGTTTAGTTTTTGGGGGGCAAAAAAATCAAACAAAAATTTTCAAGCAAATCTCGGTGTTGCTGACACGTTACTTTCGAGCATCCAGCAGAACGAAACCCAACGAGAAAGTCTCATTCTTGCACAATAGTTGTGGTTACATTCAATGAAGTCGAATTATGAGTCACGGGCAAATATTTAAAGGACATTTAGCAAGCTTTCATTTAGGAGGAATTTCATTTTTGATTGATTTATTTTTTTGCAAATGATATTAATTCAAGTAGAACAAATGTTTTTAGCGACTATTTTTAAATAAAAAAAGTAGTAGAATAAAACGGAGGCCACTTTCGGCAATGTCGAGAGCAAAAGTTTGGCGCGGCTCCAGCGAGTTTGTGGCACGTCTTGGTGGATGACGGTGGGAAAACAAAAGCGCTTTTGTCTTTTGTCCCGGCTCCTTCTTGCTCGTCCGTCCGCCAATCAAAGGCTTGGCTTCTCTCATGCTGTTAGCCTTTGATGGTTAGCGTTAGCCGACACGGATGCGCCGATCCGAGAAAGCTCAACGTGTCGATATCTAAAGACGGCACCTTATCGTTACCTCCGCCAGGCACAATTTTGTTGACCTGGTTGCATAATTGCGGATATGTCAAGAAAACTTTTTTTTTGTTTTCATTTTGGTTACCACTTTTTTTTCAAGACTCTTGAGAACTGACCCATACCAATAGTTCTTCTAATACTTAAAATTTCAACTTATACAATGAGAAATAATTTATGCGTGCGATGATTTGCCGACATTTCATGGCAGCGCCAACTACTGGTGAGGAGGACTTATTTTATTTAGATTTTTTTTGCCTTAACTATTGCTGTCTGATATCGGCAGCCTTCATAAGTACCCAATACCTTGAAATAAGGCGTCCATTGGCCGTTTTAGTTTGTGCCTTTTTGTTGTTTCCGTCACGATAAAAGTGCATCCACAAAAAGTTGAAAGGAGGCAACTGGACTTTAATTCACTTTTAATCCAAAACGCGTCTTCAGTTCTAAAAGTGGTCTCTGGTGGGTGTGTCCCTTGGAGGTGTTGTTTTTTTTCCCCGGTGTGGCTGGCGAATGGCCCGTCGCACCAGCTGCCTTTTGGTTTGTTGCCTTGAGTCAACTTTTGCCGATGACCACGACAGACGTTAAAAAGTACATCCCAGGTCTCAAAATCAAAAACAGGATGAGACGTAAAGAAGAGGAAAGCAAAAAAAAAAATCTGAAAAATCTTCCTCAAACATCTAAAACGCATTTGAAATAGTTGCAGATGTGTTTTGCGTTTGAATGCAGCCACATATTTAAGAGGGTGTGCAGACTTGTGCAAACACGTTTGATTTCTTTTGGACTTTGCCTGTGTAATTTTCAAAATGAGGTTGAAGAAATCATTTTGGTTGCAAAGTGACCTGTTGCCAAACTCGGTGCTGTCATGAAATTGTAAACTTCAAATCAGGTCAAAAAAAAAAAAACCCTCAAATAACAGCGTCATAAAGATTTTTGTTCCTGTCCAGAAGGTTCCCAGCCTGGCAGCAGTTTGAGTGAATGAGCGAATCGGCTGCCAACTTTGCAATTAGAGAAGATCCAGTGACCCGGGGGTCCGTTTGAGCACCTTCCATTGGTGACACCTTCCCGGGCCCCCCACTCCCGCCCACCTTCCTCATTTGGCAACGTCGCCATCGGGTGACGTTGAAAAGCGCCATTGTTGATGCGGCTGGGAAGCGGCCGCAAGACGACGTTTTCGGGGGGCGACGCGTAAATCGCCGTCCTCAAAAGACCCCCGCCAGAGGTGACACCTCGTTAATGAGAATCTCAGAAAGAGACGATGAGTGGCCATTTTGGACATGGTGGAAAAGGCGAAACATGCTAGCAGGATCTTTCTTTGTTAGCATCAAAGGTCATTCGCGATGGATCGTTTTTTTAATGGAAGCTGTGTACTTACATTGAAGGCCGCTTACCCGCGTCAAAGACTTACTCGGCCATTTTGGATATGGCGGACAAGGCTACAAATGTCTTTTTATCCATTCGTTTTGGAGAAATTCGGCAATAAGTGACGACTTGAAAACCGCCTACTTCTAACGAAGAATATGGCCACGCCCCCTCCTCACTCCCCGTGGTCCTGCAAGAGTCACGAAAGGGACCGATTACAAACTCTCCATTGGAAAGCATCGTACTTTCATTGCTCATAACGTCCGAAAACAGTGATCAATTGGCACCGTAATTCATGTGGACGTCTCGACCTATGACCTCTTCAACATATCAAAAGGATTGACCTCTCTGTGGCCGAGAATGAGGAACTGTGGAAGTTGCAGGAAGGGTAAGAAGCTAATTTTGTAATGCTAACGCCTTGAAATTTTACAGCCCAAAGCTAATTGTTGCTATCAGCTGTGCCGTTATCCGACTGCGGGAACGGGAGAAATAAAGTCCGTTGGCCGCTGTCAGCCGCCGTCTGCCTCCTTCGAGTTCACGCGACTTTAGCCGAGCTGAAATATAACCCGTCGGGGGTTCGCGTGCGCATTCTCGCACTTGTCCGCTTCAGCACGTGTAAGTGGAGAATCGATCGGCACGGTATTTTGGATTTTGTGGAGGTGAGCTCACATTTGATGTCCATAAATCCAAAGTTTTGCGCAAAACGCTTTTCGACTTTCACAAGAGTTGTCATTTTGGTGGCGATCGGTCGCCGTTTTCAACAACACATCCGCAATATTACTTCGCTTGGATCCCTGCTGTGACGTAGATGCCGAAACCGGGAAAAAATAATCAATTTGTTGTAAATCTCATCACACAAAAACAAAATAAACTTAAATCACGACAGACTTTTTTGGGGGGGGGGCTTTTAGTAATGATGTCATTCTGACATGCAAAGCTTTTATAGAATTGCCAACGTTAACGTCAATCAAGTGTTCCTTTAAGCCAGTTCTTCTCAATTATTTTCTGTTACGGCCCCCCCCTAGCAAGAAGAAAACAATTTGCGCTCCCCCCCCACCGCCACCCACTCTCCGTCGCAATTCTAAATAATTGCCTTTCGTTGCAAAACTAACGTTACTACTCGCTGCGCACAATGCGCAAGGAGAGCGCCACTGCCAACTAGTGGAGTGGAGGTGCAATGACACTTTATTGTAGTACGGCTGAAAAAAAAGAGCATGTTCGCCAGTTACACGCACCCCCCTCAGCATCGGGCCACGCCCCGCTATTTGAGAAGCGCTGCTTTTACGATAAAAATACAACTTTATTTCTATAGCGCGTGTGAGCGAGATTTGTTTTTATTGGCAGATGGTGCAAAATGTTGTCAGGATGTCACATTCTTGTCCAAATCTTTTGTGTTTCTTTTGGGGGATGAGCATTTCGATCTCGTGAATGAGAAACACCCATTCTTTTTTTATTTTCAGAGTGCGCTGACATGAAAGTTTCTTTTTCTTTTTCGAGTCAACTTGAGCTCAAAACGTTTTTGCGCTTTCGGAATGGAGAGGAAGCGCATGGCGACGGGTCAACGTGATCCACGTCCTGGCGACTGGGCCTCTCGTAATCAAGCGTTCCGTCCTTTCCGTTGTGCGGGCGGCTGCAGGTGCGAGACATGCTTTGTTGATCATAATCCCCCCGGCCGGCGGAGAAGCTTTGAGCGCGCTTGACGTACCCTGAGCGGCGAGCCCTTTTGCTCCCCGGCCGCCGCGCCGCCACCGTCTCCCGCCGCCGCTCATGGGATCCGACAGGCGGAAAAATAATGAATAACACCTTCACCCGGAGATGACCCGGCTCCAATTCGTCGGCTCCGCACGACGGCTGCAGCGACTTACCACTTAATTGAGCCGCGCTGGATCAAATCATTCCCCGATTCGCTCGCCCCGTCAAGACGCTTCCTTCCTGCGCGCTCCCGCCTTCGGCTTGCAGTGCGACTGACGTTTTTGTTTTTTGGGAGGGGGGGGGGGGGGCGTTACAACGTCACGGATGCGATTCCCAACAAATGTATCGTGGAAAATTTCCTTTCATGATTCATTCACTAAAAATAATGTTGCTTTGTCGATCTCTCTCGTGACAAGCAGAGCCATCAAATAAGTGAGGGAATTTGCATCGTTGTCGTTTTATTCTGATGACTATTTTTATTCTTGTGCCTTTGCTCAATAACAGTTTGGAAATGAAATGATCTAAAAGCAGTCATCATCAAAATGGCGTTTGGGCGCCCTCTGCTGGTACGCAAAAGAATCACTGCTTAAGTACAATTCAGTTTTATTTCCCTTTTTTTTTTTTTTTTTGGGAATGTTTTTTTTTTTTTCATTTGATTTGGCTGTCCGACTGCTGAGGGGCGTGATTATTACAGGTAACAAAACAAAACCCAAAAAAAATCAATCAAGCAAAAATGGAAGACCCCTTTTCTTAAACAAACGGGCAAAATGAAACAAATAAAAACTTTCAAACTAAATCTTTGTTTTCATCTTTATCAATGACGTTTGTTCCTGCGCATTCGGATTTGATTTGATAAGTTGTTGACGTATTTCGTGTTTCACGTTGTCTTGTTTTTCTGAGTCTCCTCTTGATGTCTTGTCATTTTTTTTTTTTTTTTCCGCCTGTTCCGCCTCGTCAGCGCTGTTCCTTTGATCGGCTCCCTCCCGCCTCTTGTGCCTGGTGCAGGTGTGCCTCGTTGTTTCGCCCGTTTCTATTTAGTCGCCTGCTTTCTTCCGTTTGTTGTGGTCACAAGTTGTGTTTTTTGTAGTTTGCAAGAAAAAATGCAATCCAACTTTAATTCTCGCGCGCATTTCACAATCGCTGAAGCGTGAGCAAAGCGGTTTCCAGATGCTTTCATAGAAACAAGAGACACCGGAAGAAGAGCGACAGTCTCATGTCGAGTCGAAAGCGAAAGAAGAAAAATGTCTTCAAACGGGTTTTAAAATTTGGCTTGCCTAACATTAAATGGGAGGTCAAAGGTCATTCCATAGGGAAGGACCGGCAACAGAAAAGGCACGATCCCACTCCCTGAGGCTCCGCCTCCAGCGGGATTTGGTCGGCAGTTGTGAGGCCGCGGGCAGGTGCGTTGGGGTGGACGAGCTTGGCGAGGTTTGCCGGGGCGAGGCCATGAAAAGACGAACAGACGTATCTTGAAGCCAACTTTACTGGGAGCCAGTGAAGCGAGGCCAAGATGGAGGCGATGTGATCCGTCTTCCGAGCGGCAGCATTTTGGAGCAGTCGGAGCCGCTTGAGGGAGGACTGGCTGACTCCAAAGTCAAGTGCGTGACAGTAATCTAGCCGAGGCGTGGATTACTGCTTCGCTTTAGCCAGCTGCCAAAGATGAAAGAAGCCGGATCCAACAACGCCCATCTCATTTCAAGCCACTTGAAGTCCCGTTTAAAAGCCAAGTTTGAGACGGTCGGCTTGAGATAAGACGTCAGGGGGCCGAGGTCAACGGGGTTGAGAGTAAAAGGCCCACCGGGTCCGAAGACCAGAACTTCTGTCGTCTGTCGAATGAACGGACCACACTGGACCAACACGTAAAGCGTGCTTTTAGCGTGTTTGCGTTTTGTTTCCGGCGTGTTTCCCAACAGCCGGCAGGCGGGTGGGCGGATACTCAAATATTGTGAGGTGTGAGCCCCCCCCGCCCCCCCCATTCCCAGCAGGGAACCCGTCCGTCTTGCTGGTATGCGCATCGTTGGCCTACTGCCTGGCACTCCCACCACACGCACACACACACACTTTTAATTGGGGCCTCCAGATCACACTGTCACTTTACACTGCGTAATAAGCTATTAGACCCCCCCACCTCCACCCCCCCCCCCCACATTAATCGACATGGACGTTCTCATTGTGTACGGCCGGGACTGTTGTTCGCCCGGCTGTCCACGTCTTAACATTGGGACGGGCGGTGGGGGGGCCGCTTTGGTTGATGTAGGCAAACAGAAATGGGGGGGGGGGTGCGTTTGAGGGTCAAGTTGACGCAAGCTCCATCTTGTTGCCCCCCCCAGGAAACAAAAAAACAAACAAACTGTAACACCCTCATTGTCGTCATCTTGCTTTGGCAAAAATATGACTTTACGCCTCGCCCGGCGACAACACACCACCGAGGGGACCCCCTCGAATCGAAATACACCCCCCCACCCCTCCACACCGCCCTCACGGTGCTGCAGTGCATTATGGGAGTGAGGAGGAAACCAAAGGTTTCACCTTTTCAGGCATGACTCGTCATGGTGACCAAATTTCATGTTGCCAAGTCAAACTTTGTTCAATTTTAGATGCGCACCAAAAACAAAATGGTGCGCCAAACCAAAATGGCCAACTTCCTGTGTCTTTTGTTCTTCTTTTTTGTGGATCGACTTATGATAGACAGTCCGAACACATTTTTACGGTGCTAAAGTGGAATCAGCCTTTTCGGATGGATTTATTTATTTATTTATTTTTCTATTTTTAATCTGAAAAGATGTTTCCAAGCCAAAATCGCCTCTGGACATGGCTTTTATTTATTTATTTATTTATTTTTTTTAGAGATTTTTTTGGGGGGGTGTTTACTTATGATAGACAACTCTACCAAATTTCATGTTGCTAAGACCAACTGGCTTTGGGGCTGAATTTTGAAAAGAATTATTGAAAGTGCTACTGAGCCAAAATGTTTATTTAAAAGTTAAAAAAAAAAACACGACCATCCACTTCTTGAAACTTTTTTGTGGGTCTACTTGTGACCAAAGTCAAATTGGCTTCTAGGTCCGATTTTTTTTTTTCCTTCCCATTGGATGTTCTAAGCCAAAAGCCAAACGGGTCTCTTCAAAAAAAAAAAAAAAAAAAGAAATTGCGGACTTCCTCCGTATTTTCAAGCGTGGCTTCTTTGGACTTTTTTTGCGGGTCTTCTCATGAGAGACATGTCAACCCATTTCCAAGGTGCTAAATGAAACTGGCTTTTGGGCTTGAATCTTTTTTTTGTGTGTGTTGAATTCAAGAAAGCACCGCTCAAAATCACAATTTCAGACTTCGTTTTTTTTTAAAAATTTTTTTAGCATAGGATATTTTTGTTGCTCAATTTATACAAGACGTAGCGACCAAATGTCATGTTTCTAAGCTACCAAGCCAAAATGGCCAACATTCAAACCAACAGAGCAACTATCCTGCATCTTTTCTGGTCAGGCTTCGTGACACCTTTTTTGTGGGTTTACGCCAAAGACATGCTACAAAATTTTGTGTTGCTAAATCAAACTAATTTCAGGGCTCAATTTTTGGAATGGAAAACATGGTGCAAATCTCAAACATAACCTACAAATGGCGCTGTGGGGGCAGAAAAGTCCAGCAGTGTGTCACTATGGGAATAATTGCTAACACACACACACACACGCACCCCCCCCCCCCCCCCCACATGCACGCAGACACACACACACACACACACACATAGACTCTCTGCATCCAGGCTCTAATCCAGCCCCCTCTGAGCTCGGGGTCTCGGAGACAAGTTCATCCAGAGGGCGAAAGCAGCCTCCATGGCAAAGTAGGAGCCGGGTGATTG
The DNA here is from genome assembly GCF_059441095.1 of Idiotropiscis lumnitzeri. NCBI lineage: Eukaryota > Metazoa > Chordata > Actinopteri > Syngnathiformes > Syngnathidae > Idiotropiscis > Idiotropiscis lumnitzeri. The sequence continues at coordinate 1,484,168 of NC_142391.1, forward strand.
GTGGGAGGGGGGGGGGGGTTTCCAGTCGGGCGACGTTCCGACGAACAGCTTCATGTCGGCATACGAGGGCAAGTGGGGCGGGGTTAGGAGGGTTACTGGTTTTGGGGGGTTGATCCGGGTTCAGTTTCCCGAGGTCACGGCAGGACAGGAATGGATTCGGACCACCGATGGAAATTCCCAAATTTCTTTTCCCGCCGTAAAACTGGACAAAGATGGCTTTGATGGGCAGCGTGAAAGCGTTGTGGTGTTCCAACCGCCACGATTCCAGCCGGGAAATGTGCGGCTCACCTTCATCCCTCTTTTCCTCGTCAGTGTCTCGAAGACAACGTCACTCCCTTTTCTAGCTTTCGGCTATTTTAGAACAATTGACGTCTGAAAAGTCCGCTGATGACAGCACACTCAGACCACCGGAAAGGGAAAATCATGTCTTAAATTTGGTGGGCATTTCAAAACAAAAAGCCAGTTACACGAGCATTTAGAACATCCTAAAAAAAAAAAATCACATTAATTTCCAAAACCTATTTAAGCATCCCAAATTTGGCACCCCCCCTCCCCTTCTCCTTTGCAAATGTTTACATGTGTGTGTGTGTGTGTGTGTGTGTGTGTGTTCCGTGTGTGTTTGTGTACACAGTGGCACAATGGTGGGGCGTCACCATCACGCTTGCTTGTTATGAGGTAAACGCCACCTCTGACACTGCAGCAGGCGCTGCCTGGAGCGACCGCTAGCCGCAACGCGCTAGCCGCAACGCGCTAGCCGCAACGCGCTAGCCGCAACGCGCTAGCCGCAACGCGCTAGCCGCAACGCGCTAGCCGCAACGCGCTAGCCGCCAGGGGTGGTTCATCGTCAGTCCGTCCGTGATTGGTGAAATAAACACAAAATAGGACACGTCATTGAGTTCTGTGGGACTGAAAAGTTTTCAACTTAAAAAAAAAAAGATTTTTGTGTCAAGAGTGCGGCACCTGCGGGTGTCCTGGTCCTGTTAAGTCCGTTCTCTTTGGTTGACTCCGACAGAAATACTGACGAGAAAACTCACAGACTGACAAAAGCATTCACGAATGGCCACCTCTCCGACGCGCTCGTCTAAAAAGAAATTGATGCTACGCCGCTGTCAGCTGCAATGCTAACGTCAACTCTGAACGGGCTGAAGCGCAAAACGCTTGACGGCAGCGTGATTTGCAAATTTTGGAAATCCATTAGAAAATTGGAGCAAGAGAAGAAAGTCCCAATAATTATTTTTTTTTTTTGCTAGCGCATATAATATGAAAATAAGATAAGATGCCCTTTATTAGTCCCACAATGGGGAAATTCAAGATTCGAACCCAAGCCTCCTGGGGAGACTGGGTCCTGAACGCGGCGCCTTAGACCACTCGGCCATTCTGGCAGCCATTAGAATATAAGAAAAAAAACTCTCGATATATTGTTTAAAGAAAAAATATTTAAAAAATATATTCAAATATTATACCATAAATAATGTATAATATATACATAATATTCAAATATAAATTAAATACATTTAAAGAAAAAATGAGAAAATTAAGTAAATATGAATACAATTTAAAATATAATTATAAATTTGATAAATATAAAAAGAATAATGAACTACAAATAATGTATGTCAATATTTGCAGGTACGTCGGCGTATTATGTACAGTATATTTGTTCCTTGGTTTTTGGCACAAAACTCTTTTTGCTACATGATTAGCAACACGTCACAAACATGCTTGACTTGTTTGCAAGAACCAAAAGCTGGAAAACGGTAACCGCCCCCCCCCCCCCCCCCCTTCCCCAACCCCCTCATCGCAGGTGCAATCTAAGGCCAATCGCGATGCTCCGTCAGCTTCGCGGCAGGCCAGCAATGGTGGTGGTGGTGGTGGTGGGTGGTACGTCGGGGAGGGGTGCGCTTTCCGCTGCTCGTTTGGACAGAAAACTGGAACGCTGCCGAGGGCGGCGAAGCGGGCCGAGGTCGGGGCACGCAGCAGGGGGGACGGCCCTGAACTCGAGATGACCAATACTTACTGGGCCGCGCACCCCCCCCCCCCTCCCAACACCTCCACCCCCCCGTCCCCTCTCCTGCTGGCCACTCATCTGCTTCTCTGTGATCGACTGAGGCTGTCCGGATTCCTCTGAATCAGCCGCGCACCCGCTTCAACGTTCCGACAGAGGTGGTGCACCCCCTCCGCTCCTTCCACATCTTGACAGAGTTAGCGCACCCCTGCATACATCCTCCAAAAAAAGCACGATACAAGTAACCATTTCCTAAAATGTTTTTGCGCTACACGGCCACTTAGATATAACATCAGAGTTGGCTGAACACCCCCGCCCCCCCCCAAAAAAAGGAAATATATTCCAAAATTGTCAAGTGATGCCTGCACATATCCATCAAAAAGTAAAAAATTCCCACAACCCCACACACCACCCTACTTAAAATAAGAGTTGCTGCACCCCCTGAGCCTCATCTACGTTGCCGGCATGCGGTGCGCCCGACACGGCGGGTCATAAAGAAACCTGTAATGGAGTGCCGATTACCGTGAGGGGGTGTGTCTTTGGGTGTCGTGTTTGCGATGATTCATGCTGCGGCGGCCATTTGCCTGTCAACACGTCGCTAACACTCGAGACAGCAAGAGGAAGGCTTCCTCAATGTCAACGGGGGTGCGTCACCTCGTACACAGTGATCGCATTTTCTCCGGGGTGGCCCAAGCTTAAAAGGTTGACAACGGCTTTTCTGTGGAGTGTAAATGGCAAAATGTTAACTTGCTAGCGACTTCGCTTCTCTTAAAAAGTCCGACATGAAAATGTCCTCGCAAGTGTATCTGCAATTAAATTCCCTCTTTCGGCCATTGTGATTTAAAAAAACAAGAATATATTTTACATTTTTGAACGATCGCCAGTGACGACTTCCGGGTGTGTTGATTCCGTAACCAATCACAAGCCGCGTTCATCACGTTCAACGGAAGGCCAGCGAGAAGGCCTCGCTGTCATCAACTGGCGATCTGATTGGCAATCGCAACTGTCTATCAACGGTAAACAGACAGAACTGACGCCCGCACGATCGTATCTGAAGGCATCATGCTACTGGCATAATGAAATCTGCCTGGCAACATGAGCTATCTGAATTCTGATTGGATAAAAACTCTCACCTGGGATATAATACCACATCAATGTGAAGAATCTGATCGTGATTTCTGGATTATGTTAGGCCAGCAGAGAAGGCCTTGAAGGCCTTGACCCCTCACCACTGGATTTTAGACACGCTCGACACAAGATGTTGATGCTTTATGGTCATCTCTGCTTTTAGTGCTTTGCTGCCATCTTGTGGCATCTATACCCCATTACAAATTCCTTTTGGAGTGAGGAGAATCTTTTATTTGCACGTTTTCATGATTCACGCTTTTTGCTTCTTCAACAAGCACGAATAGCGTAGAACACGAGCAGTTGTTGGTGTTGTGACTTTTGCTTTGAATCAAAACAGGGAGAGTTTGAACCGAAATGAAGATTATCGAATTTCAAATCCCCTTCAATCCTGCTTTTTACGCCGACCGGAACTGACTGCTGTCGGCTTGCGCGTTTTTGTGCGTGATTGTTGATTTATATTGTGAGATGTTACGTTTATTAGTTTGGGGTGTTTAAATCGTAAGTATTCAAATTGGGAATTTCTACTTTTAACTTGGTCACGTAAAAAATTCAACTTTGAATTTGAAGGCATTTGCCTTGTGCACAGAATCCAGCGAGGGCAACTTCCCAGCATGCACCTCTTCACCCCCCTTGTCGGCCTTGCAGCTACAAGACATCTTGCTTGGAAGTGACTGGCGGCACAGAACAGCGCGCACACACACACACACACACACACACGAAGCAGACATCAAAAGGCAGGTGGAGTGAAACCATGAAATTACAGTCAAGGTGTCAATTACGCTTTGAAAGTCGGGCAAGATGGGGCTCGTCGTTGGAATCAGAACAAAAATACGAGAGGAACTGAAGGGGCGGCGACGCTGCTAATTCCTCCGTTTAATCAGAGGCCCTGAACGCCTCCTCCAAAGGCGACTCCACTTGTGAGGATTTTTCTCCTCCAGGCTGCTTCTTCTTCTTCTTCTTGAGGAGGAACACGTCCACTTTTTTCCCCCTTCTTCTCCCCCTCTCTCGCCCACACGCCCTTTTTTATGACTTGTGATTAATGGATGTGTGTAATGAAGCTTAAATACTGCTCAACATCTCATTTTGTGGCGCTTCAAAGAGCCTCCAAGAGCACTTAACGCAATTTGGAATCCAGTTTCCCCCCCTGTATAGGAAATAACGGATGTCGAAATAATGTGCTGCGGGCGTCATAAAAGCAACGTTTAAAGTCAACTTTTTGAAATGGGCCGTAACTGTCGTACAAGTGTAAAAAGAAGTGAACCACTGTTGATTGTGAAATGGCAAACGAATAAAATATGCAGTCGTGCCATCTAGAAAGGTCAAAATGAATCCAAAAAGATGAAATGAATAGCCACTAAAACCCCCAAAATGTGGTCGTTTGTGGGTTATTTATTTGACCCAACAAAAGATGCGTGGGTTCTGTGCAAGGTTATTAGAGTGAACGAAAACTAAAACTGAAACAATATTTTTGTTCAGGAACTAAAATAAAAGTGAGAGTGCTTTAAAAAAAATACCATAACGATACTTATTGCGACCATTTTTTTAATTGTCACCTCAACAAATGTCCTATAATAAAAAAAATAATTAAAAAAAAATGAAAATCATCCATCTCTGCTGTCGACTAAAAGTGACATCAAAGCGGCCTCGTACTCGCATTACAATTGCATCCAAACCCGCAAAACAGGTGAGCTGTAACGTTGGCAATGCACTTTGACGTCAATTTCACTCGACAGCAGAGGGCGCAACGCCACAAAATGGCCGACCCCTAAGACCAAAACATTGAAAAATGCGGTTGAAGCAGATTTTTTTTTTTAAAAAAGGCGTCTTCATCTTAATGACAAAACATGAAAAGAAAAGCTGATTGGTGTTACACATGGGCCTCGCGGGTTTTTTTTGCCTAATTTTATTTTTATTTTGACGTAACCTCCAGTCCAAGCCAGTCAAAGACGTCTGACATTTGTCAACAAGTGAGGTGGAAAAAAAAAAGCCCCATCTTTCTTCTGTCGACGCTTACGTATGTGTCTAGTGTGAGGGTGCACGCACACGCACACAGGCACGCGTGTATGTTGTGCGAGCCGTGATTGGCGACGGTAGATCACGTGACAGGAAGTGCAGCTACTGCTCACGTGTGTCTGTGGAGATCGGGCCGACGCGACTTCTTAACATTTGCACTTTGAAAATAGGTTTCTGTGGAACACTGACATCATCTTCATCTTCATCATCCCCTAAAACAACGACAAATTGGCTATTTTTTCCGGTCTCAGGTGTCATCGTAAAATTCCATCTGGATCCAGACACATTTTTTTGGAGTAAATGTATCGTCGACTTAAAAAATATATCCGGATCCAGGTGTTTTTATTTTCATTTTGTGCAAGCACTCGCCAAAATGAAATTGAGTAAATGTAACAAAAGTTTTTTTGTTACGCAGTACAACGCACACACTCGGGCTGTGTGCACGCGTGTTGTCCTGTGTGGATATTGTTCTTGTCGACATGATGATCACACAGGAGAGACGTCTTGAGTTGAGTCAACTGATCGGTTGCCGATCTTGGCTGACTCGTCTGAACATGAGAGGAAAGGTAGGACAGACAAGCGAGACGGAGACACAGAGGGAGAGCAATAAAACTATCAGCTGTTAAGCACTTTTAATAGCTACTGGATGTCAGACCACACACGTGGAACACACACACACACGCACACACACACACACACACACTCTTGCGAAGAACTCCATTGCTCAATGCTCAGGTGACTCAGTCTGATTGAATGTTGGTTTTGGTTGCACATGATATTCTTATTCCAGCCTGTAGAGGGCAGCCTAGTGTAGTGTAACTTTCGCGTGGCTTCCAAAGGCTCAAATCTGTCTAATTGCATCTCGAGGCATGACTAGAGACGAAGTCGTGCTAATAGAAGTCGTATCATATATGTATCATGCATGAGTAACTTTACCTCCTTCTAACTACTGCTGTGCATCAATTTCCTTCCACGCGTGTCCATTTTGTAAATGACACAAATGTTGTTCAGTATCATGATACCATCGAGATCGTTAAATATCAACAATTATTACTCATTTTTCACTCTGTCAGTTTGTGATCATATTTGGACTTAAATTTCTCACAATAGTTCAATTACTGCGCGATAACACTGGAAAAATTTTGCAACAAAATCACGAAAGATCGCACATTAACTGTTTTTGCAATTCCGTTGCGATATCTGTCGATAAGGATAATGGAAGAAAATCAGCTCTGATTTTCTTCCAATTTGTTTAACCATCACACAATCACTAACTTGTACATTAATGGCAAATTATGGTGTTGTTGAGTCATGGATACTACCCAAATCCATAAGAGTTAGCTTGTGTGATATCTCATAAAAAATTAATAAAATCTTTTATTGAACTGTGTATAACTGTAAATGTTATGTCCTCTCAAAAATAACTCAACACAATCTTTCATGTCTAAACGGCTGGCAAGAAAAAAGTGAAAAAACTGTCCAAATTAGGCCCAAAGTGAACTCAAAATTTCAAGACAACAAACGTCAATAAAATTCTAAATTAGACAATTAAAATATTTAAAATTTTAATGTTGTGAAAATGATCTGTGGTTGACCTGTTAGCAAAATCAGCCCAACTTTGTTGTGCTAACGTTAAATTAATGTCAATAATTACTAGCAACTCAAATTGTTTTGTTTTTTTTGTTTAGTTTTTTTTTAGTCCCCAAAAATGGAAGTTACGTTTTCATTGTGGAGATTTGCTTTTGCCCTCCGTTTCTTTCGCCGCTTCCTGGTCACATCTTGTGCCCTGCAGTCAGTGAAAAATTGTCTTTTTGTTGCGTCCCATGACTTCCTGCTCAGGAAAACGGCCCAAAAAAAAGAGTTGAAGTGATTCATGCTCGGTTTATATCAAGATTAAAAATCGCTCCAATGCAAAGGACATCAACAATTTGCAGAAACCTGCAGGAAATCATTTCTTGGGAGTCTTTTGTTTTGGTGCTTCTCGACTTGAATTATGGCTCGTCCTTTCCTGTTTTGCTTTTTGTGTTCCCAGAAAGGCACACGAGGAGGAGGAAGAACTTCCACGTCCTCCCTCGAAAGCCTTTAAAGCATCCCAGCTGTGCGCATTTGTAAGTTGAAGCTCCGCCATGCTGTGCGGCAAGACGCTCGTGGCGGTGGGGATCTTTTTGGCGGGAATCTTCTCGCTCGGTGAGTTGTCGGAAACGCGCAGCAGACGGACGCGTTGTCGTTCGGCAGACGTGTGACAAGCTCGCTGTGCGCAGGGGAGGCCATCATAGGCGGCAGAGAGGCGGCGCCCCATTCTCGGCCCTACGTGGCGTCCATCCAGGTGGCCGAGCGAGACGGGATGAAGCACGAGTGCGGAGGCTTCGTGGTCGGCGAGCGGTGGGTGATGACGGCCGTGCATTGTATGCCCACAGGGTAAGAAAACAACGCCACGCTAGCTATCTTCTTCAACCACCCACAATATTGTCTGAATTATTTTCAGGGAAGGCGGGGCATGGTGACCCCGCCCCCCCTTCTCATTTTGATGCCTTGGGCCCTCACTGTGTCAGCATCTCCCTCTGTCATGAGTTCAAAGGTTTTCGACCAATATGCCAACCATCACAAAATGTATCGTGATACTAATGATATGCTCAAGTTCAAGATATGATATAGTTTTTGTCCAACCACAATCACTGAAAAATTAAATGTAATGATTGCACATGATTTTGTTCCATTATGTCTTAGTCATGCAATCACAGTGAGACATGAGTGTCTTCCAGTTGACAATATCAAAGTATCACGATACAAGCAATATAAAAGGAAAATATTTGGAGAATATGATTCTTAAATGAAATCGATTCAATTGATTTTTCACCCAATCACAGTATTGTGATATTTTTGATATCTATGGGAAAAAGTTTGAATTCATGATTTTTCTTTATTGCTGGAAAAACATGCAGAGAATATTTCCGATCTTATTTGTATCATTTTTCTTGTAATTGCCGGGTAAAGTTCTCCATCTGATTGTCTTCTAACAGGGCCAATGGCAGGAAGGTCGTCCTGGGCGTTCACTCACTGAGTCAAGCCGAAGACACCAAGCAAACGTTTGACATCCTGGAGCTCCACAACCACCCTCAGTTCAACCCCGACAACTACGACAACGACATCGCTCTCATTAAAGTAAGCCCACCTTCTTGAAAATCTTTTTTTTTTTCCCACGACTATTCAAGAGACTTTTTTCCCACCGCAGCTAGACCGCCCATTCAACGCCTCCGAGGCGGTCCGGGCGGTGGCCTTCCTGCGAGCCGGCGGCGTCAACCCCGAACGGGACGCGGAGGTGGAGACGGCCGGTTGGGGCTCCTTGGACAATCTGGGCTCCAGATCAGACACGCTGAGGGAGGCGCTCATCCGTGTGGTGAGCTCCACCCGTTGCCGACGTAGCGACTACTTTGGCAGAAAGTTCACCGCCAACATGATCTGCGCCCACAAGCTGTGCTCGGACCCGTGCGATCGGCCGCACAAGGTGGAAGACTCTTGTGATGTGAGTGGACAAACCGGATTCATAACATCGAGGCGACTAGACGGATCTCATACGCGGCATTCCTAAACTTGGAATTTTCACAGTTCTGTTGTGTGACCGACTCCGAGACGCAAGTCATTCTGTGTCCGTGTACGCTTTCACTAAATGGTGATACTTTTGATATTGTGCCATCACAGTGCTCTGATCATATCGTCGGCAAAATATTGTTGTGCTGTATCGTGATACTGGCAAAATGGACGGAAAACATTTAGTGAGAATTGATCACAACACACTCCCGGTATCACGATACTAGTGAACGGTATTGCGATATTGTAGCAATTGTCTTCAATATCGCAATTTGGATTGGGGATGTATGGCGATATCACTCGCAAACTTTTTTGCCAGAAATTAATCTTTATCCAAAAGTGACTTTTCATCAACAATATAAGTGCTGTCAAGTGATTATTTTTTTATTAATAGAAAATAGCAAAACATTCGTGATTAATTGCGATGAATCACATTTTTCAACTACTATTTGTGTGAAGCTTGTAAGAGATATTTACTTGATTAATATCATGACATTAATTCATTCACTGGGTATAGAAGGAAAAAAGCTGGCGGTGAATGAGTTAAAGTAAAATAACCAAATATGAAGTATTATTTCATTCCTTTCTAATAGCTTTCTTTGATTCTTGAACGCAATCCAAGCGGAGTCGTCTTCACAGGCATTTTTCTTCGAAACAATGAGTTGCGCCCGCAGGCACCAACTAACTCCAGCAGTATTCCTTTGCAAGGCCCGGCGGTAATTTGAGCACAATATTTTGTACAGTATTTAAATTTGGCTTTGCAAAGTATGCAAATTATTTTTGAAGTAATGAGTTAAACATTTATAAATTAGAGTTCAGGTTTTTATTTTGACAGCCGTAATATATAAAGGATGGACGACGAAAGTAAAGAAAAGCATCAGAGTTTGAAGCGGAGCGCTAATCATCTACGTATTCCTACTTGCACGCAAAAAAAAAAATCAAGTCCACGCTCTCCATTTTTTATCTGATTTTGACAAGTATTTTCTGTATTTTTAGGGCGACTCTGGTGGTCCTCTTCTCTACAATGGCGTAGTGGTGGGCATCACATCCAATGGCGGGAAAAAGTGCGGCCAGATCAAGAAACCGGGCATCTACACCACCATCTCGCACTACACCGAGTGGATCGACGGCGTCATGGGCCTTCAAGCCGACGCTTGACCATACAAACGCAACATGATGATACGATACGGAATTAGCATCGCTTCGTGTTCTTCGCAGCCCGAGCAGAGACGAAAGCACAGCAATTAAAACAAAATGTTACATGACGATTATAATGAGTCACATACCAAGTTTTTTGATAGCTCAAGGTTGTCAAGGAAGTCACGCATCAAAAATGTTTCCCGATTCCTCCCTGGCTGCCCGCTAGCTACTTGGTTGTGTTTGCCTGCTGGGGGGGAAATCGCAATCAACACATCACTGACATCATAATGACAAATAAAAGAGCACCAACATTTTTCAAAGACATGAAATGCATCCGTTAGGTGTCTCATTCTGCTTTAATTAAAAAAAAAACAACTTAAAAGTCAGGTTCTCAGGTTTTAACTCATTCACTGCCATTGACGGCTAAAGACGTCAAAGATTTTTTTTTGGGTGTGAATGAGTTAATGACAAAATTCTAGGCCCTGACCAATTCATGGGCCGATATCAGCCCTTTTCAAAACTATCATAATCAGTCAGAGCCGATATATACTCGCATTCTCAAGAAAGACTCAGAAGTCACCCTGTGATGTCCTCGCCTCGTCGGTCCACTCGACAGACTCCATTCAGTCCGATACGCATCTTCCAACGCGTTCCTGTGCCGATCCTCACATCTTGCACCAAGATGGACCGAGTAAATGGTCCATTTGAAATTCTGATTGAAGCGAGGAGAGCTGATTCCGATAATCCGAGAGACCCGAATCATGATCGGTGCCGACCATCTTTGTGCAAGTCGTGCGGGAGTCCAGGAAAGAGAACAAGACTACTCTTGTGCAAAGTGAGGAAATGCCGAAAGGGTCTGACGACCTCAAGTTTTTTTTGGATGACCCGGCACCAGAACCAGACCATCTCGGTGCAAGAAGTGAGGATGAGGAAGGAGTCAAAATCAACAACCTCGATTTGAAGCAATCGTAGACGCTATCTCATTGATGTCGTCCCCCCTTTGCTGAAGTTTGCCAAATTGGGGTCCTTTGGTCCCGGTCGGGTGGTTCTGGAACTGTCCATCCAGATGTGCAAGGACAATCTTGCTGCAGGAAGCATTGATGCCAAAGGTGTGCTTAAGAATTGAAGATCTAGAAGGTGTTTGGCAATGCAGGGCAGGGATTTTAAACTGGCTGCTTCTTAATGGTCACACCTGCTACGGAGGTCACAAAATGGCCGCCCAAAAAATTCAGTCCTCCATGAGTAGGAAGTTGTCCTCCCAGGGTGCGTCCTTTGTGTCCTCCATGGCTTTCTTCCTGTCCCGGAGATCCTTCAGCTGGAATCTCTTGACGACGTGTCCTTGTCCCCCGTGGGACGCCGCCAGCTTGTCAATGCCTGCGAGGAGATCTCTCACCTGCGGGTAAGTCAGCTCGTTGCAGGGGGCGGCCAGGCTGAGCTCATAGTAGCGACTACCGCAGCGTCGGACCAACTCCCGGAGCGTGACGTGGGCCCCCGCCACGTAGTCGTGGACCCTCGGAGACCGCTTCGGGCCCTGATCCATGTGGATGAACAGCACCATGGCGTGTTGGGACGCGTCCCTGCCCAGCACCTTCTGCAGGTGGGCCAACATCAGGCTCTCGCATTGGGTGAAGCGGCCCACCTGGAGCACCAGCAGGTAGACGTGAGGCCCCGGCAGAGACAGAGCCAGGCAGTCCTTCACCATCTCCAGGTTCTCCACGCCGTCCTCATCCCACAGCTCGGGGGTGTCCACCAGGACCAGCCTCCTGCCTGCCGCGCGGACTTCCCGTTGAGTGCACGCCAGGGTGGGCTGGGGGGTCTCGCGGTCGCACATGGAGTCAGGGTAGCGGTTACCCGCTCGCGCCGAGATCAGGTTAAGGGCCCATGTTTTGCCGCTGCCGGACAGACCCAGCAGCACCACGGACAGCTTGTTGGTGTCGTCTGCAAACGAAAAACGGTTTTGTCATCACTTCCTGTGAACGCAAACTTGGATTTGAAATGGGACACGTCGTCTTGATTGATTTTTACCGTTCTCGGCTTTGATGTGGGCGCGCAACGTGGCCTGATGGCTGATCACGGCCTCTTCCAGGCTTTCCTTCTTGGCCTCGTAGCGCCTCCTCTCGGCCGCCTCCTTGCGCCTCTCCTCGGCGTGCTTGGCCCTCAGCTCCTCGGCCTCCTTGGCTCTCCTGTCCTCACTCTGCGCCGCCATCTGCCCGAAGGCCCGCACTTTCTCCTCGGCCTGGCGCACCTTCTGCCTCAGCATCCTCATGGCCGTGTCCTCGGTGCTCTTGCGCTTGGCCTCGTCCAACATGGCCCGGCTGTAGCCGCCGCCGCCGCTCTCGGCCAGCATGTAGGCCACCGTGCCGACCAAGGCGTTGACTTTATCCCTGGCCGCCGACGTGGTCAGGCGGCAGTAGCGGCCGTCGCAGGCGGTGATCAGCTCCAGCAGTACGTCGTCCAGCGTGTCCGCCGTCTTACCGACTTCCAGAGAGAGCACCACTAGGTACTTGAAGGCTTCGGCTCCAAAGTGAACCTGCAGAAGCTTCACCAGGCGCATTTGCCCCTTGGTGTAATTCCCACCCTGGATCAACAGCAGGAAGGCGCTGATCTGGTCTTTGCAAGCTCCGAAGCATCCGTTCATGGCCTGGCTGACGACCTCGTCTGTGGCGTCCGGTGGGATGGCGGCACGGTGCAGGCTGACTAAGCGGTTGTCCAGAACCAGTTCCAAGTAGACCCCTTTGGATCCCCGTGAGATGAACTCTTTTTCTACCATGCTCTCCCTCAGCAGGGACTCCAGGGAGGACCATTCGTCATCCGTGGACAGGACCACCATGGCTTGCCTGGTGTCAACATCACCGTCTGCAAGAAGACCAAAACATCGGATTTACAACAAATTCCAAAAACAATTTACGTTCATAGGTAAGAAAAGGACCCTTACTGTTGGTCATGACTCTCGGAGGTGCTGGTTTCAGATGCTTGCTGTCTGTCCAAAAAAAAAATACAAGTGACTGGACTGGATCCGCCGGCTTTGCAACAACATGCCCAATGTCTCCCCTCATGACATGATTTTTTTTTTCTCGACAAGGAAGTACATTCTTGCATTGAGTGCAATGCAGATATTGATCAAACGTGCCATTCTCCTGCTTCTTACATGAACCAACTTAACACAAAAAATGTGTTAAGTGCATTTAGCTGAGTTCCCATTATTTTACATAATTGAAATAAGTCTGTGCTGCCAATTGGAGTGCATCGCCATTTTTGAGAACATTAAGGCCATCACACTGCTCCAAAGCATTGTCTCATTTATGCCATTCATGACAAGTTTCTGCAGACAGGATTTGTTCTTGGGAAAGCACACTGTAGAAAGTTACTTGTTACTTCCTGAGTAACACCGTGAGTGTTACTTCCATCAGTGTGTGACTTTTTGTGTGACCACTGCATTGCTTCCTGGGTGACTGTGTTTACGTATGCTATTCTTTCAAGTGAAGCAGAGGAAGATTAGGCTGTTGGGAGAAAAAAAAGAGCTGCGCTTACATTCAGTTGTATCAGAGCGTGAATTTGACAACTGCGTCACAACTGTATAGTATGGACAAAACTTTCTAAACAAGTGGGAAATTTTTCCCCGTGTATTTTTGTGCCGAATAGTTTGGGCATGTAAGCGTTTTGTGCTTGAGTAATAATGACGCATGTAATACGGATGCAACAATAAAAACAAAGCACACAAGCCAAAAGGGAAGTTGGGCTACATGATGACTGTAATTACTGTTATTTAAATAAGAACGGCATGCCTTCCAAACTATGCTATGCTCTAGCCAGCCTCCTGCGTGGTTTGAAGTATTTAGTGAAATTCCCAAAGGAAGAAAAAAACGATATTGCGCAGGGATTGCACCACTAGTGATGCAGTCAGAATGGCGAAAAACACGACACAACCACCGCGTTGAATAATTGGGGGTGGGGGGGGGTTATCTGCCAAATTCACACATAGTTTTGTTTTTATTTTGGAGACCTATACGGCGTAAAATATTCTAAAACATATTATATTGTCAACAGTAACAATAACCACCGTAAAATATTGTAAACTGTGGCCTAGATAAACATACCCCCCTCTGTCGGTGTCCAATGGTTCGCTCCGTTGCTAAGCTAGTGTGGACGTTCCCTGGAGTGATGGAGAAAAATGCCGCTAGCTCACCGCTTTTGACGATATAAAAAGTCTCACTGCGACTTCGCGACGATAAAAAAAAATCATGGCCGGGATAAAACGAACAACCGGCAAATATCCGGGAGTCAACCCCGCTGTCAGGTACCGTAGGTCTCCATCGTTGATAACCGCGAGCGGCGTTGCTGTCAAGCATGCTAACGCTCGCTAGCCTGTCTGTCAAGTACTTAATTTTGCAGCGGAAAAAAACGTAAAAAAAATAAAATAAATGAATAAACAAAATCAAATCAAAATAAATCGGCAACTACACCCAACTCCCGTTTGAATCGCAAAAGTGAAGACGCACGATTCGATTTCGTATTAATTTACGCTTCAGCAACCGTTGCTATGGCTAGCAAGCAGACAATCAAATGACAACCAAATAAAACACAATAACTCGTTTAATGGCAAAGGGTGAATTTGCAGGTGTTAATAAAGTATATATTTGCTCAGAATTTTTTTTTTTAACTTTTGACTGGGGCTGCATAAACGATCACTGAAATCTTTGCCAAGTGCTTAGTGCATATGAATTCTAAAAGATGACTACAATATTCCTTTTTATGCAGTTGTTGCCGCCTGCGTCAGGTTCAGTCTCTGCTCAGCGTCGGTGATACTTTGAGTTCCGATGGAATCTTGTGCACTCTCGGTAGGAAAAAAGTCCCACCATTATTCTTTCAAAGACTTCACAGGACGGTGATTAAACTTTTGTCATCAGGAATTGACAGCAGGTATAACGAAGGCTGCTCGGAGCTGGCTAAATACCTTTTCTACGGACTGTACGGAACAAATCCCATCGACGCGGAACATTTCCTTCCGGAGGAGATGCTGGATGGTGAGTTTGTCAGTTCGGTCTTTGCCGACTCAATTTTGTGAACGCATGTTGTTGCTTTACTTTCTAGACGTGATCCTTCTAATCAAGGCCGAGTGCGTTCACCTTTATTGCAACCCGCTCAATTTGGGCTATCTGCTGCCCTACGTGTCCCATTGGAGGAACCTGCACCTCTACTGCATGACCGAGGCCGAGGTTTGACAATTAAATAAAGAGCACAAAAAAAAACGAAAACTGTGTATACTTGTGAATTTGTTTTTCAAATTGAATGATCAGCGTCTCACTCACTCGTGTGTTCCTCACGTAGTACGAAGACCAAGAGGCGGCGGAGGAGTTCAAGATCTCCAGTTTTGTCACCATGGTGCAGGATTGCCATCGTATCGGTGTGCCCCACAGCTCCCTGGGTATCTCTGCTTTGATTCCATTTCACCTCCACTGCATGTCTTCAGACAAATAAAGCTTTTTGTTTTTTTTTAACTATAAGGCCATGTGCAAAAGTTTGACGTTTTCACGGTGGAGAAGTGGCCCCTCATTCAGGCTTTCGCCCTGGAGGGCATTGGCGGAGGAAGCTTTTTCACCATGAAATACAAGGTGAGCTGCGTTTTGAAAAGAAATGATCATTTGCTTGCTCTCGCACACTCCACTTCAATGAGGATTTTTTTTTCTTTTGCCAGTTGTCGGACATGAGTGAGCGACTGTGGCGGCTTTACAGCAGATTGGATTCTGTGTCGCTGGACCAGCTGTTGGCCGAGGTAACGCTGGCTTTACTTCTACTGTTTTTTTATTTGGAAAGTCATTCAATTTGGTTATTCACAGACGTACAAAATTTTAGTAGTCCGTCATTCGTCAGTCCGTCACTTTTGTTGACGAACTAAATTGTAATTGTGAGTCCGTCAGTGGCGATGAACATGAAACACAACAACATGCTTGAGTTATGTAAACTTTGGCCTTTAACCACAACTATTACGTCCTTTTGATTAGCATTAGCAACCATCCAATTTGTGCAAAGTTTGGTCAGAGTCGCACAAAGTGACTTCGGTGTCCTGAAAATGCAGCAGAATAATCAAACTCTGAAGTTCGGTTCGCCGGCCACTTAAATAAGATGCATGATGTTTTCGGTGAGACCATGGCGGCATTTCTTCTTCCTCCGATGGAGGCTGAAACCGTTGCAAAAATATGTTTTGTACTTTTCATTCGACGCCGTTAGTTGCATGTTGTCAAGCTGATCGCGTCCGCTCTGTCGTTTATTAACAGATTAATTGACATGACAACCTTTTCGGGCGTTAAAAAGTACATTTGTTTGACAGTGTGCAGTCGTCTTGTCCACTTTGTTCTCATGAAATGTCCGCCTTGTCAGCAAGCTCACATTAGTGTGAAGTTCAGTCTCACATTGTGTTCCCTCTATTTCAGGATTTAAGAATTTTCGAGAGGCAGTGGAGCAGCTTCTTCTCCCGCATGGAGCTGGAGAGCCACTTGTCCATCCTGGAGCTGACTGAGGCTCAGGCTGGAGAGGTAAAATGATTTAAAACAAAAAAAAAACAAACAGTTGAGTTCTCACCTAATGTGCGTTGGTTCTTAAACGAAGTATCATGTCCCTACAGGCCTTCCGCACGTATTTCTCCCACGGGCTGATCTCGAGCAACATCACCGACAAAATGTAAGTCGTCAAAACCTCATCGTTGCGGTGTTTGGTTCCCAAAAAAAAAAAAAAGGTGTTGTGATTTCAGTAAAGATCGTCGGCCCTTGGTGTTGTTTGGTGCACACTCGTCCTCAGAGGACATGGACAGCTACTCCTTCAACTTTCCTTCCGAGAGTCACCAAGTCGGCAACACCGGAAGTGGAGGCTCTCTGGCCAGCCACATGGTAGGAAAGCAAAGAATAAACAACTGTCCTGCAGCACCACCTGCTGACGTTCTCGGGAACAGCAACTGAATTTTGACACTTTTTTAAAAAATTCTTACGGGATTGAGTCACATGACAGAAATGTTGGAACTTTATTTACCTGCTGTGAGTTTTGATCCACTCTTTCATGGTCAGATTTTGCAGTGCGCTGCTGCCCGAGGACACTTGGCCTGCTCTCGGACCTATTTCTTTGGAACCACGCACGCACCCTTCCTCGGTGAGACATGTATTCCGGAATCTTAAAGGATACATATTAGCGTAAATTACACGATTCGAAGGTGCAATCTCAATGAATATCCATAAAGGAGGTGCACCGGGTCATAAGGCGCATTACTACTCATTGAGGAAAACCAGGATGAGTCAAACTTTATTCAACATCCATATATAAAGTCGCACCTGATTTTAAAACCCGCTGTCGATTTTGGGGAAAATTAAAAGCTTTTTTTTTTTTTAGCCTGTGAATCTGGCGTTTTGTTATCCTGACGACTGGGGACAAAATTAAGGCGTTGCAACTAGGCAAGGGACCCTTACAGGCAGAAGTGGTGCCGAGTATGTGGGGGTGGAGGGCGGAATTTGAGCGTTCATAAAGACAGTCAGAGCATTTTCATTTGTGGAGGCCGCACTTCGTACGCTGCAATTTAGACACTTGTCAATAATTGCAGTCCGGAAATGGAGGATCTTCACCCAACCTCGCCTCCAAGTCATTGGTGTAGTGCAGTGCTTCTCGAAAAGTGGGGCGCGTGTGCAACCCTGGAGAACATGCTTTTTTTCTGCTGTACTACAATAAACTGTCATTGCACCTCCACGCCAGTAGTTGGCAGTGGCGCTCTTCTTGCCCATCGTGCGCAGCGCGTATGAACTATATGGTGCCGGTTTGTTTTGCAACGAAAATGCGATTTATTTATAGTTGTGCTGGAGAGTGGGTGGTGGTGGGGGCGCGAATTGTTTTTTTTTTTTTTGCTGGGGGGGGGCGTAACAGAAAATAATTGAGAAGCACTGCTGTCGTGGCCGGATGATGTAAATGAGCCAAAATTCTGAACGTTTCGCTCACAGTCACGTTATGGGAAATAGGCAGCTCTCACAGATATACTTGGTTGTTTAATCTCGCACTTGACAGGCGAGCAGGCACTTGAGTGACCAAACGACGTCAAGTCAGTGTTAATAATGTTGTCCGTCATTTGAACGATGATGTATTAAAAGCCACTCATTTCATCCACAGGACGTCAACATGCAAAGTCACAGAAAAGCCCAGTCTTGTAAGTGTTGGCTTTGACATTCTTTAGTTTGGAATCCAACGTGAAGGCTTATTTTAGCGTCACCTTCCAGGTTGTTGTCTTGCGTGTACTCGGCGGCCGTTCAAGCTGTTCTTGGAGGAATTAAATGCTTCTCCGGCACTTCCAGCGCCGCCAAGGTAAGCCATCACATCCCCGCCATGTTTTTGCCATTCATCGTTCCTCGCTTTAATGATGCGAGCTTCCCAGGCTAACGACGTCGCGGAGCACACCTTCCTCACATCGTTGGACTCGTCGGACTTGAGCGAATACCGCAGTGTTCTCAGGTCGCTTCTCACGCTTGAAAAGACCTTTCAAAGATGCATGGTCTTGTGTTTGATTTGTATTTGCGTGGTCACTCAGGTCCAGGTGTGAATTCAACATTCAGGCAGCTGATAAGCAGGGAAGGTGAGTGTCCGCCCGCCAATCAGCTTGCCGACAGACTGCAAGCAAGTTGAATGCATTTTTTTTGTTCCTTTCAGACTCCTTCCGTTGACTGATGCCGCAAGCCGCTTTGTCATCAAAACAGTAAGGATTTTGTCTCTGCTCTTTATTTGGAGTTACTCCCGGTCTCCCTCTTTTTTTTTTTTTGTTAGGCTTCCATGACGGTTCGTGACGTGCCAGACCTGCAGGGTCACGGCGGCAACCTGGGCTCGGTGGTCTTCTCCGAAGCGTTCCTTGACTCCAGCATTAGCATTCAACGCAAAGGTTTCGTCATAATTTGAAATTTCCCACAAAAATGTCCTTGTCGTCAACTTGAACTCATCCTTAAATGTGGCTAGTCTCGCGTTCTGTCATTCAACTTTTCAATGAGCATCCCAGAGCAGCGTTAACTTGTCAGCAATTCTCTGGTTTGAATGGATTTTCTGTTTTTCCGTCTGGAGAAGATGGCGTCATGACAGCCGACAGCTGCTACACCGTCCTGACCGCCACCGTGCCTCGCTATGCCTGTTGGATGGTTCGTTTCCTTCTTAAATCTTCTTGTATTGATTGATTGATTGATTGATTTTAATTTCCTCGCGCTGAAATGTGTCCTTGTTGTTTTATTTGATGTAGATGGAATCTGATGTCAGGCAATCCGAGCTGGCCCAGCAACTCACAAAGGTGATTTTCACTCCATACCACAATGACAATCCAATTTGAATCCAGTCATGCGAGAGGTTTGTGAGATTTGGTCGACTTGTCAGAATCGGAAATCAGAAATGTGGTGTCGATGTCCGACAGGGAGGGGAGAGGGCAGCCGATAATCCGTTGCGCTGTTTTAACTGTCGTCTTGAGCCGCACTCGGTCCGCCTCGGTGCAGCCGCCGTACCAGGTGGAGACACGGTAGGTCAGCTCGAGTGGTAAAAGGCCAGCAGCAGCTTCTTGTCCACGTTGAATTTCCTGAGGACCTTCAGCAAGTGCAGACGCTGGTGGACCTTCTTTACCACTGCTGTGTTGTTGTGTGTCCACGAGAGGTCATGAGTTGAACTCCCAAGCCCCCGTTTTGGTTAAAAGCAAATATTTCGGCCAATACTATATGGCCTTGTCCAGATTGGCCTGGCAGCACCTCTGTAGCGTTGGAAGAAAAAAAAAAGATCTCTTTTAATTTGAAACAACCACGTTAGGATGTTAGATTGAGAAAAATGTTTTGATCTGGACATTTTTATGCGGGAATATTCCAAATAAATTTCTAATTAAAAAAAATTAAACTACCAGGCCAGGGCTCTTCAAAAGGGAACTCGTCCGACAGATTTTGTCCTCTGGGTACCAAATATGAACCCTCACATACAGTGGCTGTCTAGCGAAAGTATTAGCCCCCCTTGACCTTTTCAGCCTTTTTCCACATTTTAGGTTGAAGCATAAAATTGTGAAGAATCACATCTCCCTCAAACCGCAGTTTGCGCCCCAATTTTCTTTTAATTTATTTATACGCAGGAGGGTTGTCGTGGAGGTCAACATTGAATCATTCAGAAATCAAAAAAACAAAACATTCTGGAGTTAGTTGGCTGCACTTCACGAAAAGGGGGTCAATGTTTTTGCACGTCCTACTTTGCTGTTTTTTAATTTGACCCAAAAAGTTGGAAATGTAGTATAAAATTGTGTCCCACTTGGCTTTGATTCATCACACACAAAAAAAAATCACATTAATATTTTTCATCTTGCAAGCTGAAATGAGGCAAAAGGTCAAAAAGTCCCTGAGGGGGGCTAATACTTTTGCAAGACAATGTATATTAGACAGACTGAAAGACTGCACCCCTTTGTCCCTTTTTCCAACTTCGACAGAACAATATGTTGTTGTTTTCATCCACACTGCATGACTCTGAGACAGATCGCCACGCAAGCGAGTTCCCGCTTTGTAAATGTGTCCTGTGTGAACAGAATGAAGAAGACACCTGTCTGGGGCGCGCCCTGACCAACGCGGAGGGCGCGTACGTGTTGTCCAGCAGCTTTCTATCGGCGCCCGAAGACGGTAAGCGCTGCAGATGGCGCACGCGTTGTCATCAGCGGCTCGTTAACATGAACTGTCGATGCCAGGAAAATTGGCCTTCTTCTCCGAGGGGCTTCTGTTTGTGCACGCTCAGTACGGAAGCGTCACCCTCTCGCGGGAACACATCAGCGCCGTCAGGTTCTACCATCCGGTACGCTGCGTCGACATGTCGCCCATTCAAAGTTCAAGACTGGCTTGAAATGTTTTGTGTTGTGACAGGACCCCGATGGGGTGGCGTCGCTCTTTGTTGACTACACGAGCGCTCTGCTCCCCCACCTGCCCTTCCCCCTCCGCAGCGCAGACCACTGCCTGGTCTTTGCCCTGCAGCCCCTGTCCAAAAGCAGCAGGGGCTTCTATTCCAAGGTGAGACCCTCACCGGGGATCCCCGAAGAGTGATGACAAATTGTATGTCCCCCCTGTGTAGGTTTTGCCGGTGTGGCAAAGTGCTGAACGGGGACTCGGGCTGCAATTGGTGGAGCAGCATCAGCTGACATGGAGCCACAAAAACATGTAAGATTTTGAACGTGAAAGATTATTTTTTTTTTTTAGTTCCCATAGTTATCATCTGCCTGTAAAGATTGTCGGTGTTTGCTTTAAGGTTTTTCACAATATCTGCACACGTCTCCCTCATGATTGCGTTGAAAGCAATTGAGACGGTGAAAACTCAAGTGGGCTCACTGCGTTTTTGTGGTTTTGCAGGAGAGTGATTGAAAATTTGAGGACTGCAATAAAATCTGGTGATAGGACTACTTCCTCTGATTTGTGCAAAAATTGTGGTTCTCCAATTTGAGTATGATTTTGAGATTGACGCTGATGTACTGGCATCATCTTCATTTTCATAGATCCTGGTCGGTATCATCGAGGTCCGCGATGAGCAACTGTTGGCTCGTGGGTCGCGTGCTGCCCGCCGGCCACACTCTTGAGTGGCCGCTTGATTAAGAAAAAATCACTTGTACTGCCCGATACAACCACATGAGTAGTCTGAATAATTTTTTTTGGGGCACATTTGGAATGATATGCAGGACAAACAATCTACCTCAATAATCTTAACATTTTGAGTGTGTCAAAATTTGTGGAAAAATTGCACAAAATGAATTCTTGGACTTAATCTTGGTTCGCTGTTCAACAATTTTGTGCCGTCTTGGAATGGACATTTTTATGCAAGAGAGAGAAGCTTGGCTCTGAAAAAGAAAATGACACTCTGTGGTTATTTTGTTGTTTGCTTCCAACCCGTTTTGAATGCAACTCCGCTCCATTCTCAGGCACAGCAGGCTGCAACATCTGCACGACGGTCAGGAGCCGCCGGTGGCCAAACGGAGAGGCACATTGGTCACGTGCCACTCGCACCTTCCTGAGCGAGACATGTTCGTATTCACTCGGATCATCCAAATAATATTTTCGCCATTTCTTGTCCCATATGTGAGGGTCTTAACTGCACCTTGGCAGGTTTCTGCAGCATTTCTCCCTGAGCAGCATTGGCGAGGAGCCCATACTGTCCGACCACTTGGGGGCGCTCTTCCCCTCCGCAGAACTGAATGTGGACTCGAGCAACTTGGCAGACAAGGTGGGCTCAGACTGGCCGCCATTCTGCTGCGGTTGAGGCTGACCTTGTGTTTTTCTGTGTGTGAAAGGTTGTCGTCACGGTCATTAGCGGGCTGCCGGGAAGCCACAAGGAGACCCTTTGCCACTTTCTGGTGCGGCTTAACAAAGAGTACGGAAGGTGGGAGAACCTGGTTCTGTTCTGCTGTCCAAAATTCAGGGTTAGACAAACTAAAGCCCACCGACATCTTTTGTTAATCGGCCACGCCGAGCAGTCTTGGAATATTTGTTGCACTTTTTTTTTTCAGCAATATTTGTTTACATTTATAATCATTTAAATTAAATATATATCTATTTTTTTATTCTATTATTGGATTGAATAATTTATACATGTATTTATTGTGAATAATAAAACACAAACATGTAAAGTAAAAGATTTTGTTATATTCAAATGAAATAATAAAAAAATATTTTAATAATAAAATGAATTTTAACTCTAACATAAAATATGAAAACACATAAAATGTACAATATATTATTAAATATTCAGTCGATTATTCTGAATTAAATATGAATAATAAATTATTACCGTGAGCTATTTTACATGCAGTAAAATGCAAAAATATGGGTAAAATCTTTCTTGACAGTTGTTTGAATAAAGGATGAGGTAATTAAACAAAGACATTCTACAATAAAATTAGTATTGATTGATGTTGAATAGACCATCAATAAATAAATAAATATTTGTATTTAAGTTATTTATGAATAATTGAGTTCATGAATAATTATTTGACTAGAAACAATTTTACTAAAATCTTAATATTTGGGCTGCCCAATATTGGAAAACCTTGCGATATGGGTGTTGAATATTTCCGTTTGGATGTTATTGCAATATTTAACATGCGCCTAGAGATGTTGCATTTTTATTATCTCATGCAGGAAATACTTTTCTCTACAGGGCAAAATGAGCAGATTTAATGCCATATTTTTTTTTCAAGTAAGATACTGTTCACCTCAGATTGTGTCGTTGCTCTTGGATGGCGATATGCATTTAAATGTTTCCTGGCCAACAAGAAAAGATTTTTGGTGTTGCCCGCAGGTGGTTGGTGTATCCTCCCACTTTGGGCGGCTGCGACGGCGCCTTCTCGGCCTCCCACCTGCAGGATTTTCTGTCCGACGTCTGCGCCAGCCAGAAGAGGCGGACGGCGGGGAAGGTGCGCCTGTTGGTGCTCTCGCCCGGGTAAGGAAACGACTTTGCATCGTCGTGACAAAAGAGATCATCCTGGCCGAAGATGCTGACTTGAGGATTTGGACTCTCACAGCTACACGGATGTTCTGGACGTTGTCCAGGCCGTGCTTCAACACCCAGACGCCGTCGTCCGGGTCCGGTTGGTCATTGGCGCCGTCACCGCCTGCGTGGATCCGCTCGCCTCCTGCATGGAGCACAGGTGTCGCTTCTGCCCTTGTTGGAGTTTGCCAATCAACAATTTGGCTGCTTCAAACCAAAATGGCCAAACTCCTTTTCAGTTTCCAGCTTGGGTGTTGCAAACCTTTTCATTGCTGCCGAATTTCGCGTCGATCTGCAAAACGGATGTTGTTTTTTTCTTCCAGGCGACTGTGCTCTTGAATGCGTTTTGGGGTGTTTTGTGTCTGGGGGTTCTTAAACTTCACTCGGATTAAAAAAAAAAATTCAGAATTGTTGAGGCCATCAAAAAAAAAAAAAATTTGATTTTAGGAAAATAAAATGACGCACGACGTCTTTCCCGTGCCACAAAGTAGGATTGCTGATTTTATGCTGTCAGCATTTTTAATAGAATAGAAAAAAATAATGAAAATGCTGATATATTCAAAAAATATATATTCTCATCACCTAAAAGGAGTTTTACGGAAGTAAAAAAAAAAAAATCTGTCCAAGTTTG
Source organism: Idiotropiscis lumnitzeri (assembly GCF_059441095.1). NCBI lineage: Eukaryota > Metazoa > Chordata > Actinopteri > Syngnathiformes > Syngnathidae > Idiotropiscis > Idiotropiscis lumnitzeri. The sequence continues at coordinate 1,508,164 of NC_142391.1, forward strand.
GTGCTTCCGGACATTTGGTATGTTTTCTGACATTTCGGGATTATTAATATTCAGGTTGCTTGGTGAAACGTTCGTTCCGGGCCAACACAATGACAACCCCACAAAAAAAGTCGAAGAAACGCAACAAGGCTGCCATTTTGTTTTCAAGTTGCCATTTTTCAGGACCGGCATACGTCCGTGTGTCCCAATTTTTATTTAGTTATTAATTCATTTTTATATTCAGCCCCAAAAGCTTGTTTCACTCAAGAACATTTTAGCATGACTGCACCCCCAAAAAAGTCTCCAGAAATCATGCCCAGAAAAAAAACAAAAAACAAAACAAGTCTGCCATTTTGCTTTGAGGTGGTTGTTTTACAAGGCGTCTCTCTTAGACAAACTTCTTCTTGAGATTTAATTTTATTTTTTGCAAATTTAGCCTCCAAAGACTGTTTCATTCATCCCCTCCCCCACAAAAAAGGCCATTTCAGGCAGAAATATCCAAACAATTGTTGTCGTAAAAAAAATCCCAAAAGAAAAATGACTTTTTTCTATCACGTAGAACTGTAGGAAAACGCCGTGAATTTGGGAAACAGGATTTCTTTTGTTAATCTGACAGACTGACTGACGGGGGTTGTGAGTTGTCGTAGCTTTCCAGGACGTGACGCTTTTATTGCTATTGAAAGTCAAGACGGATCAACCTTGTATTTAATCCGCCGCTCTTTGTGTCCCATGCATGCAAGCTTTCGACGGAGCTGGACTGAGCCGCTCCACTCCGCTTAATAGACTCTATTTAACTTTAGCTACACGCATATGAGCGCATGATTTGTTTTGGGGTTTTTTCCAGGAACTATTTGAGGCGTCTTCCACACCTCTGACGCTCTCTATACATTGGACCGCCAGTCGCGATGTTAATTGGCCTGACCCGCCTGTCACCTCCCTCAACATTGCTCGCCTAATCCACCAGCAACACACACACACACACACACACGCACACACACAACAGCATCCTCGGCCAAGCTTATCGGTCAGTCGTGATCCATTTTTTGTGATGGTCGGCGACAGTTCATTACATCAGGACAGCGAAGATAAATGCCTCTCAAATGACTGATCCGTAGGAGGCGGGAGGGTAATGGATGTGCGGGGCTGCTAATGACTCGGTTACCATGAAGATTTGCCCCGTGCCCGGACACCGCAGTTGATCGGTTAAGACGCGAAATTCTGCCACGGGGACATCATTCGATGGCGTCACAGGCAAAAATGTTTTTTGTTTTGGTTTTTTTTCTTGTTAATGTCTTATCCATAAATCTGTTTGAATGAGGGACTCTGCTGTGTTTGGAAAATTCAGCCCCTGGAGCAGTGGTGGGAGAACTGCGGCCCGGGGGCCACATGCGGCCCGTTAGATGTTTTAATCCGGCCCTCTGAAATTGAAAAAAATTAAATGAACGCCATGCTCAGAAAGTCAAAATTAGTCTGCCATTTTGGTTTGAAGAGTCCATTTAAGAGTAAATTTGCCCATTTCTAGATGTCCTTTTCCAAAAAATAAACTTGTTGCTTAGATTTTTCGTAGAATTTTGTTTCATCAGCAACATGAAATTTGGGAAGTATGCCTGTCATGAATGAAACCTCACCCCCAAAACAACCAAAACATGCCAAAAAATGTTCCATTTTCGGTTCATTTAATCCATTTCCAGATGTGCTTGTCAAAGTTGGCACCCCTCAGATATTTTTCAAACTACTTTTTTGACTCAACAACGTGAAATTTGGTCGCTATCTCTCGCAATCCAGCGAGCACCACATGCACACGTCCTCTTACTAATGTCTTATTCATGATGGGAGCTCGTCTGCCCTAATGAGTGGCTCGGTGTGTTTGGAAAATTCAGCCCCTGAAGATCATTTAGGACCATGAAATATGCTCATCATGTCTATCAGGGGTAAAACCACCCAAAAATGTCTCCTGAAGCCATGCTAGAAAAGACACGCAAAGGTTACCATTTTGTTTCTTTGAACTCATTCGCGACCAGCCGAGTAAAAAAAAAAAAAAAAAACAACTACAAAAAAAACGGATCTTTGACGTCTTTAGCCGTCAATGGTAGTCAATGAGTTAAGGACCAATTTCTGTGGGTCCTTGTCCAAATTGTTTTGGTAGCGCCTCCCTGACATTTTTAAAAAGTCAGCCCCCAAAACTAAAAAGTTTGATGACACGTCATGAAAGACCAAACTCTTGACTAATGCAGCTCCACAAGGTCAGCGTGAGACCAATTTAATTAACATTTTTTTTCCCCTTACTTGCTGGCAAGTTAGTTCTGTTTTCGCCTGCAAACTGTCCTCAGTGCTTCTTTGTCTCCTCTTTCAGGTTTGCTTTTCCCAAGCTGCTGGAGCAGTGCAGTCAAGGTAAGCCCTCGTCTCGTCTGCGTCACGTCCCTCGAGTCTCCCGGGAATGATGATGTGTTCCGGTGCTCTCCACGTATTCATCAACACTTCCGGAAGAGGCACAAAGGGCTCCGACGTGTGTCTTTCAAACTGGAGTCGACAATTGATATGCTAATTCTATGCAATTTGCAATTTTTCATGTCGCCGAACGTTTTGAAGTTTGTCACAGGGAAACGGATCCAAGTAGCGTGTTGTAATGAGGCTCCTTTATATGCGGATCTGAAGTTGAGCCTCACATGAGCAAGGAATGGACTAATAAATAATGAGATGAATGCCAAACTGGATGTGGATGTTGAGTCATATCGGCTTGTGTTTGTAGGTATCGTGAGCGCGGTGGTGTTCACCGGCGCCGCGGCAGACCAGACGCATCCCCTCTCGCGGCACGTTCAGCAGGTGGTACGCGCCGCCAACCCCACCGCCGCCTTCATTTCGGCGGCGAGAGGCGCCGTCACCAGGTCGGACGCCCGCAGATGCATTTCTACTCTTATCAATTATTATATCGCGTGGCTATATAATATTGTAGCTGGTGATGTTGTCATCATACAGTAAGCCCCGCCTACATCGCAGTTTCCAGGTTCACGGTACCGCTATTTTGCAGATTTTTTTCCCCAGGTTTTTTGCATAGTTAATAACTGTGTTTTGTTGCAACTTCAGTTTAAAATGGGTGTAATTTGATTTCTCACCACTAGATGGCGTCATACTTTTTTGTGAATTTGAAAGAAGAATGAAACAGGAAATGTTTGTAAATGACTGAATGTCATCAGCTGTAATCCAGCCTTTTCAGATGCCGGTTTATTTTTAAATGTTCATCTTTGGACATAAGTTTGCTACGTTTGAAAAAAGGGGGATTTCATTTTAATTGCTTCGAAGGATGCAACAGTCTTATGAGTGCCACAACTTTTTTTTTTTTTCCTTTCTTGTGTTGCAAGCGAAATTTGGCCTGAAAATGTCGGCCTCAGTCACTACGCCACTAAATGGCCGCCATTTAGTTTATTGTGCGCTGCAGGGATTGTCTCTCATGCCCTCCGAAAGTTAGTCCGGAAAAGAAAAAAGTGGAAGCTGTCAATTCAATTAACTGTTGAGAAAATAGCAGCACACTCAGCGATGCATTTTTGCGGCTGTTTCGATCAGCGGCAGAACAATGCAACACAGAATGAGCAAACTCGGCCATTGGCTGCTGTGGCCCACAGCTCGCACCCGAGCTTCCGTCACCCCAACAGGCCCCGCACGTGTACGTATCTGTCATCCAGATACGTACACAAAATGTTTTGTGTGTGTGTGTGTTGATATAAATTTACAATTCATTGTTTCAACTCCTCTTTTAATCCATTTAAATGTTATGAAAGCGTGCAGTAGAGCTCAACCGATCAGATCCCCATGTTTCACGGCTTTACGTAACCTTGACGATGCGTGTAGGCTTGACTGCATTGTCATCCTTCAACAGGAATGAAGATGTCAAGCTGATTTTGTCGGCGAGCGGCTTCAGCGGACCTCAGATGCTGCGAGCGCGTTACGTCCTCTACCCTGGCTGGTGAGAACCTTCCCTCTTGTATTACCATTCCGCCCTCAGCTTCGCCGGCAGGCCGGCCACCTCTAAAATGTCCTCTTGTATGTCTTCCAATATCTTCTCCATTACGATCATTGTTCCACCTTCCCAATTAGCCTCCTTTATGTTCTGCTGTAAATCCAACTTTATGGCTCGGCATACGTCCTCCGGCGTGGTGTCCTTTGCAGTCTCGCCTCGTGTCCGCTTGTCTGTGCCCTTGTGTGTATCTACACACACACACACACACACATGCATGTGTCTTCCTCCCCTAACCTCGAACCACGTCAACTTTGTCCTACTCTAACCCTAACAGTTAATGGTCACCTCAAAGCAAAATTTCGGACTTCCCCGTCCGTGTCTTTTCCGGCATGGCCTCTTGGGACTTTTTTGGTGGGTCTTCTCTGGATGGACACGCCTACTAAATTTCATTTTTCGCTCAGTCAAACTGGATTTGGAGGTTGAATGCATTCTAGAGCCATCAAGCGGGGCTGACTATTTTTGCTAAATTCCACAGCAGGGGTGGGCAAACGTTTGGATTGGCGGCCCACAATGGGTTCTAAAATTTGACAGAGGAGCTGATGGATGGAGTGTTTTGGTAACCTCACCTCATCGGGAAAAAAAATGCATTTAATTTGAAATGAAAGTGAACAAAAGCATTACAACAATAAATATGTCTTTGAAAAAACATAATATTTAGAAAATAAAACATGACCAAAGTTTATTCATCTAATTTTTTTCAAGTTTGGCGGGCCGGATTCAAACGTTTAATGGGCCGCATGTGGCCCCCGGGCCGTGGTTTGCCCACACCTGTTCTACGGGGTGCTACCAATGCAAAATGGCTGCTTCAAACCAAAATGGCAGATCGTGTGTTCCCTTTTGGGCATGGCTTTTTCTTCTTTTTTTTTTCTTTGTGGATCTTCTCATGATCGGCATGCTTGCCAAATTTCATGTTGCAAAATGAAACCGCCCATTCCGGTTTGTCTCTTGAAGTAGGCTTATTTACTCAGGAACGAGGCCAGCGAGGACATTTGAGGATGCTCAAATGTGGAGATCAACTACTAAAAAGTCCAGGCTGGTGCCAGAGTATAATCTTGGGACTTGGGGGAAGAGGAGAGGAGGAGGAGGAGGCGGAGGGGTGGGGGAGAGGCACGAGGGGGGGTGGGGGGGGTTCTGAGCACTGAGGCATGAAGACTGGATGGAACAGGTCCAGGCGGGAAGGCGATCCCTCTGTGTTACATGGCAACTGGACTGTGTGGCCAAAAGCTTGTTACTGGGCTGCGAGCGGGCAGCTGCTGATAGAACACAAGATGCCCGGCGGGCTTTACAGCAATCAGCGGCCGCTCCGGCGCGCCACCAGTCACAATTACACGCAACGGAGCCGGGAACACAAAATCGGAGTTTAATTAAGAGTACGCGTAAAGGTGGCGCATCTTCAGGCCTTAAGGCTCGGTCGTGCCCTCTTGAATTAAAAAAAAAAAAAAACTGCCCTTGAAGCCAGTTTGACTTTGAAAAACAAACTTTGGTTGATATTTCTCTCATGAGCAGACCTCCAAAAAGTCTCAAGAATCCAAGCCTGAAAAAAAAAAAAAAAGATCTTTGACGTCTTTATCCGTCAATGGCAGTAGATGAGTTCATGCTCTGTCGTGTCCTCTTGAATTGAACAAAACTAATTCCAATTCACTCCTCTAAACACATTTTTAGGCACTTGCAATTTGGAAGACAAATCTATCCATCACAACTACTCTACTCTTAAAAACAAACCCAAAAAAGTGTCAAAGTTGCAAAAATGCCGAAAAGAAACAGGAAGTCATCCTCTATGTTTCCTGATGGAGTCATTCAGTATCCTAAAACGTTTGTACAATGCCGAGCAAATGTCAACGACTTTGTACCAGAGTGACCAGGGGCTAAATTTGAGCTTTTTTCCACTTAACAAGAGCGAGGCTTTGGTTTCAGGTGCAATGGCCGCTTCGTCTCTGGTTCGGGGTCGCTGGTCCTCGCCCAGCATCGCGTGGCCTTCAGCCGGCCCCTGGAGAGGCCGGCGTTTGTCGCCCGCTGTAAAGGTAAGATGGAAAGAAAGACCCCCGCCTCTCTCGCTCTCCAAGCTGGCAGCGAGCTCTCCGATGACATAATAGCGCCTTGCCCTCCAAATCTGAGCACGCCGGCGGTGCCAAAGAGATGTCATTGTTAGCGCAACCTGCCAAACGTTTGCCTGGGAGCTCGCAACTGAACAATTGTGCTTCTTGACCTTTTGCACCATGACGTCACACGGAATTGCGGGTGGCGAAAGCTCAAGAATCCTCAAACCCGATTGAGAAAACTTGCCTTGGCTCTTTCTCAACCGCCGTGATTGAAATGTTTGGCACGTCACGTGAGGTACATTGATCGCAAGGGAGGCGGTCGTAATTTAGATTTCTACGTTGATTCCAAAATAAATGTGGAGGAAATTCAGGCATGGGACGATCAGTGAGCGACTGGCTGATGATTTGTCTTTTTTTAGTCCGCGTGCGCTATCGGGCCGTCCGTTACATTTTGCCAAATGACTCATTGACTCAAGACAACATTTTCTACTTTGTTCCGCAAAAGTGTCTTCCACAAAGCTGACGATGGACGTTTTCGTGTCCCCTTAGAAGTGGCTACAACATTTGCAGGCAGTTTCTCAACCGAATCTTTACTACATTTACTCGATTTAAATGCCTCACTCCTTTTTTTTTTTCAAGTAGAGAAATGTCTGAACCTTTTCAGGCATACCTTACGGTGCAACCCAAAACGCAGGAAGTTTTCGTCATCGTTTTCAGTTCAAGTCAGCAGCTGCCGATCACAAAAGCGAGAAGGCCTTGCTGTCATCATCTCGCGATCTGATTGGCTGTCGCAACTGTCAATCAACTCTGAAAGCTCATTGAGTTTGACAGAACAGACGCCCGCACGATTGTATCTGAAGGCCTCGGACGAATAGTGCGCGCGACTGGTATCGTGAAATCTGCCTGGCAACACAAGCTTGCTGAATTCGGATTGGATAAAAACTCTCACTAAAAATACAACACTTGGATAAATGACATCAAAGTGAAGAATATGATTGTGATTCCTTGATGATGTTAGGCCAGCCTCGAAGGCCTTGACTTCCCGCCACTGCTTTTGCGCCACCCAAAGTACGCTGGCCTGGTTGCGACAGTTCACAAACATGAAAACGTCGGTCGGAATTGAAAAAGTAAAATACGTTTTGCTGCTTCTGTCTTCTCTGTAGCATTCAAGGCGTTGCTCAGGCCGAGCCCCTTCAAAGGGAACATCTACAACGTTTGGGGAAAAGTCAGGTTTTCTGGTAGGAGATTGTTTTTTTTTTTTTTTTCATCACGCGCAGCTCTAATCAGAAATTGTTCTTTTTGTTGTGATTAATTCGGTCCTTTTGGAGGCATCACCATGCCCCCCAAAACTGTACTTTAGAGCTCCGGAACACAATCCCCCGACACTCTCTCGTCACTCAAAATTAGGAAAAAAAAATAAAAAATCATTGACGTGAAATTGGGTGGATGTGTTTATCTTCACAGTACACACAAAAACATCTCTGGGACCCACAAGCAATTTTGGTTTCAATTCCTCAGCACAAACTTTGGGAATTTGCTCACACTTTATTCTTGAGCACACGTTCTGACACACATTCTCCGTGCACCACGGGGCACTCTAGACTCGCCACACGTGACGGAGGTGAGCTACAGCGCAGTGAGCGGCGACCTGCGCATCGTCCCGGAACAAAGCGCCGAGCTCCAGAGCTTTCTGGTCTTTGATGGCATCGGCCTGAGCGAAGATGCGCTCAAGGACTCGCTCAGACTGTGCACCAAGCAGGTAGTTTATGAAAAAAAAAAAAAAATGTATTATTATAGTGTTGTAATTATTAAATTGCATTTAATGTCAAAATTAAGCCAAATAGGATTCAGCGGTACCTTGAGACCTGAGACCTGACAGATGCCAGGCATTGCTTGGTTTAAAAAAAAAAAAAAAATAAATACATAAATGTATTAATTTGGCTTCATGTAAAAAAAAAAAAAAATGAAATACTTTCGATTGAACTTCAGACCAACCGATGTGGCTTTTCTAAGGCTCATGCCGATTCGGATATTTGGTAGGATCAAATTCTGATAACTGATTAATAATAATAAAGTATTTTATTTTTTTAGTCCCTTAACACTTACAAACAATAAATATATGAATTACATGCAAATCTATTTGACTTTTAATATTTGAACAGACGAATGTCATTTCAGTGGATTTTGAGGTGACCGGTTTGAGTTAAGAGCATGGTTACAGAGGAAACTTAACTTGTAAGTCAAGGTGCCACTGGATAGAGACAAACATGGATTTTCATCAATTATTTGCGCTGCACGCAGATGCAGACCAAGAAGAGCGAAACGACGCTTTCGCCTCAAGAAATGAAGAACATTCATGTGAGTGTTTTGCGGTTGGCAAAGTTGCGACAAGCTCGTGAGTCGTCGGCGTTCGAGACATGCTGGCGCTTAGTTTGTCGTCTTCTCGCGTGTGTGTCTGTGCGTGACCTTTTTTTTTTTTTTCCCGTGGTGAAGATGAGCCGACATCTCGACCCGCTGCCGCCGGGATTCTTCTACAACGGTTGTCAATACGTGGACGTGTTTGGAGAGAAGCGAGACCGCCATCCAAGTATCCTTCAGCAGTGACGCCGTGTGCTGAATATCTTAACTGCAGAAATCATCTATTCCACCACTATATCGTGGATTTATTTATTTATTTTTTTTAATTTTTTTGTGGAGTGTTTAAAATCCCTTCTTGCAGAAATTTGCAGTTTATCGCAACTGCTTCTCAAACTTTTTAGGCCAAATCCTGTGGCAAAAAAAATCTTAGCGATCCAAGAGCATTAAAATACACTTTAAAAATGAGGCAGAGTTTTTTTTTTTTGCATTGGATACGTCAATAAATGTTTGAAAACATCCAGTTCTCCAATTGAACTGCACGAAACGAAGGGACTGCACAGTGACATTTTTTTTTTCAGTATTTATTTATGTTTTGTATTTATTTATTTTTTTTTGGGGGGGTGATATCAGATTTTTTAAACATTTTATTTATCAATGTTTTTGCCGATGCAATCGGCGTACTACAGTCAACCTTATCACGACGATTAATACAATTTGCTTGTATTTAACAATTCATTTTGCATTCCGTCTTCCAGAGCAAATATTTGCATAGGTACAATTTTTCTGTAATGTGAGTCCAGTATTTTGTTTTCCTGTATTGAATCAATATATTAATGTTGCGGTGGTTTACGATCTTAAATATACATTTTAGGAATAAAACCTCTGCCTTCTTTTTGATGTATTTTAATGTTGATTGTAGTACTTAAAGCAATTAGTTTTTTTTAAAGGTTTTGAGAACTCGTGGGATCGTAGTCATGACACTGTCGCATCCGCGCCTCCGTTCTCCTTCACCCTCCTGTCGCCGCAGACATGCGTCAGTTCGTTAAAGAGTACGTGGCCGAGGCCAACAAGCACATCGAGGTGTTCAACCGCCAGTTGGATCTGCAAGCGGACCTGTTTGACCCCTGAAAGTGAGATCATCCACTTGACGGGAGGGTCGCCGAACACTCGGCTCCTTTCTTTCAAGCGAAGGTGAGCTTCGGAGGAAGTCCGTTTCGCCGTCCCTCACCCGCCGCACAAAACCAAAGGGAATTTCCACGTGGACTGGCGGGCGGCTCGCGCCGTTTGCGTTTTATGTCACTTGGCGAATTAATGCCTCTATTTGCGGCGGCCGTGCCGGGCTCCCCCGCCGGTGGGCTTTCTCAAGAATTGGCGTCACCCAATCCGGCCCAGCACCTGTCTGCTCTGTCCCGATGGAAACAGCGAAACGTTGAGGCCGCCGGCACCACGACAGCGGCTTGCGAGCCCGCCGCGTTATTTTAAGAGTCCCTTGCCGCAAAGCTAATGAAAGTTCAATTAAGCGAGCGCGGGTCCCCACGACGGCGGAACAGCTGAGGACGGTATTACGTGTCCGACAACACCGCGCTCTTTTTTTTTTTTTTTTTTTTCCACTCATGGTTACCAGGAAGAAAGCCAGAGATAGATGCAAGCTGATTACACATCTTGCACAGATGTTTTTTTTTCCCGATTGGAACAGGGGTGTCTAAACTTTTGTCTGGGGCCATATACTGAAAAAAAAAAAAAAGGGCCACTTTGACCTTCTTCATCTTTAATTTAATAAACATGTACATCAACTTTTCAATCTCTTTTTCAAAGACCTTCGAGCCATGAGTGATGCTATAGTGGCTGAGCGCTTGGAGCCGTTTTTGATGTAGCGGACTTACTCCGACGTGTTAAAACTGTTTTTGCTCGTTGCTGTCTTTCAAGAAAAAAAAAAAAAAAAGAGTCGATCGATTTGTTCTCAACTTTCAACTCTTTTAATTGGTTGATAAAGTGTTTAAAAAAGAAGAACCGATGTGGAAAATGGCCCGCAGGCTGTAGTTTGGACACCCTTGATGTATGACAAATGGTGAAAGACGCTGGTTTATGTATTGTCTCGCATAGAAGCTCACGTGTTTGACTTGTTCTGTGCATGTTTTCCAACACAACATGAGAACCAGAAACAGAAAGAAGCTTAAAAAAAAAAAAACATTTCATCCATGATGGAGCAGTGTTGACAAAAAAAAACAAAAAAAAACAAAACTGTGTGTTCTTGCCGTGACGTAAACGATCCTTGGACACCTGCCGCATTTGGAAAACGTTCCATCGTTTGCAATTTGGCCCAATTTGGGTTACTTTTGACGCAGCCGCTTTAAGAGCATACACTTCTTCTCTAGTATTTGATGAATCGGAAGGCAAACGCTGCGCCGATTAATCGGACGATATTTTCCCAATATATCTAATAATAACATTCAAACTTTCCCACAAATCAATTCGTCTACCTTTTGAGAAGGAGGCTCCACAATGAGTTTCTCTGGGTCGCCTTGCCGAAATTATGATTATTTTTTTTTGGCTGGTCGTCGGCGTGGTGCCAGACAGCGAGAGGAAAGGAAAACAATAAAAGCGCTTTCTCCAGGTCGACAGGGCAAAAGTGATAAAAGCTATCCACCCCCCCCTCGCCCTCTTGTGCTTGCGTCTCTGCGCGGATTTATATAATCCACCCTGCCGCTCCCCTCCCGAACGCAAGGCACCACGTATTGTCCCGCCGTCCTCGCTCTCGAGCCATACGATCCCGTGCTGGTGTGTTTGCTCCACCGCGATCTTTTCCAATAACGGAATGCTTAGAATAGCACGCAACATAGCAACCAAGTAAGCCTGTAATGTATTCCACTTAGCCTGCGGACGAGGGTCAACGCCCCGGCCCCTCCCTCCGTTGTGCGCTCGCTTCTTTCCCTAACTTTGAGGCCCTATAGAAATGGAAGATTATTATTATTCCGATTACAGTCGTATCTGCTTTTTTATCGATACTATACCGTTTGTACGAATCACATTGCTCCTACTGTTTAAAAATGTAAAATGATCCCCAAAAAAATGAAAAACATTAACGATTATGTGTAACCGACATCCTTTTGTATGCAAAAGAAAACGAACGGGACTGCATGGTCGCGTTGGCGGCTCGCTGGCGTCTCTTAAAACCCGCAACAGTCGCCGTGTCGGTGACGTAATCCCGCCGGGGATTGTGCTCGGCGCGTTGGCAAAACGCTAATTGGCCTAAAGAAGTCCTCAAAAAGACGGGAGGGATTAAATGCAAGCGAGGTGTGACAACAAAGAAATGTGACTGCTGTGAGTGAACACACACACACACACACACAAAAACGTTCTTTCATCACTAGTCTCGAGCATGATGTTCTTTTTAAAACTGGTTTGAAAATATTTATAAAATCAACTATTTTAAAAGAAAATGGATAATGGTGGAATTGAAATGTGTTAAATTTCCAAGTTTTTTTTCCAAGATGTTTTGATTGAATTTTAAAAAAAGAGAATAATTTATAATTCAATAATAATAATAATTCAAACCATTTAATGTGCATCCCTCTTGTAATTAATATTTTAATGATTTTAATGCTTAAATATTTTTTTGAAATGCTAATTAAAATTTTCTTTGTCTCTTTTATTATTTTTTCCCTAACTTTCTATTTCATGACCATCATAAATGAAATATTAAATTGTTTCATTGAGAATCGTAATCTCAACGGCTTTGTATAATTTAAATAAGACATTAAATCAAATTACTTTGTAAAAAGATATCCAAGCGAAATATTTTTAGAATCGTTTATTCTATCCATTATTCTGTCGACGAATCTGCCTCAGAATGCGTTCTAACACGCGATCGAATCGACGAGCGACCGCAGCTCCGCTTTGCAGAAATGACAACTTTCAAACTTTCTTTTGGCCCATTTAAACAATTGAATTGAAGAAAATTGTCCAAAGCGTTTGCCACAACAAACGGAAACACGCCACATTGGTCCTGGGTTCCGCAAAAATAATTAAAAAAAAAAAAAATAATTAATTGAAAAATAATTTCGAGGCATAAAAAAATTGAACTGAGTGCAAAAAGTTTGCATTAGCGCAGATGTTGCGCACCCCCAAACAGCCTCGTCCACCACTGAGATTATACTTCCTCTGTAACTTGATATTCTTCACGTATCTGATTCCTACTACGATTATGCCTGCACTGTATTTGCATGTGTGATGATGTCATAGGAATAGGATGCCACGTCAAAGCCTTTCACCAAGCAACTGGTACAAACAAAGACTGCCTATGAACAAACCAGCAAAAAATATTTTTGTAAAATATTCAACTGAAAATTGCTGGAGTAAAAAAAAAAAAATGTGGGCTCCAGCAGTGCCTTGGTTGACTTCTTCATCCTGGTCGGCAAAGATGCGTCATTAGATCTGAAACAGTGTCGGTGAAAGGAATCGTTGGAATCAGCCTTATCATTGATTTTTCTTTTATTTTTTTTTTAAACTCAGCCAGAGAGCAAAGTCGCGCGGGCAGCGACGATGCACGAGGGCTCGAAAGCATTCCAAAGCAAAATGCAACCCGAGTTGGAGCGCTGAAATCGATGCAAATTGCACTTCAAATGCAAACGAGGCTAATAACGTCCAAATCTCATTTTCAGCCGTCTGAGCTGACCGAATGTTTTGTTCATTTTTAGAACAGGAAAACTAGACTAGGACCTTATTAGAACAGAACCGAAGACCTCAAGTCGGGATGTTTTTGCCCCAATTTTGGATGACAAACACGATGATTATTATTTCTGTAGCCTCAAATGTGTTAAAAGTGCGTTTTTGCCGCTTTGACTGGCCATAATGGAAATTATCCGCGACCACTCCCACGGCGCCGAAGCCCTCCCTCTCGCAAATCCGCCGACCTGCACCCGTCGGCAAAATGACCGGCCTCCGCGCCGTTCCGCTGCTCACAAAGTGCAGACTTAAGTTTCCAGTGAAGCGACGGCGCGCGTCTGTGAACTGCGACGAGTCCGCAATCTCCAAACTGCGACGCAGACGTGCGAAAACCACCTTCTGTACAAAGTGCTCGTTGCTGGTTGAGATTCAAAGCCAAAAATGCACTTTGGCACCAAATTTAGGAGCCGACCCCCCAAAATTGCACTCTGGGGCTTCCCACAGGGCCCTCCACGCACCTCCCGAGCTGGCGAGCTCTCTGGCTCATGTTTCCGAGCGGATGTTGTAGGATAAAAACAAAGTTCGGTGGGAAGCGGCACCAACAATCCAATGCGGAATGTTTTCAAATGTGACTTGTATTTTCTCAGGCCTCGTTCGCGTGAAATAATTGCGTCCGGCGGGAGCTTTGCATACGCGACCCGTCCGTTTGTCCGAGCTGTGTGTGACTAATGTCCGTGCGCAACGAGAAGAGGAAGCTTTTATTCTGGCTGTCCCCACTTGAGTCGCGATGGATTTTTGATGTCACGCCGACAGAATTCGATTACGGGAAGGAGAAAAAGAAGGAAACAAAGGGCTCACTTCTTCTCTCTTGCTTTCGAAAGGCTGCCAAACATTTCTGCCCAATTGTATTTTGCACAACAATTTGCTGTAACTTCTGTTTTTCTCCTGTGACTGATGCCGTTTTTTTTTGTTTTTTTTCTTGACCAAACAGTAAAAATCTGATTGTGTGTGCGTTCATCACATTAAAAATGTATTCCACTGGATCCATGACAACTTTGTGCACAAATTTGCTACCTGGGCCTTCAGTGGCCACTTCCCCCAATTTACGATTATATTACGTACATCATTTTTGAACTCATTTTATTGCTATTTAATTTTCGTAAGACTAAAGCTAAAATTAAAAAAAACATAGAATTCAACAGGCTTCCCTGCCCTTGTCACGTATCTCAATCAGTGCTCTCCTTTTTTGGTTCCTATAGAAAAACAAAATATATCTTTCAAAGAAAGCAAAGGACTCCATCCAATAATTCTAACAGCAATTGAAGCCGCAAATCCACGTTGGAAGTTGGCAACTTGGCAAGCGAGGAACGCTTTATTTAAGACGGTACGGTGGTGATGCGTTTAACTTGACGAGTATTTTGCTTTTGCACATATTTTTGGTGTGTTTTTGCTACAAAATTTTTTTTTGTAATATACATCTTGCCCACAAGAAATGCACATTTTTTTAAGAAAAGAAGAAAATTAAACTAAAACCATCATTTTTTATAAAACAAAAATTAATAAAAACTATCATTGGACAACCCAAAACTATTCTAACCTGCCAAACCTTTTTTTTTTTGCACACTCAACCTTGTCTACACGGACATATTTTGTTCATTTCATAGACCAGATATTTGAATTTGAAGTTGTAAATTTTGAGGAGTTCTTCGGCTAGTTTTTTGGATTCTGTTCCAAGAACGAGCGCGGCTCAAAAAGTGCTGAGAATGCCAACGATGCGGCCCCGCATGGCAAGAAGCTTTGACGGCTCCTGTTTCCTCATGCGTCTGTGTGTGTGTGTGTGTTTATGAGCTGGGGAAATGCGTGTGTGTGTGTGTGTGTGTGTGTGTGTGTGGTATTGTTGCCAGGCAGATGGAGCGCTCCACATGGCTAACCTCTGACATCAACCTTTCCTGCTGCCACCGCCGAGCCGCCTGTTTCTCCCCCAGCGACTTAAGGCAAGGCCCACGCACATAAACACTCATGGCATGCGCGCGGGAACACGCACGCACCTTGAACCCCTCGCGGGCCGCCTCTCTTCGAATATCAACCAAGAGTTGCTGCGACCCAACCCAAAAAAAACCAAAATCCTCCCCCGGCCTGGGCCCCGCATTGTGCCGGTTTATTTGCGTCCCACCGTGACGGCCTCACGTAAACACTCGTCACTCTCACTGGGTTGAGTGGACATCCGAGTGGACTGAGGTCTGGACTCACGGCAGGCTCTCAAAAGTCTACACACCCCTGTTTAAATGACCAAAAAAAATTGACCGAGATCGGCGATTTCAAAACTTTTCCCACCCTTCATGTGACCTGTAACATGAACACCTCAAGTGATATTTTTGCAAAAGTGTGCACACCCGCTTCGAACTGTTCAAAATTGAACCCATGAAATTCAAACTTATCTTAACGCACTTGCCTGGATTGACATTGTCTCGGATTAACCCTAAATAAAGTTCAGCTGTTCTAGTAGGCTTTTCATGACATTTGTTGCCTTCTTGTAAGCTTGAAAGTTTTTTTTTTTGCTTTGAGCAGTTACTAATTTCTACTACTGTGGTGTTCTTTTGGTCACAGGCAATGTTGTGTTTGAAGGGAAAAACTAGTGTGGGGAAAGAAAAATTTCAAAAAGGTTTAGTCTTCATAACAATTTATAGTTGTACTTTGTGTTCAATCACACATTTAGGTGAAATAAATTACAATCTTTTTTTAGGTCTTCATTTGGAAAATACAGCATAAACACAAACATGTTTCCTTCAATATTTATTGAAAAAAAAAAGATCTGATATATGTTGAATCCGTATTTTATAACAGAGCAGCCGTTCTTGCCAATACACAAAATAAATACATTGAAATTCAGCCGTGACAGCTGAGCACCAGTGAAAAAAAAAAAAGTTGAAACTGTCGTCCTGAAGTCTGCCTCATCAAAAGCCTCAAGCTTTTCAACAATCAACCGGCTGAATTTGAACCTGCGCAAAACTCCGTCGTCTTTTGCCGTCTTTCGGTCTCATGACAATCGTTAGCAGCTATGTACAAAAAAAAGACACTTGAGGAGTTCGTCCGTGTCCTTGTCACCCATCTTCAGGTCCAAGTTCTGCCATCGGACGTTACGATTGAGGCAAAACTGTGCACCAGTTGTCACCTCGTAGAATTTTATAATGTTCCTAGTGGTACTAGTAGCGCATGTTTGCCAACTAGTGCACACGTTTTACTCACAGATAACATGTAGTTGTCCTCCGAGTCGAATCACATCCGAGTTTGCTCCTCAAGGGCCTCAACACGCCAATCGAGAGTCGGGCTGATTGGCTGTTGGCTAGCGAAAGCAGGAAAACGCTGACTCTCTTGCCCAAGAACTAAATGAACTCTGCTCATTTTCTCTCCTCTTTGGAAAGAAGGAATCACTCTCAATCACCAACGGCCGCCGTTATTGGACATAAATGGTGAAAGGCGACATGTTGACTATCGCCGCCGATGGCTTGGAGGGGTACTGCATCTCACGCATGCACGGAAGGTCCGTGGTAGTTGGCGTCTCCGTCGGCTTTTGTGGCGTGTTCTTCGGTCGTTCTCCGTGCCGATTGGTGCGTCGAGGCCTTGAGGCAAGACTGTATAGCGCTAAGGACGCTTTGGCCTCCAGGGGGCGCCACAAAACGTAATCAAACTAGTTTTTACTACTAGTAACTATTAAAATGGAAAATCAATGCGATGACAACAAATGAGCAGCTGCCCCCTCCAGTGGGATTGGCAAATTTATTGACTTGACCCCAGCCCACAGAACATTTTAAGCTTGTCAAAACGACCGAGCACAGGGAACGAGAATGAAACGAAGCATTGCTTGTGCTGCGTCAGTTATTGTGAAGAGTGCACCGTTTTTAGGGTGGAACTTGCTTCTGAGCCATCAGCGGTCGGCTAAATAATCAGTTTGACAGTTTTAAAAGTAGCCGTGCTGCCCAACTGTCCGCGGTCACGACTCAGTCGACCTCAAGAATATCGAAGAAATGCTCAGAGAGCTTTTTGAACCGGCTCGAATCGTCTTACTCGCGAGAACAAAGAGCACGCAAGTACATGGACCTGAAGTTGGATCGCAAGGATTTCGTGTCAGCGCGACGGCTTTTTGATGTCAAAGGTCATCAGGACCACCATGTCTCCGGAATCTCCAAAGTTTGCCGCCAATTTGACCTCTGCCACTCCCTCCCCGCTGAACACCTCGCCTTCCCAGACCCGGCTCTTGTTCAGTTTCAGCTCGGTCCGCCCGTGACCCACCACGCACACTCGCCGCGCCCCCGGGATCCTCACCCGGAAGCGGACCCAGGAGGCCGTGTCCAGCAGGCCCACCCGGGGCTCAAAGAGCACGCACCCTTTTCTCCAGGCGGCGTAGACGCGCGGGAAAGGAAGTCCCGCTTTGTCGCAGCTGTTCCTCAGCACAAAGTCGCACATGGGGTTGAACTCTCCGCCGGGGCTGGTCCTGGCGTACACGCCCAGCCGGTACGTCCCGGCGCCCGGCAAACCCACGCTCACCGTCACCTTGCTGTCGGTGTGCGTGCAGAAAAGATGTCGAGCCAGCGGGAAGGCGGACGTTTGCTTGTCGTCCGCCTGCCGGAGCGTGGTATGCAGCTCCAGGTCTCGCTGGTTGTGAAAGGTGATGTTGCATTTTCCCTGCGGCGTGCTCACCAGCGCCGCCGTGTGGCTGAATTTGCTCAGCCCCGCCTCTGAGGTGCGAGTGCCCGGCCCGCACGTCGAGCTCAGATTGGGCGGGAAGAGCTCGTCCCGGCCGGCCACCTTCCCTTTGCAGTGCAGCAGGAAGTTGGCGGCGTTTTGGAACTTGACGTCTGTTTTGTCATAGTCCCGCACGAAGACGGAGAGGCGGTAGAAGCCGCGTGACGGGCACACGACGTGGCAAGTCAGCATCTCCGGTTGGATCTGAGATGCTAAGCATCGCTTGGTGACCGAAGCCTCCAGGTCCGGATGAACCAGTTCGCAGAGCATCATAAGCGAGCGCGACGTCCTCAAGGCCAACTTGAAGCGGCCTTCTTCGACTTCTGCCATCTCGCTGCCCTGATTGCTACCCGCCACTCCCAAGGATGCCGCCGCCAGCTGTAGCCCCCACGACAGGTAGGGGTTCTCCGGGATCTCCTCGGTGGCCCTCGGTTGCAGGCACTCCACGGTGAAGGAGCACACCCAACTCAGGGGAGTGGCGACGCTCTCGGGCCGGGCGTACAGCCTCAGGTTGTAGGTGCCGCTGGCGGGCGGCAGCAGCTGCAGGTTCATGCTGCGCCGGGACACTGTCAGGAGGCCGAAGGACGAGTGGCCGCCCTCCTTGTGTTCCAGCGTGCCGCAGTGGAGCAAGTCCTGGTGCGGCGTGATCTCGTAGGTGAAGGTGACGGGCCTGGAGAAGCCCAAGGAAATGTTGGCCTCCCCTTCGTCTGAGGAGAAGAGATGACGTCAGTTTTTCTTTCGCTTTGCAATCTGATGCCGGAATTGGTGAATTTCACAAGAACATTCGAGCCGCTTTTTGCCGGCATTACTTCAGACGGAGACCGCCTCCAGCGTGACCCGCATCGACCGTCACCGAGCCGCCGAGTGACACGTCAGTTCGTGTAGCCAAACATCCCAGTGGGTCGTTTATCGGAAGCTAACGCCGATTAGCTTTTTGCTTTAACATGATAAACTTTCAATGTAGTCTGACGGGGAAAATCTCAGCCTACTTCCAAAGTCATGGGCGGAGACAACGTAAATTAGCGTCGTCCTGACGTCACAGTTTGGCTAAATTCGGCTCGGTATTCCCCGAACGTCTTTCACGGATTTCCGGGCTTTCATCATTTGCGTGTCAGACTGACCCGTGACGAGGTGGCAGTGATGAGGCTGCATGAGCCTGAGCCCCATGCCGAAGAACGCCGAGGTCTTGAAGACTCGCCTCTCAAACTCCTCCAGGGTGACGGGTGCCTCCAAAAGTTGCCATCTCTCCTCGTCGGGGAAGTGCGACTCGATAAACTCCTCCGGGTCCGTCAGGAAATAGAAGTCGTCAAAGCTTTGGGGGGGACAAACGACAGGTGCTTTTTCAGACACCCCAGCATCGCTTTTGTTAAGCCGCGCTTCACCACTAATCGCCGCGAAATCAAGCGAGGCGGCGGAATAACTCTCGGGTTCCCTCCCCAGACCTTTTGACGAAGCTCTCGTGTTCCATGTCCACTCGTCCGGCTCCCCAGCAGGCGTCCATTAAGAACCACTGCCCCCCTAAAAGCACGGCGTTCCACAGGTGATCCGATTTCACGTTCCGGAGGCTCTGGCCCTGGCGGTAGCCGATGCCCTTACTGTGGCCGGCCACCTCTTGGCACTCCATGCCCACCAACCTGTGAAAACAAGCAGAGCGCACCCCCCCATGACGTCCCCGGAAAATGTCTATCTTGAAAATCCCAAAGGGATTAAGGGCCGAATGGCGCTCTATTGTGAGCCCATGAAAAAGTCCATTAAATGCGTTGCGCTGTGGAATATGACTCAGTGTGTCCGGCATGCCGCTTGTGATTGAAATCTCCAAATTGGCATTCCCTGTGAAGAAAAGCACGATTTGTCGCAATGACTTCTTTACTCCGTCAAAGCTACCGACTGCTGTCGTGGTCGATCTATTTCCGTCGCTTTCCTGAAAAGAAGACAAACAAGCGGCGGCGGCGGTCTTAAGTTTTGGCCTGCAAGTTTCAAGTCCCGAGTTGCCATGGCGATACCAAGTCAACTTACCACACTCAATTTTACCAAAGTCGAGTCTTCCGGTCAACTTTTTGCTTGAGCCGTGCATTTCACACGTCGGCCTTCAGACTCATAATAGCATCATTTCTGACACCACGGCTGGACAAAGACACTTACCCACTCCTGAGTGAGTGTCGGACGACCTAGCTTCTCTTGAAAATGTCCTCGCAAGCGTATCTGCAATTAAATTCCCTCCTTCGGCCATTGTGGTTTAAAAAAAGCGAGAATCTATTTTAGATTTTCGAACAGTCGCCTGTGACGACTTCCAGGTGTGTTGATTCCGCATAGCGCCGCCCCCTCACGAGTGAGTATCCAATCACAAGACGCGTTCATCACCGTCAGCGGAAGGCCAGCGAGAAGGCCTCACTGTCATCAACTCGTGATCTGATTGGCTATCACAAAAAGCCCCAAATTCTTACAGAACAGATGTCCAAACGATTCGACGAATAGTGCGTGCTACTGGTATTGTGAAATCTGCCTGGCAACACAAGCTTGCTGAATTCTGATTGGATAAAAACTCTCACTAAAAATACAACACGAGGATATAATATGACATCAATGTGAAGAATATGATGGCGATTTCTGGATGATGTTAGGCCTTGAAGGTCTTAGCCGCTTGAGTTTGTGTTTGCCAACTAAGACGCATATTTCCCATCAAGCTATTATTCTGTATGAATGTCAACCGGGTTGATTTTAACTCCGGCCAACGAGTGGAAGAGCATTCTTTGTTGTCGCTGTCACTGTCATGTGACTTGTCATGTGGCTGCTTTTTCTAGTGACTGTCATCTGACCAAAGTGAGCAAAACTGCGGCGACCGCTTTTGCTAGTTCAACTACACAAAGCGTCGTTGCTTGCGAGCAACTTGAAAAATAAACAAGTCCAAGTGATCGACATACTTAATTTCTTTGAACACGAGGCACGTCGGAACGGGTACTCGGGTACGGCCGGTAGTTTTGCCGGGGAACGAGTCATCAAGTCATCCAGTTCAAGTGGAGTCATTCTTAATTTGAGTTTTTGCCCCAAGTCGTGAAATTGGCGACTCACGTTGGACTCGCGTCCACTACCTCGAAGAAGAAACTTGTTAGCAGGCCAGCGGGAGTGATTACCTGCACATTTCCATACAGAGACTGGAGTAGCCGCAGCAAACTCCCCGACCGGTCGCGATCACTTCCTCCGCGGAGCACAGCTTTTCCGATCGTCCCAGGAAGCCGCTGATGTCGTACTCTGCGGACGTTGAGGACGACGCGTTGGTGTTCCGATGCCCAAATAAAACGGCACCAAAATATGGAACCGAGCTGATCCGAGTTGGACTTATCCTCACCGATGTTGTGACAGAGCCAAACCCAGATGGCGCGGATTTTCTCCAGCTCGCTCTTGGCAACGCTTGCGATGTTCCGGACGATGGTCGCCACGTCGTAAACGCGCTTTTCCTTGAGCTGCGACACAAACGCCAACAAAAAGTGGATCATGCATTTTGGAAAGTCAACACACTCTCTTGTTGTCAGAATACAAAAAATGATTACGCCTACTCCCTGTCTCGTGCAAGTGAGCCACTGCTCACCTGCTGAGCCATACCATGACGACCGGTGGGGGGGGGTTTCTTATTCACCTGATTTTTAATCCAGTCCTATCCTCGGTTAGTGTTTGGTAGTGACAGAGCGATTATCTGGCAGGCCGATTATCGGGGCCAATATTTGTCATTTTGCCGATTATCGACATTGGCCTTTTTTTTTTTTTTTTAACTTTCAAGGCCGATCAATTAAAAGTTGGTTTATTTTGGCTCGCTGCAGCACACTTCTCTCTCTCTCTCTCTTTGCTGTGCTGGTGGCCCTGCCTGCAGAAGCAGATTGGCCCGCCCACAGTACGATCTGATTGGTTTCTTGTTGCAGCCAATTAGGAGTAATCTGTCTCTTTGCTTTTTCGCCTCGAGTCACGCGGACTGCGGGAGGCAACAGGCAACGTCTGCTACAACTCATGGAAAACTATTTGCCGTAGTGAACTTGAAAAAAAAGTTTGTTTTCATTGAACTTTAAGACATTCAGCTGAGCCTGGGAGCTCCGTGCACTTTTTGTTTGACTTTTAAAACTAATTTGTCTATTTTGCAAGATCTAAAAAAAAAAAACTTTACTATTTTGTAAATCACTAAAGTTGTTTAAGAAACACGTGCTTAGAGGCAATTAAGCAAACTTTCAAAATGTGGACACCATTTTACGCCTTCACGGCCTCCGTGACTACTAAAAATGTGTATCGGTATCGGCCCTGAAAAAAAGCATATCGGTCGATCACTCGTGTTTAGGTTGGGTTTGTTCTACTGATTTTCATTCGTATTGGAAATTGAATCCTTTCTCCGACCCACATCGTCCTAAATGACTTTTTTTGTTCCTTTCTTGCTCGTTGGCGTCAACGAATCATCGGGTCTGTTTTCGACTTCTCACCTCCGCGCCTGCCCCGATGACATGAGAATCCAGCCGGTGGAAGATGTCGGAATTGGCAAAGAGATCTTTCTTTCTTCTCCTCCTTCCCGTCGCCGTGGTCACCGCGCTCCTCGGCGCGACTTCTGCCTTGGGTTTGAGGTTCCTCTGCGGCTCCTCCGCCCTCACGGCGCTCTTCTTCACCACCGCGACGCTCCTGGAGGCGCTCTCCGATGACAGTTGCCGCTTGGCCGTCGGCCGCTGATCCTCGGCCTCGGCCGCCAGCTTCTCGAACACGCTGCGGCGGGAAAGCACGGCGCTCTGCGGGGCTTGGACGTCGTCCACGGGGCTTTTCGGCGCGTCCCCCGGCAGGTGGGCGCGGTCTGCCAAAATGCCGACAAACGCAACAGCGCTTGGCGGGCTGAAGGCGGGATTTTGGGAAAGCCCGCCGAGCTCCAGGGCCTTCACCTGGATGCATCCCGGCTGGCTCGCCTCATCAAGTTGGGCGGAGCGGGAGAAGGGGAACGAGAACTTCTGGATTCCGACCTCTGCCGAAATCATCACGGCCTAGAGGGAGAAAGCATAACGAGTGACCCCCAAAATAAAAAGACAAGATTCTGGCGTTCAGGATGGACGGTCTATCTGCGTATTCCATACGATGCGCTCTCCGGACGACAGTGACGAATTGGCAATGAAATGATTTCTATTCGTGACTGTTAATGATGGCAGAGGTTGGCGTCGTTCGTCTTTGTCACGTCTTACAGCCGATTATTTTCACGTTACAATTTCTTCCTGCTGGAATTGTCGCATTTTGAAACGAGAAAAAAAAAAAAGGTTGACAAAGAAAAATGTTGAACTGAAAGAGTTCCCAATCCTTCCGAACTTTTTCTGTCACCAAGTAGCCAAACAGTCGACTAAAATGAGGCACCTGTGTATCTTTTGCCAGACAAATTGTTACTTTGGTTTTTTTTTTTTTTTGCATTATCAACATCAAGTTGGCGCGTTAAAATCAGGCTACAAAGGAAATTGCGTAAACACTGATTAGCGAAGCGGCTATGTTGTTAGCATTGCTTCCACTATTAGCATTTCAAAGTGGGCCAACAGCTCGCTCGCTAAAATCTGGCTCTGAAGGGAGTTGTGTGTCTCGAAGACGTGCCTCTGCTTCATTCGTGGAGTTTTTGTAGCAACTTAAAGGAGCAAGAAGCTCCTATGTTGTTAGCATGTTAGCATTAGCAAACAAAGAAAGCAAACAGCTGGCGAAAATCAGGCGACAAAGGGAATCGTGTCAAGTGTGAACACGCAGATTGGAGAAGCGTGTTGTTTCCTTATTAGCATTAGCATTAGCATTCCGAATCCACCAGTTGTCTTCTTGATTTGTTTTGACAGTCCGCAACAATTTGAAAACGTGCTTCAGGAATGACGTGGAACCGCAACAAATTTAAACGTGCGCTGACTAATCTAACTCTGACTTTTTTTTTTTTTTTTGTGGGATCACTTTTGGGCAGGATTTGCCGATTGTCGCTAAATTGAAATCACATCGCGAAATGTCTTCATGATTTAAATTGAGCCGTTTGATTTCCTGCTAACTGAACTGCAACTGAAACGTGCAAGAACTTGTCAAAGTCCCAAAATTTTTTTTTGTCCTCAAGACGGCCGATGGCGAAAAGCGAGATTCTAAAGAAGTTATACGTCTAACA
This sequence comes from Idiotropiscis lumnitzeri, assembly GCF_059441095.1. Taxonomy (NCBI): domain Eukaryota; kingdom Metazoa; phylum Chordata; class Actinopteri; order Syngnathiformes; family Syngnathidae; genus Idiotropiscis; species Idiotropiscis lumnitzeri. The sequence goes on from NC_142391.1 coordinate 1,532,096, forward strand.
ATGGCGGGCGGTCAAGGCCTTTAAGACCTTGCTGGCCTGACACCAACCAGAAATCACGATCATATTCTTCACATTGAAGTCATATTCTATCCTAGAGTTGTATTTTTAGTGAGAGCTTTTATCCAATCAAAATTCAGCGAGTTTGTGTTGCCAGGCAGATTTCACAATACCAGTCACGCGCACTATTCGTCCGAGGCTTTCCAATAAAATCGTGCGGGCGTCTGTATTGTGTCCCAAGGGGGCTTTCACCGTTGATAGGCCGTTGCGATAGCCAATCAGATCGCGAGTTGATGACAGTGAGGCCTTCTCGCTGGCCTTACGCTGAAGGTGATGAACGCGTTTTGTGATTGGCTACTCACTCGTGAGGGGGCGGCGCTATGCGGAATCAACACACCCGAAAGTCGTCACTGGCGAATGTCGAAAATCTAAAATAGATTCTTGCTTTTTTTAAACCACAATGGCCGAAGGAGGGAATTTAATTGCAGATACGCTTGCGAGGACATTTTCAAGAGAAGCTAGGTCGTCCGACACTCACTCAGGAGTGGGTAAGTGTCTTTGTCCAGCCGTGGTGTCAGAAATGATGCTAATATGAGGGAGATTCATTCAAGTCGGACTTCCCTGAAGGCCTTCGTGTGAAATGCGCGGCCCGACACTGCGCTTGGATCTGTTTTGTTGTATTTTTGGATCAAAAAGAGAAACGATGCATTTTTCTTAGCATTTTCAAATCCACAAGATGAAAAAAAAAAACAAACAGCAATGATTGAAATTGCCAATTTGCCTGTCAATATTTGCGCCTTTGTTTCTTCCTCGAGTTTTTGGCTCGTTTCGTTTTTTTTCGCATCTGCGAGACAACGTAAATATTCTTCCCCATTTGTTTTGAAAGTCACGAGCAGTTGGTAAACAACGTCCACATGAACACGTCTTTGTCGTAAGACTCGGACTCACCGCCGCATGCGACGACCTCGTACAGCTGGAATTGAAATCCAATCGCTCGGTTTTGAAACGGGCCACTTTTCAAACACGCCCACTGAAAGCCATTTAGGACGTTGATGAAAGCCGTCTCGCTCCCGCAAACGCGCTCCGAACGCTCACCGGCGCGACGTGTACTCACCCCGAGCCGATTTCAAATGCCTGCCGTGAGTTTGCGCAAGCGTGCGGCATGGACTTGTTTCCCCGTGTCGTCGGTGGGCGGCGGTTGGCGGGGGCGCCGCTTATATAGCCTGCCAGGAGCGGGCCCCAGAATAACGGGCCTAAAAATAGTACAAAGGAGCGGCCAATCGGGGTGGCCGACACGCGTGCGCGTGTGCGTGGGCGTGACGAGGATGTATGTTGGCTTGCACCCGCGGGCCGGCATCCCATAATGTGTCCGTTGGTGCTAAACACATCAACAAGTCGCGGTGAGGATAACCACCCGAAAAAGAAACTTGAAGCTTGAAAAATTCTTGACGGACAGTCAAAATGTGGCTAAGTGTCTCGGGGCTTAGTCGCCGTCGGCTAAGTGGCTCCCGAAAAAAGAACAATTCTTTGGGGAGGTTATTTGCACCCTTCTGTTTTTTCACCAAGGAAACCATTTTTTTTTTTATTCACTAAGAAAAAGTTTGAGGATGTTTTGAGCTTCGAGTTGACATTTCAGGATCAACCTAAAATGCACTTTCACCTTTAAAGTTGAACTTCATTTGACCTTCTATCAACTTTTATAAGCTGACTGCTCAGTGGCCCAACTTTTCGGAGATTTGAGCCATCATTTTGTTTTGTGTCGTGTGCGAAAAAAATCGAGTCCACTTTCCAGCATTGAACTTTTTGCCCGTTGTAGTTCTTCAACATTTGGTCTTGCTGGCGTGAACGTCATCACTCGCGACGACGTGGCCGCCTGCTCGCTCGCTGGTCTGCTCTGCCATGTGGACACACACACACACACACACACACAGCTGCTTTGTGAACAGGCCAAACAGGCAAACACAAAATGAAAACCAAAAGAGTCGCAAGAAAGGAGTCGGAATGTTTGGTCTTGGAATGAATGAAACTCGCCGAGGGAGCTCGCTTGTCGTGTCAAGGAAATATGACAATGATTAATAAATGTAATAATAAAAAAATTAAATAAAAAAATCAATTTTGGGGGCAAATGCTGGTGTTTACTGTATATTTCGAGATAAAAATGGTCAGACTCCAAACGCTGAGGCTCAACTCGGCCTGGCTATACATAGCAAAGGCAGTAAATCATTTCTGATTCCTTGTAAAAAATAAACGTCACCTCCCGCCGCCATAAAATTTTATCGGGTGGACACGCCGGGTCGCAGATTGACGGAATTGCGCAAGTTCCTCTTGTTGCTAGGCGGAATTCGCGGCGTGCAAACATTTGCTGCTGCAGCGCCAATAAAAATGAGATTGACAAACAAGTGGCTGGACAGGAAAACGCGCTTATTTATAACGCCGATTCAATGCCGTGCGTCACCCTCCCACTCATTCGCTGCACACAATTTTCATGGCAACTGTAAAAACTGCTTTCTTGCTTTACTTTTATTTCTTTTTTTACACCTAATTGACGTCAATTACTCCAGAATTGAATGCGATTTTGCGCCCCCAAAAAAGTGAAGCATTTTTTGAACTCTTGTTGCAAATCCGATTTAATCCAAAAAGCCACACACACACAAATATATATCGTATGCCAACTGACAAGTGCCGTACTACTCTATTAAATCTAAAAATAGATATCAGACACCGGTGTAGCATCTTCCCAACTAACGTAGAATTTAGTAGGATTTTGAACAAACAAACACAATTTTGACACTTGTTGCTAGGCAGATTTCGAAGCGCTCGCCTCTCCCGGGCCCGTAAAAAAAAACAAAAAAAAACTGAAAGGGCAGAGGAGCCAGGAAACAAGAACCGCCAATTACTCTACTGCTCTCTCTGAAATCGAAACATTTATTCGACAAATGAAAACACGTCCCTGTTTTCAACCTGTTGTCAGGCAGATTTTGCCAAACTGACAAACTTCTTAAACCAGGTTTGGAAAAAAAAAAAGCTTCTCGAATGGACACACAAGTGTTGTTTGGCAGAATTTGTAAGGAAGTCGCTGCTCTGTATCGTATAAAATACTCCACATGTCAAATGACTTCAATTTGCCGCTCTTCTTTCTTTTTTTTGCGCAAACTCGGCTGAAACATTTTTTTGGGGGATTATTCCCAAGCGCCGCCTGAGTCGGTCCCGTCGGCGGGCAGACAAGGCAAGGAGGGAGGGCGACCGGGTCATGCCAGCACGTTGTCGATGTGAGCGAGCACGGCCGTAAAATCGTCTGCGGGCTTGACGGCTCACTTCGGCTTAGTGGGCGGGGCCAGCGTCCGACAACGAAAATAGAGACGAAACGCGGGAGGGCAGAAACCGGCTCGCGACGTTAAGCGGCTTCCAGGACCAAGAAGAGGAAGCCTAAGCGAGATTTTAAAAAGAATTGTCAAACAATGTCAACTGGGACTTTTAAGCATCTGCTGCATTTTTTGTTGCCGACTGGACGTTACGTGAGGTCCGCTCAATCACAAGAGCCGTTGACAACGAGAGGGGAACCAACTCCATCTGAAGTGCAGAAATGAAAACGGAACTTTTCGTTGAACCTTGACCTTAGTCAAGGTTCGGTCACTTCACCACTGAGAGCAACAGTGGGCCCCCCCCCCCTTATTTTCGTCAAGACGTGTCTTGAAGTGGAAATCAACATTTACTTCCAATGAGTCCATTATTGCACTGAACATTGTCACCGAGAACAAGAGCGGGCTAACTCCGTTTCGACCCTTTTTAATGTAACGGCATTACTTTCAGATGAATTCTGGTGTCAATCCAACTTTCATGACACATTTTGACATGATTGCACTCAGCACTTTGCCACGAGAACAAAAGTGGGCTAACTTCATTTTGCTCATTTTTAACTTCGGTGCTGAAAAAAGTTCTCTCTTTCCGATACATTCCGAGAATTGTAGTGGACTAACTCCATTCTAAGTGAAGAAACGAACTGTGAAAAATTGGTCTAAATCGAGGTTCAGTTCCAATTTTGACATTTGGGGGGGGCAGGCGATGATTGCGCTCCGCATTTTGTGTGCATGTTCGTAGAAGTGAATGCTGTTTCTAATTTTGAATGAAATATTTCTCATTTTAGCAGACGTTTGGACTTAATGCGCTCAACTTTTACCGGAAACCATCGAGCGGCATCGATCCCATTTGCACGTGAACTGCGAAGGCTTTTCAAGGAGTGTAAGTGGCCGTCGCTGGTTTGTGAGGACAAAATGAAGGCCGAGATTTGTCCGACGGGACGTTGAGACGCTTCCAGCTGCGAGCTTCTCCTGTGATCTTGCGCACACCTGCTGGCCTCATCTTCTTCAAACACCTGGTGAGGAGGAGGAGCATGACGATGACGATGATGATGAAGATGATGCGTTGCCTTTAGGTGCTTCACGCCGCAATCCGACACTCATCAGCTGCAATGGAAAAAAAAACAACAAAAAAAAAAAAAGAAGAAGAAGAAGCGCGAGTCGGGCCTTGACATTGGAGCCATTGTGTGTCGGTTGTCACGGCGACGGCAAAATGAGGAAATTGAAAATGAAGCGCGGCATCACATGCCAGCATGTGAATCATGTGACCGGCGAGACCATTTCCAGCCGACATGGTCAGTGACTCCTCTGCAAACGGCCCAACTCCACGCAGTTGTTTTGCATTTTGTTTTGGGAAAAATGAGCTAAGTACGTTGTCAAAATGAATTCCAAAAGATACGCTTGTCAAGTCAACATTAATATTGCATTTTATTGTATTGTTGCATTCATTTACCCGTTTTTTTTCACTAAGGTGGAATTTGTTTTCATGTTTATTGATTTTTAATATTCAATAATTGGTTCATTGATTTATTTTAAATAATAAAATCAAAGGTAAAAGAAGCTATTTCACTTTGTTTTATGAAATAATTGGTTAATTCATTGTCATTAAATTTATGAAAAAAAGTACACATTTTAAACATATATAAAATACAATTTGTTAATTGAAATGAAAAAAACTCTTGTAACCAATGAGACGTCATTAGACAAAACTTTCCCAACTTTTGATGTCTTGTCACTGCTTTTTAAATATTTTTTTAAATAACTTTATTGAAGCTGTCTTGTCACTGAGCCGAAATTGGCCGCGCGATGACGTCACGCCGATCACGCCGCCTTCGCGTGCACGGCGGACGCGGGCACGCGTGCTCCAGCCTGCCCTTGAGTCAAGCCCGTCTTGGCGTTTTATTGCTTCTTTTTTTTCCCCACTTTTTTTTTTTTTGTCTTTCAACTTTTTCCAACGTTCATGCTGCTCATGCTCACTTCCGGTGAGGCGGACGCGTCTGTGACGTCATCATGAAGCCCGCGACGATGGATGATGGCGGTCCGACACCAGGTCACAACATTTTTTTAATTTATTTATTTTAAAGTAAACTTTCATGTCTTTTGTCTTCTTCTGTCGTTTCGACTCGTTCATGACTTAATTGAGAGGCTCGTGCCCCTCATTTGCATGCCAGATTCTGACCTTTTGTGTTTGTGCTTTGCTCGTTTACTTGCTGCCGTTTTTTTTTTGTTTGTTTGTTTTTTCATTTATTTATTTTTTTGCGTGCGTTCAATTCAACCAATTCAAGTTTTAACGTTGCAATAGGACAAAAAAATGTCATCGGTCAGTGACAACTCATATTCACTTTGAGTCGAAGATGAGGAGGAAACATTTGAAAACGTTCACGTTCTCCTCGCTTGCATGTCCGAAAAAGTTGCCATGACTCATTGAGTTGATTCGAGCTTGAAACTGTTCTAATGAAGTCAGAAAAAAAAAAACCTGAAGTCTTTGTTAGCCCGAAATCGACAAGGAACAAACTAATTGTTGTTGTTGCTTGAGCACAACAAGACTCAACATTTTCCAGAAACGAACCAAAACTAAATTAGTTGACCGAAAGGACTAAAAGAACACACATCGTCAGCATTTAAACAAATTAACAAATAAATTCTCAAATTTGAAATGTAAAGAAATAAAAGTAGTTTTTAAAAAATAGACTCCAAGAAAGAAATGTTAGAAAATGATTACGAGACGTGGGAGTGAAGTTTGTGAAGCAAATTTAAAAAAAAACATGAATCACCTTTTATTTTATTTGCGTGCAGCATGACAGCCAAATGCTGCTTCACCAAATGTGCTTTGAACGCCGGGCTCCACCGATTGACCCGCGTCTGCAAACCTCAGAATCCGTTTTGGTTTCTATTCAATTCGTATTTCTTTCCCTTATTCAAGACGCAAACCCTTGCGCGATTTCTAGACCACAAACATCATTCCGCAGCTGATTGTGAGCCAGTCTAAAGTCTTCAGGACTGGACTAATATGTCGTGGTTAGAACCCGAGCCGCAGCCTTCTGAATGAGTTGCCGTTGCTTGATGTTGTTTTCGAGGAGTCCAGTCGGAAGAGAAAAGCTTGCATGAGTGTTTCTTTTGGAGAAGGTTCTTCTTGTGATGACTTGGATATGATTGTTGAAAGTTAGGTCTGGGGCTGTCAGCGCCCCAAAATTTCGGTCTTGCTCTTTGGTTTCTGAAGCGTTTCGAATATAATGTGCAGACAGAACAAAATGGGTCCAAGGACAGACCCTTGAGGGACTCCACGGTCACGGTCGACACATGTGACGTGACATCTCACGCCATGGATTTGATTTCATCGTGTGTGAGGGCTGTCCCTAATATTTTGAGTCATTGAATGTAGCTAACATTTTTCTTTGACTCGACCTTCAACTTTGACCTTTGGCGCACCTTGACGCGCACTTTGCGTCACGTTGTTGCCGCCACTGCCTTTTACTTGCCATTTGGCTGACACGTCCGCCCCGACACGCCGCGGCGGCAAACGTGTTGTTTGGTTCCGGCGGGAGTTCAAAGAGCTTCCATCGTGTTAGCGCACGGCAGGATGAACGCGGCGCTCGGTATGGAAGCCAAGAACTTTGTAAACACCACTTTATGTGGAATTTTTATTTTTGCTAGACTTTTCAGGCATGCTGCGTTTTCTATTTCTATTTCTACTCCTTAAACAAACAAACACGTTTGTGTCAACTTTTTTCAAAATGACATCATGCCAAAATTTAGTAGAAAAAAAATAAGTGTGTGACATGTAAGCAGTTTTCAGTGCCAAATGAAAAAAATGATTGATCCAAGAATACCAAAATGACAACCAGCTTGCTCATTAAATCTGTGATCACAAAGTCCAGACGACGGCTGCAGAACCTTTTAGAAGCGCTCGCTCCTCATCTCCAATTTTTGCCGTACTTTCTGACTTGAGCAGGATGCGCAGGCTTGTTCCTTGGGCAGCTCACTGAAACCGTAACTTTGCTATCGCCCCCTGCTGGTTGGATGACTGTTGCTTGACAAAGTGCCAGATTCTCTCCGTATGTCGCAGAAATATAAATATTGCAGACCATCAGGTTCTTTGAAGGCTCATCCGAATTACGATTCAAATTTCCAATAAATAAAGAATCAGAATGGCATCGGGAGGGGATTTATTCTGAAACTCTCAAACTATTACTTGTATACTACACACATTTATTTTTACAATACAAATGTATTTATATAGCGCATTTCACAGCTATATATATTCATATATATATATATATATATATATATTTATTTATATATATATATTAGGGCTGTCAAAATTGAAGCGTTAACTCAGGTGATTAATCCAAATCTTTTTGAACTCACTTAACTCAGTTTGATTTACTTCAAAAATAATTGACATACTTTGCAAATATTATGCCATATTAACTATCCATCTTTAGCACATCTCAGAACAAAACACTGTGTTAAAATTACCACTGGGCCTTGCAAATCAACACTGCTGGAGTGTGGCGCTCGTGGGCAGTTTTGAGAATTGTTTCGAAGAAAAATGAGAAATTCGGTCGTATTCAAGAATCCAAGAAAGCTATAAGAACAGTCTTTGAATTAAATATACTTTTGCATCAACTCCAAGATATTATTCAAGTAAATATCTGTTACAAGCGTCACAAAAAATAGTAGCTGAAAAATGTGATTAATCACGATTAATCATGTAACTTTTTGTGATTAATTAGTTCAGAAAAATATCATTTGACAGCACTAATATATATATATATATATATATATATATATATATATATATATATATATATATATTACGTACTATTGTTGCTGTCACATTTGAGTTTGGGTCCTTGATGCTGATTGGACAGTTTGACTCTTTCACTGGGAGCATTACGTCACACTTTTAGGATGTTCATGAAGGATGCGGACATTTCCTGTGTGTGTGGGGGGGGGGTGCGCGTGTGTGCGCGTGTGTGTGTGTGTGTGATCTAAGGAAAGTCCTGCATGTCCGTTGCAGTAGTAAAGAATCCACTGTCGTTGTTTCAGTGGCTGCAAATTCCAGCAGGGGGCAGTGTGTGCGCATGTGTGTCAACCGGTGTTGTTTCTGGCAAGCATTTTAGATTTAGTCTTGGTCTTATTCTTTTGGACGAAAATGCACTTTGAGTCATTCCAAATTGTGATCGTTTTAGTTGCCGAAAACTAAAAAAAAAAGGATTTCTTCTCGTTTTTAGTCAACGGAAACGCTACTTTTCGTCAATTTATTCAACGAAAACTCAACAAGGTTTTCGTCCGTTTTAGTTCAAACAAGGCATACGAGGTTTCCACCCAAAGACTTTCTGATGGACGATTTCGGATTACGCATGACAAACAGATAAAAGTGGAATCAATGCTTATTGCTCCAAAGTAAGTCGAGAAGCTAAACATTTTTTTTGGCATTGTTTCACTTCAAGCGACATCAAATAAAAACAAGATGGACTTGTTCTGTAATTCAAAAGCACAAGTACCAAGTAAGGATTCAGCAAATATATGCTGGAGGAAAAAAAATGGGAATTTAATTTTGAAATTTTGATGAGTTTATTTTAAAAATTTCAGAATTTGGCTCTTGGAAATAATTCTGAACATTTTGTTGGAATTGTTTGAATCGGTCGAAAAATGTGGAAGGAAGTGATAATGTGGAAAAATCTCTTTACTTGGGAATTTACTTTTTTTTTTAATTAATTAATTTTGAAGAAAGAAAATTGAAAATGTAATATTGACATTAATACCGTATCACATTGTTGATTTAAAATAAAATGAAAATGATTTAATGGAATTTATAATTTCATGGATTTTTTTTGTGATTTTCTTCATTTAATCAGATTTCTTTTGACATTTCTATTTTTTTAAATTATTATAAAAAATAATGGATACATTTTAAACTTCCAATCCACTCGAACATTATCACATTGCTATTCTATATTTTTATTGTTTTGATTTTATGAATAGCCATTATTTTATTTATTTATTTATTGAATGACATTTGTTGAGTTCGTTTTTTTTTTTTTTATGGCTGCGTTATTCATCTTTATTTTTGTTTATTTAATGAGATATTTAATTATCTATTGAATAAAAAGACATTTTATGCCAGATTTAATTTAAATTTTGTAATTTGAAGAATCAGTCGATCAATCCACGTTTTTTTTTTTTAATTTGACATTTTGATGATTGATTTCATGCTTTTTCTTTAAACGATTGAATTGATTGCTTTGGAATTTGCAACCAATCTAAAATCTATGCGAACATGATGACATATTCATTGTTATTTTACGATTAATATTCATCGTGATCCGTTTGCGCGCACACACACACACACGCACACACACTGCGATGTAGTGTGTGCGGGCGGCTGAGTAACAAGAGCCAGCTGCTCCCCTCATCCTCATCTTCATCTTCCTCCTCATCATCTTCATCCTTTTGCCGCTTCCAAGGTGTCACTCAAACACACATTTCCAGTCGACACACACTCACACACGTGCGCTCACACACACTTTGCTAATGAAGGTTGTTCCCAGGATTCCCCTTTTCTTTTCTTTCTCACTCTGATTGATGACTCAGTGCGCCGCCGCTTTCCCGTCACGCCACGTCGGCGGCACGTTGGGGATGGCCGCTCGGAATTTGCGGCGCAAGGGCAAAAAGGACGGCAGTGCTCCGCAGCCATTCTGGGCCGCACGCTCATTCCAAAGTGGTGCAACAGCGCCACCTTCACTTCCCCAACCGCTTTGTTTCCAAACTCGGACCGCAATTTCATTTTCTTTTTTTCATCCCTCTTGAAAACAATTGAAATGTCTTGAATCTCTTCCAACACATCCTAATATATCTTTTTTTTTTTTTTCGGGGGGTGTGAGGGTGCGCAGTTCTTTTAACTAGCAGCCATTTTCAAAGCCGTTCAGCCGATTGAATGCATTTGAACTGATTTTTTTCCTGGCCAACGAAATATTTTGGCCGGTGACAATATAAGCAGCAAAAGTTTTCACCCCCCCCCCCAAAAAAAAAGTTTGTTTCTGTTCTTTAGTAATCACCAGTGCCAAGAAACTCGGACGTTTACACTGTGCAATTTCTCCGCAACGTGTTATGCTTGACTCATCAAATGCCTGTTCCTTGATTGTCTAGCGCACCCCCCACCCCCCACCATTTTTTTTCCATCAGTAGTTGTCTTTGATTGTTTAAAATGCTCCATTTGATTTGCTTTTATATTCTTTGAAGAATTGAAGGGTGGCTATCAAAGTGAGCATTTCAATGCTCGGTTGGAGACAAAAGGAGGTGCGCCAAGTCTGTCAAGGTTGCTCAAGTAGTGTGCGTTATTCTTTTTTGACATTTAAAAAAAAAAGTTAAAAATTAGCCATGCTTGTCAGCATTGTGGTGGATTTTTTTCCCCCTTTTTTTTTTTCCAGGGGTGCATTTCTTTTTGAAGTTGAGACACCAACTCCGTTATGACTTTGAAGGGTGTGGGGGGTGAGCGCTTTCATTTTCAAGGTGGTGTACCCCCTTTGAAGAGGTGTGTCTACTCTGTCTGGATTTTGTGGTGGTGTGTGCATTTTGTTTTGTCTTTTTTGAAACGTGCACCGAGTGTGTCAGGAATTTGCCTTACTTTCTGTTTTTTTTTTTTTTTTTTTCTCGTGGGTGCACAAAGTCTATCATGGTTTTATGGGGAAGTGCGTTTTTTTTGTTTTTTTTTAAGGGAATGCACATTTAAAGTAAACTTTGAGGAAGTGTACCGACTTTTTTTCCTTTTGAAGGCGGTGTGCCAACTTTGTCAGGATGTTGAAAACTCGTTCCTTATATGGGCTTGGGCAGTTTTTTTTTGGTTTTGTTTGCACTTCTCTTGTAGGTCCTTTTGTTATTCTGTTTTGTTGCGCATCCCACTTGCATTTTGGTGCGCTGGTGCTCCGTTTTTTTTTTTTTGTGGTCCTATGGCATCCCTGGAGGCGTGTGTCCAAAGGTCTTGGCGCGCACCTCATTTCTATCTAGCGGTGTGGGTGATTCATCACGCCGGCGCGAGCCTCCGGCATACTCGGCGCACCCCGCCACCGAGTGGTCGCCGCCGGCCGAAGCGTTATCAGCGCGGCCCGGCACAGGATATGAAGGCGGCGAGTGGTGCCGTTGATGTGTTTAGGCGTGATAAAAGTGGATTGAAAGGCTGAAGTTGTGTGGCTCATTAGCGCTCATGTGATGTCGATGTCAGCAGACGGAAAAACGCTCACATGACTTCGTGCGGCGCGTTGACTCATTTTGATGAAATCTTTTTTCTTTTTGTTTTTCCCTCCTCTTCAACGAGACACACAAAACAAGCTTGTGCGACGTGACAAACAAATTTATGTTTACTTTTCATATTTAACGAGACGTAGTCAGGAAGACAGAATTCTTTTTTTTTTTTTAATTTTTATTTGTCACCAACAAATCTGCAAACAAATCTTAATCGACCAACCCAACTTGTCTGACTAATCTGTCCAATCCAAATGACAAACTTAATCACTCGAAGCGAACGATTCGGCTTCGGAACCAAAGCAATTTAGCGTCCAAAACGGCCAACGGGTACAACCGAACCAATGATTTTAGCCACCCAACCCAAACCCAACGGGTTCGCCCACGCTTCCAAATAAACAACTTTTCTCATCTGACCTGTCCAACCGAACCCGTCGAACCAATTCCAACCAACAGACTCCAAAAAATACAACCAGTCAAACCAACCGACCGGTCATCCATCGCACTAAGCCAAACCAGTCCAACTTTTAACGACTTATAACCCAGGTTAAAACAAACCAGCAGTCACCACGTCCGACACGCCCAGTCACATTCTCGTTTGTAAAACCAACAAAACTCCTCACTTAATCTGTCCAAATCACGAAAAAAAAAAGTTGAACTAATCTTGCCCTCGTCAAGCAAGCGATCTTGTCCGGTCACTCCAAACCAACCGAGTCCCTCCACTTTGACCAACTAACCCAGTACTTCTCAAATAGTGGGGCACCTCCCCCTGGGGAGGGCGAGCCACCCTGGAGAACAGTTTTTGTTTTTTTTCAGCCGTACTACAATGAAGTGTAATTGCACCTCCACTCCACTAGTTGGCAGTGGCGCTCTCTTTGCCCATTCTGCGCAGCGAGTATTAAAACTACGGTGTCGGATTGTTTTGCAACAAAAATGATATTATTTATCGTTGCGGCGGAGCGTGAGTGTTGGTGGGTGGTGGGGGGGGGCGAATTGTTTTCTTCTTGCTAGGGGGGGGGCGTAACGGAAAATAATTGACAAGCACCATACAACCCACCTAACCCAACTAGTCCAACCGACTAATCTCTCTCTCTTGGGCAAGCCAGCCCAAAAAATTGTTCCATCTCAACCCCCCCCCCCCCCCCCCCACTCTTGAATGATGAAATGCTCAAGGACAGTCCAACTGACAACTAATCTTTTGGAAGACGTGATTGACCAGACACCCGAATGAGGCTGTCGCTACCTTGCGGTCTTAAAAAAGCCTTTGCCTTCCTTTGTCTAAGCGGCAACACGTGACCTCCTTCAAAGCTTACAAATCATCTCCAGGAGCTTGTTGACCGACGGTGACGGTCCACGCTGAACCACAGCAGGTCCTGGCAGGCCCACTCGAACGCGACTGCATTTTTTTTTTTTCATTCGCCCTCCCGGCCGGCCTTCTTCCCGAGCTTCGCGCTTGATGCGAGATCGCTCGCCGACCTTTCTGTCGCTGCGTCGTCGTCTAGAATTTGTCGACAAATATTGAAATATTCCCAAGCCGTTTTGTGGAAGACGGGTCATTTCACAAGATGTTTGCTCGGGAAAAATTGGGCTTTTCCGAGGGATTTTTAAGTGAGAACTGCAACTGTATTCTTGTAAAAATTATTATTTTTTTTTTTTTGCGAATGTAATTTAAAAAACAAACAAACAATTGAGCCAAAAATCGTGACTTCCTTCCCTGTGTAAAAAAAAATCTGACATTTTCATTGTAATTTCAAGACTTTTTGGGTTTCAAAAAATATGGCATAGTTCTAAAAAAAAAAAAAAAAAAACCTGAATAATCATCCAGATTCATTCTCAGAATTGCTACCATTTTTTTTCGACTTTAATTGCAAAAAATCAAATATTATCCCTGAATAATGCCAACTTTATTTTTCATAAAATTACTACTTTTGTCTTCAATAAAAAAATAGGACTTAATTTGTGGAAAATTATTCTTATAAAATCCCGACTTTTTCCTTCATTATTTTGTTAGTTATCAAAATGTTTCTTCCCTCTTTTCGACTCATAAAATGACTTCTTTTTCCTCTGTAGTCACACTTTATTTTCCAAAATCGCTCTTGTCTTTTGTTTTATTTCATTTTTATTTTATTCTTGAAAGAGCACTTTTGTTTTCCTTGAAAACTTTTATATATCCTATAGCCTAAAAAATATAACTATTCTCATAAAAATCTATTTTTTTAGGGTAAAAACACCAAACATTTATTCGTGTTCTGTCATTTTTAAAAAAAAATTTAGAAAAAAACTCTTGACTCGATTTTTTTTTTCTCCTAGAAGAAATCAGACATTTGGAAAAAAAGCCTGTCAGTAAGATTTCCACATATTTTACTCTCGAAAAACATTTTTTTTTTTTAATTTGTTTTCGCCCGGAGTGTTTTGAAGCTTTAACCCAGAAACGCTGAGTGTGCGATTTTCTCACTTTTTCCCGATGTTTGCTTCACACATTTCAATTGCAACGATCGCGGTGTCAAGAGCGGGCCAAATGCGCCCGCGCAGGTGGCACATGTAGCTGACACGTTCCGACATGCGGCCCGCTAACGCTAACGCGCTGACGCACGAACCCCGCTGGCACCAAACGGTCCAAAATGCAAAGCAGGGCCGGCGGACGTTTTCTATATGCAGACGGATGCAAATGAGCGACCTTTTGGCAAGCAAGCCGCCGCATCCAGGAAGGCAACAAACGCTCGCTCGCTCGCTCGCTCGCTCGGAAGGATGCCGCCGCTTCACAGCCGCATGCACAAAATGCTCCAAAATCTGCGCACGTGGAGCGCCATTTATTGAGAAATGACATGAGAGGTAATCAAGTGGAACGTGTCAAGAATGATTTACGTTCTTGTAGAAATGCTCTGATAAATATTACGGCCCGATCGATTGAATCAGCCGATATCAGCTCTTTTGAAATTGGCCCAAAAATTGGTAGATTTTATTTATTTTTTTGCACTAAGCAAACCACCTGTCACGTCGGCGCTGCGGGAAGCCTCCCAGGCGCCGCGGTTCCGAATGCGGAATGCCCAAGCCGACCTGTCGCTTCACGTCACCCGGATGCGTTGGCACGCGTGTGTGCGTGCACGCCTCCTCCTCCTTGTGCAAACATCCCTCATGCTTGGATACCTCCTCCAAGGTGAGATGAGGCTGGATTTTTTTTTCCAGAAAAGGTTCTATGATTTTTTTTTTTTTCTGGGGGGTCAGGAATATATTTGTTTTTTAATTTTTTTTTATCGGAAAAGTCTTAAAAAAATAAATGAAGTGGTCATATATTACAATCTACAATAACATATCTCTGCCCCCCCCCCAAAAAAGTGCCTTTAACTTAAAATAATATCTTCTTAAAAATTACAATTAAATTCTTTTATGAGTAATTTATGAGAATATTTTTGTTGACTTATTTCTTTAAAAAAAAAATACAAATATTCACGTTACCAGTCGTTTCCTCCGAAAGGGCTTTATTTTTTCAATCAAGCCATTTTATTTTTATAAGATTCTACTTTATTCTCAAATTACGACTATTCCCCCCCCGCCTGCAAAAAAATTGCGCTTTGTTTTTGTATAATTGGATTGAGCTTTATTGTAAACATAAACACAATTTAATTTTCAGCAATTCTGAGATTTTTACTCCCAAAAATCTGAAGCTGGTGAATAAGTGTTAAAACAAACTTGGATTCAATTTGTTTTGTTTTTTGAATGACTTTTTGACATACTGCAGTGAATCGAATAATCAATTATCAAATTAACAAATACCGTCCAAACAGCTTGTGTAACATAAAATTGTCCAAATAATCAAAGTTTCAGCCTCTCAGCAGTAAATATTCTCCAATATTTGTAGTCCTCCGTGAATGCGGACTGATTCCCAAACTTGCTTTTACTTTGGAAAAGGATAATCAACATTTTTTGCCGACCAAATCTGTAACTAAAATGTAATCAATTTATATTTGTGAATTTTCATTTGGAAAATAATCTGCTGTTTTGGAATAAAGGGGTTTTGATTCATCAATTAATTGAAAAAGTAATCAACTCGGAAATCGATGATTAAAATACTCGTTTATTGCGATCCTAGACTTTCTCTTGTTGTTAAAACGACTTGAATGTCCTAATAGTCCCTCTTGTTCCCAAACAACCAAAAAACTGGAAGGACCGGCGGCGAAGAAGCGACCGGGAGGCACTAGGACCCGGGGATCGCCTCGGCGGCGGCGTGTGTCTGTCTGGGCTGAGTCACTGCGTGCGTGCGCGAGCGCGCGCATGTGCGCGTCAGTCGGAGCTGAGCGAGCGAGAAGGTGATGTCGCGCGCGGAGGGCAACGGCACCATGATGGGTTGACTGTGGTTCTGGGGGGGGGGGACAGACGGAGGGAGGCGGTCGGTCGCTCCGTCGGAAAGAGGAAGTGTGTGCGTTTGTGTGTGCGCGCGCGCGTGCGTGTGTGTGTGTGTTCCACGCCACGGCCGCTGCTGCCGCCACGCGCTCTGCCATGGAGACCAACAAAGTTCTTCATTTCGTGCCGTTGGGTAAGTGAATGCAGCGCCTCCGCCGCCTCCTTCATGGGGGAGAACCTTGGGGTTCCCTTCCTGGTGAAGCCGGAGAGCACCCCCCTCCCCGCCCCCCCCCCTTTTTTTTAAACGCACTTCCTCACCAGATGTTTGTTGTTTTCGCTCCGTTTGCAACTGACTCATGTTTGACTTTTTCTGTATGGAGGAGGTCCTCCAGAGGAAAAAAAAAACACACGCACACGCATTAAAAAAAAAAAAATCCCCCCCCCCCCCTTTCCCTCTCCGTCTTGTTTACGGCAGAAGGCTGACATACGTCTTACCTGGCCGGCTGGAACAGCTGGATTGCGGAGAAAAAGCAGAAATACACTTTCGTGTGCGCGCGCACGCGTTTGTATGAGTGTGTGTGTGCGCGTGTATGTCTGCGCGAGACACTTGTGTGCGTGTTCCTGTGTGAGAGAGGTGTGCGTGTTGAGTGGTTCTATATGCATTTGTCTGTCACTGAGTGTGTGTGTTGAGGGGGTCCTCTTTAAGTGTGTGTGTGTGTGCGTGTTTGGGTACGCGTGTCCTCCCAGTCAATTTGGGGTGCGATGTGGCTGCCTTCTTACTTCAGTTTTGTCTTAGAAGGCACCGTACCGACCGTGAGCGTATTGGGGGGGGGTGTGTGTGTGTGTTTATCCACAGTGCGTGTGTGCGTGCGCGAGACAGGATTATGTGTGTGCGTGTGTGCACCAGCGTGTCCCTTGCAGGATAATATGACAGAGTATGACTGTGCGTGTGGCTCATTTGCATATCCGTTGCTGATGACGAAGGCTAACGTTTGCCACGCACTCATCCACGTCTCGGATGGCCTCGTTAGCGTTAGCGTTAGCGCCCGAGGGCCGCAGGTGGTCTTTTGACCTCTTGCCCCCTCGAGGTTGGCTGACGTTGACGGACACGTCATTAGGTACCCCTGGAAAGTGGAGGAAGCCGACTGTTTTCTAATCGAATGTGTGACGATGCAGGCCGTCTTGAACGCTGCATTTCATCATGCGCGATAAATGTAAAAAAAAAAAAAAAATTAAATTAAATAAAAAAGCTCTGCACTGTTCCTCCTAACGTGTAAAAAAATAAAAATAAAGACACGTTCTCCTTGTGACCTGCACATCATTTAAAAAAAAAAATGGACAGTATGTATTTTCGAGATTGATGTGATTGTGATGCCAGGGAAAGCCTACTAGAACATCTCAACTTATTTTTATTATTTTATTATTCCTCTCAAGAATGTTATTTGCAGTTGACTTGTACGGGTCACATTCATGGAGGAAAAAGCTTTGACATTTTTGGCTGGTATCATTTTTCGGTATGACTGAAAGCTGTCGTTTAAGCAGGGGTGTGTAGACTTTTTAGACCCTGTCGTATACCACGCACACACACACACATGAACACACACACCATGTGCACATATGCTCATGCCGAGTCGCTCAACACGCAGGCCTTTGCAGCCGGCTCATTCGATGACACCCATGTCACTCACCAGCACTGGCTCCGCCTTTTTAAGCCATAAACACTCAAAAGTCACAGATAATTGCCGGGATGACCAACAGAATACTCGATTCCAAAAATGTTTGATAGCTGCAACTTTTCTCGGGTTGACTTTATCAAGATGAAAAAAAAAAGAAGAGCCGAGCCACAGAAAAAGTCAAACGCACGCACTTAGAGGTCATCTTTCGCATTGGTGGCCTCCGCTCTCAATGTCATTGACGCTCGCTCAAGGTCGCTGCTAGCAACGCGCGCACACGCCTGCGTGCACGTGCACACTAACACGCGCTCAGACGCCTGACTCGTCGCCACTTCATTTTTAAACGTGGAACATCAAGTCCAGGCAACATAAATACGGCATGTCGGCGATGCGATTTGGAATGTGACGGCGCCCCCTGCTGGCCAGTCGTGACACAACGTCACGTTGTCACCTGTCGAGCCGATGAGAACAGTGAGTGTGTGTGTTGCTTTCTTGTCGTTCATGATATTCCCATACTTGAATGTGTGTGTGTGCGTGTGCGTGCGTGTGTGTGCGTGTGATCATTTGGATAAGTGTGCGCGCGTGCATAAGAATCCCATGCGAGTGTGCAGCGCTTTCATGTCCCATCTTTTTATTTTTGTGGATAGATTTGCATGTCCGTGAGTGTGCGTGTGTGTGCGTGCGTACTGTATAATAATTTGGATACGCGTGTGTGCGCGTGTGCGTCAACGTGACACAGATCTCTGATCAGTATTCACCGCTGGCAACACGTCTCACGCGCCGCAGCCGGCGAGCAGCCATCTGTGCGCACGCGCGCACGCCCAAATTATGATCCAGTCCACACACACGCACGCAAATAGACGCGCGACATATCAAGAGGCGAGGCAAGTCGGCGGCGCGCGCACTTGCATGGGGTTGTCGCGCGCACGCAGACAGTTGTTCAAATCTTTAGACTCACGCACTCGTGTGAAATTGCATCATCAGAAGAGGAAAAAAAAACTCGCTCATCGTGGGTTGTCATGCTCACACGCGCACGCGCGCACACATTTTTTTCTTTTTTCCGAGATTGTTGTATTGTGACTGTTCACCGTTTCCGTTTGTTGTCTCAATTAACACCGAGTGTCTTATTGTTAGTACGTCACATTTTTCCTCTAAAACGGCGGCCAACTTGTTTTCATTCGTAAGACAGTTGCAAATATTAATGATTGAAAAACGGGAAGCACAAGTGCAACGTCAATGAAATGAGTTCTTAAAGTTGGGACTTAGTGTCTTGTTGTTTTTCCATTCGACTTGAAACGGCGATGAACTCATTTTTACACTTGCATGACTAAAAAAAGGTCTGGAAAAAAGAAATGAGCCATGCAAAGCTCAAATCTAATGAAGTTCAACTTCAACTTTATTTTCGTTCAGACCGAGTGCCTTATTGTTATTCCATTTTGCAAAAAAAAAAAAAAACAGCGCTTCACTTATTTTTACACTTGTATGACAGTGAAGAATATTAAAATGTGACTTAGCCCGTCGCCTGTGCAGCTAATGAAGGTTTTATGTGACACGACATGAGTGCGCTACGGGCGTGCGCACGTGCGCGCGCGTGCGTGAGCCAAGGCGAGGGAATTCCTGCTAATTGCTCACACATTCTCTTCTTGCCTCGCCTCAATTAAATCCAGGCGCCAACAGCGTCTTCTTGCCTCTGTTGCGTTTTTCTCTCTCTCTCTCTCTCTCTCTGTGGCCGCCACCACCGAGTGCAAAACTCAACGAGCACAAAAAAAAAACCCGACCCGCTCCCTTGCTTGCCGCTTTTCATTTGTGCCGCGCCGCCTTCCTCCCCGTGAGGAGAAAATGCCGCATGTTGTCATGTGCGCTACACGCCGCATGAAACGTGTCACGTGTCGCGTACAAGATGTAACTTTCGTTGCAACCCCAAAAAAAAAACGCTGAGACGAAAAACCGCAGCGAGCCGGCATGACGTGGAAGTGGGGAAAAGACATTTGAAGTTTCGCAATGCCACAGCGGCAGCGACCACGCAAATAAAAAAAAACGAAAATGTGCGTGCTCTTGACCTGTTGCATGCCTGACATCTTTCTTCCCACCAAGATTTTTTTTGTGTGTGTGTGAAAGCATTTCAATGAATATTTTCCTTTGGGAAATTTGAAAGCGATGAAACTTCAAGTTTCGGTTTTCTCGCTTGTCGTCGCTTGCGTCGCGTCATCGCAAAGACCAAAACACGTTTGATGCTGTCGAAAAAAACAAAACGAGGCTTGCTGACCCGCCGCACGAAACGCCGCTCGAGATGCGACTCCGACAAAACGATCAAACTTGCTTCTGTCCAAAATGTAAGAAGACGCTCGGTCGCAACTTGCATCTTAAAGCTTTGCGTCATTTATTCTGCTCACCTTTGTGCTAAATTGTTTTGTTCTCTACGTTCTTAAATGTATTACAGATTAAAAAAAAAACAGGCTATAAACCGCAGTTTTCTGTTTTCAAAAATGAGTTGTTCACTGCCTGTACAGAACGATTTTGTACTGTGAATGCACATCAAGGTACAAAAAAAAACCAGATTGTTAAAACATAGCAACAACTTTGCTCATTAAAACACAACAGACCCAAGAGGAAAAAAAAGAAATTGAGATTTATTTAATGTATTTTCGGAGCGATAGAGCGCCCCTAGTGGTGAATCCACAGAAAAGCCGCACCAATGTATGAGCCGAATGGTTCAAAATCGAGGAAAAAAAAAAATCGGTAATCAGACGCAGTCCAAATTTTAAATGACAAAGTTTGATGACGTCTCGGCACACGACATGAGCCGTTTGAGTGGAAAAGGAAGCTAAGCAACAAAACAATCGGACACTCAGTCTTCATGACAAAAGGTTAGGTGCCGTTTTATGATGGCACACTTGAGCTTTTTTTTTTTTGTAAAAGTGTCAAACGTTTCGTGTAGTTTTAGTTTGTGCTTGTAGCGTCAACATTTTTTTTCACCTTGACTTGACTCTGACTAGTCAATTGTAATAACAATACAACACTCGTCTGTCAGTGAGCTACTCATAGACTTTTTTTTTTTTTGCTATCGCAACTGTAAGCACAACTCTGACCACTTGACCAACCGTGGCCATTTCCTGCAAAAAAAAAAAAAAAAAAAAAAATTCTCGCGGAAAACACCGGAAAGTCGTGATTTGGTCAAGAGGACAGTTTGTGGCCACAGCGCCCCCTGTTGCTGTGGCATGCTGGCCCGTTTTGTGTTTTCACGTTTTTTTTCTCATCGGTGGCTGCAAACGTCCTAAAACGCTCGCGTTAACCGCAACGCTGTGTCGTTCCATCACAATGAGACTTTGTGGGAAAAGAAGCTTTATTTATTTATTTATTTATTTTCTCCTGTTCGTCTGCAGTGAATCACTGCACCTCAAGGTTCTTGTCGATCCAATAAATGCACCGTTCGCCCGGTGTTAAAAATCTTTGCGCCACTTCCGCTCGTTGTCAAATAAAAGCAGTGGGCCGCCGTCGCCAAGCTCGTCAAAACAACGGGAGGGCGGAGTGTCACCGCAAAATGTCGCCCCTCAAAATCATCCGGATGGCAAACAGGTGAGAAAAGAGTGGCGGCCGTTGCCATGGCAACCGCACAGTCTTCTTCCGTTTGTTTTCATTTGCGCCAATATTGCGCGTACCACCTTCCGTTTGGCGTTGTGGTGTGAAAAAAAAAAAAATGAAAATGAAGAAGGCCGTGACATAAAAAAAAAAGGGGGGGTGCGCTGTGAATACTTTGCTGATGCGTGTGATTTTCTTAGTTTTCATCGTGCGGAGCGTTGAGAATTTTGAAGGACACATTTTTAGCTTTTCACTGAAGCAAAAATTAAAGTGCGGGGGGGTGCGCCCGTACATTGGATCGAAACTCCATGCCGTCGTCATCCCTCCGCATTTTTCAAATTTATCATCCCACAAAAATGTACATTCTAAATAAGCCGACAGCTGTCGCGTTCCGTAGGAACAAAAAGCAGGATTGCCTTTCAGTCATCATCAGCAACATCGACGCTGAGCTCAAATGCTCTACTTGTCGCTTGCGGTCGCGTTTCATGCCAAAAATAAAACATGAAATAAAAGGAAGGCGGAAAAAACTGCCCCCCCCCCAAAAAAAAAGAAATGTGCGAAATAACTTTATTGCACGTGTCATTTCTGCTCAATACTTGAATTGAACCAGATTTGCACTGAAAGTCGCCACATTTTCCCTTCGCCCGCACTTTGTCGCCCGCCGCCACACTTTGAAGACGTTGGTTTTCTTTTTGCTTTGTCATCCTGCCCGCGAACAAACAAACGGCCCTGATTGTGATTGTCAGCGGGAACAAATTCCTCTCCAAAATGAGCATCATTAGCCAAAAATGCAAGTGGCAGGGGGATAGCGCCGCTCTTCAAAAGCGCCCGCGGGCGTAATCGGCCCCACCCCCAACTCCGACCCCGCCCACGACCAAGTAGACACCTCAATAAACGCCTCTAAATATTTCTAAAAAAAAAAAACTGTTTGAAGTTGACGACGTCTTTCTGATGTTTGTTGAGTCTCCAACTGACTGATGTCAATTCCTGCAGGCAAAGTTGTATGCCGCAACCCAACTCGGCGCTTGAAGATTTATTTGCGCGCCAAAGGCGACGTTCCGATTTTCCGCTGCGTCACATTTGGAAAAAGTGGCTCAAATAAACGGCCGAACATGTCGGCGTATTTTGCAGCGCATCTTTTCACGCCGAGATTTCTGGCACCGGATCCTCGTGTGAGGTCTAAAAATAATCGTTCCTTTCAACACAACGAGGCAGCAGGGTGTTCAATTTTAACCCTCTCGCCCCCCCACCCGGTCCCCCACCCGGTCCCGGCTTTTCATTGTTCCTTTTCAAACAGCCACCGTCCCGACTTTGATGCTACGTTGGTAACAAAGAAATTGCCGGGTTGGCTTTATCCCATCATTCCATGTTTCACGCATAATGATGACACGGCAGGGGGGGGGTCGGCTTTGAAAGGAGTGTGAAAGGGGGCTTTAGTTTGTGAGAGAGCCATGTCACAAGACGCTTTCACGCAGGAAGGCTAGCGCAAAAATTGTTTTCAACGCGACAGACAGCGAACGAGGTGAGCGAGATTGCGGCACAAGCGAGCCGACGGACAGTGTGAAAGGGGCTGCGCGTCCGTTAAATTCGATTGATGTACGAGTGAGCCATGTCACGCAACGCTTGAACGCAGAGAGACGCACACATTTATTACTCTCAGCTCAACAAACACCAAAAAAAAACCTGAGAGTCAGATCTGGCAGAGCGCGTGAAAGGGTCCGAGGAGAGCCGCGTCACCGGACACTTTTGCGCAGTCGGCGGCAAAAATTGCTTTGAACACAACAAGAAGTGAATAAGTGAGTGTCGCACACTTGTGGCGGCTTTCACGCTGTCGCCGTCCTGACTCTGATTTTGGGCCCCTTGGTCGCAGTTTTCAGTTTTTGATGACAGCTGAAAAAACATGCAGCATTTTATGTCGTTTAAAAGAGACGGCAAATATTTGACAAGTATGCTGCACGTCTCCGCTGTCGGGACAAAGGCTGCACTGTGACGGCGCACCCCTTAAGCGCCGTGTCCGCTCTGCAATGCGGTTGTGCCACAACATTGCGCGCCTGCACTTTTATGTTCCAGTCAACTCACACAGTCGTCCGCTTGCTCCGCAATGTTGTGTGTCGATATTTGTTTTCTGACGTGGTTGCTCCGCAATGTTGTGCGGATCCAAGTTCAAATTCCAGTCAACAGTATTGGAGGTCGCTCCGCAGTGTTGTGTGGAGTAGACCCAAACGTGGTTCCTGCACGCTGTTGTGTGTCCACGTTTGTTTTACTACATTGGAATGCGGTTGCTCCACAATGTTTACATTCCAGTAAAGTTGAGCAATTCTCCAACATTGTGAGCTTCCGCTTGTTTGAATGTTTTGCGGAGTCGACATGAACGAGTGGTCGCTCCACGCTCTTGTGTTTCCGCTGAAGTCATGAGGTTGCTTCACATTGTTGTGTGAATTTGTCCTGCGTGAATCTCGTCGTCATCGTCATGAGCATCGCACAGTGCGACAGCTGCGACACATCAACTGAGGTTAAGGTGAAAATGACCAGTTTCCATTTTTTTTTTTTCTCCCCCCCACCGGCATTTCTAAAATGTCACCTTTCAGGTCGGCGACATTTAAAGCGACGTTCGTGGCATACTGGAAGCTTGGCCAACAGGTTTCTTCCACATGAGTGATGAGCCAACGCGTGGCGAGGAAAAAAAAAAAAACACATCATTTTCTTTAGAGTTGTTAAATCTTCGTTTTTGTGGCTAAAAATGTTTCAATGGATTTCTTTAATTCCGATTGCGGCGACTCATGCTGTTCTGCTTTGAGCAAAGTCAATTTGAGTTAGCATTAGCCACACTGCTAGCTGTTCGCTGGAAAACATTGACGTACATTGTCATGGTTCTGTTTTTTTGTTGTTGTTGTTTTTTAACATGCCAACAAATCACTTTGCTGACTTCTACCACCATTTTTTTATCTAACTGGGTTGTTAGCATTGTTATCGCTAGCAGGTCACCTCATAAACTTCTGTCGTGTTTTGCTCGCATCGTTAGCACTATCTGACCACATGGAGACCCTTCGGCACATTTTGTTAGCATTGTTAGGAGTAGCGAATACAATTTTAGGTGTAAAACACGTGTTAAACTTTGCTAGCTTCGCTACTATCCTTTAGCTAGCAGCGCTAATGGTTATCCTCATTTTGAATTGCCGCAAGTTTGGCGTTTCGGAATGATTCGGTGTGGTGCCAATTTTAAGCAACGTTGTTGTTGTCGTTGCTGTTTGGTTTCTATTATGATGCAAATAATGATGACGCCCTTTAGGTCACGTGACTGACGTTGTCTTTCTTTCTTTCTTTCTTTCGTCCGGCAGAGGCGCCTCCCTGTGGCATGTCCAAGAATGGATACTTCTTTCAGGAAATGGGTAAGTTTGGACCAGAATTTTGTCGCATACGATTCTAAAAGATGCTAAACCAACATAGCGTAAATGTGACAAGAAAGACAAATGGAGAGAAGGCTAAATACGCCGGCATTGTGTAGCAGCCTGGCTACCCGACGTTCCATCATGGCGGACATGTTGGTAAGGTCATGTTCCCCTCAAAGGCCACGCATGGACATAGAAATGAAGTCACAACTGGCTTATCTGTCAAGGATGATTTTTTTTCCAATGCCAGAATATTTGGTAAAATAAATAAATAAATGAAATAAAGTAGACCAAAATATAGTTTTACTCGTTCAAAGTTTTTTCCCAGTTTCCTTGTGATGGGCCGCCATTGTGCATAACCGTATGCCGCAAAACGTGCCTTCATTTTTGTTAGTTTCAGTTTTCTTGCCATCCCCGCAAAGGCGCTAACCACCTTTGCCCCTACTAGCTTAGCGTCGCCGTCGGCACGCGGCTTAAAAGGGAGCATGTTGTTGTCAACCTATGATATTCTCTGAGCTGTTAGCCCCCTTGTTGCTATGACAATCATTTAAAAGCAACAGATGCAACCCAGTGCTAGCCGCATTAGCTTAGCTTGCTGTCGCCACAGAAAGCGTCTCGGCCTGCGATGACTTATAAAGGTAAGAAAACATTTAGAATTTTTGTCAGATAACACCAGTTTGTTTTCCTTTTGGTGCTAACAATGCCAAGGAAATGTGACCGAAGGCCATGGGGTTGGTAACGGAAGTTAATGAGGTGCTCTCCAATTGCTAAAAATGCTAACAAAATGGAATGGAAATTATTGAAGTGACTAGCTATTCCCAAAAATGCCACTAAAATGTTACAGACATTCATGAGCCAATAATGCTACTAAAACATAACGGCAAGGTCCCGGATGTCAGAAATAACTTGCTAGTGCTAACAATGCGAGCAAAACGTGAAGGAGGGCAATGAGGTGACCAGCCAGTGCTAAAAATGCTGACGCCGTGTCTTGGTGTCCTCAGAGCAGAGGGAGGTGGAGCCGGATGAGGAACGCGAGGGCCCAGAGGAGGTCCAGGACTCGCCCGTCACCTCCGCAGACGACGTCCAGCTTTACGACAACCAGGTCACTCCTGGACCAGGTCCGTGTACTCACTTAAAGGGGAAGTCAACCCCCCCAGAAAATCTTCGAAACGTTAATATTTGTGGAATATGAGTAATGCAGCAAAATCCACCCGTTTTTAACCACCGCACGGGGCGGCCATTTTGTCACTTCTGTGGACTAAAAATGACATCACAGTTTCTCAGGGCTCAGGTAATGGCCAATCATGGCTCACCTTTTTTCTGAATCTGAGCCACCAAGTCGCTGACACATTCAGTTATGCTAACTCGCTTAGACCGTAACTAACCTTGAGATGCTAGCATACCTTTCGGGTGTCTCAGTCACTCAAGAGATGCTAACAGAACTCACGCAGAAATGCCAACTCACTTAGAGACGTGAACACATTTGGTAATAAGAACTTTGTTACCGATGCTAGCATGCGTCGAAATGCTAACTGCCGTCAAGATGCTAACATGCGTGGAGATGCTAGCAGTCCGTGTGATCCAAGGAGGCGCTTTTGTTGTCAAATGCTGACGTGTTGGCTCCAAATTGGGCGTGTCAACGATGGGCTTCTAAATTGTTCCGACACTTTGGTGCTGATCTTCGGATTGATGCCAGTAAAATTAGCAGGACTATTTTTACTGTCGATGTTGTGATGTTGCTCAATAGCGTGCGTCTCCCGTGTGCGTATGTGGGTCAGCATCGGAATCAAAATGGAACAAAATAAAATGCATGCACACACGCCAACTGCCACATACACACACACTCATACGCGCATTGTTAAAAATGTTAAATACAATTTTATTTTTCTAGCGCATTTCACCTCAGATGGAGGTGTAACAAAGCGCTTTCCATATGGTGTCATATAACTGATGTCACACAAGGCCCGGTGTCATGCGTCTTTCAAAAAAAACAACAAAAAAATCCAAAATAAAATCAACTTTTGACATCCTTCCCGCGGTGTTGCTGCGCTGTTTCCATAACAACGGGATGGCAGGTGTGGATGGCTCCTCAGCTGCAGGTGTACACCATTTGGACCCGTGGACCCCCCCCCCCCCTCCTCCACACACACACACACACACACACACACACACCCTGTCCTCACAGGTCAACGGTTTCCATGGTAACGGTCCCAGGTGATCCCGGAGAGCGACAGACGCCCGCTAGCTTAAAACGTGACGATACGCTGACAGATAAAATAAGAAAATCGCCGCTCGGCAAGCCGGCACGGAGCGCTGATAGACGCTAACACAAATTCCAAATCAAAAACCGAGAGACATTTATTTTTAAGGCGGATCTTGTAAGATGAGTTGAAAATGAGCTTCAAATTTTTGGGGGAGATTTTTTTTTTTTTTTTTTTTTCCCATTCACAAGTTTCCCAAATACATTGTGACGCAAATATTTGTTTTGGGCATTTTAAAAATGTTTCAACAAAAATGAAGAAACGGATCGATGGCATTTCCATTGATTTCAATGGGAAGAGATGATTTGAGACAAACGAGTCACGTGACCTCTGCTGTTTTGGAATGGCTGCCTCCTCAAACCGCCTGTGGATTTTCTTGTTAGCGTTTTTTTTTGCGCCCCTCCTGCCCATGTCGACCTTTCCGTCAACGTCGCAACGCGGTGTCTGCTGGACGTTTAACTGCCGCTACGTTACATGTCCGAGATTGATGGCGGCAAGTCAAAATGTGGACGCGAGGACGCGTGCGGTGAGACCTCATCGCCGTCAGATATTATTGACTCGTCATTTTGTCAAATATGATGGAGTCGTTCGTCATGTTGCGGCGTCGGAGCGAGCGCAGATTTATCGTTTACCCAAAGGTCGACGCGCCGATAAATCTCACGCTTTTACTTGCGCACGGGACAAAGTCCTTTTTCATCATCTAAAATGGCCGCCGGAATACGAGATGAACGCTTTTTCACCTCCTCACTAAATGTGGTTGTCTCGGGATGTTTTTTCAAACTGCACATCGTGCAGCCCCGCTTGGTATGAACTTGTTGGTCTCATTGTGTGATGTCATCAGTCGCTTCCTCCTCTGACGGCCACGATTGTTCAAAAGGACGATTACCTAACATGGGCTAATCTTCTTCTTCTATGGATGGAAAAACGATCTTCTTAGCGCGCCCGCCTGACAGCAATTAGAGCGTGGTGTCGGCCCGCTAGGCCACGTGCGCGACCCCCCCCCCCCCCAAAAAAAAATCATAAAGCCCCCACCCGAGCCCCAAACATCTCGGTCACGCAGCAGAGACGACGGCTTTCTTAAGCTCTCATTGATTCTCCGACAGGCCACGGAGGAAAGCCCGCGCTAAAGCTAATAACGTTGTCCCCGCGCGAGACGCTAAGCGCGTTACATAACGGCAGGCCGGCATGATAGGTTTCCCCCCGTAGTCAGACTTTTTTTATTTTTTTTTTTGGGTCTTCTATCACCGCCGAGCTCGGAATCACGTGCAGATTAAAAGCGTTATCGGAGAAGCAGCCTCGCATCGCAACGATCCCTCCTCGCCTTCTTTTTCTCTTTCTTCTCCTCGCCTTCACTTCCCCAAGCTGATTTGCGGGAATTTGTCTTCTTTCGATGGCCTTGCTTCCTGAGAAACGCGCTCTCCGGCAGCATTTTCAAGGCCCGACAGCAAGTCTGCTCAAGTCGTTTTTCTGTGTTTTGCCTCTTGTCTCATTTGCCTTTTGAATTTGAATGACATAATTTTTTCCATCGAGCTGAGAAAATAAATACAATAAATTTGAAGAAAAATGAAAAAAAAAAAAATTGAAATATTTTGATACGTTATCTCAATGATTTAGAATATTTTCCTTTTTCTAAATTAAGAAACCATGCAATATATGCTGCTAATTTTAAAAAAACCTTTAAAATATATATAAATATTTTAATAATGTAAAAAAAATGTTCCAATTATTTTTCTCAATTATTCATTTTCTAAGAAAATTTTCAATATTTCCCCCAGAATTTCAAAATATTTTTCAAAAAAAAAAAAAAAAAAAAAGCCTGCATCATGAAGGGTGAAAAATAAACTTACAATTAAATTTAGTCTAGATCTTAGGATAATTAAGAGTGTTGAATTAACCAACCATGCATGTTTTTTGGAATGTGGGAGGAAACCGGAGTACCCGGAGAAAACCCGCGCAGGCACAGGGAGAACATGCAAACTCCACACAGGAAAGCCGCAGCCGGAATCGAACCCACGACCTCCGCATTGCGAGGCCATCGTGCTTCAGAACGCATAATCGAGCATCAACTATTCTGTCTTTGACGACTAATCGAAACTGAATGCTGGCGTTTAAAGCTCTGCTTCCAACATCAGGTCAGAGAAGAACAGCGGACTCGTTTTTAACGTCACATTCCGAGCCGGGCACTTGACCCCTTTTTGCCGCTCAGTCCGCCGCGCTCCTTCCGCGATCGAGGTACAGATCGACCCTCTGACCTTACTCATAAAAATCGTCGCCCCCCCGCTGCCTCACCACGCTGTGACTTTTCCTCTCCAGTTGTCTTGTTTTACTTTTCAATTATTTTTGTTCTTACGACATGACGTCGCCTAAACGTGTGTGGGGGTGCGTGTGGGGGTGTGTGTGTGTGAATGTTTAACATCTTGTCTAATTGTGTTTTGTTTTGCTTCCCCCGTGCAGAGAGCGACGACTCCGGCTGCGTGCTGCTCAACACGTCCAGGAGGGTAAGCCTGAAATGACTTCATTAATAAAAAGGGCTTTAACGAGCTAGCGCTCGTTAGCGGCAAGCCGCTCAAGATAAAAAAAAAATTTTTAAAAAAGGAAAAAAACGCACGTCCTTAAGAAGGACTTTCTGGAGACCATCAGTTTTCGCTAAAAAAAAAAACCCCACGAGTGGCACAACGTTGTGCCGCCCGTTGGTTGGTGAACGCAATTTGTGTGAGCGATCCTGACAACCCAGATGCTCTGCTGTCATCGTCGATATGCTCTTACGTACATCTTGCGGCTTACGTGCTCATCTTATGTGCACCCGCTGCATGTTTTGAGGGAGCTCTTTTGCATTTAAACAACACAAGAAAAAGCACAAATTGCAAAAAAAAAAAAAGAAAAAAAAAAGAAGAGTCCCGAAACGAACTGACTAACGATCGAAGGCCAATTCACCCAACGTACAATTTCTACGATTTGGTGACGTAATCCGTTTGTCATTGACGTGAGTTGTTCTTAACCAGCTGAAGCTGAACGAATACCTAAATAATTCTAAAGTATAAAATGCCGTGGCGCACATATTTTTATAAAGGTGCCATCCCAGAGCTGTACAATAAACTAAGCAAAGTCTTCCCAAACAGAGCTATTGGAGTCATCTGGTGACATTTTTTTTCTAGTTTCAATATCGCAATGTACATCGCAGCCTCCCCAAAAATCGCAATGTCATTTTTTTCCAATATCGTGCAGCCCTACAATATATGAATTCTAACGCAAAGAACTAAATCAGGACGTAATCAAGCGTCTATTTTCGATTGACTCTGCGAGTTTAGTTTGTCGCCATTTAAGCGCGAGCGTTGTCGTCAGACGAGCGCGTTTAACGTTTATCCTCGCCGCAGCAGCTCCGTGTGTTATGCATGCCGCTTTTGATCCAAAGACATGATTTATAAATAAATAAATAAAAATACGCCGAGTTGACGGGAGCCCAAAATAGGCGCCCACCCGCGTCTCCAGACACGCAAACAAACACGGCGCGACAATGCGGTGTGTCGCGATGTCTTCCAGAAAGATGTCCTTTCATGTTTTGCAAAGAGAGAGCAGCGGGGGCTTCCACCAGTCTTTGGGATTTTTGTCAATCCCTCGATCAATACTCCAAGGGAGGAGTTGAGGGGGGGGGGGTCTACGCTCTTTATCGAACCGTAATCATCTGGTCGCCCATTCAAGCGTCTCCTGAAAGAGTCGGAAACTGTGTGTGTGTGTGTTTTGACTTTTTTCGGGACAAAGGATTTTTAATGAATTATTTTTTTTAATATGTATTATGATTGTTACAATGCACTAAGTTTGGCAAATATGCTAACATGCTAGCAGCTTCAATGCTAACATATAGCAAGCCAATACGTAGTAAATGGAGTTATTCGATATCTAACGATGCGGCGTTGTGGTGCAGTATTTGAAGCTGATGAACTTCAAGGTGGCAAATGCTAAAATGCTAACAGTTGATAGCGATATCGCTGACCTCATGCCCTGTTGTCATGTATGATTTCAAATGAGACATGACAAAAGGCTAGCTAGCATGCAAACAGTTTGACTGTTAGCATGTAGCATGCTAACATCTAGAAAACTGACAAGACTCTATAATGAGAATGCTAACAGTTGACATTTCGCAACCAAGTGGTCGGCTAGCTCAGCTAACAATGCTCATGTGGTTTTTGTGGTGATTGCTAGCATGCAGCTCGTTGCTAAAAATGCCCCCCAAAAAAACTTGTGTGGTGCAGTACGTGAAGCTGATGAACTTCGAGGAGGAGATCCGCGCCCACCGCGACCTTGACGGCTTCCTGGCTCGTGCCAGCATCCTATTGGATGAGACAGCGGCGTCGCTGGATGACGTCCTGAAGAGAATGCTGAGACATGTTGGACAGGACGACAATGCTCCGGAACCAGGGTGCAATTTTGAGGGCATCATGAGTTTGCTCTTCACTGACGCCGGCGCGCAGGAAGTGAACGGTGAGTACTCTCGACTACGACGACTACCTCGAGGCGGGCCGCGCATTTCACACATGGGCCTTCCGTGAAGTCCTCCTTAGTCCGTCTTGAATAAATTCCTCACATTCACACAAAACGTCTGGTTGACAAGATGCAAATTCGATGACGAAGGCTCGCCAAGGTGACGGCCGCCTGTCTTGTTGCGGCACGCTCGGCGTTTAGCGGGACCGCCAGGTGGGTGGCGGGCGAGGCTCGGTTCCCGCCCCCACGTTGTTGACACCTGGGCCAGGTGATAATTGAGCGGTGGCATCAAACGTCTCTCCAACGTGGCATCCGGCCGCCACTCCAGCGCGTGCCGCCGCCTCCTTCCTGGGAGCACCAGCCCTTCATGCGGGCAACAATTATAGGCCATCCACTTTTATCGTCTTTGGAAAATGACATTTCGGTTAGCCGGCAGAGCAGCGAAAGGTCAGGGAAATCCCGCAGCATGACTTGAAACCACAAATTTCGTCATTAAAAAGCTGAACGGTACCAAAAATGAACAAATGTTTTTTGGTCATCATTTGACCAGTTTGGGGAATTTGCACGCTCAGATTTCGATCGGAACACAAAAAAAGAAGTAAAAAAATGGTGTTCAGATGCTCTTCGCTTTTAAGGCGCTCACTAAGCGTGTTGCCTTGTTGTTGTGTGCCTCCAAGCCCGCGTTTTATTCAAACACCAAAACATTTGAACGAACGGTGCTAGATGCGCTTTCCTTGGTCATGTGACCGCTTGTTGCTAGGCAGAATTTGCGGAGGGCAGGCTTTTGTGCCACAAAATCCCACGTTGTCTCGGAATCACGAAAAAGAAATCTGTGCTCGGATGCTTATGAATCTGACGCATTATTTTTTTTTTCTGGAATTTTGTGGAGAACATTTACGACTCTTATGTTGTTGTTAAATTTCTTAACAGTAACAACGAACGGGAGTTTGGATGCTTGTTGCTAGGCAGAATTTGTACAGCACCATCATCACTGATTTTTGGCGTTGAATCATTTAAAAAGCAATAAAAAAAATTGTCATCATAGAGTAGAGAAAAATAGTTTTTCTTTTTATTATAGCAGCGCCATCTGCTGGATGCTTTTATGCAAAATCACCTCTGCACTCAATGTAGTGTGCTGGAGGGGGAAAAATATGAAATGTATGGAACATTAATGGGAAATACGAGCGCTGTCACACATTGAAGGTCAGTGTAACATTTATGAGGTGGATATATTTAAGCAGGACTTTTCCGTTGCACAACTTTGACGCACTGGAATAACTCTCTCGTTAGCTCCGAGTTGGTGCCGGGGATACTTTTTAATTCGGCCGAAAAACTCAGGCAGCTTTTCCCTCCCGAGGAAACATCTTAGCAGTAGCGGCAACAGCAATCATGTCCGACGCGAGCAAGCCACGAGCTAATTAGCGGCGGCGGCGCTGAAGATGTGATGTAACACTTTGTCAGTTATGCAAGCAAACACGCCACCGATTTGCATTCAGGGAGAATAACGTGACACATTAGGGACGTTTCTGCGACGAAAATACGGCTAATTGGCAACAAAATTGCTTGTGATGCTTCCCGGTCACCTGTTGCTAGGCAGAATTCGCAGGTGCTTGACCACTTGTTGCTAGGCAGAATACATGGAGTGAAATGATAGATTTTTTTTTTCTGGCCACGTGACCGCTTGTTGCTTGGCAGAATATATGGAGTGAAATGATAGCTTATTTTTATTCTTTTATTTTTTTCTGGCCATGTGACCACTTGTTGCTAGGCAGAATAGATGGAGTAAAATGGTAGCTTATTTTTTAATTAAAAAAAAAAAAAAAATTCTGGCCACATGACCACTTGTTGCTAGGCAGAATATATGGAGTGAAATGATAGCTTATTTTAATTTTTTTATTTTTTTCTGGCCACGTGACCGCTTGTTGCTAGGCAGACTTCTTGGAGCGTAATAAAACAGCTTTTTTATATAAAGTCAAATGTAATTGGGAGATTTTTTTTTTTTTTTGTGCTGGTCATGTGACCATTCGCTGCCATGAAACATTTATTGTCTCGATAAATCACAAAAAAGTAACTGAAATTGGATTGCTTTTTTTTTTCTGGTCAAGTAAGAATTTGTCGGCACTCAGAATAACTGGAGCACAATCACGTGTGCCCCTCCCAACCTTTTATTTTCATATGAAAACTTTGTGCGGCACTGAACTAAGATCAAATGTGAATTTCTTTGACCTGTGACCTTTCTTCCTCCTCTTTCTTGTTCCTTTGTTTTGCACGCAGACTTGTCTCACAGTTTTGTTTTCTTTGACGACGGTAAGCAACCACGGGAACAAAAATGTCCAAAACCAGCATTGTTTCTTTGCCCGTGTCCTCATCCCCGTCTTCATCCATCGCGTCGCCAATCCATCCGCCTGTTTCATGGCTAACTAGCTAAATGGCTTTTTCAACAGAAATTACGTGCAGACGATTCGTGAGCAAAATTTAAAAATAAGTGAATAGATCATTTCACTGGTGACATACGACTTTCTATTTTTTTTTCATTTGAGTATTTTAGTAATGTAGCATGCGGACATACCTGCTTTGCGTTGGAGATAGCTTCATAAATTTGAGTTAGCATGACGTGTTAGCATCTATCATTTGCGTTGTACGTCAATTTCCAAGCTACTTCCTCGTTTGCGAACATGAAATGTGAATAAATGTGTTTTTTGTTGGAGAATGTTCTAGAATTGCAAGTTAGCATGACATGTTAGCGTCTTATTTATCATATGTGGTGTCGTATGTTAGTTTGCTAGCTACTTCTTGTATTTGGTGGAATAACGTAAACGAACGTGCTTTTCCGAGGAAGAAGATTTATGGTTTTGAGTTAGCGTGACATGTTTGTGTCCTTCGAGCTTTTTAGATGATAGCTTGTAAGCTACTTCCTGCTTTGTGTTTTTCCGTAGCCAGTTAGCACAATGTGTTAGCGTCTTAGTTATTATGATTGTCATGCTAGCTCGCCAGCTCCGTCCCGGTTTGTGGCCAGACGTTCTTTCCGAATTGAGAGTTAGGACACATGTTAGGGTCCTAAAATTTGTCATGTTAGTTTGTGGCGACCAACATTCGGGACAGTTTTTGTGGGAGAAGGCTTTTTAATTGCGACTTAGCGTGACGCGTTAGCATCTTATTTAGTGTTTTTCCTCATCCCAGCACTGCAAGTTACTTCCTTGGACTATAACGTAAAATGCGGACGGCGTAGGAGAATATTTTGTGATTGCTCGCTCGCGTCCGACCGCGTTATGTAACCGCCATTTAGCGCGGCATGTCGGCGCCACTCGACCTCGCTGCCATCCTACGATTGGCGTCCTGGTGGATTTGAAAACCCCGATTGTCGACAAGCCGCCCCCCCCCCCTTGTTACATCCTCTCATCTGCGTGGTGTGACATCATCGGCATGCCGCGTGCTGATTGGCCCTCGATGCCTTCATATAGGATAAGTGTTTCATCGGCCACCTCATCTCGTTTAATCACCTCCTTCACCGGGCCATGAGGGGAACCAATCATTCCTCAGTCGGCGTGTGTGTGTGTGTGTGTGTGTGACAGTTAATCTCTGAGGCTGCATAAGATTGTGGGCTTTTATTGAGGTCACCTCCAAAGATGCTCCTCAACCTGCCGCACACCTCCAGCCAATACGACGCACATTAGACGCCACATTTGGAATATGAGGCGCGTTTGGGACACCCTCCTGGGATTTTTAAGACAAAGTTAAGGTTCTGAGAAAGGGTGAGGCTTACTAAGAAGGGCTTCAAGACAGCGTTGGTGTTTTAAACCCAAAAGACGGGTCGGGTTTCAAGCCTAAATTGGGTTCTCAAAGCAGGGTTAGGGTTACAAGTGAAGTGTTCAAGACAAGAGTTTGGGGTGGAAACAAAAGGTTCGGGTTTCAAATTTAGGTGTGAAGTCGGAGTTGGGGTTCCAAATCAAACAAGGATTCGGGTGACAAAATTTGCGTCCAAAATTAGGGGTTCTTTCAAGTATCACTAAGTGCCGATAGCGGCCTTATTTTAAGGTATCGAAACCTCGCGGAGGCTGACAATACCGGCCGCCGATACTTAAGGCAAAATCAATCTGACGTTGTGGAAGTCGTCCTTTGTGGTGTTTGGCAGTTTCACAATTTTTATTTTCCATCAGTATCGGAATGCAAGAGGGCGGGGACGATACACTTTATACCGATACCGATACTTGGGTGGCGATCCCATACGTTTTGTGATACGTAAATATGAACTCATTCACTGCCAATGACGGCTATTGATGTCAATTTTTTTTTTTAACTTGGCTGGCAGTAAATGAGTTAAGTATTAACTTTAAAATATGTATTGACTCATTTTCCGCCATTGACGGATGAACACGTCAAAGATCCATTTTTTTTTATTACTCAGCTGCTCGTGAATGACAAAGTTTTAACTTAAGTGCCATTTGACGTTTATTCAAGTGTCACCATTGAAAATTGCATCAACACACCGGAGTGCAAGTCGCTATCGAAAGTACCGATTCTCCCTCCTTGGTATCGGCCCAAAAAGTATCGCAATAAATGGCAAAATGTATTTATTTTTTTCTCAGCCCCAGCACTCAGTATCGGTGAAACTCAGAGAGTCGAATACTCGTACTGGTAAGGTGTGACAAAAGTGGTCTCAAACCTTCTTGGCCTCATCTCATCTTTTGAGTTTTGGAGCGACCTGACCTGAGCGAAGCAAACTGAGAGCAAATTTCCACCACGTGACTAATTGGTCGTCGTTACTCGACTTAGACGGCTGCAAAAGTACACGGGTGGCGAGGGTAGGGTTTCAAGACAGGGGGAGGGCTTTTTGATTATGGCTCTGCAGCTTTGGTGAGGGTGTCAAGCCGAGGTTGTTGTTTCGAGACAGGGTGTGCGTCTCCAAAAAGGATTTTAAGACAAAAAAACGGCGCCAAAAAGTCCAGGTTGCGGCATTAGGTCAGGTAGGGTTTCTAGAAAGGGTTGGGTTTCAAGCCTAGGTTGAGATTTCAAATTAAGGTGTTGAATCAGGGTGTCAAGAGAGGGTTGGGGTTTTAAATGAGGGTTTCAAGAGCGGTCTTGGCTTTCATTTTCGGGTTTCAAACCTTGTTTGGGTTTTCAAATGGAGCAAGTGAGCCCAAATTGTTGCGTGGTTCCCGACTGAGATTTCGCCGTGCGTCGATAATTGAATTGAATTGAAATGTTCTCCTTCAGTTTTTTTTTTTTCCTTTTCTTCTTCTTTTTTTTCTGGCTCGTCCTTTCTTCCCGCTCGCGCTGGTCTTTTATTCGCGCACGGCGGCCGCCTCATTCCGCCGGTTGCCACGGCGACGCCCGTCATTTGCCGCCACGAACGCGAGCGCCGCTGGATTGGCCGAGAAAACAAAACGCACGGCAAATCCAATCGAAGGCGAAATGAACCGGGAGGTCGTCGTGAATATTGATGAGCGGCAAGATTCTGACATCCAATCGGAATGAAGCATTCAAACGCCCGACGTCCAATCTCGTTGGCGGCAAATCAGATTCTGCGTTTTGGTCAAATTGGAATGAACGTTTTGGACACAGGTTAAGTGTTTCCAAATTCCAAATTTAGGTTTCAAGAGAAGGTTGGACTTTCAAAGAAGGCTTTTCAATCTGAGCTTCGGATTTGGAAACAGGGTGAGGTTCCCTAACTCAGTCTAGCTTTTAAATTTGGCTCTTGAATCCCAGTGAGGCGTTCCAAAAATGAGGATTAGGGTTTTAAATGAGGTTTTCACACATGGATTTGGGTTTCAAATTCCAGTTTTGAGGACGGTAAATCCGGCTTTGGGGACAGTGTGAGGGATTCCAAATGAGCTTGCGGTTTCCGACGAGGTTTTGCATTTCGAGGAAGAGCGTCGGTGTCAAATTAAGGTTTCAAGCCGAGGATACGGTGTCAAGTCCGGGTTAGGGTTTCAAATTCGAGTTGCGTTACTTGAAGTGTGTGTGTGCGTGCTGATAACGTTGACGGTCACCTTCAGCTCCACTCTCATGTTCTCGTCGTCGATGTTCTTGCATGTCTCCCGAAGCGCATGACGCCTTCTCATATGTTTTTTGTTTTTTTTTGGGGCGCTCAGTTCACCTTCTGTCCGAGACCATCCAGGGCGTGACGGCGACCGACACGGGAGTTCACTACCAGCAGTCCTGGCTCTGCATACTGTGAGTACCCGGAAGCCGCATGCTGCTTCACCAAGATTCGTTTTAGAAAAACAGACGACTTGAGTAATAATACACGTGACGGGTGAATTGAATTTTTTATTTTTTTTTTGTATCGTGCAACTGTGGCCTTGGCATTATTCTATTCTGTGCGCGTGCGTGCGTAGGTGCAACCTGAAGAACCTGCAGCGCCGCCACGTGTGCATCTCGCGGCTGGAGAGGCCTCAGAATTGGGGGGAGAACTGCTGCGAGGTCCGTTACGTCATCCTGGTCCTAGCGCCGCTCAAGATGGTAAAAATGGAGATAAAAAAAAATTAATTCAACATTTTTTTTCTTTACCTCTCATTGCCAGACATGTAGAAAAAAAAAATCTGCGTTATTGTTTATAGTAAAAAGTCAATTCTAATCTTCCTCCAAAATGTAGCATTGCAGTCGACTGCCTGTTGGGATTTTAATTGTTTTTGGCTTATCAAGTAAAAGATTTTTTTTTATATTGTTTCTGCTCTTTGGTTGTATATAATTTATAATGATATTTTTTTTATATTTGTAGAATCATTTTTTAAAAAATAGATATTTTACAAAGTACATTATTGTTCATTGACCGATATTTTTTTTCAGTTTTTATTTATTTTTATATTTTGAATTTGTTCATTTAATATTGCATGTTATTGATGATTTATTTTATTTCAATGCTTCCTTATATTGTATTTATTTTATTTGTATTTTCTTGGTCATTTAAATTAGTCCTTTTTTTTCAGATTCATTTTGTAATAATTAAAATTTTATTTATGTTTGAATTATTATAATTTAACACTCTTATTTTCTTTGTTCTTTTAGACATTTTTTGCTTGGCGTGCATACATTTTCCCATTAGAATTTTTTCATTTTATTTAATATTATTCTTGATTTATTAAAAAAAAATCTATTTTAGTGAATATTTTTAGACTTAATTTATTCATATGTTCGTCCTTTGATAGTTTAAATATATTTCAGATTTTTTTAAATTAGCGCTTTTGTAATACTGCATTTAATTGACACCAATTTTTTTTATTTACATTTTATACATTTTGTATTTCTATATTTGTATTTGTTTGTATTTTTGGAGCTATACAGTCTTTTGACACGCACGCACGCACGCACGCACACACGGCGAGTAATCAGCGTCCTGCCCTCGGGTGGCTGATTATTTTTCCTGTTCGTCTCTGCTGGACGCTGACATTTCTTTTCTCTGGTCTCGTTAGCCAAAACGAATCTGTGGAATGAAATCCTGCCGAAAGAACGCCGGCCGACTTCTCGGCTACAACTGTCACATCAAACAAGCATGACAACGAGGCAACATTTTCCGCTCTCATCTGGCCAATGCCTCTTTTATTTATTTATTTAATTTTCATTTCTTTCATTTTTTTCTTGTGCAGTCCGTGAAAAAGACACTATATTATATATATATATATATATATATAACAATTTTTCAGAATGTGCCACACGATCCAATGGTATGTTCATTGGGTGCGTGTAGATGGCGTGATTTTTTTCTGATACTTTACGCGGGAAAGGAGGTGCACCAACTCTGCGGTGATGTTGAACGCAGTTTGTGACTTAAAAAGTGAAATGTTGACTTTTTTTTATGGGTATGTTGGGAAGGGTGATGGTGATAGGTCAGAATATTTAGCGGGTGTGCAGGGGTGCGCTGTGTGGTTTCCCCGCATGTTAATCCCAATATTTGCTTCCTGTTTTGTCCCACAGAAAAGCACCAAAACGGCGATGGAGCTGGGCAGGACCTTCGCCACGCTTTTCTCTGACATTTCCTTCCGCCAGAAGCTTCTGGAGACCAAAACCCAGGAGGAGTTCAAGGAGGCTCTGGTGTTCCAGCGCCACCAGCTGACGGCGGCTAACCAGCAGCCCACCGCCCTGGGCAAGGAGGAGACCGACCCCCACAGCCACAAGCCCCTCAAGGTGAGCGCACCTCTTTTGCTTCTCATTTTTCAACGTCTAATCCCAACTTCATATTCCACATGATCAAATCGTGCACCCCTCAAAGGGCAAAATTTCCCTGACTTTTTGCAACATGCACCACCTTCCGATCCAAATTGTTGTTGCATCCCCTTCCTCTGTGAAATCTCCTCACTATTTTTTTTATGTGAATGAGATGTTGCACCCCCTCTGCCCTGCACACACCTCAAAACAAAGTGACTCCATATTTTTGAAGCATTTTAACATCCTGATCGTTGGCACACCCCTTCAACATGAAATTTTCCACTCTTTTCAAGTAGTGTGTTCCCTTCAAAATCTTGACAAGAATTGGCGCGCCGCCTCACCCCTTCAAATTTTCTCAAACTTTTGAAGCAACACACCCATTTCAACATACCAGTAAAACATACAAAGTATCGTAAACCCTCAAATTTCCCAACTTTTTAAATCCACGCACCCCCTTCATCCTGTCATATTGTGCCACACGTTCTCAAAGTATGTAACATTTCCCAAACATTTTAAGACATGCAGATCATTCAACATGGCGCACCCCCTCACCACCCACAATTTGTAAAAAAAGAAAAAAAAAAAAAGGCAATTCTTTCACCAACTTGTCACAATTTTGCTGAAGGGCTCAGAAAACCGGCCCGACTTCTTTTCATCTCTTCCCCTGCACACAATCGATCAGCTTCCATTCCAAAGAAGCTTACCGTTCGTCCCTGACACACGTGCGCGCACACGCACACGCACACGCACACGCACACACCCTGTTGACAGTTGAGGGCTCGCAGACATTTTTCCTCCACTCAAGCATGTCGGGTGTCCTTCCTCAGGCCCGAAAAAGAAAGAACAGAAAAGAAAAGAAGGGAGAAAACGAAAGAGTCGTTCAATGAAGGAAGGGTGCACTGAGGGTGGCAAAAAGGAAGAAGCTAGGAAAAGAAGGAAGGATGATGAAGAGGAGGGCGCAGTTAAAAAAAATGAAAATAAAAAAAAATATATATATATCAGTGCCCAAATTAGAAGCCTCAAAAAGTCAATTAAGCATTTGATTAATTAATTACAATTCTATAATCATGTCTCTTCATTTCAAAATTCCCCTCCATACTTCCAAACTATAATTAGCTTTTGTAATTGAATGTGTAATATGATTCAAATTAACGATATTGAATTCATTTCAATTGGAAATCGAATCGGAATCATTCCAAACAAAAAAGCACATTCATTCTTACAAATAAGATCGACGCAAAATCAATTCATTTATAATCGAATCGAAATTACTAATTGAATTTTAACATAATCGTAAATAATTACGTACTTCCAAAACTCAATTTCATCACAGTACATCGTGTTGAGTTTCACCGATTTTAGTTGAATAAACATCGATACAAATATTTCTGATTCTGTCTAAAATGTCAAATGGGCAAGTTCATCAGAAACTGAATTGGAAAAAAAAAGATTATCCAAAAGATCTAAATAGTGACACGGCGGTATTCAAGTGAACAAATATCTGCAACTAAAAGAAAGCTGAAGATGAAGCTCGTTGCCATGTCGACGGCGCCGAGCGGCTCGGGTCGTCCTGCACCGTCGGGTCGCAACAACCTCGTTAACAACAAGCCCCCCTTCTGTGTTCCTAGTGTACAGACTTCTTCCTAGCGGGCCGCGGCATTTACGAGGACCTGTGTCGCCGCCTTCCTCTCTACGCGTCCGACTTCACAGATGGTGAGAGTCGCCCGCCGCCCGACGCCCGACGCCTGTGTCGCTCCAACTATGCTAAGTGTCGCCACTAAGCTTCCCGTCGGTGCGACAAACGGCACGCTAGCCTTTTTGCACGTAGCCTGACGCTAATATTGGCGCGACAACATGGTGGTGGGATTTGCTTCCTAATCTGTGTCCACGTGCCGCACCTGCGTCGCTCGCCCAACAGCATGAATAAGCAATAAGATGCTAATCGAAACGAAACAAGAAGACAAACTCCTTAGCGAGTGCTCGCTAGCCGCGTTATCTTGTTGGCCAAAGAATGGGCCCACATTGAATGCGAACCCGCCTGCTGTGTCTTGGCAATTATTTGTTTGCCACATGATGTCCAAAACGCAAAACGCAAGTGGCTAACCTGCTTCCTGTGCTTGTTAGCCATATTAGCTTGCGTTCCCCGGAGAATCGGAGTCATCTTCGATACCGGCTAACAAGCCACTAGCTAACTAGCAACGGTCTTCAGACCTGATTGTAAAACCGTCTGACTGCGGGAAATAATAAGCGGAAATTTGGCACAAACTCCATGATCAAGTACTTGTTAGCTAGATTAGCATGTTAGCATGTGATTTTGTGTGTGTGTGTTTGTCCCCCCTGCAGGCATCGTGGGGAACAACAAGACCCTGTTGAAGTACATGACCACCGCCATCTTCCTGTATATCGCCATCCTGCTGCCCGCCATTGCGCTTGGATCGCTCAACGACGAGAGCACGCGCGGCGAGATCGGTACCAGCCATAGTTTACCTCGCACCGATGACTGACTGCATAGTCGGGCTTGATGACACCAACGGTCATATGGTTGCCGTTGCCTCACAAACCTCTACAATTATTGTATATATATTCCAATGGGCCAACAAAAACCACACCTCGAACGCCATGACAAAAATCTTCCGAAAACTTGTCTAACTGTGCGTCGGGTCTGATAAAAGAATTCTTGTACTTGAGCTGTACATCGCCATCCCGCTGCCTGCCATTGCGCTCGGCTCGCTCAACAACGAGAGCACGCGCGGCGAGATCGGTACCAGCCATAGTTTACCTCGCACCGATGACTGACTGCATAGTCGGGCTTGATGACACCAACGGTCATATGGTTGCCGTTGCCTCACAAACCTCTACAATTATTGTATATATATTCCAATGGGCCAACAAAAACCACACCTCGAACGCCATGACAAAAATCTTCCGAAAACTTGTCTAACTGTGCGTCGGGTCTGATAAAAGAATTCTTGTACTTGAGCTGTACATCGCCATCCCGCTGCCTGCCATTGCGCTCGGCTCGCTCAACAACGAGAGCACGCGCGGGGAGAGCGCGACCAACAATCCCTTACCTCGCACCACTGGCTGGCTGCCTGATCGGGCCTGATGATAGCAATCATGTACTTGTCATCCCATTACAAATAAATGAGGCGGACAAAACGCTACTGACTGACGGTGGAGTGGAGCCTGCTTATAATCTTCATGTTGTTTAGCCAGAAAACAGCGCTGGCTGACTGAGCGCATAGTCGGGCCTGATGATAAGAAAGTTAATGTGCTGTAACTAAGCTGTAAAACAGCACCGTCCACAATAATTTTAGTGTATTTATATCATGAAGCGCCACGAGCTGCTTAGTCGGGCCGCGTGACAATCGTCCTGGTGTACCTGAGCTATTAAACAGCACAGACTGACTGCACAGTCGGGCCTGATGAGTACGTTTGTGTTTTCCGTGCTGGCGTGAATTTTTGCCAGCGCTTATGTTTGTGGCTGCTGACATCACGATACGTTTGGGAACACAGCTCGAAAACGTGCAGGGTTAGGGTAAGCTATAAAAAAAATGGCTTTTAATTTACGACTAGCGTTAAGACATTGAAAGTATCTCTTGGGAATACTTTGTCACATGATCACTCTCAATATCGCATCTCTGTTTTTAATCACCGCATGCGCACGTAGACGTGAGGAAGACCATCATCGGGCAGTC
Organism: Idiotropiscis lumnitzeri; assembly: GCF_059441095.1. NCBI lineage: Eukaryota > Metazoa > Chordata > Actinopteri > Syngnathiformes > Syngnathidae > Idiotropiscis > Idiotropiscis lumnitzeri. Next base: position 1,575,261 of record NC_142391.1, read on the forward strand.
CATCGGTGGCGTCATCTACTCGCTGTTTGCCGGCTCGCCGCTGGTCATCCCGCTGACCACCGCCCCCCTCGCCATCTTCATAAGTGGTACGTATCGCCACACGCACATCAGCACGCAGTTTTCTCTGGAATTTAAAGCATCCTGGTAGCGGCGCCGCCGCCAGCCTGACTACGGAAAAAAGTACTACGTGAGCTAGCTGCCTGCATAGTTGGGCCTGATATCAAACCCTAACCATGTACTTATACCACTTAAGGGCCCAAAAGCGATTATCTGTGTCAATTCACTTGTACTAAAAGTCTCACAGTGATCCCAAAAAACAAAACTCCCCGCCTAGTCGGTTCGTGAAAACAATCACCAGATTGTACTTGAATCATAAAACACCTTGGGCTACCTAGCAGGGCCTGGTGACAGTATTCATGAACTTGAGAATAATCAGATGGTCCCGCACTTACTCTGTAGTCGGGTCTGAGAGGAACTATCATCATGTACCTATTGCACTCGTTGAGCAAGAAAACACCACAAACTGCACCGTCAGGCCTGATGACATCAATAAGCATGGACTTGTCATCCTTTTAATGATTATTCCCATGAGCTAGAAAACAGAAAACATTTTGTAGTCGAAAAATACCAATAATTTACTTGTCGTTCCGATAAAGTATTGATATGAGCCTCAAAACACCACTGACCGCTTAGTCGGGTCTGATGACCACAATCTTCATGTACTTTTTAAGCGCAATATGAAAACAAAAAAGAGGACAACACTGACGGAGACTTGATAGTCCAGTCTGATGACAATTATCAGTATCCTCGTATTAAAAAGTGACTGCATAGTCGGGCCTGACGACAGCAATAAAAATGGCACATCGTGTATTAAAAGTATGAAGATGACCAAGAAACCTGCGTCGTCGGGGCTGGATAACCACCAGAATCATTTGCCCCCAAAGGCCACCGACGGGCTGCATAGTCGGGCCTGTTAACGACAAGAATGCGAATGTCTTTGTTGGCAGTAATCCGTGGTGTCTGCGATGACTACCAGCTGGACTTCCCAGCCTTCTACGCCTGCATCGGGCTGTGGAACTGCCTCTTCCTTATCCTGGGAGGAGTCTTCAACCTCAGCCTGGTCATGAAGCTCTTCAAAAGGTGCGCAAAAAAAGAAAAAGACAAGAGGCCAAAAGTCCGACTTTTGATCGCTGATTTTTGTTGAATTTGCAGGTCGACAGAGGAGGTGATCGCTCTGTTCATCTCTATCGCGTTTGTGGTGGACGCCGTCAAAGGAACGGTGAAAAGTGAGTGACAAATGCTAATGTTAGCTCGAATGCTAACGACATTTTGCGGCATTTCAAGTCAGCGCGTGAGCTTCGATGCTCATGTTAGCCGCCATGTCATCCCAACGAATGAGTTGACTAGCTCCCATGCTACATGAGTCAACGCCTATGCTAACGTTAGCTTCCGTGCTTGCCTTATTTTGACCTCACTGGCTCTGATGCCAATGCTAGCATCCATGTTGCCCAGCAGTTTTTGTTCACAAGTCAGCTAACAAACGCTGATGCTAATGCTAGCATCCATATTTTGTCAAGTCAGTGAATGGGCGCCAATGATAACGATATGCTAGCCTTCATGTCATACTGCAGCTTGAATTCGGCAAAAAAAAAAACGATATATTAATTGCTAAAACATGCGCAACTTTTATGAGCGTATCCGTTTATGAGCTTGGATGCTAACATTAGCTTCTGTGTCGTCTCTCAGCTTACATAGATGAGTCAGCTAATGACTAAAAGCTAACACAAGCTTTCATTTCAGAACCAACTGCGGGGATCTGTCTTGAAATGTAAATCAAGAAACAAAATTAAAAAAAAAAAAAGAGCATGATGCTATCTAATCGTAGGAACTCCTTAGCTAGCCCTGTGCTCAGAGGGCTCGTCATTTAGTCCGCTAACTAGCCGACGCTAACCGTAGCGCCCAAGATACAACTTTCTGCGACCCGTCTGAAACAAGTGAGCCCCAATGCTAACGGTAGCTTCCGTGTCGTCTCGCAACTTAATATGGATGAGTCAGCTAACCACGCAAATCATCCAACTCGAGTTTGAACATTAGCATGATGACTCATTTGTTTTTCCTGATGAATAGAAAGTTCAGATTGCTTTGAGCCTTCTCTTGAATAATTCGGTGCGCTAACAATGTGTCGTCGTGGTTTAAAGAAAGAAAGAAAAAAAAGTCGGTGAGGTTTGGGTATCCTGACCCGCTGCCCGTCGCAGCCCCTTCATAAATATTTCAAGCCGTTTTAATTTCCTCAAATGGAGACCTCGCTAGCCGCTCTGCCATTAGCATAACATTAACCTCCGACGCCGCTAATGCTAATTCATTCTGCATTTTGATACATTTGTAACGTTGATGAACGAGCACCCTATTTTTAATAATCAGTCCCGACGGAGCGGCTTCCATTTTGTTGATGGATTGGAGACATTCGGACGCCATTTTGAGAAGGCATTATTCATAATCCCGACAATTGAAGCTCCAATTCCGACGTGCTTCCAGTCTTCCAAAGGTATTACCACCCGCCCACACTGGCCAACGCCAGCACGACCAACGCCACGCCCCGCTTCGACGCCACGGGGGTCAACGGGAGCGACTTGGGCGTGGCCTCGGTGCTGCAGGTCCTACCCGACTCGCTGATCAACTGCTCACGTGAGCGGCCCGTCCTGTGTCTGCTGCTCATGATGGGCACGCTGTGGATGGGCTACACACTCTACCAGTTCAAGAGGAGGTATGCGCTCGCAGGGCCGCCGACTGACTGCCTCGTCGGGCCTGGGGAATAATAACCCAGAATGCTTTGAATGCATAAAGAAAAAGTATGAACGTGACACAGAAAACAACACCGAGTGCGTACCTTTCATTTTATTCATTTCGTTCAAACGAGCCGTCGAAGTCCACCATCTGCATAGTTGGGCCTGATAACGTGAATCCGATTGTAAATTGAAAACTTGACTGACTGCATGGACGTGCCGAATAATTAAAATACTTTTTGTCTTTATGGCATTCAAATGAGCCAATGAACGCCACCGACTGCCTCGTCGGGCCTGATGGGTGCAGGTTTCGATGTGTGTGTGTGTGTGTGTGTGTGTGTGTGTTGTCAGTCCGTTCCTGCACGCCAAAGTGAGGGAGGTGTTGTCCGACTGCGCTCTGCCCATCTCGGTTCTTCTCTTCTCCTTCATCGGATCATACCTGTTTAGCGACATCGAACGTTAGTACACTTTCTGCTTTTTTGCCTCATCACACAAACGCCTCCTTGACGGGGGTGGGCCAGAAAATTGCATTTTTTTCTGAAAAAGGTTTTCTCAAAGAAGCATCGCAATTTTTTATTGCGAACTGTGACTTTTTAGCTTCAAAATGTTCACCGCTGGTTTTTAGTCCGATTTTACCGTCAGATAACGATAAAAGTGCATTTTGTGTTAGCTTAGCATTGTGTGGCTTGAACACGCACACACTCGCATACGATTTGTTTGTGTTTTGAGCCGTTGAGGTGCGCACAAATAAACGTTTAAGTGAGGAGCGCGCACGTGAAGTGGGGCAACGCCTGGCCGAGGGAATTGAACGGCGATATCCGCCGTCTACCTTATTATTCATGTTTTGTTTAGAGAATGTTTATTTCATGGACGAGACACGTGAGCGTCTGCCGCGTGTCTCTCGGGGAACACCTCAAGGCCTCGCTGCCCTACAAACGCGTACTTGCAGTCGACTTCATGAAGGGAAAAAATAACAACAACAAAAAAACATGAAAAACATGTTTTTTTTTTTGTTTTTTTTTTTTACTGGCCCACCTCAAGGTCAACGATGACTATAAAAAACAATAAAAAGTCTTTTTGGGGAGGAAATAAGAAGGAATGTATTGTCGGAACATGCCTTTTTTTTTTTTTATATTTCATGTTACAAATCTTATGATGCAAATGTCTATTATTAAAAAGAAAAATTTATATTCTAAACTGGACTTTTTATCTGAAAAAATGCAAAAAAATCTCAATCTACCTCAAAAGACATTTCTTAATTGTGGGAAGATTTTTATTTTTTAAAAGCTCATCGTGAAAACTATGTCCATCTTTTATTGATTATTGATTTGTTTTGAACTAATTGGTATGTTTTATAGAATTTTAGAAAAGCAATAATTACCTGAGGCTTTTTCAAATTTTTGTCTCTGAAAAAAAAAAGTCTTACTTTAAGTATGGGGGGGGAATGACAGAAATGTTTTTTTTTTTAATGCCTATTAATAAAAAATTAGTGTTGGAAGATTTTTTTTTAGACAATGCAGCTTTTTTGCTTGAGAAAAATACCAATTTCTTATTGTAAAATTACAACTTCTCATTGAATTTAACTCCACTTTAGGAATATTCTGACTTTTTCTGTCACCAAAATAGTCAACATTTTCCCTGGAAACACTAGAAAAACTTGATGTGGCAAAAATATGACGCAGCTTTTTTTACCTAAAATCAGTGGAGCCTTTTATTTTGACCCCCAAAAAAATGCTAATTTATGGTTGGAATATTATGTCTTTTTTTCAGTAACATTTAACATAATACAAGAAATATGACTAGAATAAAAAAAATGTTTTTTTTTAATTGTGAAAAAATATATAATATATATCCTAACCCTAACCCTAACCCTAATATTTATTTATAATATTTATATATATATATATATATATAAAATACAGTTATTACTTTTTTGGTCAAATTAAAAATTGGAGGAAAAATATGTTATTGATGGTTAATTTTGACAAAGAAAAAACCCCTAAACATCTATGGTTGAAAAATCTGACAGACGTTGTGAAAAATGCATGCTTTTCTTTTGTGATTTTTCCAGTTCCAGTGTTTAAAGTCCACAACAAGCCGACGTTCAGCGTGGCGCCGTTGGAGCGTTTGACGGCCTTGAACGTGCTGAGCGCCATGGGCCTCGGCTTCCTGCTCGCCCTGCTCATCTTCATCGACCAGAACATCGTCGTGTCGCTCACCAATGCGCCCGAGAACAGGTGGGGGAAAAAAAAAAAAAAACCTGAATGTCACAGAACATCCAAATTTCTCTCCTTTGTCCACAAAATGTTCCTTGCGATCGAGACAACATGAGCGGAATCGAAACAGGAAGTTAGCAAAGTGACGACAGCAACGCTAAATATTATAAATAGACTTAACAAGTCGCAGAAGATCGAAGTCAATCTTTTGTTCACAAAAAAAAAAATGCCGAGTGACATCTAAGAGTCAGAGAAACAGAATAAGAACAGGAAGTAGAAACTTGCCAAAATAAAAGCGATAACAGCCGTAAAGATTGCAGCAACAAAAAAAATCCAAATCGATTTGTACACAAAAAGTTGACTGAGAGTGTCAACGGAACCAGAACGGGAAGTAAAAATAATCAAAAAAATAAAAGCGGTGAAAATGCTCAACATTGCCAAACAGAACCAACATTTATTGTTTGCGTTTGCGAGATCCAAATTGCGCTGCTTTGTCCTCAAAAAGCTGCTCCAACGCTAAAGAATCCTGTCAAGACAACAGGAGAGAGAATCCAAACAGGAAGCGGAAACCTACCAAAATAAAACTGGTGACACCGTCGGAAATCAAAGCTCACACCTCACGCAAAAAAGTTGCTGAGGTCATAAAGCAAAAGTTCAAACGTGAGAGCTGACGAAACGCGACTCAGTCCGTTGTTCACAAAAAGCCGCTTGAAGTCAGAACGATGTCGGGGGAACGAAAAAGGAAGTAGAAAGCAACCAAAATACGTCAAACGAGCCGATGACGTTGCCGCGTCCGTATTTTTCTTCATCATAATCGTAGGCGAGCTCGCCTGCTTCAAAAGCCACGGACGACCTTTGGCGATTTTCGCCGCGTTAGCGACAAGTGAGCCACAAAAGTTGACATCTGAGCCAAAACAGGAAGTGAAACCTTTTTGCAGCCTTATCTGGTCCGCCTGCCGCCCTCCACAAATCGCAGGCCGACATGAGGCCGACTGCCCGATTGTGATGCCGCCGGCGAATCTCAAGTCATAAATCAGCGCCTTGGCCACAATAAATCCTTCAAAAAAGCAAATTGCTTCATAAATGAGAGCTACTAAACGGGAATCCATTTCATTATCTGATAGCCGTCCCCGAAAAGTTACAAGCTGGTCGGCCATTTTGTTTTTTCGACCAACCATTTGAGGCTCATTTTGGACGGATTGGCCGCAATTTTCTTTCTTTGATTGATTTATTGTAAATTTGGTGGGCGTGTCTATCATGAGTCGACCCACGAAAAAGTACCAAGAAGCCGTGTCTCGAAAGACGGAAGGAAGTCGGCCATTTTGCTTTGAAGCAGCTACTTTTGGATGCTCTCTCGCTTATCCAATTTAGCGCTGAGCGAGTTTCCCTTAGCAACATGAAATTTGGTTGGTATTTCTAGAACGAGTAGAGCTACAAAATAAAATCGTCCCAAGAATCCCACGAAACAGGACGTTTGCCATTTTGCTCGAAAGTCGACATTTGACGCTGGTTTTGACCATTTTGATTTAGCTCAGTGCCTCTTGAATATTTTTATAGGTTGCGCTAGCCCCTCCCCCCAACGCCGCGGAAGTTTCTCGCTGCGACATGAAATTTGAGTGACCCACAAAAACGTTTCAAGAATCAATTCTTTCAAAAATACAGAAAATGTATCAAAGCTAGTTTGCCTTAGAAACATAAAATGTGGTCGTCTTGTCTATCATGAAAAGATGCACTAAAATGTCTACAAAAAAACAACAACTCTGCCCTAAACGACACAAACCGCTTTGCAGATTTTGCTCAAGATAGGCTAAGGAGCACCTCTGATGTATTTTTTTTTCAGCCTCTCAGGCCAGTCGGACTTTGCAATTTTGTTGTCGTGTTTGATTATCAGAGCCACCAAAAAGGCCTCAAGAACACACAGGAAGTTTCAGTTGAAGCAACCATTTAGTGTCATTCCCAAATTGGCCCGCTGGCATCCCTGCGACATTTAAAATAAAAATAAAAAATGTATTAGGCATCTGTTTCATTTAGCAACGTGAAATTTGTTCGGCATGTCTATTATGAATAGACCCACCAAAAAAAGTCTCACAAAGCCGCGGCCGCCGCGAGTAACTTTCATGAGTGGCGGGGATGAAAATGTTGCGGTGCGCCGTAAAAGTTGATCTTCGCTAAAAGTCAGGCGACGTCGCGCTTCGCTCGGCGGCGCCGACTTTGATGAATGCGACGCCACATGTGAGCCGGCGCACGGCGGACGTTCTTTTATGGAGGGGAAGTCTGTCAAGTGTACAGACTTCACATTTATTCGATACGTTTCAAGGTCGGCGTTGCTCTTATTTTAGGTGCGTTGAAAGCTGGAAACGGGGCCACAGAGATAGCCTTTTTTTTGTGTGTCAAACGTATGGCCCGTGGGCCGGATCAGGCCTTCAAGCGGATTTAATCCGGCCCGCGAGAAGATTTGGCCAAGTCTAAAAATAAGTATGGCCCAACTGAACAAACAGCGGCCCCATAATTCAACAAACGGCCGACACGCTGTCAACCCAATTCAATGGACTTTTAAGATGAATAAAAAAAATTCAATGTGGCCGTCAACCCGTAAGCCTTTCGCAAAATCAAGCAATGCTCAGATGAGTAGAGCAAGTTGGGGAGGAAAAAAAAAACTGAGTACAACATAAAAAAAATCAACACATTCAACAATAATAGTAATATTGACGCCAATTATTTGATGTTCCAGATCCTGATTTTACTGTTCCGGCCCACTCGGTCATCGATTTTCGTCTATGTGGCCTCTGAGCTAAAATGAGTTAGACGGCCCTAAAGTAAAGTGTTCGGGAATTTCAAACTAAACACATTTGATTGGATTCTTTTAGTCCAAGATGGTATCAAAAGTCATGAAGTTTGAAAGCTTGTTTGCAGTGCCGGAGCGCAGAAACCATTATTTTCACCTCATTTCTGAGCAGAGCTGGGCACTTGAGCCTTTTTTGCCGGTCAGTCCCCCGCCCTCCGGCCGCGATCTCTGTACCGTTTCGGCCTCGACCCTCCGGCCTTATTCAGAAAAAATTGTCGGCCCCCGACCCCATTCCGGGCCCCAGAAATTAAAAAAGGAGAGATGCTAACGGCAGAGGTTTATTTAAACGTGGCGAATTTACCATTCAAATCCGGTTACCTTATTCTGGTTTTATTCGTCTCCTTCTTATTCTCACGGTCGTCCGCAAAGGTTAAATCAAGGCAGTGATGGTTTCTTGATTTTCTTGTTGTTTTTTTTTTTTTCCATTTTCCGAAAACGTTAAAAAAGACCACGTTAGCAAAAATGCTATCAGGCTAACAATATGCGATTGCTATCTGTTAGTTCCAAAACAACAGAATTTTTTTTTTTCTAACTTGACACTTTTGGAGGACTTTTGAGGAAGTTCACGGCTCAGAATATTTCATTTTTCAAAAAATAAAAAATGTATGATTGTTTTGTATCTTGTTTGGTTTGACGAGTAGCGTACGTAATTGCTTCGGTCAATTTGGAAGGCTTTTGCAAAACCAAACACAACAAATTCTACAAACAAGAGTCCGGTTGCCTCGGTTCAAATATTGCGCAATCACATTGGTATTTAAAAAAAAAAAAACATTTAAAAATCAGATTGCTCTTGTGCGAGTAAGTTCCAAATGACTCAATTATGCTGTTCGGCCACTTACTCACTTAAGTGTCCGCTAAGCTCGGCCCGAGAGCCTTCGAGGCTCCGCTCAACACGTCTGATTGAAAGTTTTTAGTCACAGCAGCTTCGTGCTGCAAAGCAAAAAAAAAATCCAAATCAAAATACAAAATAAGAAGTTGCTGGGGGGGGTCTTTGTATACGCATGCGTTTGTTGATGTTGTTGTTTTTGCGGCGCCAAGGCTGCTGAAGGGCACGGCGTACCACTGGGACTTGATGCTGTCAGGCCTGATCAACATCCTGATGTCGGTTCTGGGGCTGCCCTGGATGCACGCCGCCTTCCCGCACTCCACGCTGCACGTGCGCCAGCTGGCCTTCGTCGAGCAGCGCGTGGAGGGAGGACACCTCTACGAGACGTGAGTGCCTTTAAGACAAGAAGCGTTATTACTGACCTCCATTGAACGGGATGGCCAATTGGCCATGCTGAATAATAAGGAGCTTCTGGATCAATATTTTTAGAAAAATAATTGTATTCATTTATTTATTTATTTATTTATTTTTAATTTATCTTAATTTATTTTAATTTATCTTAATTTATTTTAATTAATTAATTATTTTTTTTATTTTTTATTTTTTTTTTTGGGGGGGTGAGATCCAAGTGCCATGAAGTATATTGATTGCTGTTCGGAATATTTTGGCAATGTTTGGTGTAAGGCAAGATGGATGCCACATAAGACATTAAAAAAATAAGTAAAAAAAACAAAAAAAAAAACTTAAATTCAAAATTATAACATATTTCACACATTTACTGCCATTGACGGGTAAAGACGTCAAAGTGAATGAGTTAACATTAAAGGCTCCAATTTTAGTCGTGCTTCAAAATCACCCCTTTCTTCACAAAAAGCTGCTCGATAACAATCATGTCCAATAAAAAAAAAAAAAAAAAAAAACAGGAAGTAGAAATCTACCAAAATAAAACTGCGAACTTGGCTAAATGCTCCATAATTCGGCTGGGAGTCAACAGGAAGTTGAAATGTAACGAGTAACTCAGACCAGCCGCGGAAGGTGCGGGTCAAACGCATTTTGTTTACAAAAAGCTGCCAAACATATCGGCCGAGAGTCGCGGCACGCTAACAAGAAAGTCGAACCAAAAATCATTTGTTTTTGATGATCAGTCAAAGTCACGACTTTCATTCGCCAATTTTAAGGATGAGAAATCCGCAAATGTGCAAAACTGAATCTTTTTATTTCATTTTGAACTTGGATTTTTATTTATTGTTTAAAATTCAGTTACATTTGTTTTATTGCAGTTTTTTTTCCTTAACTGCTTTGTTTTCATTGAGTCTTCATTAGTTTTAGTGTTCGTTTTATTTTATTTTTATTGTATTTTTTTTAAATGGAGTATTTGTCGTGTGCAATTGGATGTGCACTGATGCCAAAATAAATACATTTAAAATGAGCCCTCACGTATGAATCGACAAAGATGAAAGCGATGGACATTTTCCATGTAACAGTATTTTTTTCTTAATTTTTTATTATTTTTTTAGCACTTTTGCTTTCGTTTCATTTTATCAGCAAAAATGTTTTTTTCAATTTCGGTTTGCGTTACCTTGGGCCAGCGTGTAATTTTGTTTGTGCTCAGTATCGTGCAGGTGAAGGAAACGCGCGTGACGTCGCTGGCCGCCAACGTTTTCATCGGCGCGTCGGTCTTCCTGCTGCCGCTGCCGCTGCAGTGGATCCCCAAGCCGGTTCTGTACGGACTCTTCCTCTACATCGCGCTCACCTCCATCGACGGCAACCAGATGTGCGACCGCATGGCCCTGCTGCTCAAGGAGCAGGTGAGGAGCGGGCGCCAAGATGGCTTTGGCGGGCTGTGTGAAAGGGGGGGGGGTCGGTCTTCCCTCTCACGGCGCCAATGCCGGGGGGGTCACGGCTCACCTTTGCACCCCGAGATCGGTGTCGGAGGGGAGTCGCAATGTGGGACACTTGAGTTGACCTTTTCCCGTAGCCCCTTTCACGCAATCAAGTAACGGGGTGAAAAATAAATTGGAGAAAGCCAACTTTTCACCTCTCTTCAATCTTGTCGCGATTCTCTCTTACATAGCTGCGGTTCTTCTTCCAACGCTTAGGATTCGTCTGCTAGAATCTGTGTTGGACTTTTTCACACAGTCAACGGGTATATGGGTAGGAAATGGCTGTGTGAAAGGGCACTTTGCACCCCTTGCTGCCACTCCTTTTGGCAAAACTTGTGGGGTTTTTTTGCAGTTTGCCTTTTTCCTCTGGGACCAAAGTCGGCACTTTTCACACAATTCAGCAACAAAGATGGCAGCGTGAAAGGGGACTTAGACTTTTTCTTGCTTTTTGCACTTTGACCAAAGCAACAGTTGAGCCTCTCAAGCCGGAACATTTCTGGGTTGCTTTGATCTTCCTGTTCTTTCGGTCCCTTTCACGCAATCCAGTCACTTCAATTCAGCAGTGCGAAAGGGGCCTTTGCTGCCTTTTTAAAACATTGATTTTTATCTTCATTCTTAGGCTTTGTAGCCCAAAATCTGCCTTGGACCCTTTCGCACAGTCCGGCGACGAGCTTTACACACTTGATCTGGCTCGATGCTATTCCCTTTGACATTGAGCCTCTCAAACTGGAAAATGTTCAAGTTTCCGTGTCGGACCCTTTCACACAATTCAGCGACATGAGAAAAACAAAAACTGGTTTGACGGGTTGTGCGAACGAGGACTTCACGCTCCGATTTTGGCTCCTCGGGTACAGCCGAAGCCCCGAAATTTGCCGGCTTCCTTCGTCGTTCCGTTTTGCGTTGCTGCCATTCACGCAGAAGCAACGGCAAAGCTTAAAAGTGGCGTCTTGGGAATGAACTTTGCTTTTCATGTTGATCCATACGTCGTTTGCTGGAGATGTTCCCTTTGCAACAGCTGGAGGAAGACAACCGCAGGGAATTGAATTTTCCCGGCCGGTTCCTGACGCTTTTTCGCCCCCTTTGCCGCAGACGTCGTACCCGCCCACCCACTACATCCGCAAAGTGCCCCAGAGGAAGATCCACTACTTCACCTTCCTGCAGATGATGCAGCTGCTGGTGCTGTGCACGTTTGGCATGTACCCCATCCCCTACATGAAGATGATCTTCCCTTTGGTCATGATCCTGCTCATCCCCATCAGGTGACACACGCGTGAAAATTGAAGGCGACTAATTTACAAATACAAATGAAACAAAACCATTCATACAAATGAAGTCCCAAAGAAAATGTTCATTAAAAAGCAAGAAAAAAATGAATCAAACTCCTAAAAAAAAAAAAAGAGATTTTAATTAAAAAAAAACTGAAAAGGTAAAGCATGCAAATAAATACGAAACAAATATCAAAAAGTAACAATTACAAAAAAATCAAACATGAACAAACTCAGTTAAAAAGTAACTCTTAAAAGAATATTGAAGTGCAAGGACAATGCAAAAACGTTAAAAAAAAAATTCCAAATTCATTAGAAATGAGTAAAAAATTATTTAATTATTTTTTAAAAATGAGTTAAAAGTGAAACAAGACAGACTTAAAAATTCATCGATCAACAATTTGAGATTTTTCATTCGAACATAAGTACAAATTAATTTTATAAATCATAAAAAGTAAAAGTAATTGATAAATTGTCATTTAAATACATTTTTTTGTTAAAGTTACACATTTGAAAAACAATTGCAATGAGTAGAAATACAAAAAAAAGTCCAACTCAATCATTTATACATTTATTTAAAATCAGTTATCATACAAAAACAAGGAATCTTATCATTAGTGTCCATTTTTTCCTCCTTTTCACCTTTCGGTAAGTTGGCCAAATAATTTTGTCCAAATGCATTTTCTTTATTTCCAACAACTTGCAATCAAAGAAAACGCCGCTTTTCAAATTCTTTTGCTCACGCATTTGCATTTTGCTGCTGTAACACCTCAAATTTCCCCATTGTGGGACTAATAAAGGACATTTTATCTTATCTTATCTTATCTTAACCTGCATTGATTGATTGATTGATTGATTTGTTTTTGGTGGGGAGAATTCCATGTTTTGTTGTGTTTGAGTTGAGGTCATTTTGTTGGAAAACACAACACAGCTCCTCACTTGGAAGACGACATGAAAGCGAGCAGATGTTTGCTCTGCATTATATATGATTTTCTATACAGTGCGCGACGTGTCTCTCTAGTGCACTTGCTTTCAATAAGAAATGAACATTTGCACTTCAAAGGTGCGCACACGCACGCACGCACGCACGCACTCAGCCACTTCATCAAGTACACTTGTTCGTTTTTTACTTTTTAAGATAATCCCGCTCACGTTTCACACACTTATTAGCACACTGGAGTTCCCCAGGGAAATGTTTGAGGTCCTTTTATTTATTATTTTTCTGAAGGTTGAATGTTCCTGAAATAAAAACTAAAGAATTAATCTTAAAAAGTGGTGGGGAATCCCCCCACCTTGAAAAAGAAAAGATCTAAAAGTAAGGAGAAATTTATGAAATGTATTTATTCATTCATCTTCATTAAAAAGCAATTTGAGTACAATTTTATTCAACAATCCAAATTTCAAGCTAAGTAAAAGTTCAGTCACATTGTGTATTCTTTTAATGATTAAAAAATATAAAATATAAGTAAAACATTTAAAATTAGTTGTCATTAATTAAAATGGGTCAAAAAAATACCAAAATTCATTAAAAAAGATTCATATAAAAATCAAGAAAGAAAATCAACATTTATATTTTTAAAAATGCATTAGAAACATTGAAAAAATAAACAGTTTTAAATATTTCCTTGATAACAGGTAACATTGAATTAAAACAGTTTTTAAAAAAATGAAAAACAATTCACACCAAATCAAGTAAAAATTCCTAAAAAAAAAATTCCTTTCAAAAAGTAAAACTAATAATCATCAAATCTGAATTCAATTTAAAAAGTCACGTAGAACCTCACTTTCTTCTTGTGTGTGTGTGTAGGAACAGGGTGCTTCCTCACATCATTGAAGCCAAATACTTGGACATCATGGATGCCCAACATATGTAGCCCCAGAAGGCGAAAACCATGCCAGATGGAACACAAAAGACCTGCCGCAAAAAGGGCAAGGGAAAGGTTTGCTTGTTTGTTTTTTGTTTTTTTTGGTAACGCCAAACTGTGCAAAGGCGAAAAAGGAAGTTGAGCAGCGACAGTTGCCAAAGCGGGAACATTCCAACAGAGCGTCCAAAGGCGCCCGCGGACCCATTCCAGAAGTCCGCGATTCGTCGCAGTTGTCGTCGTCGTGTTTGCTTCGAGTACTTGAACTACTCACTAATGCCGTGTAAGTGACAAACCATGTAACGGCACGACCCCCTTTTTTCACACCTGCGTGTTTTCACACCGTGCTGGTGCTGTTTGGTCCACGTGACGTGTACTTACACTGTGTTGATGAGTAGTTGAATACTAGATCCAAAAGGTAGCATGGACTTTTTTTTTCCCCCTCTTCTTTCAGGCATTCCCTAGAGCACCCCCTGGAGGCGACTCTGCATCATTGCGGCTTGTCTTGCCCTCACGATGTCCTCTCCATGTCTGCGCTCGTTTGTTCCGAATAGTACAAAAGACGGTCAGCGTCGTCAAAAGCTGCAGTAAAAATTGTCAATAATCATCTTTTGGAACCAATCACTTGACTTGTCATGAAAGGGCAACATGTTGGCATGAAAAAAAAAAAAGCGGCAATACCAAACACCATTTCACACTTCAAGGACATTAGGAATGAATATCTTCTGTCAAATTCAGTCAAAATTCATTTGATATATAAAAAAAAAAATGACTGGCATTAAATGTCTCTTAAGGTTCTGGTAAAGTTCTTGCACTTCCTGGCCCAACCTTAGCCACAATCCGAGCCCTTCCTGTCCTGTCTCTCTCCCTTAACCCCTCTTTGCCTGTCCTAAAATGCACGCCTTACCCCGAAGGCCTTACTCTTCCTGTCCGCTAACACTTCCTGTTCTGTCCTGTTCCGAACCATAATGCTGAACCTTACCGTTGACGCCAACACTTCCTGTCCTGTTCCCAACCATAACCCTAACCGTTCCAGTTGACATCCGCCTCCCCTTCCCGTCCCGAACTATAACTCTGATCTACTCTGGTACTTCCTGTCACAATTTTTGGGAACGAGATTGCTTGTCCAATTGGAGGTGATGTCATCAATTTGGAACAACCGACGGACCTCACGCTAACAATTTGATCCCGATTTTTTCGTCACGCCACGTGAGAGAGCCACGTTGTGCTTGTGATCGCAGGTGTGGGCAAACGGCGGCCCGGGGGCCACACGTGGCCCGTTAAACGTTTTAATCCGGCCCGGCGAACTTGAAAAAATGAAATAAAAAATCTTTTATTTTCTAAATACTCTGGTGTGTCAAACACAGATTTATTGTTTTCATGCTTTTGTTCACGTTCATTGAAAATAAAATGTACCAAAACACTCCCATCTGCCCCTCTGTCAAATTTCAGAACCCGTTGTGGCCCGCCAATCAAAAGGTTTGCCCACTCTTGTGTTATCGTCAAGAAAAAAAGGGGCGTTTACGAAATATTTACGTCATCGTTGACGAAAACAACACTGGTCCCAACCGCCAAACAAAAAAAAAAGTTCAGACGTCCAGCTTTTATTTCATGGAAATGTGTTTTCCATGAAATAAAAGCTGCACTTGAGTCTCATAATCGTCTTTTGATGTGAAAGCCAACTGTCAACAAACAAGTCCTGTCGGAAACCCCGATGTCCCACTCCCTGCTGTCCTGGTCAATATCTCGCACCTCCTGCAAGCCTGTCCCATCCCTTACGGACAACACCAACCTTAACACTCCCACAACCGTTCCAGTCCGAATCTTTAACAACTCCGATGTCCGCCGCCTTCCTGTCGGTTCCCCTTAACCCGAGCTTTTCCTGTTTCTGTCCTCTTCCTTACTCCCGTGCCCACTGTCCTGTCCCTTCCTGCTGGATTTCCATGAAATGATTCATGCCTCATGAAGAAATCTTTTTTTTTTTCTGTTCAAACTGCTCCCTGCTGAACCGAAACCCCCACCAGCGACCTTTCAACCCCCTTCCCCTAACGTCGCTCGTCCCCTAACTTGTACTGTCCCAAATCCTGAACCCCAACTCTGAAACCTCATCCCAACTCTCCTCCTGACTCTTCCTGTCCTGTCCCTGATGTTTTATGGGGAATGGAAATCATTACTTTTATATATATATATATATATATATATATATATATTAGTGTGTAATTATTTGGAATCTCAGCACAAACCAAAACATGTAGTTTAACGCCAATTCTCAATATCTATTATCGCTTTGAATATCGATTTATCTTTTGGTTTATTTTAAAGAAAGGCTTCTTCCGTTGTGTGCTTTGAATCGCTTCTCATTTATTGTGTTGGCAATTCGGCCATTTTGGTTTCATGTGTTTACATCTCGGAAAAAACATTCTGCCGTCCCGAGTCCACCGTTGTTCTGCAAAGTGGCATAAAAAGCATTCGAATGGCTCATTTTTGCAAAGTAACATCACGTCATAGCCTCCAAGTTTGGATTAACGACAACGTTTGCGACGCGGAAAGTCAAGATTTTTCGACGTGTCTTGCTTTTTTTCCTACAACTCATTGCCAATTCACAGACCGTCCTTGAATGCAACACTCGACGATTCAGCAATACTGTGTATAAAAATAATTAAAAAAAAAAAAAAAAAAAAAAGCTCAGTGAGCTCTATTTTTGAAGACGAAGAAAGAAAAAAAAAAAAAAGCTCCCCTCGTGCAGTCGGACCACGCGGGAAAAAAGTCGTAAGCCGACGTGGAGACATTTGCATAATCCTCTGAATGATCCTTGCAGAAAAAAAAGAGGAAAACGAGCAGTCACACGGACTCGTACAAACTTTTCATCATCCCAAAAGTCTTTTTCATTCTTAACTTCCATTCGAAAGTGTTTTATTGTGTATTAGTTGTTTTCTCTGTGCCCAACTTTTGTTGTCCTCTGCATTCCGGAAACCTTTTTTTCTTTTCTTACATATACAGTAGCCTACTTTTCTAACCATGAATGTAAGATGTGACTATATATATATATATATATATATATCTCGCACTTGGGTGTCATTGAGTAATTTTTCTGTTGTGGGAAAAGATCAGCTATATTTGTAAGCTGGAATATGATGTAAAAAAATATCTTAAGAGAATGTGTTGTTTTATTACATAGTATATAAATAAATGAATATATATATATATATATATATATATATACACTGTATGTATATATATGTTTATAAATATACATACATACTGAAAAAAGAGACTATCTCAAGCTGTTTGCCAAATAAAAAAGTAGTCATGTTGGAGGTGTTTTTTTTTCTCCTTTGATGTCTCGCAAACAGCTAACGCTATGCTAACCTGCAAGCGCCTCACCCGGAATACTTTGTTCTATTACAATGCTTTGCAATTATTTTTTGTTACGCCCCCCCAGCAAGAAAAAACAATTTGCGCCCCCCCCCCCTCACGCCCCTCACCACCACCCACTCTCCGGCGCAGCTATGAATATTTTTTGTTGCAAAACAAACCTGCACCGTAGAATTAAAATACTCGCTGCGCACAATGAGCAAGGAGAGCGCCACTGTCAACTACTGGAGAGGATGTGCTATTACACTTTATTGAAGTGCGCGGAAAAAAAAGCATGTTCTCCACGGTCGCACGCACCCCCCCTCAGCATCGCACCGTGCCCCCCCGGGCGCGGGGGCCGCCCCACTATTTGACTCTGTGCCACAATAAATAGCCATCCACAAATAAATGCCTTACCTTAAATAGCTTATTTAATTAAAGGTCTGTATCCCACTTCGTTAGGGTTATTTATTATGTAATTAATTAAATTGAATTAAATGAACTAAAACGTCTCACTTCAAATGTGAGATGTCTCTGTTCCTCTCTAATGGACACCATATCAATTAAACCTTGTCCTCTTGAACAAATAAACGCCTTACCTCAAATAATAGCACCTCCTCCGAAACACCGCGCCCCAATTATTCAGCAATCACTTCACCTCAAATAATTGCCCACGTCGTGCCCCGATGAATATCCGTCCGCTTGAGCAAATAAAACGCCGTGCTCCAGCTAATTGCACACAAATGAACGCCACCCTTAATCCAGTCGACCCAGCATGCTTCGGCTTTAATCGAAGCCGCGCCCCAGTCAATTGCCTTCAATACAATTGGAGCCGTGCCCCAATAAATCTTCGGACACTTGAACAAATCAATGTCTCACCTCAAATAAGTTGCCTGCAAGTTTGTGGGGAATGAACACCTCAACCCAATTAGTGACCACGCTTGATCGAAGCCTTGCCCCTATTGATCACTGCAAATTCACTTTATCATTAACAATACAATATGATTCACATTATCATTGTTTAAGTTTGTCTGTGTTCACTGTATTACAACAATCGTTAATTACAAAAAAATAAAAAGGAACCTTTATTTTGCTGACAAAATGCCTAACATGGACAATAAGCTCAACTATAAACATGGAAGACTTCTTAGTGACGAGACCTTTTTTTTTTTTTTTTTTTTTTTATTACGAGACTTGAGTCGTGCGCTGCTCAACACTTGACACTTCAAACTGTCCTCTTGCGCCACCCTCGGGCCACTACAATTACATCAAAAGCGTCAAAACAAATAAGAGATTTTTTTAATACGGGATGCGTTTTTTTGAGTTTGTGTCTTTAAATGTGGATAATGTATCATAAAGGGTGAAAAGGAATAGTCACCTCTCGGATATTTGTTGCCAAGAACTCAGGTGAGTACACTTCAGGTAGAGCATCTGCGCATGCGCATTACGCACTGTTCACGGCATTGGCCACTGCCTCGTTTGGAGCGGAGGGTGTTTTTTCCCCCCCAAAGTATCAACAAACAAAAAACAAAAACGGGCACTCGGCGTGACACCGTCATTTTCGCTCACACCAGCTTGACCACTGCGATATCGCCCACATTAAAAAAAAATTAACAAGGTTTATTTTTCCTGCAGATGGCGTCCGAGTATCAAGTGAAACAAGTGGAGAGACCGGAAACTGGTACGCGGCCGAAATTTTGCACCGGTAACGTGATGACGGTCCAACATTATTTACGGTAACTTGACAAACATTTGGTCTTGTTACCGCTAGGCCTAGCGTTAGCCATAGCGACCGGAAGTTTACACGCCGCTGGACCCCAAACGCGGAAATGTCGCGTGCAGACCCCAGTGCACATTTTGGAAGTCGACTGCGAGTTTGTGGGTTGGGCCCATGAGCTTTCTGGGTTGGGTCTCCTGGATTAAACTCGCTCCTGCCTCCCTCCTTCGGTTGTCTCCTGCGTCCGGTCGTTGTCCTCTCGTCCTCGCCGCCGGTTTCAAGACAAGCACGTGTGTTGTTAGCATGGCGGAAGAGGCGAAGAAACAAGCCGCCTATGCGGCGGTGGACAACCACGTGCAGGTAGGGACTTGCGCTTTTGTTTTAATTATCATCGTCCGCGGTTGATGCTTTGAAATAGCTGCCGCCCCACTCACGACCTGCACGTATCAATCTGGTTATACTGTAAAAGTTAGCTAGCTAGCAAGACAAAACAATTGAGTATTGTTTTGTCCAATCAGAATTCAGATTCTTTCTGTTGCCATGTCAATCTAATCTGCTATACGACCCTTCTGAGTCGCATACACGGTGACAGTTTTGTTTTTGACACATTTTGACCACTATTCCTAACTGTATGTTTGGAACAAACACAAGACTGTTTCATCACCAAAAAGAAGAAGAACAAAACACACACACACACAGAGAACAACACACTTCTAAAGTCCACTCTAGTGTAATCGATTGCAATGATTTGGAATTTGTGTGCTGCCCAACAGAACAATCAGGTTGTTGGAGTCGGCAGTGGCTCGACCATCGTCTATGCGGTGGACAGACTAGGTGAGTGAATCTTCATGGTAATAAAAAATACAAAAAACGAGTCTTGATTCTGAAAGTTGGGATTTCTCTCAAAATGGCTGTTTCAACAGAAAATGGATGACCACGCATCCATGAGGCTTTTTCGTGTTTCCTGTCATGGCAGGCATGTCCACCCGATTTTGTGTTAATTACTGTCTCGGTCATTTAATTTTTAATTCTTTTTTTACTTTTCCGGGGCCCCCGGGATTCTCAAATTGATCATTTGATGCCAAGCTCCACCCATGTGACATGCCATAGACCCAAAAAAAAAAAGTTTGTCAACATAACGATTCTTGTTTTTGAACGGGGAATGGTTGGC
This sequence comes from Idiotropiscis lumnitzeri, assembly GCF_059441095.1. NCBI lineage: Eukaryota > Metazoa > Chordata > Actinopteri > Syngnathiformes > Syngnathidae > Idiotropiscis > Idiotropiscis lumnitzeri. The sequence goes on from NC_142391.1 coordinate 1,595,183, forward strand.
CCAATTCTCTTGTCGGACGGACTTGGTCTGTGAAGCCTGGAATCGCGCAAAATGACAACCGCAAACCCAAATGGCCGACTTGATGTTCAATTCTGGCCGTGGGTCCTTGATACTTTTTTGTGTGTCTTGTCAAAATGCACACGCTCAATTTCTGGTCGACTGGCTGAGACGTGTTGGGGCTGATTTTGATTTTTTTATTTTACCCCAAAGGTGTGTGTTAGGGAGCTTGTGTTGGCGATGAAAAGTCGTCAGGCTTGTTGAGTCCCCCACAAAAGGCCATTCATTTGTCGGAAAGATAATCTTAAACTTCACCGCCAGGTTTTCGGCCATCAAAGATGATATTAATGTATCCTAATGTGGTGGATAAGCAGCTTGAGTATTTCATTTTGTTTTTGTGTGTGTGTGTTTTATATTTTTTTCCTTCAGCTGAGAGAGTGCGTCAGGAGAAGCTGAACATCATCTGTGTGCCCACCTCCTTCCAGGCTAGTTTGTCTTTTCTGTATTCCTGTAATGCCGAATTTCTTGATGTTCTCCGAGTAAAGAATGAAAGTTTCCATGTTTGTCCTCCTTCAGGCCCGTCAGCTGATTCTGCAGCACGGACTGATGCTGTCGGATCTGGACAGACACCCTGAGGTAATGACTGACGCATCAGGTGAAGGTTCAGGACATTACCATATTTTGCCGATTATAAGCCGCTACTTTTTTCCTCAGTCTTGAACCGTGCGGCTAATACAGCGGTGCGGCTTTTCTGTGGCTTTTTCTCTCACCACTAGGGGCGCTCTATAGTTCAGAAAATACGCTAAATAAATCTCACATTTTATTTTTTGGGGGGTGGTGTTCTGTTTTCATGAGCAAAGTTGTTGCCGTGTTAAAAGGCTTATATGCATCTTGTATTCGGGAAACTACGGTAGTTTGACTTCCACCAAATGTGACAATGATGCGTGTGTTCGTTTATATTTTGGGGTCGAATTGGTAAGTGATGACCCGAAAGCAGCTTCTTTTTGAAATCGTACGACAAAAGCCGCAGAGCCTGCAGTGAGCTTTTTCTCACGAGATGGCGTGATTGTTTGGCTTTGGCGCAGGCCACTTCTTGATCTTAAATTGTGTTTCCTGGATTTCGGTCAGCTGGATGTTGCCATCGACGGAGCGGACGAGGTGGACGCCGATCTGACGCTGATCAAAGGCGGAGGGTGAGTTCCGTGTGGCATCGCCGCTTACCGTGGCTCCTTTGGCTCTTTTTGTTCACGATCATCGCCGACTTTTTTTTTTTTTTTGTCAGTGGCTGCTTGACTCAGGAGAAGATTGTCGCAGGCTGCGCCCGCCATTTTATCGTCATTGCGGACTACAGGTTTGGATTCAAGATGATCTGCTTTGAAGAAGAGAGCTTATTGAGCCGAGGGCTTTTCAAAATATTTGTGGTGTCTCCCGTCAGGAAGGACTCCAAAGCGTTAGGCCAGCAGTGGAAGAAGGGCGTTCCCATCGAGGTGGTCCCCGTGGCCCACGTGCCCGTCTCCAGGAGGATCGTCCAACTTTTCGGAGGGGAGGTCAACTTGCGGATGGGCGTCAGTAAAGCTGTAAGTTGCAATAAAAACAAACTATCAACAAAAGTGAGATTGATGCAAACATGAATGCCTTTTTGCTCTTTTGATCATTTACTTTGTCCTAAAAAAAAGTGACAATCTGCCGGCGGGTACGAGTTAGTCCCAAGGACAACATAAGTAGCCAACGGGTCTGTTCTAAAAATAGCTCACCAAGTAGGGCTGCGCGATTGCGACGTGCGCATGCGCAATATTCACATCGTAAGATGTGCGATGTTTCCATCTTTTATTTCATTTTTTTAGAACACAGAAACTTTTGGTTTGTTTCATAAAAGCAGCACGCAAATTTCCCCATTGTGGGACTAATAAAGGACATCTTTATCTTTACACTATGCTCTGCAGTGTAAAGACGACAGTTCTTGCAACTGTCGCTTTAAGTTAAGCTCTTTTTTTTTTTTTTCTTTCTTTCTCTCTCTTCTCTTTCCTGTCAGGGTCCTGTGGTGACAGACAACAGCAACTTCATCCTGGACTGGAAGTTTGAGCGCGCTCACTGCTGGAAGGACGTCAACCAAGCCGTCAAAATGATTCCAGGTGAGGTCCGCTGAATGTCAGGAAGAGGTTGCTCGAACATCTGAAGCGTTTATCAGAGCCATTTTCAAATGGCGGCGCTGCGTGATGACTCGCATTTTAATGCGAGTCGGATTGGGATGAGTTCATTTTGAAGAATAAGAGGGTGTGCCCACTTTTGCAAGCGTGTGGTGCCATTTGCTCGTCTGCCGTGTCGTCCTCAGGGGTGGTGGAGACGGGACTGTTTGTGGGCATGGCGGAGCGCGCCTACTTCGGCATGCAGGACGGGCGCGTGCAGCTACGCGACGCGCCCGTCAACTGACAACGGCGACCGGAACACAATTTTCCTCATTTTGGTTTTACAAGTCTACTGTCTGATGTGCACAATGGACACATCTTTTAACTCTGGAGGATTTTAAGGCAATGACTCCATTGGATCACGTGATTGCTCTCTGGAATCGTGTCATCCCGTTCTTATTTTTCTGGGGAATGTGATCGGGTTTTATCTGGATTGTGTGACCGACAATTTTGGGTTTTGTGCTGCCGTCTGAGTTATTTTCAACGGTTACATAAAGAGATGGGATGCAGTATACATCGACGGGCCATATTCTCCTGTTAGCGCTTTCCTCATTTTATTATGCGCCTGACTTGCGCACTTTGTGCCTTGACGTAGTGTCTGATGTTTTTAGAAGGAAGTCAAATGAAGGCACAGGGATGTCATAATACAAAAACCATAAATGTACAGGTTGTGCTTCCTGTCTTCACTTCTCGCACCAAAAAAAAAAAAAAACAACATTTTTTTCCCTTTGCCTTTTCTCTGAGTTGTTTTCAGTGCCTGTGCCATCGCTAAATCCGCATCTTCCGCTTCACCAAAGTCTGTTTTGCACCAAATTTTTTAATCATTCCAATGTGACTGTGACTGATGATTTTTGACTGTACCAGTTACTCGTTTTTCTTTTTCTTTTATTTCCCAAAAATACATGCCCAAAATCATGCATGTGCCTGCTTCTAATTTTACAAATAAACTTAATCATGATCTAATATTTGACTTGGTTTTTATTACAGACCTACGGTCCAACACGAATCACTTATTTTAAGAAAAGCTATTTGGTGAGGCATTAGTCTCACGTGTATGCCACACGGTGGCGCTGTGATTCCGACGTAATAACATTTTCCGAGAAGGCAGAGTTTAAAAGCATCAGACGTTCCCAATATTTGTGTATATATATTTGTATGTGTGTATATAAAATGTGTATATATAATATGAATGTCTGTTTTTATTACAGTATTATCAAACTTTAATTCCTGTACTGCTTTTACTTAAGGAGTTGAATCAGTGTTTCTATTTTTACCCGTTTTTATTTTTTTTAAGTATCGGTATTTCGTTTAAGAGCCTGACGTCTTTTTTTTTTTTTCAAGTATCGATTTGTCAACAGGAAGATAACCCGTGACCAGGAAAAGGAAATATCGCGACAACTGTCCACCGGGGGAGCCACGTTGGTGTTTTTGCGTCAGGCGACTCAACAACCGCCAATGATTGACGACTGGATTATCCAATGGAGTCATCCCCTCAAGTAAACAGGGCAACGCGTTATGCCAATCGTGTCGTTGTTTACCACGATCTTCTCTCTGATTGGACAACTGGAAGACACCCCTCCAACCAATCGTACACTTTGGGAATGTGCGCACGCGCCGCTTCGAACGCCTGGCGACTCAACCAATCATATGCACTGTTATGGAAACTTACTGTTTCGGCGGGCTTCTCCCAGATTGACGGGTGGGCGATCCAATCACCTTGTGCTGAGTATGCCTCCTCTTTGATTGACACTTCAGCAACCAATACAAAAAAGGTTTCACGAACACATGCTTTCCGTCATCCAATCACAGTATAGAAACAAGGCGGGGCCTTGAATCGTAACCACGGCAAGTCTTGCGTCAAGTATAAAGGGGAAAACACGGCGTTCTTTTCCTGTGGCCGTGTTTACATCAATTACGAGGAAAAGGGGCACTTGAGGGCAAACCGCGACATTACTTTTATTGACACTTGATTCTTTTTGTTTGTTTGTTTTAGTTTTGGTGCATGTAAAGATTTCCGCGGCCGACCAGTGGCATGTAAATCTGCTTCCCTCATGAGCCAGCCTTCCAAATGGAAAGGGGGCTTCGCTTTGGCAACGTGTGCATTTCTCTGGCGCTCCTGCTCCTCAACGTGGTCATCGGACTCGGGACGCTGCACACTTTGGGCTTCGTCGTCGCCGGCCGGGAGCCGCAGCTGGCCGCCAGGGGCTCGGGCGATGGACACCGAGCCGTGAAGCTGCGCCCGGGACTGGCGGATGTCACGGTGGAGGACGTGGAGAGCGGGCCGGCCGCCGCCGCCGACGACGACGGAGGCTCCTGCGGCGGACAACGCCGCGGAAGTGTCCCCATGAGGAGGTAGGCGAGGCGGATGTGACTCGAGCTGACCAGCATCATCACACGTTTGCCCCCACGAAGCGGTTATGTAAATTGACTTTCAAAGCTTTCGCTTACTTGACTCATTGAGGAGATTAGATGTGACCGAAATAACTTTTATGTCGTTTTCGAGCAACCAACACAAAAGAAAAAGAAACTAGCAGTCAGATAAAAAAAATTCCCTTCACCATACCTTCAAATTCAACTTTTTCTTCTGCCATTTTAAATCGGCGTTAATCTCTGTCAAAGTGTTCAAGAAGACAAGCAAGCGGACATATCGCTCCTTCCATAAAGTTCAAGTTGTCCTAATTGAAGGTGTTGAAATGTGAAGCTTGTATTTTGCTTTTTTTGCGACACGTTTGTGGGCGGGGACGATGTGGCAGCTCCGCAAGCAAACTTTTTTTTTAATTATATCTTGCAAGAATCTTCGTTTACCTCCAAAGCAGAAGTATAATAATCAATTTCTTGCTGTTAAATTGCCCGGTGTGGTGTTTGATGTTTTAATGTAACTTATTTGCGCTGTGATCCCAAACTTGGATAAAAATAATCACGTCATGAGGCACACCTGCACGGTCGGCCAGAGTCGCATTGGAAAATGCGTCTTTTTGGAGATAACGCGTCAAAACGGCTGATTTGTTTGTGTTTATGAATGTGATTGGGTGTGAAATTGAAGTCTGCAGGTGCACACAACTGTTCGGCGGCATGATGGAAACAATTTGAGTCTTTTGCCATGATGAAAAACCTGTTATTCTGTTGTACAATAATAACCAAGATAGCACTCTTATGAAATATGAGCATTTTTATCTTTGTGAAGGTAGAATTTGTAGTTTCCCCCATCGAACGCATTTTAGCGACAACTCTTTACCGTTGCTTTCTCAACATTATAATTGTTGTGATTCTAATTTGCGATTGTTAGGTGTCATTCCTGTGGCTCAATCAAGTCATCACAATATTAAAAACAGCTCTGCATAGTTGGGCTGAACAATCCGATTCAAATGAACATTGCAATTCAGTAGAATGTGATTTTGAAAAAGAAAAAATCCAAAAACAACAACCTCTGCTCCATTTCAGTCAGTTGGCAGGCTTTGTTTTCTTTTTTGTTTTTTTTAATTTTTATTTTATTGATTGATTTCTGTTCGGTAGTGTCCAGAGAAGTTTAGTGCAGTCGACGTGTTTACATTTCATTGTTTCAGGAAAAGTTGAAGTGATAAAAGTCACAGATTTGTGAGCGCCTTTGTTGTAATTTGACTTGTTTATGCAAGTTGTCGCAGTGAACGCTTCAAAGATTGCAAGTCAAAATGTTTACACTGCAAACTACAATTGAAATAACCATATTGCTGTTTTTATTTTCTTAAAGATCAATTTATTTTTGATTTTTTTGTCATTGACGTCATTGTTCATGACGTCTAGGAGCAATTTTACTCTCATGCTCCTTATTCAATCTATTATGATTAAAATCAAATGATATTTATCATCAGAAGGCATTATTGTGGGCATCGATTTCAAGTTTGGTGTCGAAAGTTGCCGGCGTTGGAGAACGTGAGAGATGCAGCACTCGGACATTGATTTAACCCTGCCGTCACTTTGAATGCATCTGCCGCAGTGGTTTTTTTTGGGTTTTTTTTTTTCTTCATGCCGCCTCCTTGCGAACCGACGCCGCCGATCATTCGCCGTAACCGCTCAATTATTCTCTGTGAGGTCTTTTTAACACACTCGCTCGTGTCTTTTTGCGGGCATCGGATCAGGATCAAAAATGGCGAAATAGATGAAAAGCTTTTGAAAGGCGTTGAAGCGTATTGAAGTTGCGTCCGTTTTTCCTGTCCAACTTTTTTTATGGACGAGGCTTCCCCTCGTCAAGAGACCAAACAAGCCACGTTGTTGTCTGCTCCACTAACGCTGTCGGGGATTCTGCTCGACCTCCACTTGCGAGTGAGGCGCAGCAAGCGGCATTTAAGACGATTCTTCTTCTTGAAATAAAAAGAGAGCCTTCAGGTTGTTGAAGTTTGTCGTCAAACTAAACGTAAAACTCGAGAGAATTCCGCATTGTGAGTTTAAAACTAACAGCCGACAACAATAGCGGAAATCCATTTAGGATTAACGGCCATTGAAATGCTTTGTAAAAAAAATTCGCAAAGTGTTCAAAATGTAATTTCCAACCCCAAAAAAACAACATGATGGAGGAAAATAATTTTTAAAAAAAACAATGCGAACAAATATTGCAAAGGGTTGTAGACGGACGGGTTGACAAACGGCTCCCTGTCGTGGCGTTACAAAGCCTTCAAGCACAAGCGATAGAACACAAACGGTGGAGAACAAATGTAGACAGACAAAATAACATGAGGCTAACTTGACTTATCTTGGGAATCAATCGGCCACCAGTCCATGACGTACTCATACGGGATATTTTGAAAAAAAATGTATAATTCTAAATAATATGAATCTGACATGCTAACGTTAGCCGCTTGGGGAACTTCACTTTTTTCACGTGACTCTTTGCTGGAACGATGCAATACGCACATTAATTTTGAATTCCAAATAATTTCAAGTTGAGGGAATGCAAATGATTCTGGACATGCTCACTTGTGACATTTGGGGATCCTCACTTGATTTTTTTCCCACTTGTCCTTTGACGTACTCGAGCGAAGTATGGCGAGAATTTCTTCGTTGAAGGAATGCAAATGTTTGGACGTGCTCACTTGACGAGCCTGTGGAACAACACACCGGTCCATGTTGTACTTGCATGTTATATTGCAATATGTTTTTTAAATTCAGCCACTTGGGAACCTCCCTCCATGTCTTTCCCACTTTTGTTTTTGTTTCAGTTGAACATTGATCAAAGTTGAAGCAAGTATGAAAACCGACAAACCTTTGCAACCTGGGGAACCTCGCTCCATTTATTTCCCGCCAGTCTTTGTTGCTGATTGATTGACTTATTTACATCAAATGCATTTATTTTATTTTGTTTTTTTTGCATCTACTGCAAAACGTCAATCACGAGTCGGCGCAAAAAAAAATAAATAAATACTGATCCCAAATCAGTCATCCATTTATCAAGCCTGGCCTTGGAAGGCTTGAAAGAGGAAAACTTTTGAAGAGCGATCGGCGAGGTACACGGCGTGTACATAAAAGTCACAAAGGTGGTGGGGGACAAAAAGGAAACGTGCCGCTCCTTCATGGGGATCAAACACCATCGAGGACGTGTTGAATGCTTAACGAAAGACGATCGGAAGGGCCGTCGTTCTTTATGATGACAACGGATCATCGGGGATGTCTCGTTTGCCGTCAATATTGCTTCAAGAGCACAGACGAGACTGGGTGTGTGTGTGCGCGCACGCCCTTTGTCACCCCCCCCTCGGCTCCTTGCGTTCACCTTGTTCACAGGAGAAGCAAGTTGCTGCTTTGTGTCGGGTCCTCTGAGGTTTGCTTGCCTGCTTTCCATCCATCTGTCAGGAGGATTGCCATTGAACTTAGCTCAGGCCGCGCCACGCACACATGAAAGGATACAAGCGCAACAGGCAATAAGCAACATTTTTCATTTAATGTCAACCCCCCCCCCCCCCCCATAAAGTCACTTCTGAGATGTATTTCTAAAAAAGTTGGAAAACGTGCATGCAGTGTTCTTCTGTTTTGATATCGCGTCGCACAGTTTTAACCATGTCGGTTTTTTTGGGCGCGGGTGGGCGAGGCTAAGATGCTGCAATTGACGTAATTGCGGTGGTGGGCGGTCAAGGCCTTCGAGGCCTTCTCTGCTGGCCGAACATCATCAAGAAATCAGGATCCTATTTTTCACATTGATGTCATCATGTATCCTCGTGTTGTAATTTTCGTGAGCGTTTTTATCCAATCAGATTTCAGCTAGCTCGTGTCGCCAGGCAGATTTCATGATACCAGTAGCACGCGCTATTCGTCCGAGGCCTTCACGTACAATCGTGCGGGCAGCTCTTCTGTCAAAATCAAGGGGGTTTCAGAGTGGATAGACATTTGCGCTAGCCAATTAGATCACGCGGCGCTTCCAGTGAGGCTTCTCGCTGGCCTTAAACTGAAGGTGATCAAACGCGTTTTGTGATTGGATACTCACTCGTGAGCGGAATCAACACACCCGGAAGTCGTAACTGGTGACCGTTCGAAAATCTAAAATATATTCTTGCTTTTTTAAACCACAATGGCTGAAGATAGGAATTTAATTGCAGATGCACTTGCGAGGCCATTTTCAAGACGGACTTTTCAAGACAAACTCGCTCGTCCAACACTCGCTCAGTAGTGCATCAATAGTGGGAAGTTCGTCCAAATGGCGTTGGAGGGATTGACAACAGTTGAGTTTGTGTTGATGAGCCTCTCGCTCTTCAAGCGACCGAAAATCACGCGATACGCGGCTGCTCGGCACTTCTATGGTCAGGTGTCGACCCTTGTTGATGCCGTCGTTGTCAGCAGGTTGTTTTTTTTTTTTCTTTGGCCAACATTCGGCCATCAAACGTTCGCTTGTCGTTTGCTGGTTCCCATTGTGTGCGTTGTTTCTTGTCTTCTATGAATATTGCAGACGTTGGCTTTGATCAGCAGCTGCTGTCAGCGACTCACCTGCAAACGTCGCGCTGTGCGTCTACCGCCCCCCCCCCCCCAACACCCCCCGAAGATGCCGTGTTTACATGCATGTGTGTGAATCATGTATGCGGAAACCTTTGCGTACCTTCAACACCGGCAAGGCCTGCTGAACAGGACGCTTGTCGCCCCGTTGACGAGCGCAGCTCCTCTTAACAATACTTTGTCCTACTTTGCAACACAAAGAAAATTAAAAAAAAAAAAAAAAAAAAAATTGTAAAGGCGGTGAATGGAATGTCATCAAAAATTTCCCTTTTTTTTTTTTTTTTTGCCAAGAAATAAAATGAACCAATTAATTCTGCTGGCTGATTTATTGGCGGGGCCTTAATTGTAAGCGACTGTTCCGTTATGTACCGGATAAACATTCGCACTTTTGAATATGTGAGGAAAAAAAAGAAAAAAAGTCGACTTCATGAATCAATGAAAATGTTTCACACAAAAACGTCAAATAAAAGAAAAAAAATGTATTCCAAAATAAAAGAAGGGCAAACCGTCGTTGAATAAATGCAACTGTTTCGTACTTTAAAGTTAAATACAACCGAATTGTATTTGGTTCTAGAATCTCTCAAATTATACGTCCTTGTGCTTTTATGAAATTTAGTTTCCACTAGATCACATTATTTTGTTGATTTTTATTTTTTTTTCATTTCTTTCAAAAAATGGATTGACCGACGATTTCTTTCCGATGGCCTCGAAAGAATAGACACCCAAAAATAGAATTGAGTAATTTTTTATTTTTTTTTTTCGTGAACCACTCAATGAAGTCGTGATCACCTGACACGGGGCCGGGCGGCGCCACCTTCGGGCCGCGAGAGGACGTTGGCACGGCTTGAACCTGCTTCCCCCATCTTCCTTTGCACCTCCGCCCTCAACACCCCCTCCCTCGCCCCCCTCCCCCTCCCATCTTGCCCCCTCAGGGCTCCGACACCTTCGCCGCCTCGGCTCCTGTGCAGCAGCCCCACTGCTTAGCAACAGCCAATGGGCCGGTCGGCCAATGGCGTCGAAGAAACAAGCCGCTGCTCGTATTCGAGCGCCGGGGCCATATGGGTCCGATTCTGGTTAGTTTGCAGAGAAGGAGGAGGAGGTGTAAGAGTTGATGTTTTTCATCCTTTTTTTTTTTGTCCGTCCTGCTGACTTAGTTTGAGTCGCCACGTGGCTGCAACCAGGGGAGACTTTATTAATAGAAGCTGTCCTCAAAATAGCGGCGGGCCAGAAGAGGCAGTGAAGGAAGTGTGAGGGAAAGTTTTCGAGCACGCGGGATGCGAGTTTTTTTTGTTTTTTCCTCTTTAACAAGCTTACGTCATGTTATCTTATCTAATCTAGTGCGTCCTCGTTATCGTTTTATTGTTGACACGCTTGAAATTGCTTGGTGTCTTTTGTTGTCGTTATTGTTAGGACAAAGAAATTTGAGATTTGATCGTGTGTTGTTGCACAAAAAAAAAAGTCCTGTAAAGACTTTCATTTTGGTGCAAAGCGGCAATTTTAACAACAACACAAACTCGTCCTACGCTTTTTAAAAATTCAGCCGCTCGAACCAGTTTGACGTCGACATGTGATTTTGTCAACATGTCAATCAATGAGGAGACTCACCAAAAAAAAAAAAAAAAACTCCGGTCGACAGACGACAAAGCTGAAAAGACGCAAGAAGTCGAATATTCTGCTTTGAAGCAGTTTGAGTTTAAAGTACCCTCTAGAATTTAACAAATTGAATTCAAACTCCAAGGCTGGTTTTGTTTCAAAGTAGATTTTTGGTCAGCGGCCATCATGAGTAGACCCACAAAAAAATTTGAAAAGCTTGTCGTTTTGCTTTGAAGTGGCCATATTGGCTTGGTAGTGCCTTTACGTTTAAAAAAAAAAAAATAATAAAGATTCTGCGTCCGCAAAGTCGTTTGAACCTCTCCACATGAAATTTGGTAGTTTTATTTTCCATGTGTAGACCCACCAAAACGTCTCAAGAAGCCAATCCTAAAAAAGATTGAGGAAGTTTGCTATGAGGCAGCCATCTTGGCTTTGTCGGTTGCCGTGAAATTTGCTCGGCATTCCATCATGAGTAGAGCCACAAAAAAAGTCTCTCGTCCAAAACCTGAAACTTCCGGGGAGTCTGCCCTTTTGGTTCTGTAGCTTTTTACACACACACACACGAAAAAAATAAACATACTCCAAAGTCAATTTCAAGCAGTCTGAAAATTTGACAAAAAAAATCAAAAATCAGCCCAAAAGCCAATTTTACTGGCAACATGAAATTTGGTCGGCATGTCTATCGAGAGTTGACCCACGAAAAAGTCTCAAGAATCCTCCATCCAGCCATTTATCTGTTCTGCTTCTCCCCACGAAGGGTCGCGACCCGTCGGCGAGGTACACCCTGAACTGGTTGCCAGCCAATCGCAGGGCACACAAAAACAAACAAAAATTCGAACCCACGACCTCTGCACTGTGAGGCGGTCGTGCTCACCAGTCGGACACCGTGCCGCCTCTCAAGAACCGGCCACGTCTGCCATTTTGCTCTAACGCCGCCATTTTTGCTCAGTCGCGCCGGCTAGAATTTGAAACACGCAGCCCGTAAAACGAGTTCCTCTTAGCGGCATGAAATTTGGGATGAGCGTTGATTTTTGATCAGTCGAGCCACAAAATAAGTCCCAGGGAGGGAGTTGAGCCGTGCTTGCAAAGTGGCCATGTCGTGGAGATTTATTTACTTATTTTTTTTGATAGATGAACTTGTGGAGTTTTTATCATATTGCAACCACGTTTGGAGCCTAAATTGCAGGAAATGTTTTTCGTCGTTGCGTGTGTGGAGCTTCTAATGGCATATTTGTTGTCGAAAAGTTGTTCCCCATGCAGCAGATTGAATTTACGAGGTCAGGGGCGACTTTGACAAGTCGGCAGCAGGACACATCCCGCAGCACTGCAGCACTTTGGGTGGGGCAGAGGCAAAAAAAAAAAAAAAAAAAAAAGGAGATGGAACGCTCGCTCGGAGAAGGAGAGCGAGGAAAAACACGGCGTTCGCCGGCAGCTGCCCGGACCACGCTGTCTTGTTTTCGCTCCACTCACTGCTTGGCAACAACCAATGGCGTGGCGGCTGCTCGGCCAATGAGCTGCCAGGAGCGTGGCGCCACGCAGTTTTGGATTTGAGCACGTGTGAGCGGACATGGAATGAGAGGAGCATGAGGAGCCCAGTGCGCTTTTTCGAGGAAGGAGAGTCTCGGAGCTTTTTTTTTTTTTTTTTTAACCACCTAAAAACCACACCCTTGACTCTGCAGTCGCCTTGACGTCGACACCTTTTGACGAAAGACGTTTTCCGAATGTCTCTGAAGCGGAGCTGGTTGCATTTTTGAGTAGTGTGACGAGAGAAACACAAATAAAAAGACGTGACATTGTTAGGACCAAAAACAATTTGCTGACTTTTGTCGTCGTGATGTGATGTGATGCCGTTTGGGATGTGTCATGTGGAACGGGTCGCTTTCTCCTTGTCCCGTGTGACTTTCTATTTATAGAACACGTTTTGAACCTTACAAAAATTTGAATCTGTAATCATTTTCATGATGTTTTTGACTTACTTTGTGGAATTTTTAGTTATGCTTTAACATCAGCATTATTGTTATGTGGCATCGATTTGGCTTCCGTTTAAGTTGCCAAATAAGGTTCCGTGAAGTTTTTAATTTATTGTTGGATGCATTTTTTTTGTTGCATTTAGCCTACTTTGCAGTACGTTCAAACGACGTTAAAAAAAAGTTGATTCCTCATCGGCAGCTTTGTGCTGATCCGTGAGGTCTGTTTTTGTGTCATATCTTATTTGCCAAATATGGTTCCCTGCCATATAAAGTTCCATTTGGATGGAATGAAAAGGATTCCCTGACAAATATTGGTCCTTTTCCAACAAAGTGGTCATTTAATTGACCGCTGGAGTCATTTAATCTCTTAATCCTTTTTTTTTCCCTTTTCTTTAAACCCCTTTTTTCCCCTTACTTTCGTGACATAAAACTAACGCCACAGTTTGATGTACTTAATATCGGAATCGATTTTGTAGTGTGCTTTACCCGCCTCCATCGTGCGTCAAGTTCGGTTGCCAAATTTGGTTCCTTGCATACATTATACAGTGCAAATTTATAATAAATAATGACCTGTCTGACATGGCTCCTTAAACAAGAAATATTAGAACTTTCACGACATCATCATTATGACGCAACTGTCGATTTTTCTTTTATTTCCGAAATTTGTAAAGTGATTGTCACATGGCCACGTGTGTGCGTGTGCGTGCGTGCCAATTGCACCCGCATTTTCGCCAAAACATGACACGCTTCTACTGACACTAATGAAAATCTGCTGTCTCCAGCTTTTATTTTCACTTTTTGAGCAGCTCGCTCTTGAAAGCGCGGCATCTTGCGTGACTAAGATTCCTTGTGCGGCAAAGACTTCGGCCTGCGCGTTTCCAATTTGATGCTGCCGTTGGGTGCGGCCGCCTGAGCGCCGCATTCATAACTTTTTCTCCCCACCACGTGTTCCCCACGCGCTCGTATTTTTGTTGCTCCTCGGCGCTCTCCTTGTCGCATGGTTACAAGCAGCCCCGCTCCGCCATTGGCCGGCTCCGCGCCAGGCCGCCTGCCCATTGGGCCGAGCGCCGGAGAACAACACGGCCCCCATTGGCTGGCAGGCGGCGTTTGCCGGCTCCCGATTGGCCGTGGCGGCTCTCCTTCGAGAGCGGCCATATGTAAACACGCCGCTTGTTTCTTTCAATGGAGGTTGTTTACAGCTCACTTTCGCACCTCCCGCGAGTGTGCGCTTGTCTCCGAGGAGCGCTGAGAGCGAGGCTAATTGGCTCCTCGCTCTCCGCCGCCGTTGAAGAAGCGCGGCGCTGTTCTGACACGTTGACGTGACGGCGCTCGCCACGCTAACGAGCCGCCGTTTGGTGGCCTCGCCCCTCCTCGAGCTCAGCCTTCTTCCCCCTCGGCGGCTGTTTCACGCTTCTGATTCCACGACGTCGAGAAGCAGACGCGTCCGTTTGCTGCCGTTGCGTGATTGCGGTGTGCAACTACGCCGAAAAGAATGATTTGACATATCTTCATTGAGATTTGTCATTGCGTTTTTTTATCCATACAAGATGGCAGCAAGTTACTACTTTTGTCCGAATGAAGCTAACTCACTTCGCCCGAGTTGGTGGCAGAGCACTACATTTGTCTAAATGAACTTCCTCGATTCGGTCCCCTTGCAGAAAAATGCTTCTAGTTGGCAGCAAACCTCTATTTTTGTCCAAATGAAGCAGCTCAACTGACATCAAGGCAGTTATTTGGCACCGTAATACCAATAAATAGCACCAAAGCACTTTCTTGTCTAAATGAAGCGCCTCAAGTTTCTTGAGTCCAGTGCCCTTAGTAGCACTCACAAAAACTGCTTTTGTCCAGATGAATCACACAGTTGTCATCAAGATATCACAAGAAAGCAGCAAATCCCTTTTTTTTGTCTCAATGAAGCATCTCAACTGACGTCAACATTGTTCCCTGCCAACACGAGGACACAATTTGGCGGCAAAGCACTATGTTTGTCAACTAAAGATCCTCAGCTCACTTGAACGTCGAGCTTTGGCACCAAGGTGCCACAAGATGACATCAAATGACTACTTTTGTCCAAATGAAGTTCCTGAACGTCAACAACTTGCCACCAGGATGCCATAAAATAGCGACAAAGCGTTACTTTGATCGAAATGCACTTCAACAGAGTTCCTTGGCACAAAGATCTTTTTTTTTCGGCAAAATGCGGGATGGTATTGGTTTCCAAAATAAATTGGCAAATGCCAAAGCCTGAATATTTGCATCAAGTGTGTACAGTTTATTGCTTTTCCCACTTGTCATCATTTTGGGCTCACCACAGCAACGGCGCCTCTGTGGTGGCTATTTGCAAACAATCATAGACCTCTTTTGGTGGGTTCCTTCGCCGCTCTCCCTCCATTTTGATCGTCAGGTCCCCTCCCCCGGCCCCCCAACCCGGGTTTGACAACCACTTGTGTAAATAAACCGCCTGCAGTTGAGAACACTGCGTGGGACTGGAAAAGAAAAGAAAATAGTTTTCATGTCTTGTCTTTTGGTCTTTTGTCTGGCTTGGCTGCTGCTCATTTACTCCATTAGCGTCACGCTATGATGCTACGAACGTACACAAGCCGCTCACCCCCACCCCCTCATCCTTTATCGGCAGTCCACAAAAGCTTTTGATCTCCGTCTCGACTTGGTACTCTAGTCTACTACTACTACTTTTTCTTCCTCAGCAAAGGGGGCGGGTCCTGAAGCCACTGCTTAGCAACAGCCAATCGGCTTTACAGTTGAAGGGCCTGACAGCCAATAGAATGGGCGACGTGATTCCTATTTTCATTGGCGGCCCAGAGAGGAAAAAAAAAACAAAAAACAATGTTTTTCTTAGCACGCCAGATAATGCCAGGAGCATTTTTTTTTTAAGGTGTTGATCATCTCATCCTTGACGGTTTGTTGCCGTGTTTGCATTTTTGGCGTCGGGCTGGAAAATGTTGGAGCACATTTCACTTGCGTTCTTTGGCATACAAAAGTGACTCGGATGTCAGCGCAGCATCTTGGTCAAGTGTGGAAATTGACACTAAGACCCCCCCCCCCCGTTTTGACTGACTGTGAAACTTTGCCTGAATTTTTTTTTCTCAACTAATCCGCAGTGTATCACCCGCCCCCCCGCCTCTCCCCCCAGCAGCGTCCAGACTCCTCTGATCAAACGGGAAAGGCTTTGCAGGCGGGCGGCTCGTGTTATCTCTCCAGTGTGCAAAAACAGAAGAAACTTCCTCCCATCGATCGGGCTTAATCCTGGTTTTAGTCGTCTCCGGGCCGACACATCCTCCGGCACGCTCGCTCTCCTTGATGCTTGAGCGCTGTTCGATAGATGCGATCAATCGCAGGTTATTTCTGATCAATAGCGAGTGATGCCGGGCCGACCAATTTGATGAAGAAATGGTTCGGCTTGTGTTTTGAAGAGTCGTCATCCCGAGTTGACAATTTGAAAGAAAGCAAGAGTGATGGGATTGCATGTATACATTTCAGGCTGAAGGGGGCGCTGACGAGCTTTTCTTCCGGTCAGCTTTTGCTCAACTTGAGAAACTGACTTCAAAAAGAAAGTTTCAGGTTATGTCGTCAAATTCCACTGGTAATGCCAAAGAATTTTCTTTTCCCACATTTCTGTCTGGTAGGCGGGGTTGAAATTTGGAAGCCGTTGGAGAAAATTGCTCTTCTTTGAATGACCCCTGGATGACCTTCAAATGGTCACATCAAAACAAATGGGCCGATTTGCGTGGCATGGTGACACTTTTTTGGTGGGTCGACTCACGGGAGACGTCGTGCCAATTTCATGTGGCAAAGTGCTAACTATTGTAGGACAAAATGTCTGACTTCCTGTCTTGTTTGGGGCCCGACTTCTTGAGTGCATTTATTTATTTATTTTTTTTTAGGTCTCCTCTTGATACACCTTCAGTACTTCCATTTCATTTTTATTCACGTCAACTTGCCAAATCAAACTGACTTTAGGGGCTGAATAATTTTGTTAAATTCTTTAGGGAACGTCACAAATGAAAAAAAAGTGGTTGCTTCAAATTAAAATGGCAGACCTTTTTTTTTTTTTTTTTTTTTTTTTTTTTGGTGGGTCTACGAATGATCGACACATCTGCCAAATTTCACATCTCCTTCTGAAACGAACTTCAGGGGCTGAATTTTTTTCGGGGGGTAAAATTAAAATTTCATTTTTTTTTTTTTTTTTTGAGGGGGGGCGGGGGGGTCTACTCATGATAAACATGTCCACCAAATTTCATGTTGCTAAGCAGAAATGTCTTTTGATGCTGCATTTTTCAGGACATTCCTTTGCTCACCAAAAGCCACTTGTCATCAATCTATTGATTGACCTGATTGATTAGTTGTTTTATTGCCTTTCCACTTGAGCAGTTAAAAAGGCGGACACCCCCCCCTCTCCCCAAGCAAGATGCTGCTCAGTTAAATCCAACTCTGCAATCCCTCAGCTGCACCAATCCAATCCATTGTCCGCCCCTTCAGCCTGCCGCTTGATTGACAGCCGGTGCGGCACAAAAGGGCGGGGCCGGCGTCCCGGCTCTGTTCGCCAGCGTGAAACCTTTATTTGCCGCTTTCCATGCAAATGAGGCAGGCCTCTTTTTACGTCGCCAATGACCCACAGAAAGTCACAACGTGTGCGCTCGCCGCTTCCCATCTGTGCCGTCGTCATCCCCGCAAAATCCTGCGCGACCCACCGACAGGCGCCGCTCGCCGCAAAAATGGCCACAAATGTCAAAATGAAGCAAAAACAGTTCAGCGACTTGAATGATTCTTTCTTGACTTCCGCGATCGGTTGCAGACGTAAACGTGATGTTCAGGTTTCGAGACTTTGTTTGGATTTTCTGCAAAGTTTCGGATTTCAAATTAGGGTTTGAATCCCGGTTTAGCGTTTTGAAGCAACGATGAAGGATCTCGTTTATTACAAATTCAACTTTCATGACGGGTTTACAATTTCAAGAAAAGAAGTGAGGTTCCACCGGCCAATGAAGTGGAAACCTGGATTAGGGCGGTAGGGTTCTGAGAAAATGCCTTACTTCATGTCCGGTGCGGACTGACTTTGTGTTTGGAATGGCTTGAGCGTCAAATGATGTCTGGATTGTTTGCGCAGGTCTCTGGTGATCATCAGCACACTGGACGGGCGCATCTCGGCACTGGATCCGCACAATTTGGGCCGCAAGCAGTGGGACCTGGACGTCGGCTCGGGGTGCCTGGTGTCCTCCAGCCTCAGCAAACCCGAGGTATCACCCCGACCCCGCCCCCGGTTATCCTAAGAAACATCCATCCACAAAAGAATTCCACCAGAACTGTTTCTAGCGCCAACATTTTTGTTGAAATATTTGCACTGTTTATTTTTTTTAAAGAATTGTCCACTGCCTAACCCGATTATCACTCTCGTATCTTCAGCCGGCACCACGGCGAGCTTTGATGTGACGCAGACGCAGACGCCGGTCGGGCACTTTTGTAGAACATGACCCAAAAAAACAAATGCCTTTGTGTTCCATTTGAAGGTCAAGGATGCATTTGTGCTCAAAGGAACCCCCCCGCCGCCCCCCCCCTCAAATCACCCAACCCCACACCCGCCCCAGTCCCAGGGCGCCCCATCTTTAAGAGCCGCCGCTGAACTCGCTGCACTTTGAACAGTCGGGCAGGCGTTGGCGTTGCCTACATTTGGAACATGTAAACGCGTTGTAACACACACACACCCACACACACACTCGCCAAGAGGCGCATTTTTGCCCGGAGGATTATCCGCTTTTGTTGAGCCGCTGAGGTTTACACACACAAACGCAGTCGGATCCCACGTCGGAACACGCGCACATGCCGACTTAAAACGCCCACATCGGAGCGGCATCGCGGCGACCGCTCCGACGCCGCTCGCTTCTCGTGTGAACTCGCCGTCGAAACGGAGGGGCGGAGGGTGCACGATTAGATCTCAAGAGACGCGTTTCCACCGAGCGCTTGGAAGGATAAATGCTGCTCCCGTGAGTCTCCATGAGATGGCCCATCAAAACCTAACCCCTGCTTGACGCCTTAATCCGGGATTGAACCCCCGAAAGCGGCGTCAAGAGTTGGAAGCGTTCGAAGCCTCAGTTAGGGTGTCCAAATAAAGTTCAAGTTTGGGTTGAAGACGCTGTTCGGGTTAAGGTTTTCAAGGTAAGGTTTTCAGAGGAGTGTTTAAAACATTTCTGTGAAAGGTCTTTGCGTTTGAAGCAACAATGTAGGGTTTTGAATTAGGGTTTCAAGACAGGGTCAAGGGTTCAGATTAAGGTTTGAAGCTTCATGTTAGGGTTTTCGATGATGGATTCAAATTGTGTTTCAAGCAAAAGTTAGGGCTTTGAATGAAGGTCTCGGGCTTGGATTGGGGTTTAATTAAGGTTTCAAGCCTGCTTCAGTGGTTACGGTTTCAAGCAAAAATTTCAGGTCAGGTTTCAAGCAAGTTTTACTCTTTCTTACTTACAAGGAGAACCTTTTGTTTTTGTTTTGCGTAATTGTCTGTTCTGTCCACCAATCAGCATTCAGCCCCGCCCCCTTTTAGCTATCTGACAGCTGCGGGTAGCAAAGTTTCTTTTTTTTCGTCCAACTTCACACTTGAGCAGAATAAAAAGGAAATATGAGAGCGGCTGTCGTCAAGTCTGCCGTTCTAAATTTAGACGTAACGCTTCAGACTAAAAGTGTGTTGTTTTTTTTTTGAGAGAGATCTAAAAAAGTGAGCAGAGCTGTGTCTGCGCGCATGCTCCTCGGAGGTTCCAACGTGTCAAAGCCCCCGAAGGAAGCTCGTAGCGGCGTGAAGCGCAAACTCATATTTCCATCTGCATGACAATGTCACCTTGAACGGCAACTTTTGTCGCCCTCGCCTTGTGTTGTTGGCACCACGACGACGAAAGAATTCAAAATTCCATGCATGTGTTTTTCACTCATTCATGACTATCGGCCGCTTTGGATTTGTCATCAGCACCGCTTTTGAGGAGAAGTTCAAGATGAGGCGGTGAATTTGATTATTCATATTAATCAACATGTAATCATTCTTTTGATTTTTTTTTTTTTTGTTTCACTCGAGCATAAAAACATTATATTGGAAGGAAACAATTTAATCGGACATGAGGCAAAAGTTGTCTTTTGCATCAAAGTGTATTCCAAAACCACTTTTAACCTATTATTGTTCTTTACTTGGTGTTGTTTAGTGACCTAAAAAAAAAAACTGAATGAACGTTGAATAAATACGATGTTTTCAAGTCAATGAAAAATTGTTTTTGATTTCAATATCAATCAAAGTAATCGTGATTATTATTTTTTCCCAGAATTGCCGAGTTCATTATGAGGGAGCGAAGTTCCAACGCGGATGTCTTAGTATGGAGTAAGTGTGTTTCGCAATCGTGAGAAAACGCCATGTAAAAAAATGAATAAATACAAAATCAAACCATTGCAGGGTTCGGGTCACGGTCGCTCACGGGCGCTCGTCTCAGTAGCCGCAAATAAATAATATTTGCCGCCAAAAGTGCTTTCCCAGTCTCGCTTTTGTTGTTTTTCTAGTTTGAGGCGTCACGACTGCCAAAACGATTTGCTCATTCTGCTCGCCATCTTTCTTGTCACAAAAACGGTTTTGGGTGAAACCAACGGAAATTGCTCGAAGCAAAGTCTTTGAACATCTCGCTGGCGCGTGACTTGGAAATGTGGCGTCGGGGTGCCGCTGCACGTTGCCGTTGGTTCCCGCGCTCGCCATTCTTTATGGGGCGCGTCTTTTCTCGCCCCCTTCTCCTCAAACTGTCGATAAAAATGTCAAAAAAGCCCTCCTGCTCCTTAAATGATAATGCCAGGCTTTGCGACACCATTTCACGGAGGCTTTAATCCTCACCAGGATGATTTTTTTGTCATCTCAGCAACATTCAATTCAACGTCGACTGCTTTCATGTCATCCCGACACACACACGCACGACATACGACACACACTCACACACACACACACACGCAATATTGATTCTGAACTTTAACAAACGGACTCAATTACCTTGGCCAACTTTCTCTCTGAAGATGTTTGCGTTGAAATTTCAAATTGTTTCCTGCTTCAATGTGAATCGCCGGAAACTCTGAAGTCAAAGCTTTCAAATGTGGTCCAAAAATTTTGCGCACAAAATTTCACCTGATGAGGCACATTTGGGTTTTTAAATTTTGATTCGGAAAAACAAATTAATAGATATGAGCGCCTCTGCGTGTGTGTTTCTCAGTCTGTGTGCGCGTGTGTTGAGTGGCTGTATTTTGTGAATCGTGATGCGCGTGCACGTGCGCTCTTTCACTTTTCACCTGTCGGCTTTGAAGTGTGCCAGAGCAGAAGCAAGTCGATTTGCTCACTTAGCCGTGACGTCATTTCTTCTGACTTTTGACGAGAGTGCGTACGCGTATTTGTTTTATTTCGATGTACTTTTTGTGACAGTGGCGTCGCCACCTCAGACCGCCGCTAACGCGGTTACGTCGACGCGTCTTCCGCGTGCGTGCGTGCGTGCGTGCGTGCGGCGTGCACTCAGACAGTCTGCTCGGTGATTAGGGTCCCGTCGGGGAGGGCTCTGCCGCCGCGCCATTGGCTGCGGCAGCCAGTCACCTGCTGCGCCCCCACCCCCACCCCCCCGCCCACGCACACGCACGCGCACATACACACGCACACACCACGCCACCCCCCGCAGTGTGCCGATTGGCGCCTTTCTTTTTTTCATTGCTGGTTTTTAGATCGACAAACACAAAACTGCTTTGTCTGCACAAAAAAGAAACGTGTGTGCGTACAGAGGTCGAGCACGTGTGTGCTTGCCTGACCTTAACCACTTGTGTGCGTGCGTGCGCGCGCGCGCATGTTTGTGAACGTGAATATGTTGTGTGTTTGCCTGTTCCAAGTTCCTGTGCGTGCGTGCGTGCGTGCGTGCGTGCGTGCGTGCGTGCGCGCGCGCATGTGTCTTTTCATGGATGTACTATGCGTGCTTATGTGATTTATTTCATTTTTTGTGCGTGTGCTGAGAGTGTGTTTGCCTGTTGCAAGTGTGTGTGAGTGTGTGTGTGTCTGTTAATATGTGCTTGCTTGTGTGAGCGTGTTGAAAGTTCCTGTGTGTTTGCGATAACGTGAGTGCCGCATGTTTATGCAAGTGTGCGCGCGCTTGTGTGTCGAAAGGTCAGGACGACGACGTCAATCAAACCGGCGTGAGTCACACTGGCGAGTGTAAAGGGATGAGGGGGGGGTGTTTGCGTGCGCGCGTGTGCGCGTGTGTGTGTGTGTGTGTATGATTAGGAGAGTGAGGTAATGCTTGGGCCCAGAGATGATGTCATCGTATTGGAGACCACACACACACACACACACACAAAGTGAATGAATCAGGTTCCGTGATGGACGAGCGTCCGAGCCAACTGGCTGGCAAGTCATTCGTCTTCGGTCATGACGTATGTGGAGGAGGCGGAGCTCGGATATTTTTAGCACAAATTGCTCCAATTTCCTTCGGACTATTTATTTAACCGAGTGTATTCATTTCATCGCATGTCATTGCGGCGATCTGCAAGTCTGCGCTTTCTTTGTCCTCCAATGTCGAATGCAAATTTTGATGCCCCAAAAAAAAAAAAAAAAAAGTGAATGACGTGAGGTTCCCTCGGCCAGAGAAGTAAGCGTGTCAATAACGCCGCGCTTCCTTTAAATTATTCCACGTGACTTTCTTGTGCCAGTGTCGGATATTTTCCACTTTTCGTCTGTTTTCATCCGGACGTTTTGCACGTCAACTCGTCATTTCATGGTTTGTTGCTTCAACAACTGAAGAACGTGTCGTCTACGCTAGATTCAATCAATTGGATGCGTTAATTCAGCGACGAGGACCATCCAGCCCCCCCCCCCCTCCCTCACTTGCCCCCCTCCGCGTCAACATCCTCTTCATTAGACAGCTAAATCTCATCATCTTGAAGCGATGACATCACCTCTGCCCGCCGGCCACTAAATCAGCCTTCTGGCACTTTCAGTCCACCATCAATCTTCCACCCTCGCTCGCCGTCGGCAATCTGGAAGCTGCCGGAAACCGGAACGCTGCCCCCCTTCAAAAAAAAAAAAGAAAGAAAAAATTGAAGAAATCAAATAAATACAAACTGTATAATGAATGGAATTGTTGAGATTGGGTAACGAGATTAGTCTTAGTTGTTTGTACAATCTCTTCTAAACTGTCAGGATTGGGTCAGTTTTTTTGCAGTGATGTCATCCGGGCATACGTTTGTGTAAGATCCAAAGTTGCGTAACAAAAACAAAATGAAAAATATTTGATTCAATCGTTATGTTTGAAAAATCGCAAGATGCAAAATCAGAATCAGAATCAGAAATCCCTTTATTGTCATTGTACTCAAGTGTGCAACGAGATGTGAGAGCTCTCCAGTGCAATACAACAATAATTCAGATAAATATATCAATTAGATAAATAAGAGAATAGTTAGAGTTTAGAATGGAGATGGCTCTTGGAAAGAAACTGTTTCTCAGTCTATTGGTCCTTGGGGGGGCGGCACCGTCTTGTTCCTCCTGAAGTCGACGACGATCTCCTTTGTTTTTGCAATGTCTGTTGTCCTCGCACCAAGCCGTCAGTCTCTGGACCTCCTCTCTGTAGGCTGTCTCGTCACCTTCCGAGATCAGACCGACCACTGTCGTGTCGTCAGCAAACTTGACGATGGTGTTGTTGCCGTGGGCCGGGCTGCGGTCGCAGGTGTAGAGGGCGTACAGGAGAGGGCTCAGCACGCATCCTTGAGGGGAACCGGTGCTCAGCGTACGGGTGGAGGACGTGTAAAGCTGACGGCTTGGTGCGAGGACAACAGACTGCAACTCAACACTGCAAAAACAAAGGAGATCGTCGTCGACTTCAGGAGGAACAAGACGGTACCGCCCCCCCTCTGCATCGAAGGCGTGTGTGTGGAAAGGGTCCACACGTTCAAGTTCCTGAACTCTCACACACACACAAGACCACCCTTACCTTGCAGAACAGCATCGTGATGTGTTTTTATATACCCTTCAGTATTATTTTCCATTGCACTCTCTTATTTATCTAATTTATATATTTATCTGAATTATTGTTGTATTGCACTGGAGAGGGGAGCTCTCACATCTCGTTGCACTCTTGAGTACAATGACAATAAAGGGATTTCTAATTCTAATTCTAATTCTAATACTAACCTTTGAAATTGTATCACGGCTCATCGTTTAATGTGTGTGCGTGTCTCCACTTCAGGTGTTTGGCAGCAAGATGGTGATCCCGTCTCTGGACGGCGCCTTGTTCCAATGGAACCGCGATCGTGAGAGCATGGAGGCCGTGCCTTTCAGCGTGGAGTCCCTGCTGGAGTCGTCCTACCGCATCGGAGAAGACACCGTCCTGGTCGGCGGCAAGTCGCTCACCACCTACGGCCTTGGCGCCTACAGCGGCAAGGTGAGGTCGTGGGATACTTTGTACGCATGGAATCATTGTTTTCAACCCTGAGAAACTTCGCATCCTGGCTTGTAAAGGTTTTGGGGTTTTTTTTTTTCAGTTTGACTTTTTTGTTTTGTTTTTTTTAGTTCAGTTTTTAGAACAAGTTTGCCTGGTTTTTATTTTTCGAAAAGGCTTCGTTTTAGTTGAGCTTTTTTTTAGTTTCAGTACTAGCTTTAGTTTTTCTAACAAGTAATTTTGTGACTTTTCTGAATAATTTTGCTCACACCACAGAATGATCTCTCAAGATCAATTTCACGAAAAATCCAGTAATTGTGACTTTGCTGACTTGGCTCACAAGTCAGGGAAAAGGCTTCAATTGAGCCCCGTTATCGGTCCGCGCGAGCTTTGTTGCACCGTAATTGAGTTGTCGTCCTTCTCTTTAGCTGCGCTACATCTGCTCGGCGGTGGGCTGCAGCCGCTGGGGGGCCGAAGAAACGGAGGGCGAAGACGTGCTCCTGCTTCAGAGGACCCAGAAGACCGTCCGAGCCATCAGGCCCCGCTCTGGAATGGAAAAGTACGTAGTCTCATTCCTCGGGATGGGCGAGTGCCGATACTTGGTGTTGGTTTCAGGCAGGGATTGAAACCGGTCTTATTTCAAGTTATCAGGTACTCAGTACGTTTCTGATCTCAACTGTTTAAGGCAAAAAAAAAAAGCCCGGTTAAAATAAATGTACTTTTTGGGGTCTTTATCCGTCAATGGCAGTGAATGAGTTAATTGGAATTTTATGTATCCAAATCTGGTCTGGAACCCCGCTCGTATACATTCTTTTGTACGTTCTTATTTTTCGGCTTCAGGTGGAACTTCAGCGTGGGAAACTTTGACCTGAAACTCCTGCCGGAGTCGCAGTCGTCCATCAACTTCCTGGAGGGAGAGATGGCCAACGGCGACTCCTGGTGGCGGCGGGAGAACCGGAGAATTATCACAGAGGAGTCCAAAGAACAGGCGGACAAAAATAAGATCCCCAACCTGGATCTGGTCATCAAAGTGTCCGTCCCTGATTGGAAAGTGATGGCCTTCAGCACCGAGCCTGATGGACAGCTGGTCTGGGAACATCAGGTGAGTCAGCGGAACGGATTAGTCGGCTCACCGTTGGGAGTCACTAAATGCTTCCTCTCGTTGCAGTTCTGCACGCCCATCGCCTCCGCCTGGCTGGTGGGCGGGGGCAAAGTCACCCCGATAAGCCTGTTTGACGACACGGCTTACAGCAACCAGTCGGAAACGGACGAAGAGGACGACGACGACAATCCAGACGCATCCAAAGATGCTTCGGCGTCCAGCGTTTACCTGGGTATGTGTTCACCGTTGCCCCCTTGTGGCCAAGACGCACACCAGAAGGAGTGGGGCCAAAAAGTTTAGTTTCTGTTTAATTGGGTCATAACTAAGTGCAAAATTGTTTTGCTTTTTTTTTATTTATTTTTTTTTTAATTCAAATTTTTTCTGTAATTTATTCATGGGATTAGAGTCCATTTCCATGGGGAAAGATGATTTGAGATACTGGTCACAGAACGAATTAAACCGATATCCAAAGTCACCCCTGAAGTTCCTTGACCCCAAATTGGACTTTTCCAATCTCCGGGCCTTGGTGTCATCTTACCAGAAAAATGGAATACGATGAATGGTGAATATTTTGGGGTTGACCGTCCCATCATGTGCCCCCTTGAAGGGATGTTCCAGGGACAACTCTACCTCCAGTCCTCAGTGAGGATCACCGAAAAATTCCCGTCGAAAGCCATCGGGTCCGAGAAGGACATCATTCCGCTGCCCACTGTCAAGTGGAAGCCTCTCATCCGTGAGTCCGGTGGCTTGCACGTACGCAAAGTCAGGATGACGAAGCGCCACAACCCCGGTCGCTGTTCTTCCGCAGATTCCCCGTCTCGGACTCCGGCCTTGGTCGGCTCCGACGAGTTTGACAAGTGTCTGAACAACGACAAGTTCTCCCATGACGAGTACAGCAACGGAGCCTTGTCCATCCTGCAGTATCCTTACGGTGAGAGTCTGGACCCGAAAGCTCGTCTTCCCAACATCTCACCCGCCTCTCTTCCTTCCGTAGACAACGGCTACTACTTCCCCTACAGCAAGCGCTACCGGGAGAAGCGGGACAGTGCCGTGAGTGTGATCAAAAGAAGCGGGGCGCAGCCTGAGCGTGGCCGGAACAAGGACCCCGTGCTGCTCCTGCCCTGGTGGAAGGAGATCCTGGGCACCATCGTCTTCTGCATCGCCGCCACCACCTACATCGTGCGCAAATTCTTCCACCCGTCCGCCTCGGTCGGCGTAAGGGTAAGACCCCCGACCCCAAAAAAAGTCTCCTCAAGCACACACAAAACAACATGTGGGGTTCGTAACCCCCAAGACCGTTTGAGGCAATCCCAAATTTGAAGAACGGCCATGCCTTCCTTTTCTATAACGCCGGTGAGCTTAAGTCTGTCCCACCTGAGTTGACGCTAGACTAGCAAGGGAAGTGGAGTACACCCTGGACCCGTGCCTATCCCAGTTGACTTTAGGCAAGAGAAGCAGGACACTCTACGGACTGGAGTCCGTACCAGTTGATTTGTAGTGCGAAAAGCGGTGTGCACCATGGACCCGAGCCGATCCCAGTAGATTTTAGCGAGAGAAGCAGGGTACTCCCTGGACTGGAGCTGATACCACTATTACCAGTTGACTTTGGGTCAGAAAAATGGGGTGCTGATCCCAGATGGCTTTTGGCAAGAGAAGCTTAGAAGGGAGCCAATCCAAGCGGACATTGGGCGAGAACATGCGCTACACCTGTACTTATAATCTTGAACTCAACGACTGTCAGAGCAAGAACTAAAGATGGACATTTTGTCTCGTCGGCTAACGGATTTCAAGCTTAGTTGATGTGTCTCTTTTTTTTTTCCTCTCTAAAGCAACGTAAAGAGTCTGAGACGCAGTGCCAGACCGACAAGAGCGACCTTGAGGTTGTCGAATCCAAAGAGCCGGACGGCGAGGAAACGCGCTCCAGCAACTACGTGTCCAGGTTCGTCATTGTCGTTCCTCGCCACCGACCGCTTCGCGACTGCGACATTGCGGTACCAAAGGAATGCCCAATTGCTCTCTCCAGGTACCTGACGGACTTTGAGCCCGTGCAGTGCCTCGGCCGCGGGGGCTTCGGTGTGGTCTTCGAAGCGCGAAACAAAGTGGACGACTGCAACTACGCCATCAAGAGGATCCGAATTCCCAGCAGGTGCCTCACCTCGTCTTGTTCCCGACGTCAACGCCACCTCGGCAAATGTTGTTCAAACGCGGTCTCTCGCGCCGTCAGTGAGGTCGCGCGTGAGAAGGTGATGCGGGAGGTGAAGGCCTTGGCCAAGCTGGAGCATCCCGGCATCATTCGATACTTCAACGCCTGGCAGGAAAGCCCACCAGAGGGCTGGCAGGAGAAGATGGACCACAGGTGGCTGCAAGATGCCAGGTTGGACTCGAGACGTGCCGTTGAATCGGCCCGGGTTGAGCCGGCGAAAGTCGAAATGGTGTTTGGTGTCGGTGTCACTCAGCTTGAGTTGACGCATTTCTGTCTTGTAGTGCTACCGAGTCTCCAATGAGCTTCGTGGACCACATGGAGGCGCTGTCCGTCAAAGTACCCGTGTCCAACTCGGCGTCGCCGGGCAGCGGCTCGGGCGCCGCGGGTGTGCTGGTGAACGGGTACGATCATCGTCACCCGTCGCTCCTCGGCGGCTCCGGCACCGCCGCCGGCTTGGGCCTCAATGGAGACGAGGCCCTCCCCCCGCTTCTGGGCCGCGACAGCCTCGGGTCGGAACCGGACAGCCAGGCCGAGCCGGAGCGCCCCGACACGCCGGACTCATTCGATCTGTGCCTGCCGCACCGGCCCAGCGACTGCACCTCGTCCTCCTTCGACATAGTCTTCGAAGACTCGGGATGCGACCGCGACGCCGGAGTTGAAGTGGACGCTGAGGAGGACTCGGCCTCTGGCGCCACACGACGGGACCCGTCCAGTGTCGAGAGGTCCGGTTCGTCTTCGCCGCCCACCCGACAGCCCGAGAGCAGCCAGCCCGCCTCTTCTTCGCCTCCTCGGCCCAACTCGCTGGCCCTGGCGCTGCCCGTGATGCCGACCGGCCAACGAGGGCAACCCTCTCCCAAGGTTCCACATTTTGATGCCACTTTTATTTGTTCCGTTGTTGTTCTTGATCTGATCTTCAGACTAGTTCCGGCTTAAAACAATGTGGGATTTTTCGTTACAGGCAGTTTTTATCTCATTTAGAATTTTTTTTTTTTTTTTTAATTTGGTTAATTTGAATTAGTGATTAGAGCAAGTTTGTTCGTCTTTGTTAGCTTCAGTATTAGTTTTTTAACGTATGGAATATTTGTCAAGTGCAGGATTAAAATGTTAATTTAGTTGGTTTTATAAACATAAGATGTGGTTTTAGTTTAGTTTATTTTCTTTTAAGTTTTTTAAATTTTTTCCGTAAACAAATGAATTTAAATGTTTTCAAATTCACTTTTATTTTTTTCGTTGGCTTTCCTTAACTATAATCTTCGTTTGGTTCAATCGGAGTGAAAATTTACGTCTAAAACTCTATTTTAATGACACTTTTTTTTTCCTCTAAAATTCTGCCTTATAATCCAGTTTCACTTTGCAACGTGAAATGTTTTTAGTTATTTAGTTAGGTTCCATTTACTGTAAATAACCTTGATTCGGTTCAGTCGGAGTAAAAATATGACTTCTGAAAAAATTTGGTAGATTTGTCTATCATGGGGTGACCCACAAAAAAGTTCTGCTTGAAGAGAGGCTGACATTTTGCTTTGAAGTGGACATTTTGGCTCAGAAGCACACTCGAATTAAACCAAATCCAAAATATCATCTTAACTTCTCAACATGAAATTTGTGAGGCGCGTCTATAATGAGAAAATGCTGTGCTTGAAAAGATTTTGGGTCACAGTGTCAATTTTCGGATCCCCTCCTATGGATTGCTGCTGTTTTTTTTTTGTTGTTTTTTTTTTTTCGGCTCATCTCGTAGCAACGCTAATTAGTCGCGTCCCGTCCGCAGGTGTACCTGTACATCCAAATGCAGCTGTGCCGGAAGGAGAACTTGAAGGACTGGATGGCCCAACGCTGCCTCCCCGAGCAGAGGGAGCACAACCAGTGTCTGGACATTTTCCTCCAGATCGCCGAAGCGGTCGACTTCCTGCACAGCAAGGGCCTCATGCACAGGGACCTCAAGGTAAACCAGCGCTTCTCAAATAGCCATGCTGGGGAACATGCTTTTATTCGGCCAGACTACAATAAAGTGTAATTGCACATCCACTCCACTAGTTGGCAGTGGCGCTCTTCTTGGCCATTATTAACTCTACGGTGTCGTTTTGTTTTGCAACAAAAAATCGATTATTTATAGTTGCAAGTGTGGAAAGGGAAGTACGGATTCTTTACGGACACTTTTGAATGTATGGAAGCTAGTCAATTATTCCCGGCTCGAGTAACCTCACGCCGCAGGATGAAAACATCCGCCCACAGAGTAACGAAATTCAGGTTTTTTTTTGGGTGTTGTGCTCAACCTTTTTGAAATCAAAACTGATTTTTTGAATAATTTCTAAATTGTAACGCTAGCTATTCTTGTCATCAATTGTTTTAATATACAAGACAAAAAAAACATCTCTTCTCAAAAATTGGCAGGATTTTTCACATGTGGTGTTGTGCTAATTTCATCCGTCAAAGGAACGTTGCTCCAATCTCTCTTTACCAGTTTTCGAATCTTTGACAGGACATTTGAACTTCATAATTAAATTAGCTCCGGCTGCCCGAGGAATCTAACTTAATTTGCTTTACACTTACGGGTTTATAAGACAAAAATCGCCACTCACAAGGTGACAGCGATTTTTTTTTCATTTTATTTATTTTTTTTATAGCTAATGTCGCACTAGCTACACCAGCCTGTGGACCCTCACTCCATTTTTAGCATCTCCAGAAGATGAAAACATCAACTCACATCAATGCGACAAAATTGACAGATCTACGAGCGCGCTAGCTTAGCCTGCTCGGGGAACCTCACTCCATTCGCCGCATCCCCGGTGGTGGGCGGTCAAGGCCTTCAAGGCCTTCTCTGCTGGCCAAACATAATCAAGAAATTCGGATCTAATTCTTCACATTGATGTCATATTATATCCTCATGTTGTATTTTTAGTGAGAGTTTTTATCCAATCAGAATTCAGCGAGATTGTGTTGCCAGGCAGATTTCATATTTTTTGTCTGCGGCCTTCCGATAAAATCGTGCGTGCGTCTGTTCTGCCAGCCGTCCAACATATTCTTCACGGTGGACGACGTGGTGAAGGTGGGCG
The DNA here is from genome assembly GCF_059441095.1 of Idiotropiscis lumnitzeri. NCBI lineage: Eukaryota > Metazoa > Chordata > Actinopteri > Syngnathiformes > Syngnathidae > Idiotropiscis > Idiotropiscis lumnitzeri. The sequence continues at coordinate 1,625,667 of NC_142391.1, forward strand.
ACCTCGGCCTGGTGACGGCCATGGAGCACGAGGAGGACGAGTGCGAGCAGTGCACCTTGACGCCGGCGCCGCTCCTCACGCGACACACGGGCCAGGTGGGAACCAAGCTCTACATGAGCCCCGAGCAGGTGCGTCGTCACGGCAACAACATTTGTGCTTCCAACGTGGCTTTCTTCGACTCAGTTTTTCATTTTTTTTTTTTTGTCCCCCCCCCCCCCCCCCCGCCGACAGCTCTCCGGGCAGTCGTACTCGCACAAAGTGGACATTTACTCTCTGGGCCTGATCCTTTTTGAGCTCCTCTACCCGTTTAGGACGCAGATGGAAAGAGTGAGGGTGAGTCATTCAAACGTTTTGCTGCCTACCGAACCGTCTTTCCCTTCACTGCGTGCCACTTTTGAGCTAAATCATCCGGTCATAAAATCCATGGGCTTGTTCAGTTGTTTGACGCTTGAGGCACCTTATTCTGCTCACTTTGTGCCTCTTTTGGACATCAACATCCACTTGCAAGGTTACAAAATTGGCAAGATTAAGAAGTCGTGTTTCTCACTTCAGTCTCTTGAAATTGTTTTTAGCAAAATTGTTAACTTCAACCGCCTCATTCCATTCATTGGACGACACTTTTTTTTTTTAAACATCATGGAAGGTAAAACAAACCCCCCCCCAAAAAAATCGACATATTTCAGAAGTAGTCCACAAACGTTAGCAATTTGTGGAACCTCATTCCGTTCAAATTTAAACCTTTGTTTTGTTTTGTTTTTTAACCGTAGAAGTTGGGAAACAATATTTACTCACAATATAAGAAAATCAACAAGCTGTTGTGTGCGATCTTTTCTTTTTTTTGACGATAGAAAATGAATGAAAAATGTACTTCACAATAACGTCACCCACCTCGTCGAGAAAATAAAAACACGAGGTAACAAAATTGACTGGATTTACTCTTTATCATAGTCAGAAGAATTTTATTGACTCCGAGTTGACTCAATTGATTATTCAGTCGCACGGACTGAAAGTCATCAAACGCACACGTGACTGTCTGCATTATTCTCCACTTTGATGTCTTTTTTTGTTTAGATAAAAACAGAAGAAACTTTTTTTTTGTGCTCTTGTAATTGTTTGGGTGACGTTGACGTGAGTTGTCTTGCCTCCCTGCAGACGTTGATGGAGGTTCGATCGCTTCACTTTCCAGAATCCTTCTCCAAAAACAACTCCCAAGAGGTCAGTGCTGCCATCTGCTGGAAACAAAATGCATCTCTTTTTTTTTGTTTGCTTTCAAATGATTTTTAAAACACACACACATTTTAAAAAGAAAAAAAATGCTAAAGTTGTTTGTTTAAGGAGGAGTTATTTTTTTTTATAAAATTAAGATTTGATTCAGCTAAAAAATAAATCCTGAACATTTTTTTTCTCATGACGCACAACTTTTTAGTTTTTTTCATAATTATGTTGTCTCATTGTTTTTTTCATAATATTATGACTGCCCAAATTCTTTTTTTTTTTCTCAAATGAGGATTTTATTCTTTGTAAAATGACAGCTACATTTCCAAAGCGTTCAATGTAACAAAATTTCTCCTTCTCTGTCAAATATCAACTTGGTCTTGTCAAATAATGACTTTATTCTTGCAAAAGTTGACCTCGTGATATTTGTATGCCTCATTGCTGAGGATTTTGTGATTTATTTTTATTTTTTTTCCCCTCATATAGCGACTTTTCGTGTAAAATTACAACTTCAGCCTTAATATTACACTCGCGTGATTTATTTATTTTTGTATTGGTATTCATATTGGCATGAACATGCTCTTGTGCGTGCGCGTTTCTTGTTTTAAATCAGCATATTGCTCCTTCTTTTTCCTGTAACATTACATCTTAAGTCTCCTGATGTGACACATCATTTTTATTTTATTATTTCTGTTTTTACTATTAGCAGTTTCATTTGCGTCATGACATAACACTATTTCTCTCACGCTAATTCATTGTAATGTCATTGAAGGCTATTTGTTGTGTGTGCGTGTGTGTGTGTGTGTGTGTGTGTGTTAGCTGAGCATGGTGCTTAGCATGCTGTCGCTCGTCCCCGGCGAGCGTCCCGAGGCGGCGGACATCATCAGCCTGCCGCTCTTCCAGGACCTGGAGCTTCCGTGTCGGCTGGCGGCCGTGCGACAGCGCTCACGTACGTACAGCACGTCGTCGACGGGCGGCGGCGGCGGAGGAGGCGGCGGGGGAGGAGGAGGAGGAGGAGGAGGACGCCCCTCGCGACAGTCCTGCGCCACCTGACACGCCGCCTGGACGCCACATTTTCAACACGACTGCTACTGAATTCAGCCAAGTGCTTCTCTGAACTTTTTTTTTTTCCCCCCTCCCGTCACGCTTCAGTCCCGACGCCATCGCACACGTTACGCTTCAGGTATGACAACCCCGAGGAGAGGCCTTCAGTCACATGCCTGATTTAAAAGACCAAAAAGAAACGGACGCTCATTTTTTTTCATATTTTGTTTGAAATGTGCACAGGAAAGGATCTGAATTGCCTTTTGACTAAATGAATGGCCCAATCCAATCCGGTACTTTTTTTTTTTTTTTGGTTGACTACCACTGCTTCTACTTTTATTACGACCCCTTTCACGCTGAGCTGGTATTGGTGCTGCCTGACAAGTTGAGCTATCGCCAAATCGCTAGCCTAAAAAAAAAAAGCAACAAATTCAGCAAACGAGAAGATTCCTGTGACCTTAATTCAACAAACAATTTACAACTAATGCGTTGGTATATAAACTTTTTTTTTTTTTTTTAACCATTGTGTCAGGCATGGTCTTGACTTGAGTGAGGCCTCTGATGAAATCAACACAAGCATGAAAAAGAAAAGCAAAACTGAAATGGCGCTTCCAGCTGTCACCTAAGGATGCTACTTTCTTCTTGGGACACAACGGCTAGCTCGCGAGCTAGCTAACAACGAGCTTCAGCTGGCGAGCTGATGCGACAAAACACGTCGTGGAGTTGCCCCTCGACGCCTCCATGGCGGCGAATAAGCCACGCTTGCGGTTGCAAATGCGGTTCTCACCAAAGCGCGACGAGGAATAATGAACGGAAGGAAACGGAGAGGCCATGCTAATTGCTAAGTTAGCCGAATGATGAATCATCGCCGTTTAGCGCAAAGGACGCTGCATAGATATGAAAGACTGATCCTAAATCTAAACTGTCTTTTGTCTCAAAATGTTGACTTTTTATTTTTCCATAAATATTACATGAAAATAATAGTTTGCAATATCATCAGAGACAGCTGATTGTGTTTTGGACGCTGATTTAAAAAAAAAAAAAAAAAAGGCAACTCTTTTTTGTAGCACATCAGGTTTTTATTTGGAAAATTCAAAATTTATATTGCGCAGAAAATGTCAACGATTTTCTTGGAAAGTCACACAACCTTTCCTGAAAAAATTTCTTCTTTTTCATAAACATTGCACTATCACTCATATACATTCAATTCTTTTTTTATTATTTCAACTATTTTCTTGGAAAATTAGACAATCTTTACAAGTAAATGTCATATTTTCACTGCAAATGACAGCATTTTTCCTATAACTTTATTCTCTGAAAGTTTAGGTTTTTTTTCCATTCTGGAAAAAGTGCCCACGTCCACTTTTTGTACTTACATTTTATTTTGGGGTTTCCGATAAAATGTTGTCACCGACCGGCTCAGTGTGAAAGCCTCTCTTCGGTCTTGAAGTGTAAATGGGACGATAACACTCAGCAGGCCATGCAGTTCTCGGAATGTCTCCATTTGATTTGGAGTGTAGCGACCGCTCGCTTTTCAGAGTGACCGCTCGCCTCTCATTGCAGTTTTGTGTCCACAAGAAGGCTGCTACTTTTTTATTTTTTCTAAACAGTTTATTTTGTTCCATTGGTTTTGTTCTTCTCCAATTGCAAAATGGGGTCACGGTTAGGTCCAGCAGTGCCCCCTAGTGCTTTGGCATGGTCAACCTGCAATATCTTTTTTAAAGTGGAATTTCTTTCCATCATAAAGTGCCATTATTGTGATTCTAATTATTTTCAATCCAGCCGTGTACGTGCACATGTGGCCCAAAGTATGAGAATGTATTTTTGAGCCACGCTGAAAGTGATTACATGAAGAGAATAATGGTAGGGAAAAAAAGGCTGAATTTTGCACTGCTATTTCCCTCAAATGATGACTTTAAAAAAAAAAAAAAAAAAAAAGTCATTGCGACTTTCTTTAATTGCTTCCTTGCAGAATTGCAAGGTTTATGCCAATTTCTCATGTTGCGATTAGTCTCGCATCCTTATAAAATGTTTCTTTTTATAACTTTATTCTGCCAAAGTTTCAACTCATATGGGAAAATGTACTTTTTCTTGGGAATTGTTTTATTTGGCCGAGAAAATACAAATTTTTGAAATTAAGTAATATCTGCATTTTTTTTTGCTGGATCAGATGAAATTGTTGTAGAAAAGTTACAACTCTAAATTTCCCCCTTTTTTTCTCGGACAGTAATAACTTCATTATGGGAAATAAATGTGTAAAATTCCGACTTTTTTTCTTATATGGGTTTCATTCTCAAAAAATGATTACTTTTGACTTTGACGATTTGTAAGAAAATTCCGACTTAATTTCTCGGAAGACTTGCAACTTGTTTTTCTAAAATGTAAACGTTTTCGTAAAAATAATGCCCCCCCCACCAACTTCTCAGAAAATTCTGCACCCCAATGATGACAATTTTATGCGTGTAAAATCCCAACTTTTTTTTCATAGAATGTAAGATTGAGATTTCATTCTGTGACAACTTTTTGTTTCCTCATGACGACTTCATTATTAGGTGTGGAAAATGTCTTTTTCCTCTGAATATTCCAAAGTTTTTTTTCTCATTTTGTAATTGTGATTGTAATATTTGCGGTGTTAGGCGCGGGCTGAAGAAGCCGCCGCCGAATTTCGGCGGGTGAGCTGGCGAAATTCTGGACCTGACGTCGTCACGTGCTCAGCAAGCGCTGAGAGTCACGTGACCCGTAGTGTACTCCCATGATTGTCATTTTCTAACGTTTTGGGGACAAGAGCATTTGGAGTTTTTTTTGTCTGTCTTTTGTTGAATTATTATGATTATTATTGTTATTCTTGTTCTAATTGTTATGCAGCGTTTTTGGAAGCCAAGTTATTGTTCATGTGCTGGGCCCTTCCACGCTGTTTTTCTAATGTGAGTCAGGAACGCACACAATGTTGTGGACAATCACCACGTCGTCATCCTCATCCAAGTTAAGTCATCATTGATTGTTCCTCTTCTGTTTGCGGAAGTTTTGCTGCCTTTTGTTTCGCTCTGACAGAGACGGGGGGGGGGGGGGGGGGGGCGAGGGGTGACATTGGGGGCGAGAAAATATGAAGGTGCAAGTAGCGTGGTCCTACTTTGCTGAAAAAAAAGAAAAAAATTCCTCCAGGTGAAAAGGCACACGTTCTTTTCCTACAGAATTGTAAATATGTTGATTTGGCTTTTTATTTATGTTCCATGCTGATCAATCCGTTTGGGGTTGGCGTTTATTAACAAGAGAATGACTTCTTACAAGTCTGACTAATAAAACTGTTGAGAAAAAAAACCTAACAAGTTGGTTTGTGTCATCCTTTGCTCCTCATAATTATGTTTATATTCCTGCTATTTGCTGTCAAGCTGCCATCTCAGAATCTGTAAAATTACAAAAAAAAGGGATTACAACTTTTTCGCTTATTTCCAATTGTATTTTCATAAATAGTGACATTTTTTCTGGACATTATAACCTCTCATTAATTACAACTTTATATGTGTAACTTTGAAGAATGTTATTTTTGAGGAATGATGACTTTTATTGCAGGGTTACTTTTTTAAGCATAATTACAGCTGTCAAAGTATAACTTCATTCTTGCAATAATACAATTTTTATTACATTTCAGTTGTTTTTTCACGAGTATATTTTTTTAGGGGAAAATTACAATTTAACATATTTCACGATTACCTTTTGGAAAATTCCCCTCATTTTTCCCTTTATGATTACGACTCTCTTAAAATCATAACTTTTTTTTTCTTTAAATGTATTCTTGGGAAAATAATTAAATTTTTTGTGGTACTATTCCAACGTGACTTTCCTAAAACGTAGCCTGTCGTGGGTCTTTTTTATTCTATTTTATTTTTTTTATTTTATCTTGTTTTTTTCAGCCTGTCGTGGGTCGCCGCAAAGGTCCCAGGTGAGCGCGCGTGGCAACAACCGCGCCCCCCGCCCCTCGTTGCCCCTCCTCCTACTCTAACCCCGCCCCTCCCACCTCCACTCTTTGGCACTTCCGCCGCCGTGACGTCACTTCTGGACGTCAAGATGCGGTTCGGTGCGGCGAGCTGAGCAACACAAACAGCCCCCCAACATGTAACATGGAACCTGCGACGGAACCGTGAAGCCGGCCTCGTCACCTCCAAGACAACGACAACCAGCGACGCCTTCACGCGCCATTATTCCGACGGCGGCGTTCGAACGACGCCTGACGCCGTCGGCGGCGGCGGCGGCGCCCACCCAGGAGCTAGCGGTGCGTCTGGGGTCTCGAGCAGCCATCTTTTAGCGAGACAAATGTTCGGGACGACGCGGCTTCGGCGACGGGCCTGCTCGCCGCCCGGCCCCGGAGGCCGAAGCTTGGCGGTCGGGGTGCTTGTGGTGCTCGCGGCGGCGGTGGTCGGGCTTCCCGGTTCCTCGGCGGCAGCGAAGGAGTGCGACAAGCCTTGCGTGAACGGCGAATGCAACGCGGCGACTGGCGGCTGCGTGTGCTCCCCCGGCTGGGTCGGGGACCAGTGCCAGCACTGCGGAGGAAGATTCAGGTAGGGAGTTCGGCACCCCACCGGCACCAGTTCGAGAGCGAGCCGATCGGGTGACCCGCGACACGTAAAAACATTTCGAGCATTCAAAGCATTGAAGCGCTGTTCGTCTCACCTGAGCAACATGGCGGCGCCTTCTTATCACCTGAATCACGTCAACGGAACATTTGATGCATTCTAATATTGCAATGCTATTGCAATATGCTGAAAAATGTTACTAAATTATTTTTAGGGACTCTTAGGATTAGAGTGTGTTCTCGTTTTTTTTGCAGAAAATGTTTCTTTTTATCTAAAAAAATATATTTTTTCTTGTCAGAAAATAGACCTTTTTTTTTTTTTAAGAAAGGATTTAACTTTTTATCCTGAAAACATCCATCCATTTTCAGTACCGCTTCTCCTCACTAGGGTGGTTTGGCCTGAAAACATACTGAACTTATTTACAGAGCACATTAAAAAAATACGCAGCTGCATACAAAGTGGTATTCATAAAATAAAAATGTGGCGCATGATAACAAACAGCTAAAACAAGATATTGATAAGATAAATGAACTCTAAAGTGTAAAGGGAGGTCAAATTTGGAGTCATGTGTTCCCTCCTACGAGCTCCAGTTAGGAGGCGAGCTGCAGCATTTTGGTTTAACTGGAGATGCTAGAAGGTTGACTGGCTGACTCCAAAATAAAGTCTTTTATAAAGTAATCCTCCTGAGATGTAATGAAGGCATGGATTACAGAATCTTGTGGCCCGCAATCAGGTCACGTGTCGGTGTCATTAGCCAGGAGCCATCTTGTGTTTGTTGTACTCTCCCGTGCAGGTGAATACTTTTTTTTCATCGTACTTTTGGAATATCAAATTGAAAGACTCTTACGGAGAAACGCCTCCTTTTTGTTTAATCATTTGAAGCTAAAGCGTCGTGGCGGCGCTCGATAATGCCGTTGGTTCGTTTGGTAGACTCCGCCTTGGCTTTGGAGCCACACCGGGAGCATCGGGCCAGTTGAGGGACTTTGTGTTTCCTGGTGGCAAAATTCCCCGTAGACTCTATGACGTCGTTAAGTGAGCAGCAAGGGGATACTAAGAGTTCTGAAGTGGCGGCGAGCTTGTTGGCAAATGTGTTTCTACCGAGCTGTCCGTTTTAGTCCACGACAGTGCCGAGGATCCTGACGGCTTTTTGAAGGGTGACCTGCTACAAGGTCACCAAAAAAACCGCATGGGAGCTGAAAAAAAAAAGTATTGGATCGGATGAATCAATTCTTTTTACAGCAGTCAACGGTTCGGGTGAATCACAAGATCTTTTGGCCCGGTATATTCTACGTCACGTCTTCTCACATGTCGAATGGACATGTATGCTAATGTAAAGATCAACGCCATCGCAAAAATGACTTTCAATGTTACGGTTTAATATTTTATGGATTGATTTTCATTGCCTCTCCATTATTTTTGATGTAGCTGCGAAGCACCGAATTATCTCGTGTATGAATTAGTGCTCTGTAAATAAAATTGCATTACCTCGCCGAGAAGACAAAAAAGTGAAATGAAAATGCACACGGCACCGATTGTAGAAAAAGAAACGACAGAGACGCTAATTGTAATCAAACAAATCACACAAAAAAAAAAAGCCATTTATGTCTTCAACTACGTCATCTTCAAAGTTTTGGTGCGTAAATGTTGCGCGTTTGGCTTCCAGGTTGACGGCGCCCTCCGGCTTCCTATCGGACGGACCCGGGAACTACAAATACAAGACCAAGTGCACGTGGCTCATTGAAGGACGGTGAGTCCCGTCACAACTCTGTCGCGTTCCGACGCTTTGCAACTGACAATCAAAAAGGCACAATTTGGCCATTTTGGTGCACGACTACTTTTGTTTATTTTTAGCACCCCCTCTTGATATTTTTTTTTCCCAGTTGAGTTGTCCAGATATAAAGAAATGTTTTTGCTATCACAAGAAGCTGGCATTTGAACAGGGGTGTGTAGATTTATTTTTTTAAAATCTTTTTTATTTATTTTTTTTGCCAGCCATGATAACACAGATTTGATCCAATGACACTTTGATAGTTTAATAATTGACCGAGGTGTCCTGAGATTGTTGTTGACGTGTTTCTGCGGGACGGGAAACATTTGGACCATGTGTCAGTTAATCATCACCGTGCAGACATGTTCAAATATAAAAACTCACTGCGGACACATTTAACTCGTTCACTACCAGTCGAGTTAAAAAAAAAAAAAAAAAGGATCTTTGACGTCTTTAGCTGTCAATGGTAGTAAATGAGTTAAAAACTTGTGGAAGTCTTTTTTTTTTTTTTTTTAAATGAGGGGGAAAAAAAAGCTCACATCATTGTTATAGGAGCTAAAATTGTCCGTAAGCGAGCTAAAGGAAATGAAGTGACCCTATTCTTCGGCCTGGGAGCGAACGAAAAGGGACGACAAACGCAAGATTGTTTTATGCTTTAAAAGATTATCGAAAGAAATTGTGTTGCGTTCTGAAGGTGTGTTACGAGCGCGTTTGTCCCGATTGAAGGGTCAGAAATGAATCGGGGCCGACAATCTTGAAAATGAAACGTGCTGAATATTCTTGAGCAAAACTTTTGGTGAGTGGGCAAAAGCTGATTTTGTCGTGACTTAAAATGGAATGTCGCCAATCGAGAAGCGACCTGATAGAACGCAAGAAAGCAGCGGGAGATACAATAAAAACAAAGGTCGTCCAAAACAAAAAGTAACACCAGCCAGTTGCCAAATTTCAGACCTCACTTCTTACTCACCGTTTTTTTTTTGTTTATGTTGGATCACTTTTTATCACGACTCAATTTGAGATCCGCGGTGGTGCGCGGTGTTCTGTGTTGTGATTATCGAAGCACACTACACACATTACTATCAAAACCGTTAAAGGCCGCTTTAAAAAAAAATAAAAAATTAAATGTTCATGTTTGGTGTGAGTGACGAGTGACAGGTAAACAATCTTTTAAGATTATCGAAATCTTTCAGTGTCTCACCAGGCCTTCGCCTAATCTGCCAAGACCATCATGGAAAGCTAACATCAGTTTGCTAACAGGAAGCTATCATGATTTTCTGGGACCTCTCCCGGTAGTGGGTGTGACTGGAGGTGAAAAAGCAAACAGGCAGCTTACTGCTGATTGGCTGCTACCCACTGCACAAGGAACCAATCATTTGGTGCTGTGGGCGGCGCAATTTGCTTCTGCAGGCAGGGCCACCAGCACATCAGAGAAAGCGATAGAGGTGTGCTGCAGCGAGCAAAAATAAACCAGGTTTTTATTTATCTGCCAATAATCGGCAAAATGCCAAACATCAGCCTGGCCAATAATCGGTCTTTCACTAAAACTAACAAGATGCTAACAGGAAGTTAGCATCCCGGCCAGGAGGTTAGTTGGAAGCTAACAGGGAGGAAACTAACAACATACGCTAACGCTAACGCATTTATCCCGGTTGCTAACTGGTCGCTAACGTTGGTCCTTCCTTTCTTCCTCAGTCCAAATTCCGTCCTTCGCTTACGCTTTGAACATTTTGCCACCGAGTGCAGCTGGGACCACCTTTACGTGTACGACGGAGACTCCATCTACGCTCCCCTGCTGGCCGCCTTCAGGTACTCCCGTCCGTCGCCGTTATTCGACGAGGACCGAATGAAAGTTTTTCCGCTCGGCGCCGATTTGCTTTGTTTTAGCGGTCTGATCATTCCTGAGAGTTACGGCAACGAGACCGTCCCCGAGGTGGCGTCGCAGTCGGGCTTCGCCTTGTTGCACTTCTTTAGCGACGCCGCCTACAACCTGACCGGATTCAACATCTCATACAGGTGACGACGTTTTCCTCCGTTCTTGATCACGAAAATGAATGTACTTTTTGGATTCCATACCCGTCAATGGCGGTGAATGAGTCAAAAACATGAAAATGATGAAATAGAAATATATTTATCTCGGTGTCACATTCGCCGAATGATTTGTGGGGAAAAAAAGGCTGCTTAAAGTGTTTATAAAAGTTGTGTATGAAGCACACCGGCGGTTAATCATCAACCTGAAAGGACGAGGTTTGTTTTCATGCCGGAGGTCAAAAGTTGAGTTTTCTTTTGAGCAAATAAATCCTCACCATTCCCCTGCGCTGTTTTCTTATTTTGGGCTTTACTGGCGTGTTCCACTCTTTAAAGAGCAGGCCCGAAATTCCACAAGAGCAGATGTGAGCGTCAATAATTCATCAGACGCCCTGTGATGTTTTATTCAGCGTTTGCTTTTCAGCAACGTGTGCTCGTGTCCTCGCTTGCAGGGTGAACACGTGTCCCAACGACTGCTCGGGTCGGGGCGAGTGCCGCCTGGTCAACGCCACGGAGCCGCCGCGGTGCCAGTGCCGAGACGGCTGGAAGGGCGACGCCTGCGAAGTGCCCTACTGCCCCGACGACTGCGGGTTCCCCGAGCGAGGACGCTGTCGGGACAAGACGTGCGACTGCTTGCGCGGGTGGCAAGGTGAGGCCGCCCAATCAAAGTGCTGCCGACAATTTTTAGGAATAAGGCCGGAGGGTCTGGGCCGCAACGGTATCGAGATCGCGGTCAGAGGGCGGGGGACTGACTTGCAAAAAAGGGTCAAGTGAAACCTACCAAAATAAAACGGGTCAGGTAAGAACCAGAATCGACTTCTTTCTCGCATTGAACACAATTGGATCGGAACAAGAACAGGAAGTAGCAACCTGTCATAATAAAACATTGTAACGATGATTTCTAAAATGGTTGCTAAATAGTTGAACCTACAATTCTCACAAAGATCCAAACTCAAAGTCAAAAAGCTGAAACAGGAATTTGAAATCTGCCCAATTAAAACGTACGAGAACCACAACCAACCAAATTGACTGTCCTGTGTTCACAAAAACTTCTGGACAAATTCCAGTCAAGGTAGTAGCGACGCAATAAGAACAGGAAGTAGCGAACTATCAAACTGAAGCCTCGCGATAATGCTAAAAATCACTGAACCAAAAGTGCAAAAAAAAAAAGAGGCTGCTTAATATCGTGTGAGAAGGATAGCAAACCAATCAGGAAGTATAGACTTGTGACAGACCGATTACTGGGGCCATTTTGCCGATTATCACCATAGGCCTTTTTAAAAAAATGTAATTTATTTATTTTACTTTCAAGGTCGATAAATTAAAATCTTATTTTGGTTGCTGCAGCACACTTCTATCGCTTTCTCTGATGTGCTGGTGGCCCTGCCTGCAGAAGCAGATTGGCCCACCCATAGCATCATCTCATTGGTTCCTTGTGCAGTGGTTAGCAGCCAATCAGAAGTAAGCTGCCTGTTTGCTTTTTCACCTCAAGTCACATCCACTATGGAAGAGGTCCTGTGAGCAGAGGAAGGCAAAGTGACAGACTTTGCCAAAATGTGAATAAATGTCAGCCTACTACCACTCACAACTAATAGAAAACTATTTGCCGGAGTCAACTTTAAAGAGAAGTTTTTAGTTTTCCAAATTTGGATGCCCTTTTTTCAACACACGAATATCGGCTTGAAATATTAGTTATCGGCCTCCTTGACTACTAATAATCGATATCGGTATCGTTCCTCGGTTTGTCACTAGTATGTAAAATGTCACCACAACCAAGACTTAAGCTCACACCAGTTACAGAATATCCAATTCAGGGTCATTTAGTTTTCTTCTTCACAAAATGCAACTCCATTCCGCCTGCGATCATTCTGACGCTATCGATAAAAAAACAAGAAGTAGCAAACTCAACTTGGCAAACTAAAAGCGGTAAGATAAGCAAACAGAAGGAACGCGGTTTTCTTTTCGCCTTCAGGTCCCGACTGCTCCGTGTCCGTCCCGGCCGACTCGGGTTTCTGGAGCCGGGAAGCTTTCTTGTCGGAGCCGGGCGTGGCCAGGGCCTCGCACAAGGCGGCGGTGGAGCAGGGCGTCATGTGGGTGATCGGGGGATACGTCTTCAACGCCTCCGACTATCACATGGTCAAAGCGTGAGTGCGAATCCTCGGAAAAGTTCGGCGTCGCAAAAGAAGAAGTTTGATTTTTTTTTTTCTTGTCGTCGTAGCTTCAATTTAAGCAGCAAGTCGTGGCTGGCGCTGGACCCGTCCGTCAACACCGTCCCAGCTCGATACGGACACTCGGTGGCGCTATACGAGGTAATTCCAATTTCCATCTTTGATGTTGTGGAGATTGTTGAGGTGGCAGGCAAGTAAACGAAATGGTGCGATCGAAAAGATGCATCAAATTTTTCAGTATGTTGATGTTGAATGCGCAAGTGTGGCTTGGGAAATTTTGTAGGGGTGAAGGGGGTGCACCAAATCTATAACGATGTTGACAGAGATGTGGGCCTTGGTAAATTCGAGGAATTTACTTTTTTTTTTTTTTTTTAGGGAGGGTTCCGGGTGTGCACAGTCAGTAAGGATTTTTGCAGGATTTCCGTGGTTGACGCAAATTTTTTGCCGGGGAGTGGAGGTGCGCCAATTGTGTCGCGATATTGAAAGGGGTGCGCTTCAGACATTGGCGACTCTGGGTCATGGCTTAAAAAAAAAAAAAAAAAAATAGGATTGATTGGTGTGCAAGGTGAAAAGGGGTGCGCCAACTCTGTTGGGATGTTGAAGTCGGTGCATGTTTTCAAATAGTTTGTGGCATGTTCACTTGTTGTGGAGAGGAGGTGCGCCCAGGGGCTTGATCAGGTTGACGTTTTCCGTGGAGCGAGGCTAATTTATTTATTTTTGGGAGGTTGTATCGATGAGAGCGGGGGTGCCTTTGAAGAGGCTTGAAAAAAAAAAGTATGAAATGTTTCTTTCTCCTTTCCACAGGGCAAAGTTTACATGTACGGCGGTAAGATGGACTCCACGGGCAACGTGTCCAGCCAGCTGTGGGTTTTCCACGTCCAGAACCAGACTTGGGTTCTCCTCAGCCCGCGCACCAAGGAGCAGTACGCTGTGGTGGGGCACTCGGCCCACGTGGTGCCCCCCCTGCAGGAGGGCGACGCCCCCGTCATGCTGGTGCTCTTTGGACATTGTCCTCTCTACGGATACATGAGCCTGGTGCAGGAGTACAACATTCGTAAGTTAGAACCGAGTCGCGCGCTCTCCAAAGTTGAGCGTGGCGCCCCCCTCAAAGCGTCGGTTACAGTCTTGAAACGGGGTGTTGGGGCTCAGGATAATTGTGATTGACCGATTATCGGCCGGCACATATTTGTCATTTTGCAGATTATCTGCATTGGCCTTTTTTTCTTTCAAGGCCGATAAATTAAATTAAAAGCTGGTTTATTTCGGCTCGCTGCGGCCCACTCGTCTTCTCTCTCTGTGCTGTGCTGGTGGCCCTGCCCGCAGAAGCAGATTGGCCCCGCCCACAGCACCATCCGATTGCTTTCTTGTCCAGTGGGTAGCAGCCAATCAGCAGTCAGATGCCTGTTTGCTTTTTCACCTTGAGTCACGCTCACTGTGGGAGGAAACAAGCTACGGATTTTGCTGAAATTTGAGTAAATAAAAAACTTTTTTTTTTTTTTTTTTTTTTTTACACCATTTCCCCCTTTTTTCAACCCACGAATATCGGCTTCAAATATCGGCCATCGGCCTCCATGACTACTAATAATCGGTATCAGTATTGGCCCTGAAAAAAGCATACGGGTCTATCGCTACCGTCTTGCGAAATTGTCATCGTGCTTTGAAACCTCATCATGGCATCTCCAAACCTGGTCGTCGGGTCTTAGCGCCTTTTGCCGTCGGTTGCAGACCGTAACCAATGGAGCGTGTTGCCCACGGACGGGGCCCTGATCCAAGGCGGCTACGGCCACAGCAGCGTGTTCGACGACGCCACCCGAGCCATCTACACGCACGGTGGCTACAAGGCGTTCGGCGGCAACAAGTGCGGCCTGGCGGGAGACCTCTACCGGCTGGACGTGGACACCAGGAAGTGGTGAGTGGGTGGCGGCGCGGCGTTTGGGCGTCCGATCCACACACTAACGGCGAGGGGTTTTTTTTGCGGCAGGACCATCCTGAAGGACAGCGGCTTCTTCCGCTACCTCCACACGGCCGTGATCGTGAGCGGCACCATGCTGGTGTTTGGTGGAAACACGCACAACGACACCTCCATGAGTCATGGCGCCAAGTGCTTCTCGTCTGACTTTATGGCCTACAGCCTCGGTTGGTATTGTTGCCATTATCGTTTCTGATAATCGTGAAATAATGAATTTTTTCCATCGTGGCGAATGTCCAAATTCAATTCCTGGGGGAATTTATCTGGGTGTGCTTGTGAGATTTGTTGCATTTCCCGTTTGGGACACGTCCGGACGCTTGGAATTGTAACGGCAAGCGAAAACTTACAACTATGGTTGTCGGACTGCTGGTTGTTGCTTCTGGTCAAGCTGCAGCCAATCAGAATGCTTCATTTAAAAGGCCTTGCTTGACATTGCACCAATGACGTCATAGGAGTCTCGTTGCTTGCAGTTCTGCTTTTGTACACCAGGTGGCACTGTTCACCTTTGTACAGTGGATGACGCAGTGAGACTTGCTCCGTTGAGCTGCAGCTTTCAGACACTTGGACCTTTTTTTTTTTTTGTCTTTTGATGAATCTTGTCAACTTATTGTCATTTTTCTTCTCTCCAGCTTGCGACGAGTGGACGCCGTTGCCCCGGCCTGAACTCTTCCATGACCTGAACCGCTTCGGCCACTCGGCGGTCGCCAGTGACGGGTGAATCTATAATCCATAAAATTGAATATTAATGTAATGTATGTGTTCCTGCCGTGCTTTTTCAAATATGAGTAAGTAAGATGAGGTTGGAAGTGCGTGTTAATAATGCATGCGTGACATTTTGTGACATATGAACATGTCATGCAAACGTGGAGATGTCTTTACGTGTACATGAATATTTGACACGAGGAGACTTGACGCCGGGCCACAGCGACATCCGTGCCACACTTTTCTGGGTTAACGACTTCAAAGGCACGAGAGCCGTTGTGAAACGTTGTAGCGGCTTGAAAAGTCACCGTGCTCTTTTGGAAATTTGTCATACGATCTTGAAAACTTGTGCCTATAATTCAGCCTGAATCTTATACTTTTATTTTCTTTCTTTCTCTGTATCGGAAGCCTCTGTGAGTACCCGATATCTTAGAATAAAACCAGTATTGGCACATTTAAACTAAAGTGAAGCATTTTCCCCAAAAATAAAAATTGCGAAATAAAAACAAGTTGAAAAATCTCAGACTTTTAAAGCTGCTTGAACATTCCCCACACTGTTTGTAAGACTTTGCGACTTTAAACTTTTGCCATGCCAACTGAGAATTTTGTGGCGGCGTCTTGATTTTTGTCTTCAATCACTTGTAATGTGAGTCATGTCACTTTTTAATGATATCAATTTGTCTTGCGTGCGACTTTTTAAGGGCTCTCGCCTGCACATTTTCTCAAGATTAGCTCTCGGCTAATTAGCACTCGGCTGGCCGTGACGACCCCAAGGTCGTTTTCGACTCATCACTTGACGTCCTTGCAGCTGTGAGGCGGAGGCAAAACTTGCCCGCGAGAAGGCAGATGGCGCGTGATGACGTTGAGCCGCCCAGCAATTTACACAATTGAGTTCATTCTCAAGGGAATATACGTGCATTTTTTAAATCTATCACGTTAAATATTTGATTGCAGTAATAATATCATGTAAGAAATTATTTTATACATATGAGAAAATTTAAAACGAGAATGAACTTTTTTTGTATTTTTATAATTATCATTATTATTCATAATGTATTTATTTATTATTTATCTTTTTTTCAGTCAATTTGTTAATTTAATTCGCAAAAAATATTCAAATGAAATGATTTATTAAATATTTGGTTCATTTATTAAAATGATGTGAAATATTAATAAAATATGAATGAGAATGATTGAATTTTATTAAAACAAAATTTCCTTATTAGTGTATCTCTTTAGATGCTTCATTTGTTGAAAAATAATAATGGAAATTAGCAAAATGAAGACGTATAGCACATTCAGCATTTTTTTGTTTGCTTTTGCTTTATTAATTAATTGATTCATTCCAATTTGGTAATGAAAATGAGTTATTGTATTTTTAAAAATTTCTTTGTGATTATCACACTAAAAAAATGAAGAAAAAAAATGTTTCGGGAGAAAAAATGTCAATAATTAATTCTCATATTTTGATTGACAATTTCTAATTACTGTTTATTGTGGTAAAATAAATCCCTTGTAGAAATGCAAGTGTCATTTATCTAATAAAATTACATTTTTTAATCAAATACTGAAATGTATTCAATGACTTATATTCTATCATAAATCCAAAGTTTCCATTTGCGCGTACAATTGGACAATTTATTTACAGTATCTCAATTACGCAACTAATTAATGAGATCAATGCGCAAAACTAAATCCATTTATTTCAAGTAGTGCACAACAAAATGTCCTTTTCATTTTGCTGTTATTTTTTAAATCCTTTTTTTCTGCTCGCAGGCTGATGTACGTGCTGGGCGGCTTCAACAGTCTGCTTCTGAGTGACGTCTTGGTGTACACGTCTCCGAGCTGCGCGGCCTTCTCCAGCGCCGCCTCGTGCACTCAGGCCTCTGCGGGCCTCCACTGCCTGTGGAACAGCAGCCTGGCTTCCTGTCTGCCCTGGCGGGCCAACGGCAACCCGGAGCAGCCGCAGATGCCCGTGTCGTGCAACACCAGATCCTGTAGGTGCCGCCACACGACTCTTTTCACTCGTTTCCGAATGCTATCGTCGCACGTCGGCCTTCTGTCAAGTCCGACTTGAGTGAATCCCCCTCATAAAAGCATCATTTATGACAACACGGATGGACAAATAAAATACAGAAAGACACTTACGCACCACTGAGCGAGTGTTGGACGACCTAGCTTCTCGAGAAAGGTCCTTCTTGAAAATGTCCTCGCAAGTGTATCTGCAATTAAATTCCCTCCTTCGGCCAATGTGGTTTAAAAAAGCAAGAATCTATTTTAGATTTTCCAACGATCGCCAGTGACGACTTCCGGCTGTGTTGATTCCGCTCACGAGTGAGTATCCAATCACAAAAATGCGTTCATCACCAGCGAGAAGGCCTTACTGTCAACGCGCGATCTGATTGGCTATCGCAAATGTCTTTCATATCTGAAAGCTCATTGATTTTGACAGAACAGAAGCCCGCATGATTGTATGTGAAGGCCTTGGACGAGTAGTGCCTGCTACTGGTATCATGAACTCTGCCTGGCAACACGAGCTTGCTGAATTCTGATTGGATAAAAACTCTCACGAAAAATACAACTCTAGGATAGAATCTGATCATAATTTCTTGATGATGTTATTAGTCCAGCAGAGAAGGCCTCGACCGCCCACCACTGCCATCTTCAAAATCTGGCAAGTTTTGCAGTCCCAAAACTTGGTACAGTTTTGCAGCGTTGGCATGCAGGCGTTTGTGAAACAATTTTTAAAGGTGTGGCCCAATGTCCTTGTCTCCTCCCAACCAGATGCTGACAACGAGCACTGCGACCAGTACACGGATTGTTTCAGCTGCACGGCCAACACCAACGGCTGCCAGTGGTGCTCCGCCCAGTGCGTCTCCCTGGGAAGCAACTGCACCGCCGCCTTGGTAACGAACACGACGCCGGCGAGCGGCAACTTCAATGATGGAGAGGGCCACAATTTTTATTTTTCCGTTAGAAGCACACATCTCCTAACTGGAAATAAAACAAAATGGCATTTTAATTATGGACAAAATATGTTTTTATTTTTTCATAATCCATTTTTCAGTGCACATGTAAAAGATGCAGCCTAGAAACAACAAAGGCTTCAAACAATCCAAAAAAATTTTTACAAAAATAACCACCACTGCTGTGCATGAAAATTAACTTTCAAGGAAGGCAAAAAAACTGCTTTACAAGAATTCAGAAATTTTTTCATTTTGGGCATTTTTTTCCCACCAAAGTTTTTTATGTCACCCCCGCCTTAAAAAAAAAAAAACAGCCTACTCATGTTGTAGGCTTTTTGTTTTTTTTTAAATACCCCAAAAAACTCTCAAAACCCTCCAAAATAAATGTTCCATGTTTTTACTCCCCTACAAAAAAAAATCATAGGAAAAACAATTAACAAATAAATTAATTTGTCAGTGAGTGTTTGGGGGGGGGGGTGCACGTTTAGAAGCCCAACTTTTTTTTTTTTTTTTAAATCAAGGGGCTCCACTCCTAGTGTGCGGTCTCGGGCTGCATGCTAGCCGTTGCGCATCACTTGCACGACATCATCAACTCCATCACAACTACGCGACGTTAATCTTTTGTTCAGGGTGCTGTGCTGGACTTTGACGGCTGCCCCAAAGACAACGCGTCCTTCGTTTGCAACAAGAAGATGAGTTGCAAGAGCTGCGCCTTGGACCAGAACTGCCAGTGGGAGCCGCGCAATCAGGAATGCATCTCGCTGCCTGGTAACTATGCCGGATGCTAACGACGCTAACGGCGCTACCGCTCGTGAGTTGCTCGCCTTTGATACGTCAGCGAAGGCGGCTCATCTTCAAGATGAGCCGATGAAGGAACGGCGCTCACCTTGTTCCTGAAATCATTGCGCAAGCGTGGCTGGTGAAATTTCTTTTGATGCTTTGCAGCGAACGTTTGCGGCGAGAGCTGGCACCTGGTGGGCAACTCGTGCCTGAAGTTCCTGACCGCCAAGGACTCTTACGACAACGCCAAGCTGGCGTGCCGCAGCCACAACGCCGTCCTGGCGTCCCTCACCACGCAGAAGAAGGTGGACTTTGTCCTCAAGGAGCTGCAGATCATGAGCGTGGTGGTAAGAACGTTGGCATTTTATTTGTCAAACTTTTGTCTTGAAACGAATTAGAACATCGGCATCACGTCTGGAAACGTCGCCATAGAGTGGGAACTTTTTTTTCTTTTTTTTTTGGAATGTCCGCATGGCGCTTCGTGGAGTTGCGTCGGGGTGAAGGAGCTCAGCGAGGTACGCTGGGGCGAGGCCATGAAAAGATTTCAAGTCTCTTGAGGCGAACGCGAATGTGCACACGGAGTCAGCGAAGCGAGGCCAAGATCGTGGTGGCGTGATCCGTCTTCGGAGCGCCAGTTAGAAGACGAGCGGCAGCATTTTGGACCGGTTGAAGGCTGGCTGACTCCAAAATAAAGTGCATTACAATCCCGTTTTTTGATGGTGAGCCACAATTGGCCGTGCACTCAGCCCCGCGCATTTTCAGTGGACGACAAGTAACAAAAATGGAGGTGGATGATTCCGCAAACGCGATA
Organism: Idiotropiscis lumnitzeri; assembly: GCF_059441095.1. NCBI lineage: Eukaryota > Metazoa > Chordata > Actinopteri > Syngnathiformes > Syngnathidae > Idiotropiscis > Idiotropiscis lumnitzeri. The sequence continues at coordinate 1,645,686 of NC_142391.1, forward strand.
TTAATCGGGATGTCGTATTTTGACTCGTGAAGGCGCATGGAACAAATTCTTGTCAAGGAAATTTTTGGGGTCGACGTCCCCTTTAATGTCGGCAAACCATCCTGAAATGTTGTCAATTGAAAACGTGTCACCATCGTGGCGGTAAGGCGTCAAAGGGAGTGGCGTTGCGGGGATTCGCGATCTCGCCGCCACCTTTAGCGCCCCTTCCAGACACGATCAATCAATCCCGGAATGGCAGCGCCGGAGAAAGGTGTAATTGGAGCGGCGTTTGAGCGAGATGGAGCTCTTTTCTTTGTTTACACACGCCAAGGCGCCGCGGAAATTGATTTGCAGACGGGATGGTTTGCCGATAGCGCGCTTTTATCGCCGCGCTCGCTCGGCTCGGCTCGGCCCGTGAAATTGATGGCGGGGCCAAGTTTGCTCTCACGGCCTCGTCTTGTTATTGTTGTTTCGTCGTTATCGGACCAAACCGCCGTAAACGTATTTTTGGAATGTTCTGAAATGTTGAGCGCTTCGGGGACGCGAGAGCGCTCGTCCATTTCTTCGGACCGATTCATTTTCGACTATATCGGCTCGAAACGTCAGAATAGCAATCATTTTGTTTCGGTATTTTGGGCTTGGAAATGGGATCGCTTCTTAGAAAATTGTCCGGAAATTTTCAGACTTTTTATTTGTTTTTTTACTTGTCAGCATCTTGACAGTTAAAATGTTAAAATCTTGTCACCTCTTGAATCTTCATATTGTCGGAAAGCGTCCTTTTCATTTTGTTTTCACCTTTGATATTCTGCCAGACACTGCTTTGATTTTCAGAACGTTTGGAATTCATCCTGCATGACAAGATGTACTTTTTGACGTCTATATCCGTCATTGGCAGTGAATGAGTTCAACTTTGCCACGTCCGATTCAAACGTTTGTCATCCCGTTTTGAAAACGTGCTCCTCTAGTCTTGAAAGCAAACTCAAAATCATGCAGTCATTCTAAAATCGTCATTCTTGCCTCAATGAATCTTTGTGTTGAATTTTGGCCACTCCGTCTTGACCTAAAATGTGGGAATCGAATGTTGAAACGCGATCTTCGGAATGTGCTTCAGTACAAGGCCGTGGTGACTCCGTGGGTGGGCCTGCGCAAGATCAACGTGTCGTACTGGTGCTGGGAGGACATGTCGCCGTTCACCAACACGTCGCTGCAGTGGCTGCCCGGCGAGCCCAGCGACGCCGGATTCTGCGGCTACCTGGCCGAGCCCGCCTCCAGCGGACTGAAGGCGCAGACCTGCATCAGCCCCGTCAACGGGAGTCTGTGCGAGCGGCCGGGTGAGTGCGCGGAGCCGCGCTATGCTACGCTAACGGCATAAAGTTGCGCAATTTCGGATTAGCAATTTGGATCGGTCTCGTCTTCGGAATTGGCGCGCGGCGCTCTTTGGGGTTTCTGCGGTCGAGTTCCTGGCTGTTGGAGTCGTAACCAAAAACATCATTTCCAAAGTTTGGTCGCTTGCGTCATTCCGCACAAGACGCAAAACGATTTTTCCATTTTAAATTCTTTGGTACCAAACTTGAGTACCTTACTTGTTGGAAATGCATCTCTTGTTAGCGTGTTTTTTATTTTTTTATTTTTTTTTAAGGCAATTCGATTCACTTTCGATCGCTTTTCGATTCAATCCAAGATTTCACGCCGTCGCAATTTAACTTTATGGAAGAACCAACGCTGCAATGAGTACCGACTTCTTGCTGTAACGAGTTGCATTAGCCAAAATCTGAATATTGACATGAAGAATTGAAGCCAATGCCGTTCCATGAATCGTCCTGATCGAAACAATAAATACATCTTCTTTTATTCTTGTTGGCGCTGACTTTTTCCATTTTAGTTTTGGTGACAAGATCTCGCATGGTCATGTCACTTTTTAAAGAAAAAGATGTTCTTCAAAGTATCGATATATGGTTTTGTGAATCGATGTCGGGCTCGGAGAAGGAAAATCGATATATCGAATTTTTTTCTTTTATATTTGATTTTTTTTTTTTAAACTCAGCCCTGGTTGTCACCAAAATTCAGAATTTGATCCTACTCGGTACCTCTGTACAGTTACTGGAACCGTACGGCCTCAAAAATGTAAATCAAAAGCAGTGGCGTTCTCGCTAACAAGACCGGCACGTGTACATGCGTGTGCGTGTCGAAATACATTTCTACCGTTTCCATTTTTACTTTGGTAAAGAATTCCTTGACGCGTTATCGTCTTTTTTGGATTGCTAATGACGCGATGCAACTGCGTAGCCTTCGGGGTCGGCGGCGGCTAACGTGTCTTCGACTCCGCCGGCGACGCTCGTGACCAACTCCCTCATGAAACGCGACCGGTCGAGAACGAGATTGCCGATCGCAGTCGTTGAACGAGCCGTTCCCACCTAGCGGTACCGTTCGGTTCACTTTGATACGGATCGCTTACACCGCCAAGACACATCTGGATTTCGCATTCCAAATCATACCGTATGAAAACGGACCCCGTGGTGCGCCAACGTTTTATTTTGCGGGTGTTTTAAGAATTTTTTTGTTGCTTTCCCACAGCCAACCACAGCGCCAAACAGTGCCGCACGCCGTGCGCCACGCGTGCGACGTGCAGCGAGTGCACCAGCGGCAGCTCGGAGTGCATGTGGTGCAGCAACATGAAGCAGTGCGTCGACTCCAACGCCTACGTGGCCTCCTTCCCCTTCGGCCAGTGCATGGAGTGGTACACCATGAGCACGTGTCCACGTAAGAACAAACTTTTGGCAAAACTGCCATGCAATCGCGTAACTTTTTTTTTTTTTTGGGCGCCGGCAGCCGAGAACTGTTCCGGTTACCGTACGTGCGGCCAGTGTCTGGAGCAGCCGGGTTGCGGCTGGTGTACGGACGCCAGCAACACGGGCAAGGGCCTGTGCATGGAGGGCTCGTACCGAGGACCCTTCCAGACGTCCGTGCCGGCGCCGTCCACGCTGCCGGGCCTGCCCGCCAGCCCGCCGCCCGCCCTCAACGCCAGCATGTGCCCCGGCGAGGCGCTCTACAACTGGTCCTTCATCCAGTGCCCAGGTGGGTCCGAAAAGAACATTCCCGTTATTTTTATTCCGGAAGTCATTGAGCCAAATCCTGACTATCAGGTGAGAGTTGCGTAATCTGCCCATTAAGCGTTCTTTTTTAGCAGAAGTGGTTATCATCTTGAGATGATTTCGATTTAGCTAAGGAAAAAAAAAAAAAACACACTTTTTGTCAAACTGTGAATATAATTTGCAAGCAATGTTTTGTCTGCACCCCCCCTGAGAAAAAGTGGGTAGTTGCGCCCCTCTTCGTTGGCACCAAGATGACGCCAAAGGAATATTTAGATTTTTAATTTATTAATCAATTTTCAGGGCTTTTGCCAGACTGATGGACGCTCCTCCCCTCATGCCAGCATCTTTTCTTGTTACCAAGATGGCGCCAAAGCAATACTTTTATACAAGCTGGTCCAAAAATTGTTTTCCAGTTGTTCATGTTTTATTGCAGATTAATTTTGTTTTGTTTGTTTTTTTTTGGCTTTATCGTGTATTTTGCAGTAATTATTTAAAATGACGCATCATTTAAAAAAAGTATTTTCCCTTTTATGGGTTGTCTTTTATTAGACCAAACTTTGGCCTGAGCACAAAAACGGCAAACGAAAGAATAGGTGAGGTTTTTTTTTTCTTTTTTGGTGACTAACTTTAAAAAAAAAAAAAAAAAATGGGAACGTCCTCATAACTTGTGTATTTCCTGAATGAGCTTTGAGGACAGAATGGCTTGAATCAGTTGAGAAACGTGTTAAAAAAAAAAAAAATCTTAAGATGGCGCTTTAGAGAACGTGATAATTATTGATTTATTTTTTGGACATGAAAAATGTTGAAAGCTTCATCATTTTTCCTGCGCCTGCACGCCATAATTGCCGGTTGTTGCTCTTGCGGCCAGCGTGTCAGTGTAACGGGCACAGCCGCTGCGTCAACGAGAGCGTGTGCGAGAAGTGCGAGGACCTGACCACCGGCCGCCACTGCGAGAGCTGCATCTCGGGCTTCTACGGCGACCCCACCAACGGCGGCAGCTGCCAGCGTCAGTAGGACTTTTTTTTTTTTTTTTTTCAAGGTCACTTCAAAGTTGCGCAACGTTAACTTGAATCCCCCCCCTCCCACCTTGGCAACAGCGTGTAAGTGCAACGGCCACGCCAGCATGTGTAACCCCAACAACGGCAAATGTTTTTGCACGACGAAGGGCATCAAAGGAGACCGCTGCCACCTGTAAGTACAACCAGCGCACAAATATTTTCTGTTGTCTTTCCGTCTTAGCCAATTGAGCATTTGGCAAAATGCTGACTCCGATTTGAATTTCTGCTTCAACCTGAGCACAACACACGAAGAATTTTGAAGCTCGGTTGATGGTTTTGCAAGAAATCTCCTTTTCTGCGTTTCTCTGTCAAAAAGACTTCGAAATGAGTTTTGGTATGCCTGCTACGATTGGCGTCGATATCCGTCAATGGCAATGAATGAGTTAAATGTTCTCCACCAATCAGCTGGCACTTCCAAGCCGTTCAAGAGTAGATGCGTCAAAATATTTCCACCCCGAGCCAAATAGTCCGACTTGCACCCTTGTGCCTGTCAAATGTGAGTAGGGCAGATGTGGGCAAACATGCGGCCCGGGGGCCACATGCGGCCCGTTCGACGTTTTAATCCGGCCCGCCGAATTTGAAAATAATTAAATGAATAAACCTTGTGAATGTTTTATTTTCTAAAAACTGTGGTCTTTCAAAGACAGATTTATTTGCTGTAATGTGTTTGTTCATTTTCATTGAAAATTAAATGTATATTTTTTTTTCTCCGATGTGGTGAGGACACCAAAACACTCGATCCATCTGCTCCTGGTCCGGCCCGGTTCTACATTTTAGAACCCATGGTGGGCCGCCGATCCAAAAGTTCGCCCACCCATGGTGCAGGGTGTCCCAATTGTCAGAAGTGTCCCGTTGCCCCGCCCCCTTTCCTCCTTTCACACTTAAGCTGATCACTCTTTTGGTGCCCCGTTTGTCAAAATCATTTTGCGGATTGAACCAAAATAGCGAGAAATTGACCACATTTTAAAGTCGCGCTCCTCTTTTTGTGGACTTGGCGACCTTCGTCACGTCCGCCGCAAATAAGCGAAGATGGCCACTCTACGCTATTTCGCCATTCCGTCCGCAACCTGCCCACCCGTCTGTCCTTATCCCCCAAAAAAAATAATCGAACTCCGTCCCCGTCCGTCTTCGTCCTTTTTAAGCGCTTCTCTCCACACCTTTCAACATTTTTTGCGTCAATTAGCGTCTTGACTTGTTTCATTATTTGCTCGTTTGTTGTCATGGCGTGATCACTTGCGTTTGGACGTGACTCCGTGAACGTACTTGACCTCGTTGTGACGCATGACCGTCATCCCGTCCGTCGCTGTGTGAAAGGAAGCTGGTTCTTCTGCTCACCCAAAAATTAAATTGCAGTTGTCCCTCACTGACTCATGAGCGCCACGGTGATTAAAAAGTTTATTTTTAGAAGTCCGTACCGCCCGCATCTTGGTGGGCGGAGTCTGCCTCATATGTCCCGGCGTCTTGGGATATCTACCATTCGGTCTCAAGTAGTGTATTGGCGCGCACAAGACAGGCTGAACGTGTTTCTGTCCGTGGGTTCTTAACCCGGTGAGGGACGGACTAAACTTCAGTCCGTTTTCAAAAACGGCTCGGCCTCCGGGCCGTTCTGTCTCAGGCATGGAATAGTGATAGACCCATTCGCTCTGTCTCTCTCTCTCTCTCTCTTTTTTTTCTGTCCCCCTCTTTCTGTCTCTCTCTCTCTGGCTTTTTCTCTTTGTCTCTCTCTCTCTCTCTCTCTCTCTCTTTTTTTTCTGTCCCCCTCTCTCTCTCTCTGTCTCTCTCTTTCTCGCTCTCTTTGTCTCTCTCTCTCTCTCTGGCTTTTTCTCTCTCTCTCTCTCTCTCTGTCTCTTTTTTTTCTGTCCCCCTCTCTCTCTCTCTCTGGCTTTTTCTCTTTGTCTCTCTGTCTCTCTCTCTCTCTGGCTTTTTCTCTCTCTCTCTCTCTCTCTCTCTCTGTCTCTCTCTCTCTCTCTCTGGCTTTCTCTCTCTCTCTCTGGCTTTTTCTCTCTCTCTCTCTCTCTGTCTCTCTCTCTCTCTGTCTCTTTTTTTTCTGTCCCCCTCTTTCTCTCTCTCTCTCTCTCTCTGGCTTTTTCTCTTTGTCTCTCTGTCTCTCTCTCTCTCTCTCTCTCTCTCTCTCTCTCTCTGGCTTTTTCTCTCTCTCTCTCTGGCTTTTTCTCTCTCTCTCCCTCTCTCTCTCTCTCTCTCTCTCATGTCAAAAACTATTTGGCGTCGGAAACCTTAAAGAGAAGTTTGTTTTCATTGATCCCTCGTTCTTTCTGTCCACTGTTTGTCCGTATCATTCTCTCACTTTGCTATAATCTTTCGTTGCCGTCCTTCATGTCGTCCCGCCCGCTTGCGTCCCGGCGGGCTCCGTTGCGGCGTGGCGTTGTCATTTAATATGTGCCATCAAACGGACGGCAAACACCATTTCAAGGCCCAGCTTGACTTTTCACGACCGCACGCCGAGAAGACGTGCTGCGTGTCGGACATTATGCATCTGTTCATTAATGCCCGTGGATGGATTGTAATTACTTTTACTCACGCACGCACCTAATGGTCATCTTCAGCGTTTTGGGTCGGATGGAGCAGAATGAAACAAGCATAACATTTTTGTTGTTCATCACTTTTATTGTGTGTTCCAGGTGTGAGCTGGAAAACCGTTACCAAGGCAACCCTTTGAAAGGCACATGCTATTGTAAGTACCATTCAGGCCGTTTTGCCGGGAAAAGATTCAGTTTCACTAAGTCGCTCTGAAAATGTTTATTTACCACAAACAATGAAATTGATCCCAGTGACGTATGGTGACGTTAGATGCCCGAAGTTCAAATTAAAGTGTTGATCCACCTGCTGCCATGCCTAAAATCGGTTTGTTGAACCAAACGGGCCTCAACTTCACAATTTTGCAGGAAATGTTGATGAGGTCGTCTTTATTTCAGTGCCACAGTGAACCTCCACTTTTTTTTTTTTTTTTTTTTCTTCTGCTATTTTGGACAGTGCTTTTTCTTTAACGCTCGGACATGCCACCAGATGGCGACAGAGAAAAACAATTGGTCTCAAGGAAGTCGTGTGCAAAAGGAATGACGGCCTGCTGCGAATAGCGAAGAAGCATGAATAATGAATCCATATATTAATCAACTCGTTATACATTTTTTTTAATTTAATTTAAAAATAAATGGCTTTTGTATATATTTAAATATATAATATATATATTTTTTCTTTTAATGCGCTGAAATTGCGCAAAGAAATGCACATGCGGCGAAGACTCTCCCAATTTTTTTCGGCGGTGTGCCGTGAGCTTTTTCTAAAACAAAATGTGCATCTTGTGGAAAATCAGATTCAGACGTCGCTAACGGGCGAGCATGGAGGTCAATGCTAACGCGTAGTTGCGCTCCACTTTAATCAAAGCGCCACTCGTCAGGTTTGATGCCGCGCAGACGTGACAAGAAGCAGATGGCGCTCGTCTGCATTCCAAGTGCCACTGAAAGTCAATCGATGAAACTTTTTTTTTTTTTTTTTTGGGGAAGCGGCTTTTTCTTCCCGGCGAGTCATTTTCTTTTTATAGCGGCAGCAGCAGGTTAGCATCAAGCATCTCATTAAGCCTCAGGGTCGGCATACATAACAGTCTACAATCGTGACTCATACGTTCCAAACGGGTGGCGGTCACCCAGACTTTTTTACATTCAAATAATCTCTTACTGCAATAATAATAATAATAATCATATATTTTGCATATAGCAAACGCCGGACCACACAGATTAGATCTCCAAGTGCTTCGAGAGATTAAAAAAAAAACTACATGACCAATTAAAAATTAGAAAAAAGAAAATGGGGATAAATGAAAACATTAGAAATTGGACAAAATATTAATTAAGAAAACAATTATGCAGAAAAAAAACAAAAATTTTTTAATAGTAAATTAAAAATGATTACACTGTCATGCTTCAAAATTTGAAGCCATTTGGATGACCCTCATTTTCCCGTGAGCAACATCCTGGTGACTGAAACTAAATAACGTTTGCGTGGTCTTAAGGCCAAATTTCATTTGATGTCTTGAGTCAGTCCCTGTCAGATTTCTGTCTTATGAAATTGAAACGAGCATTTTTGGAAGAGCAACATCTTGGTTTCATGAAACAAACAAACAAAAAAAAAAGAACTTGGCAAAAGCAAACTTAAATAACCCCAACAGACACCCTGCTGATCGACTACCAGTTCACCTTCAGCCTGTCTCAGGAGGACGACCGCTACTACACGGCCATCAACTTTGTAGCCACCCCCGAGGAGGTGAGCCGCCGCCGCCGCCTTCTCTTGTCCCTTTTTGCGCCATCGAGTGTCTCGTCATTAAAAAGCTCACCGCTTTCTCTCTTCAGCCGAACCGAGACTTAGACATGTTCATCAACGCGTCCAAGAACTTCAACTTGAACATCACCTGGGCCGCCAGCTTCACGGGTGAGCTCTTAATGAATCCCTCCCATTTCGTTCACGAAGCCACTAATCGTCGAGGTGTGTTTTGATGGTTTCTTGTCGTCGCGGTCCAGCGGGCACGCAGAGCGGCGAGGAGATCCCCATCGTGTCACGCAGCAGCATCAAGGAGTTCAAGGACAGCTTCTCCAATGAGAACTTTGACTTCCGCAACAGCCCCAACATCACCTTCTTCGTCTACGTCAGCAACTTCACGTGGCCCATCAAGATACAGGTGAGGAGGGAAACTTGATTGAAGGGTTAGCGTTAGCGTTAGCATCGCGGCTTCACGACATCCGTTCGCCTCATGCTGCAACTTCAAACGCCCCGTTCAGAAATGATCTCTTGTAACAATATTGATGATTTGCTAATTATGACTAAAGTAATAAAATGCTTCCAATAATAATAATAATAATAATAATAATATTCCTCATCATTCTGGACCAGATGGCAAAGTGCGTTTTAATCTTCAGATCATGAAAGCAGAAAGAAAAAGATGTCGACTTGACAATCGAATATGTAAAAAGTTGCAGTAAAATAAATTATTTGCGTGATGACAAAATAAAAATAAAGAATCTGACAAATTGATTGATAACATGACAGTAAAAAAGGTGAAATGACCAAAAAAAAGAAATCAGTAAAAATGATCGTCATGAAAAAATACAAAGGAAATGGCTGCGAGAAATCATTGCAGAAATGAAGGAAATGACAAATGTAAAATATCAAAATCAAATCAATATGAAAGATGATGATCGGAAATAAATTATGAAAAAAAAAGGAAAGAAACAAAGTTAAGAAAAAACATCTGGGAGATTTTTTTTGGCAGAAAAATAACTAAAGAAGAAAAAAATTATAACTCAGCCAAAATGAAGAAAAACGTTTTTTTCCTGCTTTTGTCATTGAAAAAAAATAAATGAGCTTTCAAATGAGGCCTAAAAATGAAATTTTCGCATTATTTTAAATACGCTCTGGATGATTCGTGTTTCCTCTTGTTGGCGCGCCACCTTATCAGGTGCGTCTGCGTCTCTTGCGACGGCCCCCCCCCCCCTCGCTGGTTGGCCCGAATTTTCTGTCAACAAGCCGACCTTCTATTTCCCGGCGGGTGTGTTTGTTTTGCGTCGCAACGTCCACCTGAAGCACATGAATAGGATTCTTGTCCGCGCCGGTGCGCTGTGCGGTCCGGCGTGAATGTGCGTCTTCATGCCTCGGCGGAAGCACTTTGCGTGTGTTCGCCTGCGGCGAGCGCGGCTCGGCCCGTTAACATTCCCAGCAAATCCGCCCTCCCTCCGCCCTTTAACTTTGCCAGCCACAAAGTACTGCTGGTCAGCACAGCAACTTTCCCGATCCGGCCCTTGTGGTTCTGATCGAACACGCCGGTTCGCTTTTTCCAGAAGGGATCGGAAGATTATGTTTTGGGTCAAATGGGGAAAACGAGAATGTCAACGCGCCGTTTGCGACTCGACAACTTTGAGAGCTAACATCGTCCGCTGCTGTCAAACACACCAAGACAGGTAAGCTACGTTAGCTTGACAGTTTAGCTCGTCGCTAGCTGGTCAAATATTAACTTGGCTTCATTTCGGTTTTGTTGAATTTTAAAGGCAAAACAATAGACAGCGGAGATTGTTTTGGGAGCATTTAAAAAAAAAAAAAAATGCTTGTAAATGTGTTATTACGGTAGTCCCTCCTCCATTTGCAATATTCGATTGTTCGTGCGATGAAAAAATTCCCTCTTTGAATTGTCTCTTGGCATGCTTTTACAATATAATTTTTATATATATATATATATATATATATTTATATATAAAAGAAAAACAGTGTGCACATCTCGCTACTTGTAAATAGTAAACAGATCCCGTGTTTTTAAAACTAAATAAATAAATATACAGTACATCCACAATTAATTCACTACAAGCCGAGTAAAAAAAAAAAATGGATCTTTGACGTCTTTAGTAAATGAGTTAAATAATTGAATAAAAAATGTACATTATAAAAATGAAGCCGCTGTTGTCGCTTTATGTCGGCGAAAAAAGCAGGATTGCAGAGTTCAACAAACACCAGGCTGTGCTGATAACCTTCCTGTTTTGTTCTTTTAAATTTAGTCTCAAACTGTGTGCCACCATCTTGTGGTCGATAGTGGAATTGCACCAAGTAAAGCGTTAAACCAAAATAGGTATTAAGCCAACTGTACAAAAATGAGAAATAAATCGAAATAGTCACAGAGAGCGGTTTACTGGATAGTTAACTCACGCAGGAATTGCGACTGAGTGCAAAGTGGCTTATTAATTAAAATCGAGGGGGGAAAAAAATCTAATTTAGAGTAAATAAAGAATATGACAAAATAAGAAATGCCAAAAGATAAACGCGCGTAATACGATGACAGCCAATTAAGAAAATGACAAATTAATGAAAATGCCAAAATGCCCCCCCCCACCAAAAAAAAAAATCATCTAAACAAACATTTTCAAACAGACACTGCAACCTGTAATTGGTCGATGAGGCGCGTCTGCTTTTTTTTTTTTTTGAACGGCGTCAAACTTCACCCCCCTCGCCCATCCATTCTAAACGGCGCTCTCTGACCTCCACATCAAACCACACAGAAATATCTTCACGCACCATGAAATATTCATGAACTTGTTGTGCCAATCCCGCCGATGCGGACGACTAAAAAGCCGCCGCGCTGACGACTTGTCGCGGATGGAGTTTGTTACGCAAAAGTGCCAGAGAGGGGCGCTGTCGCGACGCCTTTGACTGGCGCGTCGCGGCTGATGCTCGACGACGCCATTCGTGGCACACTTCCATTGTTGCCCCTGGCAACCTTCATTAAGGAGCTCGTCGTTGATGCAATTGACTTTTCTTCTGCCCACCGCTCGTGAGCGTGCATGTGCGCACGTGCACGCTCACGAGCGGTGCCGTCGTGCGGCTCACACAAACTGTTAGCAGCAATGCTACGAATAGCGCGTGTGCCTTTGGCCTGTGCAGGATGAACCGCACTCCAACGTCCAATTAGGGTTTGAAGACAGGGATAGGGTTTCAAGACCGAGTTGCGGTTTCCAGTTCAGGTTCCGAGTCGGTTGGAGGGGTAGACAATGACGGCTCACGTTCGGTATTCAACGTGAGCTTTCAAATCCGCGTTAGGCTTTCAAGACGGTGTTCATGTTTTAAAATAGGGTTTCAAGTCAGATTTTTAATATTTGGTCCTAAACCATGGTGGGGTTTCAAGAGAATGTTAAGGTGTCAAATTGGCATTTTAAGGCAGGGTTAAGGTTTCAAATTGGGGTTTAATGCCAAGTCTGGGTTTGGGTTGGAAGGTGCGGGTTGGGGTTTTGAAGGGAATCCTGTGGTTTGAAGTCAGGGTCAGGCTTTCAAATTAGGGTTCGGGTTTCAAATTCGGCTTGTTTGAAGACGATGTTGGGCTTTCAAAAAAGACAGAGTGAAGGGTTCAAATTTGGGTTTGATGTCAGGTGTAGGTTTTCAAATTGTCCTTTCAGGTCTGGGTTCCAATAAAAGTTTGGGTTTTAAATCAGTCTATTGCCTTTTATAAACTCATTGACTGCCATTGACGGCTAAAGACGTCCAAGATATTTTTTTTTTCACTCTCCTGGTCGTGAATGATTTAAATAAATGACGTGACCTCTAACGTGTGCTACTCAACTTAAATTGAAAACTCTTTTGAGGGGAATTGAAAACAAACTCATGAGATCATGGCGTTGCGCAAGTGTGCACACCCTTCTATCGCCGCGTCGGGTCTGCGTTCAGAATGAACCAAAACGATCGTTAGCGCACACCTGCCAACTTCCCTTTTGATGACCCCCTAATAAAGTTCAGCTGTTCGCCTTCTAGGTTCCATACACTACTTTTCTCCAAGTTAATCTTCCCGATGCCTCCTCGTCGCCCGATGTGCTGATGTTATGTTTTGTTTCATCCACAGATCGCCTTCTCGCAGCACAGCAACTTCATGGACCTCGTTCAGTTCTTTGTCACTTTCTTCAGGTCAGCACACAAGTACACGACGCGCGCGCGCGCGTGTGTGTGTGTGTGGGGGGGCGCGTGTGTGTGTGTTGAAGGCTCAGTGGTCCGCGTGGCATCTCTTCAGGAAGTGCTCTAATGTGTTATTGATTTTAAAAATGACTGCCAAAGATTGAGTGTGGAGGCGTGTCCACTGGGCGCTTGATGGCGTGTGTATGCGGTCGCTTGTTCGACACACACAAGCACGTGCGCGTGTGTGTGTGCGCGCCAAATGTCCGCTCACTGGTCACCTCATTAGGTACACCAAATCCAATCTTACAATCTTGCTTGCTTCACATTGACGCTGTCGGAATAGGTTAGGGTTTCAAATGAGGGTTCCGGGGGGCGGGGTTTCAAATGTTAAGGTGTCAAGTTGGGGTTTTGAAAGTGCGTTTTGCAGCCGGCGTCGGTGTTGTTGTGCTTGTAGCGTCGTAATTAGCAGTCAGGTGAAGTGTGAGCTTTTGTCTTTGCTGCTCCTGCTGTGTTTATTTCTTCAAATGTTTTCCTGCGGTGAGGCCTGATGTTCCAGAAAATTTCCATTTCTTCTCCCCCCCGAGAGTTGAAACTTGTCGTGGCGCACTGCGGCTGCCATTAAAAAAAAACAGAAGAAAAGAAAAGAAAGAGGAAGGGGGTGGGGTGGGGGGGGGAGAAAAAGGTGCGCTTGGTTCCGGGAGACTCGGTGGGGGTATTTTTAGTACGATGCCATCCCGGTGGGAAGCCTGGTGCCGCTCTTTTTCACACCGTCGAACGCACGCACGCACGCACGAACACACACACACACACACGCTCGCGTAGTAGCTATTTGGGAACAAGTTCAGTTGTGTGCCGCCAACCCAATTGTGATGATTGCATTTACTCTCCAAAAAGTGTGGGAAAGCGTTGAAAATCGAAGAAAAAAAAAAAGGGAGCTAGCACATCAGAAGCCGCCACCAAAAGGTCAAAAGACGTCAGCTTTTGGCTTATAGAGATTGACCGATGCGTTTTTTTTGTTTGTTTGATAGTAGGCAAGGAGACCAATAACTGATATTTCGAGCCGTTTCATAAAAAGAAAATATTGGCGGCAAAATCCCCCCAAATTTAAACTTTGTAGAAACATCTTGAAGGATGTTTATTGAGCATTTTCTTTGGGGGGGGTCTGCATAATGTAGATTTTAATTTTTGTAACAATTATTTTTTTTTATTTTATTTTTTATATATTTTGTATAAATATTGGACAACATACGTCCTTTGCCGTCCGTGAGCTTTCAACAGCAAATAAAGGTCGCCAAAATTTCAAAATAACAAAAACGTTATCCTCGTTTTGAATTCAAACTAAAAATAAAAGGTGCTGAGTGTGTTCCCAGGGTCAGTTGAATCAATTATAAAGTTCACAAAAAATATTTTTTAAAAAAAAGTAATAATAAATAATGTAGTAAATCCAGTTTGAAGGTGATTTACCATCAAATTTAAAAAAAACAAAAAAAAAAAAACAAAGGCCGATGCCGATATTCTTGGAAATCGGTGCCGATAATCTGCCCGGACGATAATTGTTGGCTCCCTATGGACGTCTTAATACCACCGAGACCATTAGTACGATACGCGAGCATGCAAACGTGCGCAACATTTGGAGCACTTAACAATCAGTATGTTGGGAAAATACAAATATTTCAAGAAAATACACGGAACCAGAAAGAATAAATCTCTGGCTCTCTGTTTTCTTTTTTTTTTTTTTTCACTGAATGCCAAATGCAATTTAGTCTTCATGAACGTATGTTTCAGTAAAGGTCAAATATGATCCGTTCAATTTGTCGCCGGAGTGTTTGGTTGTAAACAACAAAGACACTTCCGAGTTCGAGTAAATTTTTTTTTTCATGAACATCAAAGCTGATGTATTCCACAATTAATCACGAATACCTTTCGGAAAAACTTCGGGCGATTTCATGCGCATGAAAGACGATTCGCGCCAGGTTTTCGTAAACGAGATCATTTTTCATCTTCCACAAACGAACGTTTTTGTTTTTTTTAAATAACATCAAAGACCTTTTCATGTCCATCAATGAACCGAGAGGATTTCATTGCGTTTTTAAGCACAATTTGTAAACATCAAAGACAACTGCAGTTAACATCAAAGCGACGACGAAACTTCAACATTAAAAAACCAAAAAACGCGTCTGAATGCTTTTCAGAAACATCACAAGCGATATTATAAGATGAACCCAATTTAAGGGATTCCGTCAACATTTTTCATGCTGTTTCTTTCTTTATTTGATTTTTTTTCTGCCGATGCATCCAAATGAAACACGGAAAGGTCATTTTCATTTTTTTACCCCCTCGCCGAAGTTGTTGAAGGTGCGCGCTGGAACCGGCAGAAAGGAAATGGCGCGATTGCCGAGAGACGTCGCCGCTGCTGATGCGTTTCAACGCACCAACACGCGCACGCACACACGCGCACACACGCACACACTTGTGATGTGTCATAACTGAGGGGATTTATTTGTGCCGTAAAGTTTAAAGGTGGGATCATCAAAATGGAAATGTATCAAGGTCTTTCGGGTATTGGACGTGGCGGTTTTTACACACGCCGTGCGTTTGTGTGTGTTGCTGACTCAGAAGGTGACATGACGCATCGTCAGCACCTGCCAGACCTCCTCAGGGGGGATTTTGTGTAAAAGTGCAAAACGATGTTTGTGCTTTTATTTTAAATTTTTTTTTTTGGGGGGTGTTTAAGTGTCTGATGTTTGGCACGTTTGTCAGCAGCGTCGCAATCTGCTTGACGACAGGTGACATCATCATCGTCGTATGTTGCTCAAAATGTTTCAGTATTAAATCTAAACATTTAACGTTGTTTTATTTTGTGGAGGATTTTCTTTTTATTTGCGTGTTTGCTCATTAATTAAGCAGATTTAAAAAAAAAAATTTTTTTTGTATGGATTTATAAATTATTATTTAATTATTTTTAGTTATTTAATTTGAATGTGTTATTCAGAGCTTTGCCTTATACTTTTTAGGATTTTAAAAGTTTATTGATTTCATGACTTTTGATTTTAGTTCATTTTTTTTAATTGGTTGGTGTTTTTGTTTTACGTAAAATTGTTACCTATTTAATGTGGTTTTTATTTATTTATTTATTTTTTCATTTAACCATCGATTCACGTTTTATTTATTTTAAATTGCTAATTTGATTAAAACATTAATAACACTGATCAACACGTTTTTACAAAACAATCACAAATGTTTGCGCTGTTTTCAGAATATGAATATAAATACAATGACGTCAATAATTTCATAGTCATATATTTAGTAAAATTTATAAATTAAGAGTTTCGTTCAGCAAAGGGTGGATTTTTACATTTTTTTCTCAAATTACAACACAAGGTGAAGCAAGCTTTTATAGGTCAGACTCAAAGAATAGAAAATATCTGACCAACCTGATGTGCTGGAAAATAATTTCTCAAATTGCCGTCCAAAACGTTTCGGGCCGCATCTCTGATTCAAATTTGCCGTCGACCAGCGTCATTGAACTCATTTGCAATATTTGCGTTTTTCACGTCCGCCGACATCACACATTTTTAATTCTTGCCATTTTGATTTCTTTTCATTTTTTTATTTTCTCAAGTCGGCTCAGGTGATTTCAAAGTAACTTAGCGATGGTGTCAGTGACGCCACTTCCTGTATGTCCGCAGCTGCTTCCTGTCTCTGCTGCTGGTGGCCGCCGTGGTTTGGAAGATCAAGCAGAGCTGCTGGGCGTCGCGCAGACGCGAGGTTGGTCCCTGCGGAACGCCCGCCGCCGTCGTTTGAGACGATTTGTGATTCTGACACCCTCATTGCACAAAATCAACTCGACTCACACACGCAAAAACAAACTCTTCCGCCAACTATGTGGTCTACTAACAACATCATTTTATAACTTTTTGACTGGCGGGCCACAATGGGTTCTAAAATTTGACAGTATATATGTCTTTGAAAAACCACAATATGAAAAAAAAACAAGGTTTATTCATTTAAAAGTTTGGCGGGCCAGTTTAAGACCTTTAACGGGCCACATGTGGCCCCCGGGCCGTGGTTTGCCCACGCCTGCTCTACACTAATGCTATGATACTAAATAGAAATACTAAAATGAATATTTTTAAAGAAATGTCACTCTTCTTGGGCACCAAAACATTTTTGGGATGTAGAGGGAAAAAAGAAAAAGAGAAAATAATTGCGCAAAATGAGGGAAATGAACAGTGCAAAAGAAAACTTGAATTGATTTTTTTCTTTTCTTTTTACTTAACGTCAATGCAAAGAATTTGCATTGCTTCTCTAGTATGCGTAATATATCCCACACATTCAAAATGTGATGTGCCTGAATTTCTTAAAAAAAAAGGGGGGGGGGGCGGAGGAAGATTGTTTTTATTTATTTTTAATTTTTAATTTTTTTAATTTTAATACTTTAAATTGTGTTTCTTTTTTAGATGTTGCCTTCAATGTCTTCTGGCTTATGTTGTGTAACTTTGAGTGTTGAGATGTCCGAGTTTGCAAACAGCCGGCGGGGGGGGGAAACGCAACGCGACGTTTATTCAAATTAAATGTCGACGTTTTGGGTTTCGTGATTCGTCCGCCGTGCTTCATGTCAAATCAAGTAATATCCAAAATGTTGTTTAACGTGGCAGCGTTGAGAAATGATTTTATTTCTTTGACATCAATGCATATTTTAAGCATCTTAATCGATATCATCGATTTTCGATTCATCTTTACGATTTTTTACTAAACTTAATGTGTGTTTTTCGAAAGCGAAGGCGCCATTTTGTGCACATTTTGAATTTACCCCCCCTCGATTGTGTCGGATGCCCTTTTGTCTTTTCGGGGCGCTTTTCAGCATGAACATGAGTGATGTATTTATGAATTAATGCATTTATTTTTTTGGAGTGCTGCATTTTTCTCGAGGCGGACGCATCCGGCAACACGCGGTGTGTCGTGAACTCGATTTGTTTGCGCGCCGCGTCAGGTGTGGAGAGCCTCTCAAAGTGCACCTCTCGGAGCTCACCTCTTCCCCCCCCCGCCCCCAACCCCGCACGTCGCCTCTCAGCCGTCGAGGGCTCATTGAGGATAACCTGCGCACAAATAAAAGTTTCATTCCAGCTGTTTGTTGGCCCTAAATTTGAAAACATGACCCGGCTTGCAAATCACGCTCATCACCATCGTTGGAATGAAAACAGCATCTCGACTCGATTCATTTTTGAGAACCAAAACTCCCATTAAAACAAAGACAAGTACATGTTGTGCATGTAAAGCAAGCAAACAACTTTGTCCTGGTTAGCATAAGGCTAACACATAATGGAAAACGTCATTGACAGGCTAACGATTAGCATCGATAGTCACGGCGTTAATGCCCTTTTCAGCGACGGATATTTCAACAAACATGAAGACAGACAACATAACGCTAAGTATTCTTTATCCTCTGCCAAGAACAGCTCATGTCTGTCACATGACACACCCAACCACCCCCATTTTTTTTTTACCCTATTTCAAGCGTTCCTTGCTGAGCATTCTCATTGCATTTTCCTTCTCTTCCCCGCCGACTGTACCGCTTCCACTTTTCCACGCGTCTGCTAGCTTGACGCGGGTGTGAACGCGTGTCTTTTTGTCTCCCACGGCTCCCATGATGCATCTTAATCCCGCTAATCTGGCTCCCTTATTTTATGTAGCATATCATTAGCATTTGGACACGCTCCACTGGCTGCTGTAGCTTTTTAATCCGCCGTTCCGTCACCCCCGCGTGACCCCTCGCACCCCCCCCCCCCAAAAGCATCCATCATCGTTGCCAGGTTCCTTACAGCAAAGGGATGACCTCATTTGCGCTTATTTTGTTTGATCGAAGTTTCGGCCTGAAGATGAGGACGAGCTGTTAGCTTGCAGCTTCAATTTAGTTTCGAAAAGTTGCGCTGCTACGCTGAGCGTCTTTTGTTAGCGCCTTTTCCAATGATTGTCCTACCTTACGTTCTAGAAACTTTGCACTTTGTTGTTCCTTCTTGAAGATTTCAAGTTGTCGCGATCCAAACGCAGCATTCGGAATAACGTAATGAAGTCGACCGTTGAAAGCCGAGCCGGGCATTTGACCCTTTTTTGGCCCCGATCTCGGTACGGTTCCGGCCTCGACCCTGCGGCCTTATTGCTAAAAATTGTCGGCAACTTTTGACGGGTTGGGGAGGCACTTTTCGTGAGGAGGTTCATCACACGCGCGAGGGCCGATTCGTGGCTCGGACTAAAATCATCCAACCCTTTTTGTCAAAGTTGTCATTTCTTTTTGTCAAAAGAAGAAATCCAAACAAAGAAAACAAAATATCAAATAGTTAATCTTTTTCAGCCGTTACCGATCAGTTGCAAATCACGCGATCGGCGGCAATTTCCAATTGCGCGATTCTAAGGAGGATTGTAAATGTTGTGGCATTGCCTGTCTACATGTTGCGCCACCGTTTGTGTTCAATTCGTCAAAGGCTAGCCTCACTACAGAGTTTTGCATTTTGTGTTAGCATTAAGCTCGCACTTGTATAACTTCTTTTTTGAAGAAATGTTCATTAACTTCTGATGGCCAGCGCTCAACTCCAATTTTTGCTCTCAGTTCACCACAAAAAACATGATGGCTCGAATCTTATGAATAAAAAAAAAACTAAACAAAAAAAAACACAGAACTGGTGTCACTCGTAAGTCGAAACTCCACCGTAGTTTTTGTTTCGACTGATCATTTGTGGAACTCCAAATTTCCAGTCAGATTTTTTTCCCATCTGTGACGTTTCGTAAATGCGTGTCAGTCTAACGATTGCCGACACGAGGTTGACGCGTGAACACGCTTTTGTCGATAACCGCTCGCCGGCCTGCCGCTTCATTAAACTTATCAGCAGCCATCTTGGAAGCACTTCCCAAAGTCCCCGATCCTCCCGGCGGCATGAGGACCCCCGCCCACCCGCAACCTCCACATTGACGCTAGCAGATAAGCTAACGGCCGGCGTCGACATGCGGGAAAGTCTTATCAGTTTTTGACTGGCAGGCAGCTGAGATTCAATTAAAGACCACAAAAAAAAAAATTCAGTGCAGATCTGGATAAACGTGGACGCATCCAGGAGGGCTCTGTCAGGATTTGATGACGTTTTTTTTAGTGTCTTTAACCCCTGAGACAAGAACTTTTGGATCACTGAAACTGTCGTCTAAATTCAGTTCCGAGGCCTCAACGACGTAAACGTTCCAGGTTCATATTGTTCCTCGGACTTGGAACTGGAAATGCACTTTTGACTTAATTAATTAATTTAGTTCTGGGGTCATCTTGAATCAAAAGAAGGCGTCGCTAAGTAATTCGGTTGGCCGGTCCAAAAAAAAAAAAAATGAAAAGCTCCATAAACCTCCGAGCTCGAACTCTGATCTCAAGTGACTTTTGGAGTCCAAAAAATGGCAGCAAAAGGTTGTGAGTACTTTTAAGGTGACAGCAACGTTTAGGACTGAGTGGAACCTTTTAGTTCCAGGAACTACGATACAAGTGCTGAGGCCTTTTAGGTACTTGGAACTTGGGCGGGCACTTGAGCTTATTGTCGCAAGATGGCAGAATCTTTATCACCGAACTCAGAACTTTTGCGTGTTCGGACCTGGATGCCGGTTGTTTGGATTTAGTTTCAGGATCATCCACTGGGTCCGAAACAAGATTGTGCTGAGGGAGTAAAGTACTTTGGAGAGGTCTCGGATTGGACCCTTTAGCTTCCAGAAAGTTTTGGGAACTTCAGATGAAAAATGTTCTTTGGCTTATTTTGACGATTGGGAACGAGGAGCTTTTGGAGAGTCATTGTATGAATCCAGTTGCTTTTCTTTTTTTATTTGTTTTATTTTGTCGCAATAAGTTCCATTTGCCACTCGAGAGCAGACAAGTCGAGTCAAAATGTTTTCAATCGCTTCGTTTGTGCTGTTACGTCACAGCTACGTTTACGTTAGCGACTAGCGCCCGCGGCTAACTGTGAGCCCTCCTCCTCTGTCGCCATAGCAACTGCTGAGGGAGATGCAGCAGATGGCCAGCCGGCCTTTCGCCACCGTCAACGTCGCCTTGGAGACGGATGAGGAGCCGCCGGACCTGATTGGAGGAAACGTCAAGGTGAGCTTGATGGATTGCAAAGTTTTAGTTTTAGTTTTTTTCTGGCGGATTATTTTGTTGGGTTATGTTTCTGTCGGGCGTCCCCTTTTTTTTTCGTCGATGTTTATAAATTTTGAAGACATCAAGAAGTGTAAATGAGTGGCTGACTTGCGTAACAAGACGTCAACGCAAGTTCATCCAAAGGAGGCGGTGTGGCGTGAAAACAAACAAGTGAAGAAAAAGCAATCAAGTTGTTTTTGTGCCGCTTCTTTTTCCCCCAAAAAAAAAAAAAAAAAAGTTCCGTAGCAGATGTTGTTTGTTGAAGTGGAGAAAGATGGATCGTCCCGGGAATTTGTCAGAACAGAGACAGAAACGGGAGCAGAAAGTCCAGTTAGCATCTCCGCTGGAGGAGTTTGTTCATTGTTGCAGACCCACAAAAAAAAAAAAAAAAATTCTTGAAGCCATGACTGAAAGAACAACGGGAAGTCAGCCCCAAAAACACGTTTGACATGGCAACATGAAATCTGAGAAGGATGAGAGCCACAAAAGGTCGCAAGAACACAATCGGCTGTTTTGGTTTAAAACGGAACCCTCAAAAATTGAACAGAAGAAAAACCAAAATCAGACCTTGACTCCAGTTTTCTTTCGCCAAGTCAAATTTGTTGACATGTCAGCAATGAGTCGACCCATTAAAAAAAAAAAAGAGAGAAATTTGAGTTGCAAGCAGACATTTTGGCTCGGAAGCATTTTCTGATTCGACAAAAATTCTTCCGCTCACGACGCTCGATGGACGAGTCAGTCATGAGTTGAGCCTCCAAAAAAAGGAGCCATGCTGAACGGGGGAGGCCACACATAAAATTTGGTGGGCTTGTCTCTCATGTGGGAACCCACAAAAAAAAAAAGGAAGACAAGAAATCGGGAAATCGACTTTGAGGCCACCATTTGGGCTCCCGCAAGAATCCAACGCCAAACGTTCAGTCCCTAAAGCTGGCTTTACTCAGCCACTCGAAATTTGCCGGACATTTTCAACGCTTTTGAGTCTAAACGCAAAACTCTCAAGAATGGCCGCCTCAAAAGAAACTCGGAATCCGCCATCTCGGATTTAACCGGAAAATTCCGCCGTGGCTACGTGGAATTTGGTGGGCACGTCTCTCATGAGAAGACCCACAAAAAAAAAAAGTGACGGGAGCGCTGGCATTTTGCGTCGTCAGGCGTGTTGACTTCCGTCTCATTTACGGACCCTCTTTGCTGATCTTATCGCATCACGTCTGCTCTTCTGTGTGGGCCTTATCTGCACTCTTGCGTGTGCGTGCGTGCGTGCGTGCGTTCGTGTGCGTGTGCGTGTATTTAACAAGCGCAAAGTCAAAAACAGCAACTCGCTGCCGCTATCAGCTCCGTCCTCCTCCGCCTCTTCCATCTGCGCTTTGGCTTTTCTTCTTCTCCTCTTCTTTCTCCCGCTCTCCCAGCAGCCCAGATCCAATTTAGATCCTCCCGTCCGCCCGCCCTCCTCCCCCCGCGCCGCCACCGGGCCGCACGCCCGTCCATCCGTCCTATCTGCCAGGCGGCTCCGATTGAGCTTCTCGGCGGCGTTGTTTCGCCGCTCGTTTATCAGGCCGCCGTTTGAAAGGCGACGTGCCGCCAAGCCCCGCACATTCATTAAAAGTTGTTGGTGGCCTTAAATCGCTGTCCAAAGTGGCGGCGGCGGCGGCGGCGGCGGCGAGAGCTGCCACAAGCCTCGCGCGCGCATTACTCACGGCTACAAGTGATTGAAAAAGAATGTTCCGTTTCTAATTGGCGTTAAACTGCAAGTTTTCATTTTTTTTTTTTTTTGGGAGGGGTGGTCAAAGATTTGTCGCACGAATGAACGGCAAAATTTCACAACGTCCGGCCCGCGTCCGCCGGTTTGTGTTTATCTGTGCAGATTGCATTTCTTCAGACATTTTATTCCGAGTCCGTGTGCAAAGGAAGGAAAGATAAAATCCATGCAATACTTTAAAGAGCGATTTTATTTAGTTTTTAATTTTTCTTTGTAATTTAATTACACGGAATTAACTCAAAATAGAGTTAGGAAATGAATTAACATTTTATTCATTTTCAATGTCATTTAGGCTTCAAACTACAAAGTTTTGTGGTCGTCAACGACATTTCTACTAACTTTGTGTTTTTTTTTTCAATAATTACTCCCATATAATATGAACTCAGTCTTGGGCTAAATTAGCATTAGCAATTAGCATCTCTTTGGTACTTTGAGCGTCTCTGCGAGCTTGCCAGTTTCCAAATATTTTTTTTTCTTTTTCATAGTTTTCCGTTGTAACAAAAAAATCGCTTGAAATTCATATTCAGATATTGTTGATTTCAAACTCTTTGGCAAGCTGTTTTGACGTCAAACTTTGAGAATCACCCTTTCACAAGATCGTTTTTAGCAAAAACTAATGCCCCAATGGTGTCAAGTTTAAATTTTTGACGAGACGTTCTAGTCAAGAATCTAAAATTGATGTATTTATTTATTTTCTGCAGCCGATTTTGCGGCAAACCTGCCAGTCGGTCCGGTTCAACTCTATCGTGACAAAATAGCGCTAGCAATTAGCATTCATTTCTTCTTCTTTTTTTTTTTTTTAAATCACTTGAGCAGCGATTTGCAGGTGTGTTGCCGTTCACGGTCATGTTTAACGTAAATAATGTTCAGTGTGCATTTTGCTTGAGTATATTAACTCCGGAGATAAATTAGAAAACATATTGATCTCGTTGCCAAACCATTAAGGCTTCAAACTGCTCAAAATTCGTTTTTAATTGAAGCGTTTATATCAACATTAACTCCATTAAATTGCACTTAACTAACCAATTTAACAATAAATGAATAATTGATGAATCATCATGTCCTCACGGCCGCATCTTTGATCTCTTGTTTTGAATAGCGCAGATTCCAATTAAGGATTGTAATTGCTTCTGGCGAAACAAGCTAACGTTTGTATTTGTTTTTTTTATTTTTTTATTTTTTTAATGCTCATTTCTGCGTGTTGACAAACTGAAGCAACGGGAAGTCATCATCGCGCCAAGACGCCTCATCGCTATTCCCGATGCTCATTTTTGAACGGCGAGTGATGAAAGAGGCGCGGCGTGCGCGCGTGTGCGCGTGCACGCCGCGCTAGTGAGTGAGCAGGGAGGCTAATAACTGGAGCTGAATTGAAGTAGGACGCGTCGTTCTGCCTGCGCCGGAAAGATAATAAGTCGTCTTGGCTGTTTGTTGTTGCGGTGGCGGCCGCGGAAGGCGAAAAAGGCGAATAACAGGACTGAAGGAAACACAACATTCAAGGAAATAATTCAGATGAGACCACAACTGAGTGGGACAAAATGAGGGATTCCGAAAGCAAAGCGAGAGAGAGAGAGAGAGAGATTACGAGGAGTGAGTGAGTGAGGAAGAGTGCGCGCGCGCGTGCGTGCGTGCGCGCGTCTGATAGCTGACAGAGGCTAAGCGAGTTGAAATGCAGACAAATGAGATTATGGTCGCAAACACGCGCACACACATCCAGATAGTCCATGCTGACAGTAAATCATGTTGTGGTGTGCTGAGGTCACCGAAGAACAACACGAACAGGAACACGCGCACACACTCGCACGCGCACGCGCACACAACATGTACTGCCGGATGCGGAAGAACACGTTTATGGACGCACAGGAACAAGTGTAAGCAGGCAATGGAAGGATCCGATAATAAAAGTGAGACATTCCCGGCGGGAAAGTAAAATAAATAAATAAATAAAAAGTTACATATTATATGAATGGAACTCGTTGAATAATTCACACAAAACAAGTTGATCCTTTTCTTTATTGCTGCCTTCAGGCAAGACTAATAAAACAAGCGCACTCAACCAAACACTTTTACAACGGTCGCGCACGCGCACGTGCACACGCGCGCTCTCTCGTCAGAGTTGCCGGTAAAAGTAAACATCAACACAGATCGAAAGTGTGAAATGGCTCCGACTCGGAATAACATGAAAGTACGTTAATGCGCGCGCACGTGTCCATTCGTGCGCGCGTCCGCAATTGTGTGCGTGTATGTGCGTGTGTGTGTGCCTCCCCACTGTTTGAGTTGGCGAGCTTGCTGCTCAAAGTAAAACTCGAATGTTTTTGGCTTGAGCAAAAAAACGAATCGTGTGGAATACGCGACACTCGTCACGCGTGTAAAATATCAAACAAACCAGAAGGAACAGACAAGAAGTCACGGCTCACCTCTTTTTTGTGACGTAAGCAATGCGTGCCCGAGGACACTTTAATGAACAATTCGCGTCGACAGCAGGGGGCGCCACAGGACCAAAATGGCGGCAACCCCAAAGATGAGGAAAAGTGGATGGATTTTCGTTTTGGATTATTACTCCTCGAACAAAATATTGACCTGCTTACATAAAATGGAAGTTGCCTCCCCAAAATGTTTTTTAAAAATATTGGTAAAAAGATTTGGGTGAATGTGCAGGTGCCAAATCGCAAGGATGTGTATATTGCCCTTCCCCCTCTCCCAAAAAAAAATAAAAAAATAATAATACTAATTTGTTGACTTGTGTGGTTGTTGTGGTGTTTGTCTGCAGTGCGTTCCCAAGCCGATTGCGTTGGAGCCGTGTTTTGGAAACAAAGCGGCCGTCCTTTCCATTTTCGTTCGTCTACCACGAGGCAGCGGAGGAATTCCGCCACCGGGACAGTCGGGTAACGTGACGCGCGACACGCTTCTCGACTTTTCACGATCTTTCTTTTTTTTTTATTTTATTTCATTTCCGCTTTTGTTTTGGAATTCAATTTCAGCAAATTTATAATAGTTTAATTTATTTATGCTTTGTTTTTGTTTAGTTTTTATCAGTTTTAGCTTTTTTTTTTCCAATGTATAGTTGAAAATCTATCGTTGTCGTCTGCTTGTGCGCGTGCTTCTGGCTCGTCCCATATTCGTCATTGAAGATTGTTGGTTTGGTTTCGATTGCTTAGGTCTGGCGGTGGCGAGCGCTCTGGTGGACGTTTCGCAACAAATGTGTTTGGGTTTCAAGGAGAAGTCGGGAGGTCTGAGGAGCCGCAAGCAGCAGCCCAGCGCTCAACCGTCCACCTGCATCTGACCTGCGGGGGGCGCTCCGGCCTCCAAGCCCCGCCTCCTCCCTTCTTCAGACACTTGTCACCCAGAAGAGGTGCATGCTGGGAACACTTTCATGCTGCTAGACGAGATGTTCATCTCATCCCACCCAAGACGATTTGCTTTTCGCTTCTTGTTTCGTGACGAAATGATGGAGCCCCCGAGTAGCATCCCTGAGGAATCCCGCCACGTCCTCGCAAGCTATTTGGTTCCTAATTGTCGTCATCTGGAGGACGGGACTCTTTGCCCTCGCATGGATTGGACGCATTCTCCAATGGACTGACGGGATTCCGGCCGATTCCGCCTCCAGAGGTAACCGCGGCGATTGACGAGCTCCAATTGGCCCACGTCGCTTCGGCGGCGCTTTGGAGAATGTCGCAAATTCTCTTGAATTGGGAGGAAAAACAACAAGTCACATTTTCGCCTCTCATGTGATTTCGGATGGTTCCTCTTCTTCCACGAAAAGTTTGACAAATTTTGGTGCGTTGAGAGAATAGCGTGAATGTGAAAATCCTCTTGGAATGCTCAATTTGCTCGTTTGCAACTCAGCTTGATTTTAACAAAAAAAAAAACATTCTATCGAAGGCGAGTTTGACTAATTCCATCTCTTCGACTTTGGGTGTCAAAGAAAAAAAATAATCAAATTTTAACTTTTTTTTTTTTTGCGTTTGGGAGTATTTTGTGTGTGAAATTTGTAGTTTGTGACAACTTTAAGCGTTTTGTTCATTACAAAAACTTTTTTTTTTTTCCAAAAGTAATTCCGCCTCTTAAATGTTTGGCAAAGGAAAAAAAAGCAATTTTTTGGGCACGATTCGAGGAATGTTGCAGTGCATAAACGTGTTCATTTAGCTCAGAAACGTCGTTTAATATTCCCTTTATTAGTCCCACAATGGGGAAATTTGAGATTCGAACCCAGGCCTCCTGGGGAGACTGGGTCCTGAACGCGGCGCCTTAGACCACTGGGCCATCCTGGGATTGTGGAATGCAAACTTTTAGTGTCAAGCTCGGTTCCAACAAATTCCCAACAAGAAAAAAAAAAAAGAAATTGCAAAATTGACCAATTTTGGTTGGATTTCAATTTCACGAGCGAAACGCCGTCAAAATGCTCAAATGCTTCGTTTTGTTCGCTCTTTGCTCTTGATTTCAAATGTCAACAATAAACAAAATATGTTTTAGCATTTCCATTTTTTTTTTTGCTGCTCTACACGAATTAGGGCAGGAAAGAACGAGCCAACAAAATATTTGGATGTCTGTCTTTTTTGGGGAATGTCACGTGCGAAAAGCTGCTCTGCTGGAACTGGAATTACGCTTCGGAATTCTCAAATGACTCGTTCGTGACTGTTTTTTTTCGTCGTCATTTTTTGTTGGCTTTTCACATTTAAAAAAAAAAAAAAATTGCTGTTTTTTTTGTTTAAATTTTTGCTGCCTGCTAAGAGTGAAAGAATTAAATTTTCGTTAGGTTCAAGCTTATTGATTAAAAAGACAAGAATGCTACTTTTTTATTTTATTTGCAATACGCCCAATTTTCTTATTTATTCGCAACCTCGAGTGTCCATTTTTTGGGGGGGGTCACCGCCACCTCATCACTTGTATTTAAATGAAAAAAAAAAAAAAAAAAATTTAACGAACCAAGAAGCTGAGAAACAGTTTTTCTTTTGTGGGGTTCCAAATTTTTTTTTTTAACTATTGTCAAGTCAACATTTTTTTTGTCTTGTTTTTTTGACATCCTCAATTTTTTGGGGTTTATTTTCATGTTTTCGGGCATGTTTTTTTTTTGGTTGCTTTCTCCACACGCTACCTAGCATAGCTAGCTAGTTTTGCGCCGATAAGCACTTCTGGTCATGAATTCATTAAAAATAATGAAGCACTCGTTTAACTTTTACAACAAATGCAAAACATGACAAAGTGGACGTCCGTACGCTTGCTTTTATTTAATCATCAAAAAAAAAAAAATCACATGAAATGCGGAAAAACGTTTTGTTGACTCATCGCGTTTTTTTGCTTTTGTCGCGGCGGTGTGTGAGGTGTGTGTCCTCTTTGTCGCCCCCCCCACATTTGTTTATATGCACATATTTTTTTTTAAATTATTGTTAGCCAGCTCCTCAGCGTCCATTTTACAAAAATTTAAAAAGCACGTTGATGTCGGAAAGCCTCAAGCCGGGGAAATAAACGTGCTTTTTAATTTTTTTTTTTCTTCTTTATCCGCTAACATTCTTATCATCGCACGCACAAACATCAGCTGCAAGGTGTCGGACAAAAACCAACTCAAGACCAAACACGACGCTATTAACTTTTCACCCTGAGAGAAAACCAGTAAATAAGCAAAAAAAAAGAAAAGAAAATCATAACAGACTGGAGTAATAATAAAAATAATGGAGTTTGCCCTGAAGGCCTCATTGAGCTAAAGGTTGGATTACAAGTTTTTGGGAAAAGGTCAGAACTCCGCAAAGTTTTTTAATTCTGGGAAGAAAAAGCAGTTTAAATTGTTGTCATGTTTTTGCTGGTTTTCGCCGCTGGATTCTTTAAAAAAAAATTTTTTTTTAAAAACAACAGTGGGAATTGCTTGAAAATTAAAAAAAGAAAAAAAGTTGAATCCAAACTTTTTTTGTAATTGACATCCAGCGTTTAATTTGATGTCTGTTGTGTTGTCTATCTTGAATCTAAATGTTGAAAACAGAATTGTGTCGTAATCGGGAATGCAAAAGTGAAGGCCAACAAAAAACTGATTTTAGCCGTCTACATGTCCAATTTTAATTTTATTTATTTTTTTTGTCTCAAACAAGGTCAATCCTGATGTTAAAAACATAAAACAATAAAAAAAAATGGAAAGTTTGAAAGAAAAAAATTAGTTTATTTTATTTTGATGAATCGTACTTTGATTTAAAAAAAAAAAAAAGAAAGAGGAAATGTAAAAATAGATGAATATTTTACTAATGAAGTTGTACGGCTTTTCCTTTGAACTTTAGTGTGAAAGTGTGAGCTATTTAACGACTTGATTGTAATTTGCAAGTCGGAAGTCTTACAATTTTAGTCAAGAAAAGTCAGATTTTTGTTTTTTCTCGCAACATTCAGGATATGAAATTTAGATTCTGCGTAACATTGAACAGCTGACAAATCGAGCTAAAATGCGGACTTTTTTTTAGGACTCAAATTTCATTGCCGAGTTTCCGCGTTGTTGAGCAGCGGCCCCTTTACATAAGAATGATGATTGAAGTTTTTGGGGTGAATGTCGCGCAAAACAAACAATTCTGTCCATTTGCGACTTAAAGTTCTCTTTTTTTTTTTTTTTTTTTTTTTTTTTTTTTTTTAAGTTTTTCAAATTTGCTTAGCTAAGTTTTGCTTTTTTTAAACGTTGACAATATATGTGAGGGAAAAGTCCAAAAATTATTTGGAACAATTATACACAAGTAATCATAACATTAAAAATGTAATTTTCACTTTTTTTTTAAAAATTTTTTTAACGACTGTATTTCACACCCGCTTTCAAAAATTTGATATAAATTTTCCCTGTTGGCGATCCCTTTCTAAGAATGACAATTACCATTTTTACCCGAATGGAAATTGGAGCGCGCTCAAAGTTTTGCGAGTTTTTCCCCTCTGGACTTTCTTTAATTCTCTTTGTTTTACTGTTTTGCATTTGTTATCAAATTTGACGCACACATATTTGTCCGAGGTCCCTTTCCGCAAAAATAAGTGACTGATTTTGTGCTCCAATGAAAAATGGAGCCTTTCTGCTCTCTGCTGAATTATGTGAAGACGTTTTATGTAGTTTTGTTGTTTACATCAAAAGGCATTTTTTTTTATTTCAATCCTAGCTTCTGCATCATGGTTGAATTTCCAAAGTTGTGCAAGGAAATGCGTATGTCAAAGTTGCTAACGTCACGTCCTGTCGGCTCCTGGGTCAGCACGAACATTTCATTTTTTTTTTTTTTTGTAACGCATGATGTCCGTTGTCAAGAAAAGGCCACGTTAGGAGGAGCGCAAATTGAAGATGCTTCCAAAGGAGAGTGGAAAAAAAAGGGACAATTCTTTTTTTTTTTTTTTTTTTTTTTTTGGGTAATTGAACTTTCAAAAGTGTTTTCTTTCCTTGTACAGCAAATACTCAACGACTTGTGATCATGTTGACTTTTTTCGTGGAAAACACTGGCCGCGTTCTTTGCTCTCTGTCGTCTAAAATATAAACGCGTATTTAAACGGTAACACACTGGTTGAAGCGGCTGCACAACGTCGCCCCCTTTTGGTTGGTCGTCATCTAGCGGCATTAAAACGTACTCGTTTGTTCATATGTATAATTAAGAAGTTTTGTACATACTGGGAAAGTATTGTGAATGACATTTTGTTGAATGCTTTTAAACACCAAGAGTAATTTCTGCTCCTTTAAAAAAAAAAAAAATAACGTCATGATTAGTGTTTAGGAATTAATTAGCATTTTTTGTAAATAAAGACGAGCGAGCGAGCTAAACTAAGTTCCGCTGCTTTGCTAATGTTGTAAAAGTGAACTAGAGAGCTTGTAATTTACTGATTGTACATAAAGAAGATGCAAGACGCGATGTTTTGGACCGATTACATGTGAAAATAAAAAGCGAGAAATATGCTTTTTCTTTGTCTTTATTGAATGAAACGCAAATGCCAATTTAACCCTTCGTGTACGAAAGCGTTGAATCTCAGACACCTTGTTCGGTGCTAATCTCAATATTAATTTGAAAAAAAATAAAGGAATAGGACTCATGCATAATTTAGGGTTAAATTACAAATGCTAAAAGTAAACCACTTTTTTGGAAATTCAAAATGTATAAAAAATGAATTCTGAATGAAATTACTGTTACAGGTTATTTCAAATATACTTTAAAAATTAAAGTGTAATTGTAAATACATCCTGAGGTAAACTACGAAATGTTTGAAGTCTGGTTTACAAATATTTATTAGAAAAATATTAAATATAAAAACTATGTTTAAAATAAATTACAAATGTTAAAAAAAAAAACACTGAAATAAATTTGGACTAATTAAGATTGGAGAGGCAACTTTTTTTTCTATGAGTCAAAATCTACATTTTTTTAAATTTTTTTTAACATTTTGTCATAGTTATGGATGGTTTGTTTCCGCAATGTGGATTTTTATTTTTTTTTCCCCCTGAAATGTAATCGCTCTAAATATTAAATCCATTTTGCGCAAGCGTTTACAGGTCAAATGCAAGAACAAAAAAATGGAAATATCTCAGACCTACGGAGCCCGCCAGGGGACATCGGGAAAATATTTAAGATTGCGTTATAATGCATTACTTTGCAATAAATTGCAATAGTTAAGGCAAAAAAAAAAAAAAAAAATAACGCAATACTATTGCATTATAATGTAATACTCATTGCAATATAACGCAATTAGTTTTCCTTTTCTATTGTGTTATATTGCAATGTTGTTTTACGAGGGAAAGACGTACACTTCCGGGTCCTCGACTTGTACAGTGGCGATGTCGGGAGCATGGATGCCGGTGTTGTGCCAAAGTACTTACCCCCCCCCCAAAAAATCTGTTTGGCCAAAGAAGTTTTGCAATCAATGAAGCGACTATAATGAATTTCAGTGATCGAACACAATAAAAAAGGGAGAGGATAAGTGAAGTGGGCGATCATGTTTTCAGATTGATCAAATTGAAGTGGGAAGACACACACAGGTGGTCTCCTGGTAGAGAACATAAAATGATATTCCAATTGACAGCCGCGTCAAGAGGAGCAAAAGAAAAACAAAATAGTCACTTGCGTTATGCGTCGGACTCGAGATGCATTCAAAGACATCCATCTACGTCTTGAAAGCATCAAACATCTACACAACTCAAAACGAAATGGATGTGATGGCAGGCGGTAACCTCACTGGTGATCAAACAGGTGAAGCCCAACAATCGAAGGACTAACTGTGCATTACTGAGATCATTTTGAGGAACTGCAGCATCCCTCTTTCTTAGGCAAAGTTACCAGGGGATGCTGATTCTGGCCTTATTTTCTCCCGAGGGCGCTAACGGTAGTGATCGTCACAGCTGTTTACATCTCACACCAGTCATCATGAAGTGCTTCGAGAGGCTGGTTCTCCAGCACATCAGGGACTGCCTTCCTCCCACTCTGGACTTCTACCAGTTTGCATACCGGGCTAACAGATCCACTGAGGACGCCATCGACGCTGCTCTGCACGTTGTGCTGGGCCACCTGGAACGACAGCAGAGCTATGCAAGAATGCTCTTTGTGGACTACAGCTCGGCATTCAACACGATCATCCCGGACATCCTCGTCGCCAAACTGGACACTCTCGGCCTCCCTGCCCTCACACGCATCTGGATTAAGGACTTTCTGACCAACAGACCCCAGACTGTGTTGCTCGGCCCCTACACGTCCTCCACCCTCATGCTGAGCACCGGTTCCCCCCAAGGATGCGTGCTGAGCCCTCTCCTGTACGCCCTCTACACCTACGACTGCAGCCCGGCCCACGGCAACAACACCATCGTCAAGTTTGCTGACGACACGACAGTGGTCGGTCTGATCTCGGAAGGTGACGAGACAGCCTACAGAGAGGAGGTAAAGAGACTGACAACTTGGTGCAAGGACAACAGACTGCACCTTAACTCTGCTAAAACAAAGGAGATTGTCGTCGACTTCAGGAGGAACAAGACGGTGCCGCCCCCCCTCTGCATCGAAGGCGTGTGTGTGGAGAGGGTCCACACGTTCAAGTTCCTGGGAGTACAGATCTCCGATGACCTTTCTTGGACTCACTACACCACAGGAGTGGTAAAGAAGGTCCGCCAACGTCTGCACTTCCTGAGAGTCCTCAGGAAATTCAACCTGGACAGGAAGCTGCTGCTGGCCTTCTACCACTCGTCCATCGAGAGCCTGCTGACGTACTGTGTCTCCACCTGGTACGGCGGCTGCACTGAGGCGGACAGAGTGAGGCTCCAGAGGACAGTCAAAACAGCGCAAAGGATTATTGGCTGCCCTCTCCCCTCGCTGTCGGACATCCACACCGCCCGGTGCCTCAGAAGGGCTCTCAACATCGTCAAAGACGACACCCACCCAAACTCACACCTGTTCGACCTGATGCCCTCTGGCAGGCGCTACAGGTGCATCAAATCAAGGACCAATAGACTGAGAAAGTTTCTTTCTCCATTCTAAACTCTAACTATTCTCTTATTTATCTAATTGATATATTTATCTGAATTCTTGTTGTATTGCACTGGAGAGGGGAGCCCTCTAATCTCGTTGCACACTTGAGTACAATGACAATAAAGGGATTTCTAATTCTGATTCTGGCAGGTGCTGCCAGAATAAGTACCCCCCCCCCCTCCAATCACACATTCTAGGATCATTTAGAGTAAGTGTAGCAAATTTGAGCAGGATCCCTTGTTTCTAAGCTAAGTTACGAGGGGTAAGCAACCCAGAAGTGGAATCTCTCGTTCCATCACAAATGATTTGCATTATTTTTCAATTAAAAAAAAAAATCATTGCAATATAACGCAAAGCTATTGCGTTATAACGCAATCTTAAATATTTTCCCCATGTCCCCTGGCGGCCTGACCTGATGTGCTAGAAAAAAAAAAAAATTAAGTCAGCATCAAAAATACATGAAAGGACAAAGCCATCGGCGATGAAAATTGACGAGTGTCATAAGTCAATTCAAATTTAAAATCTTCATGAATAAAGAATTTAGAGTAAAATGTTGGATCAATTACAAATATTTTTTATATGTTACAAATAAATCCTGAATTAAATTCCAAAGACTATCATAAAAATAATTTGCATATATGAAGTGCCAAAAAGATTGTTGGACATTTGATTGATTTCTTTTTTTTTATTGAGTGAAAGTGTTGAACAACACAAGAGCGCAAGAGTTCTTTTCTTGGAGCGTCAGTCCCCTGGTTGTCACGGCAACCTCCACTCTCCTCCTCTTCTTTCAAACCGGCAGCAGCAAAGTTTGTCTGAATGTTGCAAAACCAAAAGACAATCAGGTGACAAAAAGTGCGGCCCACTCCCAAAGTCTTTCGTCGCCACTCGCGTGCGGCCATTTTGTGACGCTCGTTGACGAGCTCGTCATCGTCGTCTCGGAAGCTTCCCAGAGTGGCTCCAGTGGCGTTTTATTTATTTTTTGTTTCGTTGTTTCTCGAATGTCCTGGTCAATTTCCATAAAGTTTGCAATAAATGTTTACATTTCCATGTGAATTTCAACTCAGGAATTTTTGAAATCTTCTAAATTGGAAATTTTCCGTGGGAATTAAGTAAGAATTGACGGCAGTTGATGATGTCATTCGGGCATATAGGAACTCGAACGGTACTTTTCCATGCAAAATGGATTCTTCTCCTTGCCCGCATGCGAGGGCGTCGCTGGACCGTAATGGCTCCATTTTCTTTATTTTTTTTAACATAAGTAGCATTGTCGCTTAAGTTCACTGCTCACTCAAAGTGTGATTTGCAACCCAAAGCAAAAAAAAATACAAATAAAAAAAGTCTCAAGCGAGCGCTTGTCACTTGCCTGCATGAAATCTGGTTGCTTTCTCATTTTTGTCAATTCTTGTTCAATTCCCATGGAAAGTTTCCATCGTTGCAAATTTTGCAACACAAAGCGCTGTTGTGCTTCGGTGGTTTAAATCAAGACGTCTTTAGAAAAAAAAATTGTTTTTTTTTTTTTACACGTGAGGAAGAAGGAAGGCTGAATAGCCAAGAACACCCCAAAAAAAAAAAAAAAATCCGTAGCATCCACACAATCACAAACTCTTTTTTTCCATTGTCCGTTAAAAAGTGTCCACAAAAGGTTGCGGTAATTTCATATATTTTTTTTTTTTTCCGCAACACAACAATAACGACGATACAATGTGAGCGGTTAGCGTCGAGTGCTAACCGGCGTCAATTATCTTTCCACGACAACAACAAAAATAATTTCCGATACGAGTTTCTTCCGTTGACCGTCCTCAGCGTGTCACATGGTAAAGCGGGAAATGTTGAGGCGCACTTCCTGGTTGTGCAAAGTTCACCGTGGCAGGCGGCGAGTCGAGGCGAGGCCATGCGCCGCCCCCTAGTGGCAACCGAGGAGACGCGACGTCATCAGCAGCCAGCAGAGGGCGAGCGGGAGCGCCGGCTGACGCGGGAGCGCGGCGCCGTTGCGCTCCGACAGGTCGGGCGACGCCGGCGTGGAGTCGCCCCAAAGTTGACCGTTGACCTTCAAGCGACAGACGCAAGGTCACACTTCAACTCACGTTTTTATTGAACAAATATGGACAGTTTTTCTTTTGATGTATCTTTGCAATTTTATGCTGTGCTTGTGCGCTATTTTTCATATTCTAAAAAACAATTCATTTAATATTGTATTTTTTCTCAAGAGATTTCTATTTTCATCTAAATTTCCCGTTTCTAAATACAAAACACGTGCAATCTTTTTGCATTTTTTTTCCTCTTTTGTTGTTTATTTTATTTTGCGGTTTGCAATCCGACATTGGAAAAATAGAATATTCAATGAAAATAATACTTGAAAGCACAATTAAACAAAAATACATTTCAATAAATGGAAAGGTAATGAAAAGAATGTAAACATACAAAGATATTAATAATCTAATAATATTATTTTTCCTCACTATTCTAGAATGTTTTTCTTCATTTTTGTAGATATTTTTTCACGTTTGTATATTTTCCTTGTAATAATTTCCTATTTTCATTGTATGTCTTTCCACCATTATACTCATCACATATTTTTTGAATTTCTTTCTCAGATATTTCTTATTACAAATGTTTTGATATTTCTAATTTGCCGTTTTCAATTTAATGTAAGACTTTTGTATATATATATAATATTTTTCCATCTAATATTTTGATATATTTTGTGACATTTTTAATGCCTTGCAATCAAGGATTTTTTATTTTTGGAATCCAAATGTTGGCGCAAGACGCCATTTTGTGTGCATGCTGCTCTGTTAAGCGCTGCGAGTCGCAACACTTGCAGTTTGCGAGTTTTTGCTTTTCAAATACGCTACTGCGACTATTGAGCTCGTTTTTTTTTGTGGGTTTGAGGTGACACAAATGTATAAAAAAAAAAAAAAGACAAGACAAATTGTGAGCTGAACGGAGCACAATGAGGCAAACATGCAAATTGAGAGATTTGTTTTTGTGCGGAAGCGAGCCAGTGGCCCATTTGTGCCGCGCAGACACGTTTGTTTATTTTTAGCTCAAGCTGCTCCTGTTTCACATCCAACAACTTGTCGTTTAGGACAACAACAACAAAAAGTCTGCAGTTTTTTTATTTTTTTGGCGTTTGTTTCCGTTGTCGACACTTTCAAATAAAGCCGTTGTCATTGCAAATTGATATCACACGGTTTTCTTTGTATTTTGATTTTTTCCAAATGTATTTTTTCACTCTTCTGCTTTTGTTTGCGTTGTTTCTGTACTATTTTTCAAATACAATTTTGGATTCGTAGTCGTGTTTGTGTATTTGTTTCTAATCTATTTTAAATAATTTCTCAATGTTTTTTTTGTTTAGTCCAATATGATTGCATTTTTAATACATTTTTGGGTCAATTTTTGCTTTTTCTTTTCCTGACATTTTTTGTCCAACATATTATACATATTTTTTACTGTTCTATTTTATTTTGTACAATATTTTGAATTTGTTTTAATTTTTTTTGCATTTATATTTATATATATATATATTTTTTTTAATAATGTTTCTACTTTTTCTCAAATATTTGAGAACATTTTTTTCCTATTCATTTGGTTGTAATATTCTTGTGCACCATTTTGTATTACTTTCAAAAATATTTTTGTTGTTTCATTTTTTTCTTTGCATTTATCTTCTCTTTTGTAAGTATTTTTGAACGTGCACTACTCTGTATTTATGTATGTAATATGTTATGTCTTTCTGCGACTGTTGCTACCGTTTTCCTCGCCGCGCTGAGTCTCACGCAACGCACGCACGGCGACACGCTTTCGGGCGGACAACGGTGCCGTTTTCACCAACCTGAGTGGGAATGGGGGCTCTCAGGATGCTCTGCGCCGTTTCCACGGAAACGTCCGGAGCGCCAGTGGCCCGGGGGGCGTCGGTGCCGTCGGCGGCCGGGCTGGGGACGGCGCCGACCGTTTTCACGTGGGAGCTGTTGCCGAAAGCCAGCATGGCCTTCTCTGAAAACCACAAGACAGGTTTTTGGTTTCAGGAGTCGATTCGTGCGACGTGAAAACGTCTTCCCGTCATGTTCCGGTTTGCAGGTGCATGAATGAGCAACATGTTCCTGTTCTGAAAAAGCACGCAGGCCATTTCGTGCTCAAAAAAATGAATAATGGCGGCAAAATGACGCGATGTTGGAGCGGCATGGTCATCGTTTCCACCTTCATCATCGTCATCGTCATCAAAGAAGCCCACTTGGGGCTCAACTTTAACGTGGAACTTCACAGATGAAAAATGTCCTGAACAAATGGAAACCGCTTCATTTAAGTCAAACTTATTTATAACTTTCATACACTGCGAGATTTAACAACAATGGACAAAAATGCAGGCAAAAAACTAAATCTAATGTGTAGAGGTCAAAAAATAAAAGTCCAGAAGAATGTTCCATGCAGAAAGTTGGATAAAAAAAATAAATGATTTTTTTAATAATTTCTACAATTAATCGAAATTCAATTACGATTTTTACACAACGATTACAAAATTGGCATAAACATAAAAAAATGATAATTATATACAATATCCAAAACATACAAATTTTACAACGTCTAATATTATAATGAGTGTTCTTGTCTCCAAAAATCTGTCCTCCGCCTTTTCCGGGTTGCCATCAAGGCAAACAGCTGACATCGGAAAAAAAAAAAAAAAAAAAAAGAGGACGGCAGAGGGTTGAAGAGCACATGATCAATTAGTGGTGTTGCCGGGGGTAACGAGTTACTTGAAGCTAATTGGCCGCCATCGAAGTCACTTGAATGAAAAGGCGCTCAAGTGGCCCGAGTGGCGCCAACGTTTGCGTCGCGTTCGTCAGGAAGGCGCCATGGAACGTCTCGCGAGGTCACCACAAATTTGCCGCTTCACGTTCATGACGCCTTTAGCGCATCCGAGTGTCGACTAATTATTTTATATTTGCATATTTTTCTGACCTTTGTCTGCTTTATACGTTGTTTTTTTGTTTTTTTTAAATTCCTGTCAGCATTTTTGTATTTCAATTTTTTTCTCAGATTTTTTTTCATGAAGAAATTTTTTCATGCCTCACAGAATGTTTTTTTTTTTTGTCTTTTTAAAGCCAGATCCTTCCCAAATGTTATGCTGAAAAAGGAAACACGTGAAGACGCCGCCATGCGCATCGTTACTTACGGAGGCAGACGTTGTCGTGGAAGAAGGCCAGAAAGTTGGCACACTGCTCCCGCTGGTGGCCGCCGGTACTGCAGGAGCACCACGGTCCCACGTTGGACGTGGAGTTGTCAAGGTAGTTGGGAGTAATCGTGCTGCCTGGCGGGGGGGCGACAAACAACCCATGACGGACGTTTGAAACACGAAAGGACACACTCGATTATTATCGAAACCTCATCAGTCCGCGATCCTCGGCGACGGCTCATTATTCCCGACAAGTTGCGCCGCCTTGCGTGTGTTTTACTGACTCGGCGTTCTTTGATCCGTCTTTTGTTTGACGGATCGATGCGAACGCGCCGGCGCTTCTCTCCCTCTCGCGCGGAAAGCTTCTGCCTCGTCGAGCTCCGATCAGAAAGCTTTGAGAAGTCAAGACGACTCTGCGACACGTCTCGCGTTTCTTCCCCACAAAAAAGTGACGTTTGCCAAATGTTTGGACGCCGTCGACCTTCACCTTTAGAATTTTCCATTGTTCTAGAGAGCTCGACGCCGGCAATTTTTAGGAATAAGGCTGGAGGACCAGGAAGTGACCGGCAAAAAAAGGGTCAAGTGCCCAAACGCTGCCGTCGAAATTTTGGGGCGTTTCAGTCGAGTTTTATCTGAGGAAGAGCAGAAGATTTCGATTTGCGATTTGGTTCAGTGAGCTGATGATCCCTTTTCTTATTTTTCCTTCTCCCCACCAAAGCGAATGTGCGTGCGCTGGCACACATTCCAAAGATTTTGCCGCAATTCCAATTTCCTTCTTTCATCTTCTTCCGATTTGTTTTGACTTTCTAACAGGGGGGGGGGCGTGTTTATCTTGTCTTGTTTTGAATAGAAATGATATTCTCTTTTGATTATTTGACATCTCACCTGGACCCCCCCCCCCCCCCCCCCCCAAAAAAAACCAACTAAATAAATAAATGAAAATTTGTATTTGAGCAGAGAGCGAGAGCCTGGAAAGGTGAAAGGACCACCAAACGTTTGAAGATCCCCCCAAAAAAAACTAAAAATCGCTGCAACACACTGACGGCTTCTTTTTGTTGATACGACAACGCGTTGCTTGAAAAAATGTTTTTTCTTTTTTTTTTTCCAGAGGTTTCAAACTAAGATTCGAATTTGGGGTTATTCGTTCCAAAATGGGTCTTCCGAGTCTGCGTTTGAATCTGCAAAAAAGCCCACGGCTGACTCTGACGTAACGCGTTCGTTTGCGTCGTCGCTCTTACCGATGAGGCCGGTGTACGCCAGCAGACACGCCGCGTGGTTGTCCTGCTTGCACCCGCTGGCGCTCTCACGCCGCGGCTGGCAGTCGTACTGGAACTGAGCCCAGCGGGACCTGAGGCCACAAAAAAAACAAAACCACGTCTTCATCATCATGGCGCCAGACGACGATGCTCCGCGTGACATTTCCGAGCCGATGGCCTCGCTGTCATGTTTTGCGCAAATGAATTTCTGTGTGTGGATGGATTAAACGTTGTCCGCATTGCCGTGCGGAGCAAAAGGCTTGCTTCAAACTTCAATCGCTGTCTTTTCATCGGACAGTTTTTTTTTTTTTTTGGTGGTTCCACTCATGACAGATGTCTACCAATTTTCACGTTGCTCAATCCAACTGACTTTGGGGGCTTGGATTTTTTTTTAAGTTAGCCGTTACTTCTGTGCCAACTAAAATGGTCTTTCCAAGCGTCACTTCTTGAGTTTTTATTTTTTTTTTTTTGTGCGTCTACCAAATTTTTTGTTGCTAATTCATCGCAACCTTTTGGGCGGAATTATTTTTGTTCAATTCTAGACGGCTCTACTTGGCTAAAACGACCACCTGAAACCAAAACGGCGCATTTTATTTTGTTTTGAGGGTCGACTCACGATCGCCACGTCAACCAAATTTCCCGTAATTTTATCAAACGGCCTGCGAGTCGCAAGTGGCAATGTGATGAATTGTAATGTTAGCACGTTGCGATCCGAACTTTTTGTAATTCCGATTTAGCTTTACCGCCGACGTCTGGCTCGCTCGGCACTCTCGAGGCGAAATCTTCGGCGATGACGACCGTCACGCAGGCGACGATGACGTGCGGCTTATTAAGCCGTGTTAATAAGTGCAAATGCGGAACGAATCGCCACGGCTGATGAATTAAATCCGAGCCGACCTTTTCTTCTATTGCGACCGTCTGCGCGAACGCTTTGAACCGGGCCAAAAAAAACCATGGATTAGATTTCTTTCCGACCTTAATATGCAAATTGCAAATCGTCAATCTCATTTCTAGCTTGTAAAAACACAATTAATTACAACGGCGTCATTTGATGCCAGCGACTAACACAAATTTTAGTAAATTACTGCCGAAAAGTGCTTAAGTGATAAAATTGTTAAAAAAGAATGTGAAGAAAACAAAATGGCGGACGTCTAAAACTTTTTTTGGGGCGTCTCCTCATGTGTATCGCTTTTTTTCTTTTTAAAAAAAAAATTGTAGCTTGACGCAAAAAATGGGTATATCGTCTTGGAGACTTTTTTTTGGTGGCTCAACTCATGACAGACAAGCCTACCAAATTTCCAAGCTAGCCAAACTGGCTAGCGGGAGTGAATTTCGTGCATGGTCGAAAAAAGGCAAAATTATGACTTCAAACTAAGATGGCCGACATTCCGAGACTTTTCACGCGTCTGAGACTTTTTTTGTGGGTCTACTCATGACAGATAGGTTGACCAAATTTCATGTGACAGATTTTTCTTGTTTAGTGCAATACAGTTGGAACGAGGCAAAATGGCCGCTTCAAATTAAAACAGTTGACTTGAGCCGTTTTAAAAAAAATATTTTTTGTGGGTCTACTCATGACAGACATGTTGACCAAATTTCAACGACAAAGTTGTGCCTGGAGCAGATTTTTCCTGTTGTTGTTGTGAAACACTTCAGATTAGTAAGGAGGTATCAAATTAAAATGGCTGACGGGAGCCTTTTTTTTTTTTTTGTGGGTCTCCGCATGACCGACACGTTTACCTGCAGACGTAGTCGGCTTTGCAGACCCTGAGCTGGGCCAGGCAGCCGGGCTTGTCCTTGTCCTCGTAGGAGCACGTCGGCACCACCGTCTGGCGGCGGCGCTCGGCGCAGGCCGTGTCGCTGCACGGGCAGAAGAGCAGCTCGTGCGTGTAGTCGGGCGGCACGCGGTCGAAGAACTTGCGCAGCGCCTTGTTGCACTTGGGCCGGTTGCACGGACCCGAGCGGGCCGACGGCTGGATGCAGGACGACACGTACTCGGTGCGCAGCTTCTGGCACGTCTCGTCGATGTTGCAGGCCTTGGCGGCGTCCAGGCAGCGGTTGACCGTCGTCACTTCCGATTCTGGAACGGAGACGCGATCGACGGGTTAGCGACACCGTCTCGCGGCGCACAGGTCGTTGTTTTTGGAATACGTTTGAACCGTTCCGGCCTCGACCCTCCAGCCTTATTCAGAAAAAATGTCGGACCCCGACTCCAAGGTCGCTGGGGTGCGCGAACGATTCAATGAATGATTCTTTGCAACGATTCTTTTTGTTGAACTGATTCGAATGATTCAGTTGCCGAACTTTTTGTCCATCACGAAGACCATCGGGATGCACGCGACCGTCGTGATGTGACGCAAATTGGATTTTGGATGGATGGATGAGTGAAACGGCATTTTCCCCAAATTGTGGTCTAGACAAGTGATAGACCGCTTACGGGCCGGTGCCGATATTTGTCATTTTGCCGATTATCGGCATCTGCTTTTATTTTCTTAACTTTCGAGGCCGATAAATGAAAAGCTGGTTTATTTTGCTTCGATGAGGCCCACTTTCTCGCTCTCTCTGCTGTGCTGGTGGCCCCGCCCGCAGCAGCATCTGATTGGTCCCTTGCGCAGTGGGTAGCAGCCAATCTGCAGTAAGCTGCCTGTTTGCTTTTTCACCCCGAGTCACACGCACCACGACAGACTTTGCCGAAATGTTCAGAAATGTCAGGTCAGTCGACCACAACCGGCAACGAATCGAAAACGATTTGCCTTCGTGAACTTTTCAAGAAAAGTTTGTTTTCATTGAACTGTGAGCTTTAACGTCTCATAAGTCACAAAAGTTGTGAAGTCAACATACGACAAGTTTTGGAGATTTTAGTTTTCTACATTTTGACACCATTTATCCTTTTTATTTTTTCAACCAACTGAATATTGGCTTGAACTAGCGGTGATCGGACTTCGATGACGACTAATCATCGGTATCGGCCTTGAAAAAAAAAAAAATGCGTATGGGTCTATAACGAGCGAGCGTTCAATTTGTCCGCAATGCTTCCCCACAAAAAGACGCAAATTCCCCAAAGCAAACACGAGCTTGGCCGATCTGTCTACAATGTTTCAAATTTGCTTGCGAGCGGCCCAAATGATCGGGCAGAGTCCGCTTCTGAGGGGAGCGAAACCAAAACGACGACAGCGGAGAAGGTTTTTTTTTTGTTTTTTTTTATCCGTCGAGAGTCGTCCGTCAAATCCCAGCCAAT
The DNA here is from genome assembly GCF_059441095.1 of Idiotropiscis lumnitzeri. NCBI lineage: Eukaryota > Metazoa > Chordata > Actinopteri > Syngnathiformes > Syngnathidae > Idiotropiscis > Idiotropiscis lumnitzeri. Next base: position 1,688,265 of record NC_142391.1, read on the forward strand.
GTTTAGCAATGACTTGCTGCAGATGTTGTTGACTCGCCACTCTTCACCTTCTGCATGCAAAAAAAAAAAGGAGCCAACATGTTGATTCGACATAATGGTCGCGGCCGACCATGAATAGAACATGAAAAGTGCGTAAATGTTGCATGCGCGAGCGACTTCTAACGGCTGAAGATTTCATTTTTCATTCTGCCGGGTTAATGCAGAGCGAAAAGCGTCTCTTCCCTCGCTCTCGGTCCGAGCGACATGGAGGCTCACGTGCCGCGTGCTACGATGATGGCGCGCTCATTTTTGAGACCTTTGCACCAAATGGGCCACTCGTGTTCCGCCGGCTGCCGACGTGCGCCTCAAAACGTCGACAAACAGCTCCAGGAATATCGCCGGAGCCGTCACGACCAGCAATGTTAAAAGTTTGCACGCGTTAACGCGTTGAAACGTATCTCGCGGCAACTCGATTTTGATCACGTTTTTCAATTTTGTGACGGCAACACTTTTGAATTTTTTTTTGTTGTTTTTTTGGGATATTGGGGTTGGTTTGGTTAAAAATGACGTTAGCGATGATTAGGCTAAGAAAATGCGAAATAAATCATCTGTACGCATTATAGGCAATCGGCCGCATCGCAATCCTAAAAGGTGAAATTTGAAAATGGATCTTAAAATCAGTCCAAGATGTGCAGCAATAAAAATGAAAAATGCACATTTTTCTTACGTGATATCATTTACATCATTTTTTGAATATACTGAAATTCATCTTTTCTCTCACAATTTATTTTTTATTCTGGTCCCTAATTGGCCTTGAATTCAATCAATATATACAAAATAAAATAATAAATAATAAAATATCATTTTCATATTTGCTTAAATATAAATTATACTCAAGGAATGGAAAACGTAAAAACTTTGAACCAAATCAAAATGGATGTATTCCCAAAAACAAATTGTTAAAAGGTTTTTAGACCGTAGCTTGAATATTTATAAATCGGTACAATTCGTATTTTTAGGACTAAAAGTGAAAATCTTTCAAACTGTCACGTTCAAAGTTGAAAAAAAAATAAAATTCTCCTTGACAAATCACATATTTGTACAGAAAATAAACAATAAAAAAGTGAAAACTCTCTTTTGTATGGTGAAAAAAAAAAGAAAAAAACCCTCCGATTATCGTAATCAGGTGTGCATCTCGCCACCAAAAACGATTTGATACGTGACATGCGAAACGATTCCAGGACGGTTTCGATTCGGTCCAAATCGGTGGCATTCCGATTCCGATTCGCTGTGACTCAATTCCGGAGTTTATTCTGCAACAAATTTTTGGTTGTCATTTTGCATACATTTAAACTTGTGCGGACCAAAACAATTTCCTTCCAAAAAAAGCCGATTGCATACGTATCTCGACAGATTTCCAAGTGCAACGATGCGCTTTTAAATCCAGAAAGGATTTTTTTCCGTTTCAAACCATTTTTTTGTTGACATAATGAAAAACGAAGTCTCCATTTCTGCCCGCTCTCAAAAGGAGTGCGTCTGAGTGACGTGATCTGGTCTCCGCCTGCGTGCCCTGCGCCGCCCCGACGCGGCCGCTAACGAGTCAACGTGGCTAGCCCGCGTTAGGCTGCCCGGCAACGCCATCCCATCATCATTCGCCCCAAGTGACCTACTCGTCGATCCGGCCACGATGGCGGATCGCGCCGCTCATTAGTGTGGAAAGCGCCCGCGGCCGCCTCCACTGCCACGGCGCCGGCCGGCCAAGCGGCGGCGGCGGCAGTCGGGCCTCTCTCCGAGCTGTCGTATAAAATATGGATGGACCCCGGAGAGCGAGCTAACAACCCGTCGCGCGGCATCAGTTATTCCCCCCGACTTGGCAGAGGAGGAGTCGATTGCGATTGACAAAGTGAGGACATGAGACGCTCGTCGCCAACTTCCTTCACTGAGACGACGTTTTTGTGTTTTTTTTTTTTTGGTTTTGTTTGTTTCGGCCTCTTACCGTTTCTTACAGTCGGGAATAACTTTGAAAAGTCAGAGTGAGATGAATTTCATTGTGACGCTCACAATTTTTAGGGGGGGAGCTTTGTCATTCAGGTCTGGCAGCAACACCGGTGTCAAACTCGAGGCCCGGGGGCCAGATCTGGCCCGCCGGGTCTTTTTTTGCGGCCCGCCAAAGCAACTTCCATGATTCTCGTTAAAATCTAAAACTTTTCTTGTCCAAAGTTATGATTTGAGCAAAACTTTTAACCGGGATTTAAAAGCAGGGCTGACTTCACTTCTGTTGGCAGCGTTTGTCAATCAATCGATCCAATTTGAGTTCGATAGCACTTTGAAATGCAACTTCAAGTGCGACGTGCAGCATAACAACGAAATGCAGCTTCACCTTGTTTACTTTGAACTCTGGGCTCCACTAATGGACCCAAGTCGGCACATCTGGCGTTTTTGTCAATCAGCATTTCTTGAAAGTATTCAGGAGCCAAATCGTTCAGCCATTTGTCGACCAGTAGCAGAATTTAGAATTCGGATCTCCAGTTGACTGGGAGCCAACGGGAGTGACGTTTTTAATGTGGTCCGAATCCGAGCTGCCACCTTCTGATTGAGCGGTGAGCAGCTCCGTGATGGGAGTCCAGTCACAAGAGCGCTACAAAAACCAAGAGTCGACTGGAGATAAAAGCATGGATACCTTTTTGACCCGTGAAGAGTGTACCACACACACACAAAAATTTCCTTTCAAAAACCTCGAAATTGATCTCATCAGCCAATTTTCAAAATTGTCATTTTGGAAGAATCAATTTTCAAATTCTTTTCGGGGTGAGCTTTCCATTTTTTATGACATCGGGAAGTGTCCCAACCGGCTCTGCTTCCAACGGGGGTCGTGAAGCCGCATCTTTATTTGAGCAGCAAATTCGTTTTGATTTCTTTTCCAATGGTTGAACAATAAGAGGCCTGCGTAAGGCTAATCATTTCATATCGACGTGCCACGGCTGCCCTTTTGCTCAACATCCCATCGCTCTTTCATAAGCAAGCCGCCTCGCACCGGCTTTGAGTTCCACTCTCACGTTGCGAGCTTACGCAAAAATAATGGCGCGGACTATGAGCTTTCTTGGAAAATGGGGGATTTTGTGCTCAGCATTCCCGCCCGCCCACATCGAGGGACATAAGTAGAGGTCAGACATTTAAAAAAAATATATATATATATCATGATGGCGTGATAAAACTGCGATTTCGTCAAGTTGACGACGGAAACGGCGTAGGCGTGAGTCGTTGGCGCCGTCGCCTTCTCAACATATTTCCACGCAACGTTCCGTCTTGGCTTTACGAGAATTCATCGCTCACGCTAATGTCGCTTAGCGCTGTTCCGCACCAAAGACGCATTTAACGCCCCATTAGGCTAATTAGCAAAAATTGTCATCGGTGAAGTGGCGGCTCTTGACGACACGCTTGTCTTCACTCCACCGAAGGCACGGCACCCCTAAAACGAAACATCTTCGGGCAGCAAAAAGATCCGAGAGCGTTCCTTCCGGTGATGCGTCCTCGCTTGGAATTGAACAGAACGGAACAGAACCTTGAACAACGTTCATCAACAACGAACCGATCCAATGAATTCCTATCTCCGCAAAAGACGATTTGAAACATTTGTCGATAGGATGTAACGATTCGATTCGATAGATGATTCAATTTGATGTTGCGGCTGACAAATCATGTTGATTGATATGCAACAACTTGTAAAAGCTCACGAAACTTTTCAAGTTAATTCGATTTGAGGAAACAGAAAATCGGCAGCAACCTCGATTCACGCCGATTTACAGCTGGTGTGCATCTCTCGTTGAAGACGATTCGATTCGGATCTCCATACATGCGGCGCGACGATTTTTAAGTGTAACGATTCGATTCGATTCGACTCATCAAACCAAACAGACTTTCCGATCATTTTTTTTTGCGCTGCACGCCTACAACCGACTAATTGTTTAAAGCCAACTTCAAATGTTGTAATTGCTCCATTTAAAGCCACTCAGCAGTAAATAATCTCCCATTTCGATCTTTTGTGTTTAATTAAAACGAGGCATTTCAATTTTGATAATGATCAACCTTTTGGGCGATTTTCTAACATGTCATTTTCTGACCAACCAGTCATTGAAACACAAACAATATATGGGGAAACGTAATCATCAATTCAGTCTATTGTGAAAATAATCGTTCTTTGCATCCATAGCGCCGATAACCTGCAAGTGACATCATTGAACCCGAAGCAACCTCCGAACATTAATCAGCACGCAAGAAGAAGCTCTCTCTATCAAAAACCTAAGGAGTACAAAATCACGCCCGCTCGTGATAGAAATAAATATGGAATTTGTGGTTTGGTGAATCATTAAACAGTAGCAAATAAAACACAGGATAATCGGTTAATAAATCGTCATTGCGGAAATTTGTATTTTGCAAAAGATGTTTGAAGCCGATTACACGATTAATTGAGAAAAAAAAAATCGATCGGGCCATCAATTCTAAAAACACACAAGACTGGAAAATGTGTGCACATGAGAAGACTTTTGGCGGCGTTGAAATTTTCCGATTTACTGAGAACGCAAACAGTTCATTAGAAAAGAGACGGTGACTTTTTGGTTGGATTTCAGGATTATTAATTCGTCCAATTACATTTTGGTGCCTTCAAAAGTGTTGTGAATTTCCACAACCGGTTTGGATGTGAACACTCCCAAATGAAAGCGAATCGATTCGATCCGGTCAAATTTGCTGCGAGGTAAAAAGACGAGAATCGTGTCCGTGTCACAATTTTTTTTGCAGCTGGCTGTCTGTGGCCTCGTCATACGCAAACATGTTTTTTTTTTTTTTTTGCTTCTTCCTCGGACTTGGTGAAGAGCTAATTAGTCGGAGCCTGAAAGGGGTGGCAAGTGTGGCCTGCAGCTGCCACACACACACACACACACACACACACACCCCTGCAGAGTGTGTGTGTTTTTTTCTTTGTTAATAAATGATGACACCCGAGGCGTCAGTGTGGCGTGAAAACTCACCGGCGGCGATGGAGGCCAAGCGAACGTAGTCGGAGCCCCTCTCCTCGGGCTCGTACGGGAAGTCCTCCACCAGGCTCAGGCCTGCGAAAAATAAAGAAATAAATCAAAACAAATAATAGAAAAAAATAAAAAGGCCGTCTGTTACGTCGCTATGGCAACACGATGGCAAGCGGCGACTCTTAAGCGCAAACGCGTCCACTAATGAAAAACATGCGGGAGAGCGTGAAGGAATCAAACACTCAAGTTCATTCGGCACAACTCACATCAAGTCCAATTTGAAGCCCTAAATCTTGGTTTCAAACCCGAACCCGGAAACACGAACACTCGACCCTAACCGGAATTTGAAATGTCGAAAGCTAAACTTTCGCTGCAGTCATTCATTTGAATTTCGAAACGTTCACCCTCATTTCAAATCCCAATTCTGTCTTCAACTCCCAATTTGAAACTTCCGGCACTAATTTGAAACCTGAACTCTTGTTTGAAATCCGAAACCAAACTCGTTTGAAATGTCAATTTGAAAGCAAACCCTAATTTGAAACCCCAATCTCATCATTTGAGCTCGTAAAACAGACTTGAAATGCAAAATCATAACCATGGCTCGGAACGGGAACCCTTGTTTGAAAACCCCAACTTGAAAGCCTCACCTTTTCTCCCACCCCGAATTCAAATCAGGATTTGAAAGCCTGGGAGGCTTAACATTCCTCCCCCGCATCGCAAACCAGCCATGAAATGGACGGTAGATTGTTGTCACGTAAAGGACTCAGCCACTACTTGCCATCAAATCCTCCAAGTCCTTAAATGCTGCTATTGGCCTTCGTTTGCTCCACTTGAGGAGTTCACATCTCATCTTTTCAGCAAATTTATGCTAGTCGGATGTGACAAACCTCAAGCGACCTATCTCATCGTTTCGCTCATCAGCTCACCGCAAAAAGCAAAGCGCGGAAATGTGAAACGCTCGTATTGGTGTGGTGGGAAAAAAAAAATGTTCACGCATCCTGTAGAGAGTTGAACGTTTGATAAATGCGAGCGCGCCGTCACTGTGGGTCGGAACATCACGAATAATCGCCTGACTTCCTCCCTCCTCCTCTTTCGGCCATTTTCACCGCGACAATCTTTTCTTTTTTTTTTTTCACTCCCCCCCCCCAAAAAAAAAAACGGCATGCAGCCACCCACCCTCGGCGCCGGCCGTTTGAGGAAATTTCTTTCGGCCGTCAGCAGAAAATGAACAATTATTGATTAATCCCGGCTTCTTAAAAGTGGGCTTTTCCACAATTCACGTTTTATGGCCCAAAAAAATAAAAGAAAGGAAGCAACAAAGCTGGAAACAATTACACATTAATGGAGGGGGCGGCGGTTGAGGGGGGGGGGCGCCCGAGGCTCTCGTGAAAACGTCTTGGAAAATCCACAGCCCTGAGGAAGCCGCCTCGGTTGGCTTCTCACTTTTTGCTACTCGGCGCCCGCCAGATGCGGTGAGCACGTCCCGCTAACGCGCAAACGCCGACATTGAAACGGAAATTGCGACGAACAAATGACTAAACAAGCGCCAAACCAACGTTGCTGAGCAACAGAAACAAGTGACGCAAACTAAGCCAGCGACCCGAACGAAGGACCGAGAAGTGGAGTCAATTGAATTGGAATTAAAGGACGTGCAGTTGAGTTCAATTCAATTCCGGGAAACGTCAGCTCGGAAATGTTTTGGGCAGACTTAAATGAAGCACGGCATTCTGGGAAACGGACGACTGCTCAACCATCAAATCCAATTGAATTTTGCATCTTGAATTTCTTTCAATTTCAATTCCACTTCCTGCAATTGAAATTTCCTTTTCGACTTCAATTCAAACTCAAGACCTGATTTGTGTTCAATTTAGAATTTCGTACGGCGACGTGACAAAAACACGCGACATAAATAAGCGACGTAAAGAGCATGATAATTGAGCGACAAAATCGAGTGACAAAAGTGACAAACATAAACGAAGGACATAAAGCCGAGACAAATGAGCGAGCTGGCCAAACGCGTGACGCACGTCTTTTGGACTGACCGTGCAGGACGGCCTGCTGCAGGCTCCAGTAGATGCTGAGGCAGTTCTTCTCCTTCTTCATGCCTCGCTTGCACTGGCAGCCGTGCAGGGGCGTGGCCATGAGGGCCGTCATGGCGTTCTCGCACTGGTTGCGGGCGCCGGGGCCCAGCTTGACGCTGCCGTCTCCGGCCACGCACTGGCGCAGGGTGCGCAGGCGCGGGCTGCACGCGTCGTCCCCGGAGCAGGCGTCGCCCGCGCTCAGGCAGTCCCGGCCGCCCTCGGCCAGCGACGCGCCCGCCGGTCCTGCAAACAAAGCGCGGCGTGAGTCGTCGATGGCAACGGCGTTCCTCGTTCCACGACGGTTGGCGAATCCCAAGAAGAAAACCTTAGCCTTCCTTGGCTTCGCTCACTCATTTCAAGCCCTACCCCACCCAAGTCTGATACCGTAACCCGAGCTCGGATAGCAAATCTAGAATTTAAAGTCCGAAATTTGAAACCCTAACCGTGGCTTGATATCTTACCACTGGCTTCAAGCACTCGTTTGAAATGCTTTTTCCAAAGCCTAACTTGGCTTCAATTTCTAATTTCATCTTTATATCCAAAATGGGAACTGGACTTCCGTTTGAAAGCCTAATTTGAAACCGAAACCATTCACGATCGCTTTCACGTTAAAGTGGAATATTTCTGAAGATTCCATTCCATATGCTGCGGCTCCTTTCGAGGGGGTACGGCACGGATGGCGATACGTTTTCAAGTGGATGGATCTTTTCAATCCAAAACGATTTTTTTCCGATTCAAATCGAATAATCATCGTTTGATAGCCTAAGCCCGTTTTTGGAATCCGAAATTTGAAACCCTATCCTCCCCGGCTTGCGACCAAAAAGCAAATGTTCCAAATCTCCAAGCTTGCCGGCATGGCCCCACATCAAATCAAATCCCCGTGACGTCATCGGCGTGACAGCAACAACGAGACGAGCCCCCCCCCGAGCTTTCCCGACGGCGGCGAACAAGCGAGCGCGAGCGTCCGTGATGGATGAAGTGAATCAGAAGGCAAACAAAGCCAAAGCGGCCGACGGCGGCCTTCCCGCCGCGGCATCGCCGCTCGTCCCGTCTCGTCTCGTCTCGTCTCGTCACGCGCAACCCGCCCTTTTCGTTTCCACGCGCGGCGCCGCCGCCGCCCAAGGGAAACGCGGCTCTATTATTCATGAATCGCAAGCCTCGTCACGCGCCATCCATCAGGCGCCGCTGACGGGATGACTGGGCTCGGATGCGATGCGACCATTCATCCCGCCCCGCCACGCGTTCCAAACCACTCGCTCGTGTTTGGGCGCCAGTCAAAACAAAGTGTCGGCTTTCCTCGACGGGCCCACGGACGCGATTTGATACACGCACGCGACACTCGCGCAAGGTCGCGATGGAGCTCGATCATCTCGAGAATCACCATCCATCCATCGATCAAAAGATTTCAAACTCGTCATGTCATCGTCCGCAAAAAGCGCCAAGCCTATTTTGACAAAAGTGTGTTTTCAATCGGAAGGAAACAAAAGTACAAAATGGGTACGCCGATTAATCGGATCAACTCATCGATCAAATTACACGCTAATTATTTGGGAAAATGAAATAGTCCAATTACTCCGAATTTCTTTGTCAACAGGAAATCATTTCAGGTTTTTGTAGTCCTGCATTAAAGCAGATTTGAGATTATTTTGGGGTGGAATCAACGTCAAATATTTGCTTTTAAAAAGTAAATTGTCAATTTTAAATGTCCTGTTTTATAGTATATTTATTTACTTTAAGTAGAATAATAAATAAAATGGCTATTACATTTTTTTTTTAAATCTACTAAAATATACAACTATAAATATAACTCATCAATGAATCCACAAAATAATTGACAGATTAATGGATTATTAAAATTATTGTGAGTTGCAGCCTTAGTACAAAGTCAAAAAGAGAAAGCCGGAAAATGTAGCTAATCTCAATATAAAACTATTGCTTTGACGCCATCATGGTGTCAAAAAAAAAATAAATAAATATGATCAGCCTCGTTTTGGACAGGTCATCACACCTTCTCGGAGAAAATTGATGCTTTGCGGCCATCTTGTGATATCACGCTCAGTGACAATCTTGTGTCAGAAAGTCAACGGCAACAAATTCCGCCCGCTCGCAGTGGCGCTCGAAGCTTTCATTGACAAATACGTGAAATCTCCGAGCGGCCGCCTCACAACGCACGTGTCGAGGCTCTCGCGACACTTTGAACAGAAAGAAAGACGTCGCTACGATTGGCCGCGATTGACTGTGACCACTCCCACAGCGGCGCAGCCTCCCGCTCATATTTTTTTTATTTTTTTTTGGACAAAAATAAACACCGCTTGGTCGACGATTGATGACACTGCCCCGTGAAAATGATCTAACCTTCATTTGGGTGCCATTTTTTTTCCCGTCGTGATCACATGATCTGTATTTCTATTAAAGTAGAGAGAGTGAGAACTCTTTCCACGTGTGCGCTTTCATAACACACAAGTTAAATTGGCGTATTGACTCCCCCAAGCGTCTCCGGGCTCGGTTAAGTCGCAAAGGCGCTGCTGCATTCAAAAATCATGAGTTGATTGCAAAACAAACGGAATTCAGTCAACTTGCTGATCTTATTAGTCAAATTAAATAAAAAAAAAAAAAAAGCTCAAGAGTCAGAATGATGTGAATGCTTTTAGTATTCTGTGTGGTCATTGAACGACCTTGAAGCCGACGACGTTTATGATGTTTTTGGTGACAATGATTGAGCTTGAAGGTTTTTTTTTAAATGTCATATTTTTATAATTCATAATATCCAATTCTTCTTTCTTCCGTCGCCATTCATCATTTCTTGGCTTTTAACCTGAGGTTGGAAAACTTTGAGCAAACTTGCAAAAAAAAAAGATGGTTTTGCCTTTGCGGACAAATAACGAAACACAAACCGCGGCCGTGATCCACTGACGCTCGAGTCTTTCATAATTTACCATTGGCCATCTGTCTCGTGTACGTGGTTCCAACTTGCTGGCAATTAGACGGAAAAATCTGGAGGAGTCGTCTGCTCCCTGGAAATGTCCAGAATGACCCTCAAATTGTTGCTTGCAAGCAAAATGTCAGACTTCAGGTGTGGCTTCCCGAGACTTTTTTTTTTTTGGTGGGTCTCGCCATGACAGAAAACTTCCGTGCGGCAAAGCCCAACTCCCTTTGGGGGGTTGAAATCAATTTTGAAGGAGCCCAGAAATGGACCAAATCAAAGCGAACATTGAAAACAAATGGAAGAGCTTTGGGGACTGAATTCAAATTTCTAAACGGCAAAAATGGCCGACTTCTTGTGACATTTGTGCATTACTTTGAGATTTTTTTTTTTTGTAGGTCAACTCATGAGTCGCTAAGTAAAGCTATCTTTGGGGATGGAATTTAAAAACCGTTCGACGGGACACTAATGGAAAGCAAAATGTCAGATTTGCGGTGCCTTTTTGGTCATGACTGACTTCTTGAGACTTTTTTTTTTTGTGGGTCCACTCATGATAGACATTCGAAGCAAATGTTGTTAAGTCAAACTGGCGTCAATGGGCTAAATTGAAAAATAATCGAATGGGACTCAGAGAAAAAAAATGACGGATTGTCTGACTTTTATGAAATGGCTTCTTGAGACTTTTTGGTGGGTCTCCTCGTAATAAACACGCCGACCAAATTTCCTGTTGCTGATTCAAACTGGCGTTGGAGGCAGAATTAAAAGAGAGTTCTAAAGGGTGTCCCCGAGCCAAAATGTCTGCTTTACATCAAAATGGCTGACTTTTCCCAGAGACTTTTTTTGTGGGTCTGCTCATGATGGACATTCCCACCAAATTTCACGTTGCCAAGTCATTACGTTTGGCCTGCAAACAACGCTAAAGAAAAGAGGGCTTCCTTGGGGCCTTCATTAAGCGTCTCTCTTTGAAGCGGCGCGACGTGAAGGTTGCCACTCAAGGTGTTACCGCTCGCAATCGGGCGCCGGGCCGCCGTTTTCGCACCTCGCGCTCTCCGCGGAACCATTAAAAGCCGTTTAGCAAGATTTGCACCCTACACCCAAGGAGCACTTTTTTTTTTTTGCGTCTCCAAGCCCACTCTGGCGGGTCCTTTGAGCGCCACCTTTCACGCCCCCGTCGACCACCCACGTCGTTCCCGCCACCTGCAGCGGAAAAACAATTGCGGCAAAGTACGGGAAGAGGAGAAAAAAAAAAACCGCTGCAGGGTTGCGGTGGCGTGTCGCGTTTGCGATGTAAATGAGTTTGGCCGAGTGAGGAAGACGCGCGCGGTTTTCATTGCGGTAAATTCTCTGCTTTGCATGCGAAACGAGTGACACGATGTCACCTTGCAAATGCTTTGCATGGAATAATCATATTTGTGAAGGTCGGAGTAAACGGCGTGCGGGGGAATTGTTTTGGCACGCCGACCGACCAACTCTCGCTTGACTGGCTCAAGCTTTCTCGCACATCTTCTTTTCTGGTCTGCCTGCATTTTTATTTTTTATTGTCGGCTGAACGGCAGATTAGCAGCCCACTCCATCGCCTTCCCGGCAGGCATCCGGCGACGGACGCTTTTCTTACCGTCGCGCTTTTGTGGGAGACTTGCCCCCCCCCCCCGAAATCATCGCATCACCCGGAACATTTCAGCGAAGACTCGAGAGACGTGAACATGTACAAAAAAACGCCAGCGCATTGTAACGCTTCTTCCACATCAGTGAGGCGCGACATCACAAATTAATCGTGGAGACGATAGAAAACGTTTGTCGTATATCGTTTCTATCGCAATATTCTGGATATTTCTTATTGCAATGTTACTTGAAGCGTTAGTTTTTTTTTTTTTTCCATTTCCTGAAAAGTGCTTGTACCACCAGATATTTTAGATGCTATTTATATGGCCACTGGATATTTGGGTTTTATTTAATTTTTATTGATCTTCAATAAAATATTTGTAAAATATATATTTTATGAATGAATGCAGAAAAGAAAATTGTCTTTCATTTCATGTCATTCTCAGGAAAAATAAGTCGATTCCGATAGCGCTCATCATTTCGATCAGCTGCACTTTCGCAATTTTAGAGCTCCTGATGAACGATTATTTTAATAATCGATTAATTTGTCGATTATTTTCTTTGATTAACTCATGAATCATTCAAAAAAAAAAAAACATTCTATCCAAATTTCCACAGAAAATGAGGGGGTGGGGGGCGGTCCCAAAGTCATCTCGGATAATTACCTGACCTTGATATACGTATATATATATTTTTTATTTTTACATTTTTCAGAAAACATTTTTGTCAATTCATTTTCAGGGTTCATCAGAAATGTTTTGAAATTTCAATTGATTTCGGTGTTGCAGAACGTCGTGCACCAGAAGGAAAGTCAAACATTTGTTTGAGAATTGTACTTTACTTTACGTTATAGCGCAATAGTTTGTGACCCTTTTTTTTTTTCTCTCAACCCTCTCAACAAATGCTTCATATATTTGAAAAAAAGAAAATAAAACAAATGAAAACTAACAAACTTTCTCGAAATGCCAATTAACATTTTGAACTAAACAATGAAAAATGATAACTGGTGAGCACAGCAGGTACTAAAAAACGGACACCAGTACAAGGCTATGCTTTAATTACATCTTAAAAAAAAATTCAATTTTTTTAATAGCTTTGGTAGCAGTAAGTTAACGACTGATGCAATTCTGATGTTCCGATGTTGAGTTTACGCCACAAAGACACGACATTTTCCTGCGTCAGCGTCACGGTCTGATCGGGGGGGGGGCCGATTTTAGGAATTGTGACAAGCCGTTTGGCGAAGGGGGAGGGGCTGCCGCCGCCGTCAGCTTCGCATGCATTTGCATTTCCTTATTAGCGTGCACGCGCCGTGCACTTTTTAAACCAAGATGACTCAGCGGCTCTGCGCTGTGCCGTTGCGTTGCGGTTGCCATGGAGATGCGCGCACATGCACTAATGGAAAAACACTGTTGGGACCCTGAAGACTTCTTTGGACTGGAACAAACACATTCCTCGATGACTTCCAGGTAGTCCTTCGCCAAGCTCTTTTGTTGTTGTTGTTGTTTCCCAGCACTTTTCAGGACGAGTGTGACTCGAGGTGACTTTGCAACAATTCCGTTTCAACACTCACTTGTATCGCAAATGCGGACAAATGGAAATGCAAATGAATCCATTCCAGTCGCAGAAACTCACCCAAAACATTTTTTTTGTTTGCTCATCAAACAGCTGCAGATCATTCAGAAGTCTGCAGCTCGAGTTATGACCAGTCCGAAAGGCATCAACACTGGCTCCCAGTCTGACAAAAAGTGCACGGAGCTCCCAGGCCCGGCGGCATATTTTATAGTTCATTGAAAACAAACATTCTCTTGAGTAAGTTTACGACGGCAAATAGTTTGCGATCAGCGGCGAGTTGTAGTGGACTGAGGTTTCTTCAAATTTCGGCCAAGTCTGTTGCCTTACTTCTACCTCTGCTCACGGGACCTCTCCCGTAGTGCGTGTGACTTGAGGTGAAAAAGCAAACAGGCAGCTTACTGCTGATCGGCTGCTACAAGGAACCAATCAGATCGTACTGTGGGCGGGACAATCAGCTTCTGCAGGCAGGACCACCAGCACAGCAAAGAGAGAGAAGTGCGCTGCAGCGAGACAAAATAAAGTAGCGTTTCATTTATCGGCATTGAAAGTAAAAAAAAAATAAAAGATGGTAGATGCTGATAATCGGTAAAATGACAAATATCGGCCTCGATAATCGGCCCGGCTGATAATCGGTCTATCACTAGTCTGTCAATACTTTTAAATGTAGCGCCGTGCCGTGGTTGAAATGAAATTGCATGATAATGACAGATATTTTTTTTTTTGGGGGGGTGAGGTGGGGGGGGTGAAGGGAGTAAACGTGACCCGGGAGCCATGAAGAAGCGCTTATATGGCGCTGAATAATGCAAGCGCTGATTAAAAAGTGATAAGCGCGCTGTGCATTAATACGTCCTTATTACGAGGAGCTCATTCATTATTCCAACAATGTCATCTCGCTGACGCGTTCACAAGTCGAAGGAGAAGTTGGGGAACTTGAAGTCTTTCATCAGCTTGTATGCGCTTGAAATTGGATTCGCATGCTGACCATATTTTCCATCGGACTGACATAAACACGAACCGACTCGTGATGGCAAACAAACACAATACATTTGGATGAAGAGCCACATGCTGCTTCAGCCAGTTTTTTGACTCGACGTTTGGAGGTGGAGCCAACATAAAAACCAGAGAGGTGTCGATGACGCTTTTGCTCAACAATGAATCAAACAAATATTTCATAAATTTATATGTAGTTGTTTTGTTTTTTTCATTATTATTTCTTCATTGTATGTTATTTTACGATCAATTTACAGATTATTTTTTTAGTTTTTAGGGGAGAACAAAAAATAAAATCATAAATTCTTATTTCTTCATTGATTTAATTATGGCATTAAAATAAATTAAGCCATTATTTAATGCAAAAATTGTTATGGTTGTATGTGAAGTGGTTTCTTTTCATTTTTTTTTTTAAATCATTTCTTCTCATTTTTAATTGCACAGTATCACTCCAAAATATTTTCATGATAATTGTTTCATCAATTACTTCATGAATTACAGTTTAAAAAAAAAGTTTTTACATGCGTGAACTTATTTCATTTGCCCAGTAATTCTTACTTTATAATTTAAATGAAATCAATTAACTGTCATTTAAAGAGCTTTTATTAATGAATCAACAAAGATTTTTTGAATTTTGTTTCGACTTTTACTTTTATTTCATTACATGAACAAAATTCCCAATTCTTGCTTTAATGCTCCGTTCGTTGATTATTCAGTAAGTGTAAAAAATGTTTTTAAAAAAATGAACAAAGGTGAGAAAAGTGAAGGAATTGTTCTTTTTGTTGACTTCATCTTCCCTGCAGCAGTAAAACGTTGAGCGCAATTGCGTTTGCGTGCCTGTTTCAATGCGCTTCTTTGAGCGTTTTTGTTTTTTGGGTTTTTTTTCTCCCGACGGCATCGCGGTGTCAGCGTCTATTTGCGGCACAGCGGTAAGCCCCGCTTCTGACAGACTACAAAACATTTTTGGGATTATTTTGGTAAATAATCGCATTGAGTTGATCTCAGGTTACGCTCTTGCCTTGAGAAAGTGGGAAAATGTTTTTTGAGTTTGGGTATAGGGGTTTTAAATAAATAAATAAATAAATATATATATGTTTGTGTATGTTTATTTATAAGTTTAGATTTTTTTATAACCACGGGTCGAACTGTGGCCATCATAAATATGTTTGCATGTGAGATGTTTTCATCTAATGTGTCCCATTTGATCCAATCCAATTTGAATTATTTGGTGCATTTCACAGCGGCTGAAGTTGTGACAAAGCGCTTTCCATGACGCACAATATATTCTTTCATTGTTATCGTACGCTAAAATCTACGAAAAAGGCAAAAAAACACAAGTTTGTTTTGTTTTGCAAAATGGGTCAAGTTTCTGGCCACTCTGTCAATCGTATTTATTTGGGCTGAACGATTTATCGTTTTGGGACCGAAATTGTGATCTGAGACAAAGCGATTTCGAGATCGTCAAAGTTGCGCGTTTTTTGTTGTTGTTTTTTTTTTTTTAAGGGCTCTTGTGCCCCACACTCACGAAGCAGAGCGAGTCACGCTAACCACCAAAAAAGATTTTCATCATCCAGCTTGATCTCTATTCATAAGCCTTTCCTGAAATTTTGTTCAGAGTTTTTTTGCCATCAAACTGTGTTCCTCCGTTTCATCAACATCGGAGGAGAAAAAGTACACGCTTCATCATTTAGCCTGTCGATGTGCCGTTTAACATTTCCATTTGCCGTCTTTAGCTTGTCACATTTCCCGTGAAAATTGATTTTTTTTTCCCTCAGGTCAACAAAGTCAGCAATTAAAATAGTGACAAGGTGGGCCTTCGAAGCCGGAGGGGGTGCAGCCGACAATTAGCGGGGTTCAAAGTTTTCGATGGGTGCGCACGCTAACCTTGACACAGGCTAACAGATAAAACCTCGGTAACGCCACATCATTAGCGCGTTATCGCGATGCCGCGGCACAGACATCTACACCGCATTAATTAGCGATTAGCAGCTAATTAACGGCGGTGGTTGGCAAGAGATAAAAAAATTGACTTTGATGTCGCAAACACTGCCTCTGGCCAATGTTTGATTGTGACGTGGGCAGACAGATTCCTCGATGCCGCGCCGGTTTTTAGGTTTACCTCGGCTTCGTATGATGACGACGATGATGATGATCCTGCGTTTTTGACAGATTCACTCATGACCAAATTCATCAGACACCAAAGGCTCAAACTTTTTTTTTTTTTTACCTCTGTGAAGCAGTTTTGTGAATCAGTGACTCCATTTGAGGAGCAATTTTGAAATTTTGTGGCGCAAGTTATGATTTATTGACTTTTTTAAAATCAGGATGTGTTCCCCTCCTGTCCTGTAAGTGGCAGTAATGAGCGTTACAAAATGGCTGCCAGCGCTCATGCACATCTTAAGAATAACTAGGACTGCAACTCATCATTATTTTTGATAAATTGATTAATATATATATATATATATATATATATATATTTTTTTTTTTTACATTTCCATCTCTTTATTCAAAAACTGGACAGGATTTGAAATTTTACAAAAATCAGTCTGGCTTCAAGGAGGACTAATAAAATCAAGCAATTATTTTGTTGAGGATGAAATTCCAAGAATTTGGATACTTTTAAGCGAAACAATGTCTCCAAATAGTTTTTGATGAATTTGATAATTGATTGATCAATTAATTATCGCAACTGTCAAAATAACTTCCAATCTCAAGTTGCTGGCCTACTTGGCCCTGATGCAAGCAGACCGTAACAGCCTTACAATTACATTTAAAAAAATTCTTCAATGATGTTTTCCTGGAAGCGGAGCTAATGTACGTTACAAAATGGCTGCCACGCATCATTTTTGGTCTTTTTTTCCAAATATACTACATTTGGGATTTTGGGGGGGTTGGAATCTCTACTCCATGTTTCACCTATTGTTTTTTTGTGCTCTGGTCAAAGCCATGTCTAATATAAACATAATGCTTTAGCGCCGACCATTATTGAAGTGTGGGCAAGAACTCCAACGAGTCATGCCATCGCCTTGTCTAATCGAAAGAAAGTGCTTTGCTGCCATCATGAGGCATTTATAGGCAATTACAAATTCAAATTTGGGCTGGCTACAAACACACACACGTACACACACAGAGAAAAAAAATGCCAAGATGTGAACACAAAACTTTCAAATGAATTGAAACACTTTGTTTCCGGCTGTTCTGTCCATTGTTGGGGTCATTTTGGGCCGGGTTCTGCGTCGCCACATTTTGAATCCGTTTCACTGGCAGGTCTCGCCTTTGCAGCCGGAGGCGTCGTTTTAACGAGCGAGGGGAGGGCGCCGGCGGCGGCGCCGGTGAGGTGGGGGGGCAGCGTTGGGCAAGCTGAGCCAAAACGGCCCCAGCAGAGGAAGATGGACTCGGACACAAACGACCGCGCTCCGTTGTCAGAAGCAATCGGCGGATTCGTCTGCAGATTTGTGGGCTTCGAACACCAAGAGGGGGGTAAAAAAAAAAAAAAAAAAGCTCCTCTGCGTGTCCGAGCATACTGAAGGCGTCTGTGTCTGCCTTTTTGTTGTCCGAATTGAAAAAAATAAATAAATAAATAAAATATTCAAGTAATGTTGGAATAAACACGCACACCCGCCAAAATGGTCTCCAAAAAGCTTCAAATAGACTTGGCGACGTTTGTGCCTGCACGATAGCCGACCAGCGCACTCAAATGGAAATGTAGCCATGGTGCAGCAGCATGTGGCTCATTTTTCCACCACGTGCATCACTCTCAAGAACGAAAATGAATAAATCCCAATTTGGTGTAGCAGCATCCCAATCGTTGTATGTTTGCCACCACCATGTGGCTCAATCTTCGGAAAATTTTTCAACAGCAGCTCCTGCGTTAGTCCTGACAGCCATATTAGCCAATCAGAAGCCCTCCGCCTTTGCCAAGGCCAGACAATCATTCAGTCGCACTCAGTTTGGTTAACATTCTATTTTTTTTTCATTTAAGTCAGGAAACATTCCCCTCCAGTCCTCACGGTGGCGCTAACACGCAACAGAAACTGGGCACAGAGGAGCCAAACCGGTTTCAAATAAAACTTTTCCAGTGGACTTTGATGTTGCATAAAATGTTACAACGTCGCCCTGTAAGCTAAGGCGTGCTCGCACAGTGTGGTGAAAAAGTTAGCAAATCACGAGCTTGAAGGAAGTCATTGATGGAAAAGACACAACGACAAGTAGAAAGCCACTCAGTGAATGCCAGACAATCTGATTGATGCATTTCCTTCAAAAAAAAAAAAAAACTACTGGTAGACAAAATCTTAGCCAATCAGAAGCCAGAAGAAAGCCTTTTCCGGAAAAGCCACACTCACCGAGGCTGACCGCCTGACTTCCTCTCGATGGTGGAAATGCGCATTACATAAATATCTTAAATATCTTCAAACTGCTACACACGACATTTCCCCCCCCCATCTGCTTGGATTGCAGAATCAAAGCAAGTAGAAAATACGAACGCTGGTTTGTTAGCATACGTGTCTTATTGAAAGCAAATGAAATGTTTCCCCTTGAAGGCAAGCACTTTGAATATACTTGAAAACACAGCAAAGAGAGAAGGCGAGGAAGTGTGTGTGTGTGTGTGTGTGTGTGTGTGGAACATAAGCCTGGGGCTGAATCGCTCCCCTTGCAGCTCTTCATAATCATCCAGCCTGTTGCCAGTAAATATTGTATAAGAGTTTTTCACAATTTATTCTCACAGTTTGCCGTAAAGCAAACTTTGCTGCCCACAATGCACCGTTTGTCTTCGTTAGCCACCAGCTAGCCACCTGCACTCCCCACAGCCGCTGTCTGGTTTTTTTTTGTGCTAATTACTTGACTGGATAAAAAAAAAAAAAAAAGTTTTTCTCCCACACATCACCACTCAAGGCACAATCTTAACTCCAGTGGGAAAACTAACTGAATAAATTAATTGAATTTACAGTTTTTACAACTTGTAAACTTGTAAGCCCCGCCCATTCAGTCCGATAGGCTAAATAGTGAGCGCGTATGCGTCTAAAATACATAATATACCTACGGTAAAGGCAACGGTAAACAAAAGTCTTAACAAAAGATTTATACTCATGAGCTTACCGAAAATCAAACTTTGCCGCCCACACGTGGCGCTTGTTTTGCTAGCCACCTGCTAGCGGCACGACCCACATTCTTCCACCTGTTTCGTGCTAATTACTGTGCATAAACTGAACAAAAAAATGCCTTTTTTCACACTCATACATATTTACTCAGGACGCAATCTTGACTAGAGTGAAAAACTAACCGAATAAACGAATTACTGTCCATATCCTTATTTTCGACACACTTTTATTTTTGCGCCATGTACAGCACTTTGTATACGATGATTGTCTTATCATGCTCTAGAAATAAAGTTTCGTTGAGTTGAGTTGCGAAACGCAAACTTGACACAAGACTTATATTCACAAGTTGCGGGCCGTGCATTTCATACGTAGGCTTTCAGCGAAGTCGTACATAGTCCGACTTGAATAAATCCCCCTCATATTGCCATCATTTATGACAACACGGCTGGCCAAATAAAATACAGAAAGACACTTACCCAGTACTGAGTGAGTGTTGTACGACCTAGCTTCTCTTGAAAGGTCCGTCTTAAAAATGGCCTCGCAAGTGTATCTGCAATTAAATCCACACGTTTCCCTCCTTCGGCCATTGTGGATTGAAAAAACAAGAATAGATTTTAGATTTTCAAACGGTCGCCAGTTACGACTTTCGGGCGAGTTGATTCCACGTAGCGAGTGAGCATCCAAACACTAAACACGTTCATTACATTCAACAAAGCTTACTATCAGTAAGTCGCGATCTGATTGGCTATCGCAACTGTTTAGCAACTCTAAAAGCCTCCGTGAGACACAGAACAGACGCCCGCACGATTGTAGGTGAAGGCCTCGGACGAATAGTGCGTGCCGCTGGTATTATGAAATCTGCCTGGCAACACGAGCTCTGTGAATTCTGATTGAATAAAAACTCTCACCTAAAAATACAACACCGGGATATAATATGACATCAATGTGAAGAATATGATCATGATTTCTTGATTATGTTAGGCCAACAGAGAAGGGCTTGACCGCCCACCACTGATATTCACAAGTTTACCGACACAAGTTAGCCAACAGCGAGCCACCTGCTAGCTGCATTACCCACATTCTCTACCGCTTTTGTGCTGATTACCGATCAAAAATTAAATTAAAAAAAAATGTAATTTTTCACTCACACATATTTGCTCAAGCCGCATTCTTAACAAGAGTGGAAAAACTCACCTAATAAACGAATTAACTCGAAGTCTCTATGCTCAAAAAGTCACTTGGGCGCGTTTGAACCTTCACTCGCTCCTTCGCTCCAATTTGTTGACACGTATTCAAACATGACACTGATTCGCCGATAACAGTGATTGACACGTGTTTAGCCAATAAACAAGCAGAACACCGACACGAGCTGTTCAAAGACCACTCGAGCGTGGGAAAGCTTAATGTCCTGTGAAAAAGTTTGTACGTTGCGCCGCAGTCTTGTTTTTATAATAGTCACGGCGTATAGTTTAATAGAAGAGTGTATATTGTACAGAAAGGAATTCCATTAACAAGCGTGATTTATCCAATAAACATAACACTAGCGTGAGGCATTCAGAGTCATTCCAGCGTGGGAAATATGACCACATAAAAAAATAAAAATATGTTTGTTTATAGCGGTGCAAAATGGACCATCATTTAATATAACAGTTTATATTCCCATTTTAACCGAAAGGAAATGTATTTATGTTGTATTTTTTCCAAGCGAAGTCGACGTTTTAAAGGCAACGGTGCAGCAAACTCGCAGCCGCAGTAGACAAATGATGTTTATGCCCTGACAGGACAATTGCTCTTTTGCCGTTTTTTGTACCACAAGAAAAACAAAAAACAAATTCAGTGTATGAACCCGAATTTCAGCAAGAGAAACTTGAACGTGCGATGCATCTGCTGCCGTGGAACCAAATGATGCCACAGAGGTTCGCGGGGGTGACAAATGTTTTCAATTTATGGCGAGAAAGAGGGTCAGAGCAGCCCAGATTCTTCATCAGAGCTTATCTATGAGGTTGGAGGGGGAAAACCCATAGAAATTTATATATTAAAAAACACTATTTAAAGTTTGCAAAGTCAAGGTTGTTGAGGTTTACAAAGCTGAATTTTTTTTCTCCCCCCCCCCTGCATTGCTTTGGTCAAACAAACCTCAAGAGGTCTACTTATGTGGCCTTGCAGTGTCCAAATCAAAGAGCCGCCAGCCCGTGCGTAAGTGAATGTGGTTTGTGTGTCATCACAATTTCTTTTCTTTTTTTTTATTGTGTGACCAGCGCTGATGAAATATTGAGCAGGTGGGGGAATTGTCTCTCTGCTTCCGCTGGAGAGAAGACCGTATGTGTCATCTGTGGGCAAGCGTTAATTTCACGTCGAAGTAGAACGGGAGGTTCTCCACGCAAGTCGTCGTTTGGCCCAATTATGCGCCTCAGAATGACGTCTGCGGGGAATACGAGCTGAGACGGGAAGCCGCAGAGAGGGGCTCTTATGACCACGCCATGTCGCTTTCTACCGAGCAGAATTTGGGCCGCACTGAAAAGACAAAACAAAAAAAAAGAAATTTGGAGAAATAAAATCGGAATTTTACTAAAGTTGTATAAGTTGGACAGTAATTTTTTTTTTTCAAATTAATTTCCCCCTCAATTACGAGATGCCAGTTTTGGTTAATTTTGTATTATTTAATGACTAAACTAAACTAAATAGTTCATTTTGTGATGATTGGAAGTTTTTAATCTGATCAGGTGGCCATGCCATGCGGGATGCCACAAGGGTCCCTCCTTGGACCCCTTTTGTATATTTTACCTTCGGGTCAAATACTTCCCAATGCCAATGTTGGTTATCATGCCTATGCAGATGACACACATCTCGATTGATCTGCGCCCACACATGAGAACGGTTCAACAGACGTGCTGTGTCACCGTCTAAAGCAAATCAATAACGGGATAAACAAAAATGTCCATCAACTAAACCAAAAAAAATATTAAAAGTTGTTTTTTGGCAATGAAGAAACTAGGCCTGCTCTTCGTAAACACTTGGGGTCATTTTCTTTAAAAAAAACAAAAAAACAACATAAAACAAGTCTGCAATTTTGGTGTGCTGACTTTCAGCAGTCCTATCATATCACTGAAAAAGCCTTTTAGCAACTGAAAGGAAAAACGTCACCATGCTTTTATCGTCAGTAGACTTGATTGTTGTAATTGGGACATTTTCCCATTTTTTTGTAAACACGGTATATAAGTAACCTCATCAACAAGTGGCATTTAAACAGGGGTGTGTAGACTTTTCAAATCCACTGTATAGTTGAAGAAAATGCACTTTTTCTCATGTCAGTTTGAGGAAAACCGTCAATACATTTGGGCTCAAAAAATTCGAATGTCATGAGGATTTTTTTTTTTAAATAAATGGATTTGCTTGACAAACAACATTTCTTTCCACAATCACATTCGTGCAAGTTGTTTTGCTCTCGCCTTGCACGACCCGAACCAATCAAACATCGCCTTGTGTTTGTCCCTCCACATGCCAACAACACTTCTTTTTTTTTTTTTTCCCCTTCTCCTCTGCAGCATCGATTATTTCAGCCACTTGTGCAGCCTGTAAAAGACAGCACCGGAATGTTATCACTTGACTGCGGATGAAATATTGATTAGGGGGGAAAAGCTGCGTGCACGTAACACGGCAACAAAACAAGCCCAGCAAGAAAAACAAAGCAAAAAAATAAATAAATAAATAAGAGAAGCGCTTCATGAGGCACGTAACATCCAGTGAAAGCTGAAAGAGCGTCCCGTGAACCATCCTGCCCGCCAGAACAAAAACAAACTTTGCACACTTCAAACGAGGCGACGCAATCGTGCCAGATTGATTTTAGACCGATTCATCGAAAAAAAAAAGGGTTGTAGATTTTTCTCTCTCGTCAATTGAAACAAAAAACGTCAGTTATGTGACATTTAGGTTTCAAATGAGGGTTTCATAGTCCTGTTAGGGTTTCAAATTAGGGTTGTAAACGACAGTTTGGACTTTCAAAGTAGGGTTTCACATTTGAGTGAGTTTCCAATTAGGGTTTCAAATTAGGGTGTTAAACTAGGGATCGAGTTTCAAAGTAGGGTTGGAAACGACAGTTTTAATTTTCAAAGAGGGGTTTCATACTAGGGTTAGGGTTTCAAACTACAGTAACGGTTTCCAATTAGGTTTTCAAATTAGAGTTAGGACTTCAAAGTAGGGTTTTAAACTAGCGTTACAGTGACGGTTTCAAATTAGGGTTAGGGTTTATATTTGACTAAATTTGCAGCTGGTTGGCAAGTCATTTTGTGATTTTTTTTATTTTAAATGTTTACCTTTTTAATTTATTTTGTATTTATTTTCCCATTTTTAATTGTTTAAAAATTGCATACAACCGTAATTGTATTTTTTTTGCATTTGTTTACTTTTGTTTCTTTGATTGAATTGTTTTTTTTTTCATTTTGGTTATCTTTAATCCGTAATGGACATTTGATTTTAAAAAAAAGTTGACAAATTATTTGAATTGACTTTATTTAATCGATGAATGAATTTTTTAATTGAAAATTATTTCAATTAAAAGGAACATTTTTCTTTTTTGTTTTAGTTTATTTTTTTTCACAGAATTTTTTTTCATTTGGGCTACCTTCCTTATTTAAATTCTTCGCACTCGACTGGTTATCATTTTCAAAACGAGCATTTTTTTTTGCCAAGCCAACAGTTTATTTTCAAGGCATGCAAGCAAAAAAAGTGAGGGGGGGGGTAAAAAACAAAAAAAAAGAAGGTAGCCGTGGATGTCAAAGTGTTCTCACAGCAACTTTGATGAATCAAGTCAATTATTCATTAAGCTGCTGCGTCACCTCCACTTGTGGCGGAATACTAATCGGCATCGCGGAGCGTCGCCTGGCATGAACTCTTATCTTATTTTAACCCGCCGCTCGCTGTACGCGCTCTGCCAAGCCTTCCAAGATTTCACGCCACCTTGGACGCAGCAAATTTCTCAGCTGGGGCGGGGGCGGGGGCCGAGGGGGGGGGGGGGGGGGTCGGCGCAGGTCATTTCAAGCCGCCCGGCGTCCCTCGCGTCTTTAATTACAAACACTTATTAGGAGTAAACAAGTTGAAAGGAAAAAAAAAAGAAATGATGACAAACGATAATGTTTTGTCACATTAAAGCTATTAATTATCTTCTTTTTTTCCTTTTTAATGACAGCGCTCTTGGTAATAATTCCCTAAATACTGGAAACCACGGACAGAAAATGAATGAGTTCAAGTCGATATCTCAGCTTTCACGTAAGGGAATTGTCACTTTCACTGTTTTGTTGCTGTGATGGTTTGTATGTCCATTGGCGAGCGGGAGTAGGCGTCCGGTTGTCCACTAGGTGGCGACCACGCGCATCCACCTCGGTGGGGGACATTCCGAGGCGCTCATCCTCGCGGCCACAAAGACATTTTTTTATTTTTATTTTGAGCAACATTTGTCTTTGAGAAGGACGGGTAGCATAACAAACGATGGGACTCGTCATTGCCGCGCCAAACTGAAGTGAACTGTCAAACTAAAAGTACAATGAAGAGAACGGCACGTGCATTTAAAACAACCGCACCGGTTTGGACCAGGAAATGTGCTAGCTTAATGCTGACACGCAACGCAAAACATCCTAGCGATGCTAACCATGTTATAACACCTCAAGCTACGGATATTTGAACACAAACGGTGCAGCAACATGCAACGGAGGGGATTATAAGAATGCACTCAGGCATATATTCTTTATCCGACGGCGCACAGAGGAGCAGCCATCATCTCCAAATATGTTCATGTCTGCTTTATATACCGATAATTCATTTTTAGATATAACGTCAAGCTGCTCTTAGCTTGTTTATGAAAATGTTAAAGCTACGAACATCAATTGCGATTTTTTTTTTTTTTTTTTTGCTTGTGAAGCTCCAAATCTGTGACACGGACGCTCCATGGACTTAGCCTCCTGATTTGTTTCGATTTCCTCGTTGAACGCTAACTTCAGATGTAATCTACAGGGCAGCCTTCAAATATGACCGAATATTTCAGCGTCAATAATTCACAACCTGACTTTTTTTTTTTTTGTTGGGGAAAAACTCATTCCTGAAGCGGCAAAGGTTTGCGCACATTTGTACGATGTTGCATTTTTTCTTGGGGCCATCAAATTTTGAACACGTTAAAAAATTTGACAAAAAAACCCAAAAAGAAACGTCTTTGCGATCTTGAACGAGCACTGACGACGAACAAGATTCGGATGGTGCGCGCCGCTTGCGATACGACCTTCAAAGTGAAGCAAGCAAATTATTGCAAACGCTCTGAAGATAAAATAAAGTTGCAAACGATCCTTTCAGTTTAACCTGAAACTTTGAAACCATTTTTCAAGGTTGCGATGAACTCAGATTTGGGCGCTAACACAAAGAAATACGTACAAATTTTCAGTTGCACTGAAAGAATTATTTCAACGAAAATATTCGGTGCGACGGATGACTTGAAATCTTCCAATGTTTCATTTCTGTTCCGAGTGTACCCAAAAGTTCCAATCTTCATGTGAATCAGCAGCCGTCAGTCTTCACGGCGCACTCCCACAAAGAGCGAGCGGTGCGCCGACGTGCGAGCTAAACGTGTTTGTCAGGCGCTAAGCGCTTTTCACAGCGGCTGCCAATTCTGGAGGTGTTCTCCACTTCACCGAGACGCTCAATCAGGAAGCTCGTCAACGCCGCCGGTCGCCGTTCAGCCGAGGACGACGGCGCCCCCCCGGCCAGCCGCTCGCGTCACGTTTTACGGCCCGACCCGATGATCCGATTATTGAGCCGTGAGTCAGCGCTACGTGACGACGTTATTAAAGGACACGACACGCTCAGTAAAACAGGAAAGCGATGAAGCCGATCAATCGGCTGCCCTCCGTGCAGACGAGCGACAATCCAGAGGAAAATTGCGCCCGGCGGCGCAGAAGGTGGAGCGACCTTTGAACTCTGATTCCCATGGACCCATTTGTGGGAAGGAAAAATCAATAGTTGTGTGGAAACAAGAATGACGCTGGGTTCAAAGATGGATGACAATTGGCAAATTGCACACGGTGATGCGGTTTGAGATTGGTTCTGGAAATGGAGTGGGATCAAATTTCATGGAATGGAAATGCAGCGGAACAGAAATAAACTTCACTTAGGATTTACACACTCTGTCCAAAATACATTAAAAAAAAATCTAATTAAAAAAAAAAAATTTTGATTTTTGCTGCTATCAAACGGACTAATATTAACTCATTCACTTGTAGGCCAGGTGAAAAGAATGCAGTTTTTGACGTCTATATCCGTCAATGGCAGTGAATGAGTTAATTAGCTAGCCGATGATTTGTTCAGGCCCCAAAAATATATCGAGTGAAGACCAGAGGTACTGATAACTTCTTTTTCTTCCGTCCTGATAGCAAAAAGAGCGACCAGTTGCATACACGCTCCTCAAATTGCAAATTTGCTCCAATTATTTGTGGGTAAATCTCACCCTTGTTGCGCAAGCTAGCTTGTCTCGCCACATTTCTGACCTCCAATCATACGGTACTAAATTACAGCTTTAAAAAAAAAAAAAAAAAAACTTTTAAATGTTACACTCCCACAACGAGATCATAAAATCCTCTTTTTGTAAAAACGTCGACTGGGATGACGCCACACCGAAAGTCCCACCCGAGGCCCCGCCCCCTATGATGTCACAACTGATTGACCAATGGGCGGGATTTAGGGGAGGGGCTTAGGGCGGCACCTTTGACGATGTCATGCCAAAAATAACGTCACAGGGAACGGGACTTCCGGTGTGACATCAAGGATAGCGGTGCTCGAGGACCGCAATTACCTCGCCGTGATTTTGACTCACATCTCACCTAATTAGTCGAAGCTAAGCGTAAAACGACTCGGGGGCGACCCTCGGGGGCAAGCCCGTGCCAAAACGTCGCAAATGAAACATCTCGGAACGTTCGTTCCTACCTGGCAGGCTGGAAGCGTCGCAGCTGACATTTTGATGTTCGCGCGTGATCCCGCCGCTCGCCGGCGCTTTAATGCAACAATCGATGAGCGGCTTAATCACTCGCACTCTAATTTGTTTGTCGCCATCGATCGGCGCGGCCGTCCGTCTCGCTTTGCGGCGGCCGTCAATCGCGAGAGGCGAGCGACCCGCTGACGTTATTACACAGCTGTCAAATGTTACTACCGGAGGGATATTAACGACCACTCAAACGGCGACCAATCATCTGGCGTTCAAAGCGAATGGATTTGGCGTGCCAACGTGGCGGGTTAGCGGTCGAGATTCGTCAGAAAAGGGAAACAGCGACGACGACTTCAGTTTTGGTCGTTGTTGGGCTCAGGGAAAGAGTCAAAAATAGTTCGAGAAAACGATTTCAATATGGAATATAATCTTACCCGTGTTTTATGACCTTTGACTTGATTTTTTTTTCTCGATCGTAAATATCGGAAGAAAAAAATATTTAAAAAATTCTCCCCAAAAACATTTTTTTTAATTTAAATTATTTTCACAAGATTACTAGATTTTTCTCCCCCCCAAATTTTTTTTTTTGCCTCAAATAAGTACAGCCTAATTGTGGTATTTTAATTTTATCATTGTTTTCTCGTACAAATTTAACTTCATTCATTGGTAAATATTTTTTTCACCAACAATATTAGTTTGAAATATGGCTTTACTCAGCTACTATATAAAAAAAAAATCATGACTGTTTTTTTGAAAGCATATTCTTCATTAAAATGACATGACTTTATGGTCTTAGCGTCTTAAAAAAACAACTTTAGTAACTTTATTCTTTCAAAACCTATTCATGATTACCAAACATAGTTTGTTTCCTCAAAACATTTTTAGTATAGCAATATCTTTTTTTAAAATTGTATAATCACTTTCTTTCCAAAACATAAAAAAAAGATTCCTCCCCGAAAATGTGTTTATTTCCATCTTTCCGCAAAGAAATACACATTTTAAAAAAATAGCACAAATTCCAATTACTCCCGCCCCCTAAAAGGAGCTTATTAACTTGAAGACGTATGACTCTTTGTCCAACATTTTTTTTTTCTTGAGCTATGACGGCGCCGTGAGGAACAATAATCACACGTGTAATAAGTCCCACAAGAGTCCATTTTTCTCAATGACAGCTCAAGCGGCGTGAAAATGCCGCCTCAGCACTGGGAACCCCCCAGGCCATAATATACGCTCCTTGCCAACAGACGTTTATTTCCTCTCGCACCTCAGTGCATATATTTGCGCTCCACGTGGCCGCCAGCGCGCCAACTTGAAGATAATCGCTCCCAACATCGGCAGCGTTTGAAAAGTCTCACGCGGCTCGTGGAAAGAAACCAACCGAGCGACCGACTGACGAACGCCATCCATCAACTCGCTGAGGCGACAAAGCCCACTTTCATTTCATCCACGTCAAACGTTGGCCTCCTCCAGTGGTGGGCCGTCAAGGCCTTCTTGCTGGCCTAACATCATCAAGAAATCACCATCATATTCTTCACATTGACGTCAGATCATATTCGAGTGTTGAATTTTTAGGTGGGAGTTTTTTATCCAATCAGAATTCAGCGAGCTTGTGTTGCCAGGCAGATTTCACGATACCAGTAGCACGCACTATTTGTCGAATCGTTTGGACATCTGTTCTGTCAGAATTCGGGGGTTTTACCGTTGATAGACAGTTGCGATAGCCAATCAGATCGCGAGTTAGTTCCAGTGAGCCTTCTCGCTGGCCTTACATTGAAGGTGATGAACGCGCTTTGTGATTGGTTACTCACTCAGCACACCCGAAAATCTAAAATCTATTCTTGCTTTTATAAACCACAATGGCCGAAGGAGGGAATTTTATTGCAGATACACTTGCGAGGACATTTTCAAGACGGTTTAACAATTGAGCGGTAACGGAATGCGTTTTTTTTTTCACTTTCTCTTCCTTACGTTCCATTCTGCTCGCTAGCTAATATGTTTCATTCATATTCATTTACCGGAAAAAAAATGTGGAGAAACTCAAAGAGCAAAATCACGGCTAGCCCGATGGAGCTGAATCCGTTTTGTGAGAACGCTACGTTTCAAACGACGATCCCCCAACGTGACGTTTAACGTTCATAACGTTTCATGTCACGATATTTCCTTCTTTCAAACAAGTTTCCTTTCCTTCGTTACCTCCGATACACTATTTTCTTCCCGTGTACGGCTAACTAACGTATCGTCGCTATATTGCGATATCGTCCCAAATCAGACGCCAGAATGATCGTATGGTCAGCAAATTTGTGACTTCGCACTTGTCGTTTTGTCTTCTCATCTTTTTTCCTTTCTCAGTTCCCATCGCTTCGCAGTTTCCCTCCAGTACGTCGACGATTGCGATGTATTGCGATAAGGTGAGCGGCTGAAATCTACGACAAAAATGATAACCCGGTCAGCTCAGCTGCAATTTGGAAGTTCGTGTTCATTATCAACCACATTTTTGCCCCTTCGCTGACAGAAATCATTGAAATCACTTTGTCGTCCTGTTTTGTGAATAACGATGTTCGTCTTTAAATCGGATTCCTCAATGAAATGAAAAAAAAAAAAAATTGAATGGCCAGATTGAAATCATCTTTAATTGCTGCCCAAATGGCGCGACCGTGATCACATATTCGCAAGAAATCTGGCGCACTTGTCCGCTGCCTTTCCAGCAATTTCTCGTCACTTGTTTGTTCTTCCTTTCTGACAGTAAAAATAAGAAAGTGT
Source organism: Idiotropiscis lumnitzeri (assembly GCF_059441095.1). Classification (NCBI taxonomy): domain Eukaryota; kingdom Metazoa; phylum Chordata; class Actinopteri; order Syngnathiformes; family Syngnathidae; genus Idiotropiscis; species Idiotropiscis lumnitzeri. The sequence goes on from NC_142391.1 coordinate 1,718,255, forward strand.
CAGCGCACGAAAAATGAAAAAAAAAAAAGCTTGTTTTTCTCTGAGCCTCCAGGCAGAATTCTGATGTTGAACTTGCACTGATTGTCCTCCTTCTTCTTTTTTTTTTCAATTATGCAGACTCTAGCAGGGAATTAGAGTGGTAATCTGGTTCTAATCCCCAAACAAACACATCGATGACCTCCATTTCCAGCCCGGCTCTGCGCCGCCGACTCCTTTCAGCGCCGCTGCTTTCCTTCAGAAGCACTTTCATTCTGCTTCAATGTTTTTTTTTTTTTTAATACTTGGAATTTGTTCCACCTGCTGCTGCTGCGAGTGTTTCACTCAAAGACACCTTTCAGAGCAAGTAGGAAATAACACCAAAAAATGCCCTCAATGACTATTTATGAACACAAAATAGCGCCTTGATTTTTGGAGGAGGAGGAAAATGTTTGGAGATGAGATTGTGAAGCGCAAACGCACGGAACGCAGAAGGCCACGTTGAAATTGGGAGCACGCGCAGAATTTTTCAAGAAAAGAAAAAAAAAAAGATGAAATTGCATAACGTACAATTTTTTTGAATCTGTCATAATATAACAAATTCTCTCGATCCGGATACAGAAAATTGTGAGACGAGACGGCGGAGGTCATCCAAGCGGGAATGACGAGTTGCTGACACGGCGAGAAGCGTCCGGACGAGCTAACGCGCTAACGAGGTCCGACACGCGTCGCAATGCTGACGCCGTCGTCCGAGACGTCACGCAGGCAACTTGCCTCGTCATGATCATGTGACACTGCCGAGATTCATGAGTGAGCAAAACCAGCTCGTCACATGACGCGGCCATAAAGACAAACGCTTCCTCCACATTTGGTCTGATTGCGACCAAACTCGCCCCGAGACGGATGACGCCGTTTTGAGTTTTCGCCGTTGCATGCGGACGAAGCTTTGGGGTGAAATTTTGATGGCTCACAATTAGCTCACGAGCAAACTTTGACCCCAAAGCCACTTTTACTTGGCGTCGTGAAATTTGGAAGGTGTAAATGTCATAAGAAGGTCCCACAAAAAAGTCTCAAAAAGGACACAGGAAGTCTGGAATTCATTTTGTTGGCAAGGTTCCTTTAGAATGAAACATTTCTTCAGATTTTTTTTAATCAGCCCACAAACAGAGTTAAATTTAGCAGAAAGAAATTTCGTAGGCGTGTCTATCAGGAGTAGACCCACAAAAAACATTGAAAAATCCAATATTTGGGTTTGATGTGATCATTTTTGATCTGTGAGCCCCCGCCCCCAAGGTTGTTTTAGTTTAGCTCCTGAAGCCATTTTCAATTCGCAAAATCAAATTTGGTCTTTCGTGAGAAGAGCCACAAAAAGTCTGAAAAATGCCTGCCCGAAAAGATTCGGTAAGTCAAACCTTTTGGTTTGTAACGGTCATTTTTGCTCAGTGGGTCCCGACAGATTTTGCAACGTGAAATTTGATGAGTGAACCCACAAAATTTTTTGGGGAAAACTCGTGCTGGTTTATGAACAATCGTCATTTTGGCTCTTTAATGACCTTCCAAATTATTTTGGGGAAATTCAGTCCCTGAATCCAGTTTGACGTCGCAACATGAAATTTGGTCGACAAACCTTTCAAAAGTAACTCCACAAAATATTCTCAAGAACACATTCCCCAAAAGACGCAGGATGTTGGCCATTTCTTTTGGTAGCAGTCATTTTGGATTTGGATTTGAAATTCGGCCCCTGAGGCCACGTTCTTGGACTTTGAAATATGAACTTTGGAGGAGAAATCGTTCATGCGTAGACCCACAAAAAAAAAAAAGTCTCAAACACCCATACCAAAAAAAAAAGAAGACACCATCAGTCTTCCGTTTTTTAGTGATGCAGATGTTTTAGGATGATTTTCCCCAATTGCAGGCGTCCTCTAGATTTCTTCCGACTTCCTTTAACAGCTCTGAAAACTCCCGAGCCCTCGAGTCCGCTTGATGTCCAGTTCGAGTGGATCGCTCGCACAACGCGGCGTCAAACTGCGTGTCAGGGGTCACAGTGTACTCGACAAGCAGCCGGCGGCCTGAAGACTTAACCTTCTTTTTCGAGCACCTTGCAGGAACAAGAACGTGGGTGCGCGAGGTGAGTGGGCGCCCGGCGGCTCGGCTCGCTCCGCTCCAATTAAGACTTCGGGTCCTCTGCAGTCCTGGAAAGTGTTTCTTCTTTTCCAAAGTTGCGTACGTTGAGGGCAGGGATTCCCACTTTGTGGGGTGCACACGAGCCCTCGACGGGGTGCGAAACAACAATTTCGTGTTTACATTATGTTTCTCAAGAGCGTTTTTAAATATCAAAGAATAAAGATTCAAATGAACGCCAGGGATTCTCAAAGGGCGGGATGCACGCGCACCCTCCACGAGAGACGAACTGTGCAATGGCATTTTCGTCGAACCATTAAGACTTTTTCACAGGTTTTTTTTTTTCTGGTAAAACAATGCAATCGAAACTCGGAACTCCCAAATTGGTGTGAGTGCACCCCTGGGGGGGTGCACAAGATTAAAAGTGAAATGGTAGAATGGTATAATTACACATTTACATTCTGTTTTCCCCAAGAAGTTTTTTTTTCCCCCTCAATAAAACAACAACATTCAAACCGGAGACTCCAAAACTGTGATGCGCGCACCCCCAAGGGGGTGTGCAATATTTAAAACAACAGTACAACTGTTCCGTAATTGCAATTTGTTTTTCCACTTTTTATTCATTTATTTTTGCCAATAAAATTAATTTTGATATGCGCACCCTTGGGGGTGCGAAAGATGATAATGACACGTTTATATTATTTAGATTGAGTCGATGCCATACGATAAACAGTCGAACGCTTTCTTTGTAAAGATGTTTAGCAGTTCTCTCGAAAATGTTGGTATTCCTTTTTATTATTTATTTGAAAGGAAAAATTTGCGCCACGTTGGCGATCCAAAAAGTGCAAATCTGCAAAAGTTCAAGCTCATTTACAATCGCGGTCCTTTGGCCGGTGACATAAAACAGACAAGACATATCCCCAAACAAATCTCGGAATTCACTTCACAGCGTTTTTAAACATGACATTTTCAAGCCGGCCTTTTCAAACTTTTTTTTACGGCGCGTAAGGCGGAAAGTGGGTGCGCCTCAGTTGTTAAGCGCGTATCTCTAGGCTGTGTGCTTAACATGAAATAATAAACAAGCTCAATAAAATATCAGTCAAGTCACCCTGGGCTGGGATGGGTGGAGAAAAAAAAAAAAACGCAACATGTGCGAGGTGCTTGGATTTCGAAGTCAGAAATTATTCATCAGTGCCAAGCGACCGCGGAGAAAACTCTCGAAACATCACTTTTTTTGGGAGGGGGGACTTGAAAGTATCCCCCAAACATCTGCGCTTTAATCCTGCATGACCGCGCATATTAGCATTCTACCGTCGGCTTACAAGGTGCGAGTGTGTGTGTACGCGTGAATTTTGGATTTTTTTTTTTTTTTGCAGACGGTGCACCCCGCACGCCCGCCCCGTCGGTGCGCCGCTGAGTGCCTGAGTGCTGACAGCTCGTCCTCCGCAAGGAGCTGCCACCTTCTCAGGCGCTTCAACTCAATGTTCAAGCACGTCCGTCACACCGTGGATACTTGTGGACTGCGCCAAAAATAAAAAAAAACCCAAACAAACAAACAAAAAAAAAAAACAAGTCAGCCTCGTTTTCACTCTTCCCAAATGGAATCCGGAAACGTGGAAAGTAACAGTTTTGACAGAAAAGCTGTCATGTTGCGGCTGTGATGGTGCGTTGACCTGCGTTAAAATCCTTTGAAGCCAACAATCAGCATTCCAACCGATTTCCATTTCCACCTTTTTACTTCTGTTTCAAACAAACTCGTAGTGATGGAGCGACACGCTTTTTTTCAGGGCCGATACCGATACCGATTTTTACACCTCACGGGGGCCGCTAACCGATATTTCAAGCCGATATTCATTGGTTGAGTGTCAAAATTTAAAAACTCCATTTAAATGTCTTTAAGCATGTTATTAAACAACGTTAGCGATTTATATGTTAAAGCTTCGTAAGAATTTTAGCGTTTACTATGGAAAATAGTTTCCGATGAGTTGTGAGTTGGCTGACATTCAAGTTTCATCTGGTAAGTGGGTGTGACTCGGGGTGAAAAAGCAAACAGGCAACTTACTGATGATTGGCTGCTACCCACTGCACAAGGAACCAATCAGATGGTGCTGTGGGCGGGCCAATCTGCTTCTGCAGGCAGGGCCACCAGCACATCAAAGCGAGAGAAGTGCTACAGTGGGCCAAAATAAATTCATTTAGCAGCCTTGAAAGTTATTAAAAAGGCCGATGCCGATTATTGGCAAAATGTCAGATAGCCTGGCCGATAATCGGTCCATCGCTACTTAATAGCTAAACAGATGTGAACCCAAAGACAAAAAAAAAGGCAATGCTCTCGATTTACCAGCCAATCTACGTTCCGACCCTCACCTCTCGTGACCCAAATGAGTTTCCCCCGCCGGGTGTCCGGGCTCTCCCTTTGGGACAAAGTGAGAAGCTCGGCCATCCGGGAGGGACTCAATCGAGCCGCCGCCCGAGCCAGTTGAGGTGGCTCGGGCATCGGCTCAGGACGCCTCCCTGGTGAGGTGTTCCGGGCATGTCGCACCGGCAGGAGGCCCCGAGGACCACTTGCTGTTATTTTTTTGTTAGTATCAGCGCAAAAAGTTTTATTTTATTTTTTTATTAAAGTTACATGTGGCCTAAAAATGTATTTATTTTTTACAGCTAGAAACACGCCGCATAAAAATCAGCGGCTGTCGCGTAGTACAAGTGGTTCCTTCTTTTCCCGAGTTGTTATTGTTGAGCTCATTTTTAACTCATTCAATCCATAAGACATACGTATACCTTTTCAAAAATGTGGTCCTTGCCTCCCAGAGACGTATTTATACGTCTTTTTTTTTCTCCGTCATAGCTGTGTGTTTTTATAACGTTAGAACAGAATATTCTGTTGGCCTCGCAAAATCAGTCCAAATGCAGAAACGCTGGGATTGAGGGGTTTCCTCTAGTGAAAATGGCGGGGATTAATCAATTGCAGCGCCGTCACTAAACCGATTCCAACACAATCAAAAAAAAAAACCATGTGACTCAATCAGGGCAGGTGCGCGATAGCCTTTGGAACAACGTCATTTCAAAATCGGCCACCGTGCGGGCGCTCAGTTTTCGAGACCCGATTTCGCCCCCGCGACTTTTTAAATGCCACGTCTTGACGGACAAGAAGGCACGCCAGCACACAATTGAAGCCTTTCTTCTTCCCGTTATGATGAACATTCCTTAGCCCATTTTGAGCTTCACAGCAACGCCGTCGCTAAACGGATTCCAACGCAATCAAAGATGAAAATGCGCGGCTTAGCCAGGGCGTGCGTTCCATCGCGTTCCAACAGAAATAAAAATCCTTTGATGTAACGATAACGCGAGTATGTTCCGTTGGAGCTCGTTCGATGAACACCGGCTTGCGTTCTTGAATAGCGGCGCCATCACTCAACGGATTCAAACACAATTAAGTTGCAAAATGTGCAGCGTTAGCAGAACGTCCTTTTCATTTTTCTCTGTTCATCTTTTTTTTTTTCCTTTGAAGTTTGCAAAACACAAGTCGCTCATTTTCCCCAAGAGAATACCCAATTTCATTCTCAACAGCGGCAATTTCGGTGCATTCACACAACAAAATGAGTCGCTACATCAAGACACGCGAGTGCGATTGTTTTTCATTTTTATCAGTTCAAATGCACCAAAAAAAAAAAAAAAACATTGATGTTGTGCATGTTCCCCAGAATTGAATATGTCAGATTCCGAGTCGTATGCCACCCTAAAAATGATTTCCCGCCGCAGCTTTTCTTCCCACCAGACACAAATGTAATGACGGCGCATACAAAGCGACTCGGTTGCAGCCGTGCCGTAAATGCGCGTAAAATCCGACGTTTAGCTTTTCCGCCAGGCGGGCAAGGGCACATTGCCGGCGCTTTTATCGGCATGCGCTTGCACACATCTATTACTGTATTAGCGCCTGCGTGCTTGGAAAGCCAGCTCCCGGCCTAGCCGGAGTCCTCCACGGGGGAGAGAAGAGGAAGCCGGCGCGTAGCTGCTCAGCATGCGCCTCAGCAGCGTCGGGATTTATCGACGGCAAAAGATGTGCGAGCGGAGCAGAAGGCCGGGTCGAGTGCACGTCCTCCGACGGGCCGCCGGCTCTCGTGAGGGTTCCGCTTCAATCGCGCCGGTGAATAATGCAGACTGGCTTCAGAGGTGGGCGCACCGGGAAAAGGCCTTGAGCCGGACGCTTTGCATTCAAAGCGCCGCGTCCGTGAGCAGATGTCAGCCGGGAAGACGGCGAGAATGACAAAGAGCGAACCTTGCGATTGCGCTCGGATGGCTAACGACTACTGGGAATAGATCGTTACGTATATCCTCATTAAAGCCGTACCCGCAAACACACTCCAAGGACAAACATATTCTTCTGGTTGTCTTTTTTTTTTTTTTTTTGCTCTTAATAACGGGCACGTAAACAGATTCCAGATGAACTAAGGACAAAAATCTTCTATTTACTTTTCAAAGGCCAAACATTTCAAAGATCTTCTTGGGGTCGTTTTCACTTATTGTGGACAAAAACATGCGAGGACGGCTAAACGTGACAGGCCGTGATTGCCGTGTACGCCCACCCCTTGGTTTGGAAGTGGCGGGCCGTGAATTTCACTTCAGTGAAGTCCGACTTGGATAAAACCCCCTCATATTACAGTCATTTATGACACCGCGGCTGGAGAAATAATAGACAGAAACACTCTGACGACCTCGCTCCTTCTTGAACGTTCCGTCTTGAAAATGGCCTCGCAAGCGCATCTGCAATTAAATCCGCACTTTTCTCTGCTTCGGCCATTGTGGTTTAAAAAAGCAAGAATATATTTTAGATTTTCCAACGGTCGCCAGTGACGACTTCCGGTGTGTTGATTCCGCGTAGCGAGTGAGAATCCAATCACAAAACGCGTTCATCACCAGCGAGAAGGCCTTACTGTCATCAACGCGTGATCTGATTGGCTATCGCAACTGCCTATCAACTCTGAACGCTCTAGGAGTGACGCCCGCTTGATTTTATCTCGAGGCCTCAGACGAATTATGCGTGCTACTGGTATTGTGAAATCTGCCTGGCAACAGGAGCTCGCTGAATTCTGATTGGATAAAAACTCTCAGATAAAAATACAACACGAGGATATAACGTGACATCAATGTGAAGAATATGATCGTGATTTCTTGATTTTGCAGCAGAGAAGGCCTTGGAGGCCTTGACCGCTCACCACTGCTATTGAATGATACGGCGGATTGCTTGCCTACAGATGGAAATTTGTCTTTTCTTCTTCTTTTTCTCTCGCTAGGTGACCCGAATAGGAAAAACAAAACAAAGGTCCACCGGCAGGCAGGCCATGAGTGAAGCGCATCAGTGCCGTCATTCTTCCTCATTCAACGGCACATTATTTTATTTTTTATTAAGCGCTGCAGCGTCGGCTTTGTTTGATACAAAGCAAGCGAAACGGAAAAAGAAAAAAAAAAATTTGCATGGCATCTCAAACAAATAGCTTCCACGAGCTAAAATAAGTTTGCTTTAATAAACAAACAAGTGTAACCAAAACGCTTTAAGCATAGAGAATTTTTGCACTAGGTCAGGCGTGGGCAAACTACGGCCCGGGGGCCAACATGCGGCCCGTTAAACGTTTTAATCCGGCCCACCAAACTTGAAAAAAATAAATAAATAAAAAACGTTGTTCATGTTTTATTTTCTAAATAATTTGGTGTGTCAAAGAGAGATATTTTGTTGTCATGCTTTTGTTCACTTTCATTTAAAATTAAATGTATTTTTCTCTCCGATGATATGAGGTGACCAAAACACTCCTGGTCCGGCCCCTGTGTCAAATTTTAGAACCCATTGTGGCCCACCAATCTAAAAGTTTGCACACCCCTGCTCTGGGTTATAAGGTGCATTACCGAACATTAATTCATTTACTGCCATTGACGGCTAAAGACGTCAAAGATCCATTTTTATTTATTTATCTTTTTACTCTGCTGGACGTGAATGAGTTAAGAGGAGCAAACCACTCCAGTCAACCTCTTCCAATCGACATCCATCCCGATTCTAAGACACAGGATCGATTTTTGAGGATTTTCAGTGCGCCTTATAATCCCAAAAATACGGTAAACATTTTCATTTGACCAAAAAGGGTCAAAATTGAGCATATGAATAAATTTGACGTCCTCGCCAGATTGTATTCAATCCTCATCTCATTATTGGTTTTTAATATCTTTGATTACATATTTCAGAACAGCATATTCACTTAACGGGGTCGAACCCAGCAAAACAATAATGTGCAGCTTGTTTGGGAGCAATTATTATTATTATTATTTATTTTTTTGGTTGCTTCTGAAATATTGCATTCGGCGAGGCATCGCTGTGAGATCAGAACAATTACAAAAAGGTCAACTCCAATCGTTCTGTCATCACACGATTGTTATTAACCGGCATTATTGTCTTTTCAAGCGTTTTCACACACAATTCCAGAGGGAATTCGTGTTTTTCTGATCCTTGTTGGAAGTGGGATGACAATTTCTTTTCACGCGTAACAGCTCAATGGAATCCGACTCATTCAAAGAACAAAATGCGCAGCTCGTTTAGGAACGACGCGCCATCGTTTTTTTACTTGTCCTTTCCAAATTAGTCGACTCGCTCTGCAAGTAGACCAACAAGCAATCATTATTCCGTCGGTTACGTGTACACCGGCCGCTTATTTTTTCCCCGGCAGGAAAATCCCCCCGCATGGATATCGACGGACGTCGAGAGCCCACATGGGGACGGACGTTGATCTAATCTTCACACTCTAATTGAAGCGGCAAGGGCAGTTTTGAGCGGCGACATCGTATTCGGGCGGGTCGGAACGCCGCAGGGGAGCAAGCTGGCGACACCAAAGCGGGGCTTCCTGTGAGTTCACTTGATCCGTAAAGATTAGCGCACAGGCCACCGCGGCGGTCTCGCTTTGATGCTAACTCCCCGGGAAAGGTAATCACCTGGGAAAAGGTTCCAATTATCTCCAGGGAGCACACATGGCTACACACTTCACCAGAGGCTCCAATCTCGCTTTAACGGTCCAACTCTGATCGGGAAGTTCATTGACGAATGCCGAGAGGAAATATTTGAGGATTACGATGATAGGCGGTGATGTAGGCTATTAACCAGTGTTAGCCTAGTCAATTAATCTCCACAGCTCAGCGTTTGCATATAAAATTTGGAGGGACCACTTTTTCTAGCGTTTCTGTTCCTGACAATTCTTAACAATTATTAGTGAATGATGCCAGTCCAGATGAATTGAATGTACTTTTTTTTGGCGTCTATAGCCGTCAATGGCAGTGAGTGAGTAAAGTCATTCACTTCCAGCCGAGTAAAAAAAAAAACAAAAAAAGGATCTTTGACGTCTTTAGTCGTCAATGGCAGTGAGTGAGTTAAGTGGGATCGGTTCCCACTCCATGGCCGTCTCTGTGTGACGGGCTAGCGACCAGTTCAGGGTGAAGTCCGCCTTTCACCCAAAGTCATCTGGGATAGGCTGCCGTGGCTCTGTTGAAGATGACACATGACACTTAGGGACGTGTCATCTGTGCCATTTCTTTTACGAATTATTATTTTTATGATCGACGCACTTAACGACTCACAATACCAAGTCAAGTGATAACACCTCGCTAACTACAAGGTGCGGTGAACAACAACCAAAAAAATAAAAGACGACTAAACTACACAAACATACAGTGAACAATACAGCTAATAACTTCACGCTAAGAGCAAATAAATGCTTATTTGAGCTAACTTCCTGCAGCTAGCATAAAAAAATATATATTTTGCAAACTAACGATTCATTTCGAGCAAACAACAAAGAAATTTGTAGTAACTAACACAGTCTCCATAGCGACTAACATTTAGTTAACAAGGAAAGTATAGCTAAAAAACTAAAATACCTGGCTAACAATTTCACGTTGACAACCAGTCTAGCTAACGACTAATGAATGCCTAACTTGTTGGCAAGATTTACGAATGTCCAGCAGACAGATGGCATCTAAATCGAACATCTCCAAGTCAGCAAAGAACAAAACAAATGGCTGGTTTACAGACGTTTGCGATTACTCGTCCAAGCCCAAATATTGGTCCTTTACGAAATATTCGACTCGGACTGAACAAAATAAAAATCGAAAGTCAAGTGAACAGAGACAATATATTGTGTCACTGTCGTCGTTTCACCTTGACACGCTATGCTAGCAAAACAACCGTTAGCATGTTCGCATTTGATCCGTTCCCACTGCTAGCATGTTAGCATAAATATATCAGTAGGCTCCAGCACTAAGTCACTCACTCCTTGATTAATGTTAAGTGTCCAGGCTAGTTTTTTTTTTTTTTTTTACTTTTTCTGTGTCAGTCAAAGTGGAGACACGTTGGCCAGCTAGAAAAGGGAAATCGATACAAAAGGAAACCCTCTAGAACGCCCATATACAGAAACGCTTTCTGGCCAGTGAACAGGCTTCATTTGCATCGTATGAATGCGATGATCATATGGCGCGCGATTTTTAACGAGCAGGACAGCTGCTGGGACTAACGCGCCGTGTCCGCTGTGTTGTTTTTCTACTCGATTGGATTCAAATCGAAACGTCAGATGACCTCAAGTCAAGCGGAAGGAGCACGGAGCTCCACGTCGGATTAAAATCAAAGACGTCCCTTTTGCGGACCGGAAGATGATGATTTGGCAATCTTCAAACAAGACTTATGGGCAGGAATACAAATGGCGTTCGTATTTCTCCCTGAATTACATTCATCCGAATAAGACTTTGAATCACCATGATTGAGGTCGTTGCTAGACGTCTCGATACGCTGCGAATAACCGATATGATTCACTCCAATCGCTAAAAACAAATCGCTGTCAAGCTAGCAACAAATATCTACCAATACGATTCACTCTAATTCTGTTTCACTCACACATTAAGCGAAGCACAAACACTTAGCAACTAACACGGCGCTACGAACAAACATCTAGCTAACATCGAAGGAATAGCTAACATCATATCGCTGACAACCAACACCGAGCTAACAGCGCACAGCTAGCGATATAATCCACTTTAATTCCAGTTCCCTCCAATCATGATTTACGTCAACTGCAATCGTTTAACAACCGCTGAAAAGGTGCCGTCTCACAACGTAGCACAACTGCTCCAAAATCGGTTTCGTCACGGCTACATTTTACATAAGAGCCTGACGGGAAACGAAGCGGCAGTCGAAGCCGTGTGCTCCCGCGGCTGGGATGATACATGATGATACCCGATGATGCGTGTTATCCGGACAAATCATTACAAGTGCGCACGGCATCGCCCGGTACAGAAGAGGATGGGCAAGCGTCCTTCCTCCTCCATGGAGAAGCGTTAATGGAAAAGAAACAAAAGAAATGTTCCCCCGCGGCGGCACTAAACTAAACTAAACGCTGCGATGAGACTTGAAAGCTGGCCGTGAATCACGTCAACTTCCTTTCACGGCGATCATCATTTTTGAAGAGCCTTCATGATTGGATGACAACCAACGCAGCACAACGATAAACAACAGTACAAACAACAATAAACCTTGGACGTTGTGGAGGAAAGTCTATTCACGTAATCAAAAATGGCTTTAATAACCTAATGCCAAGCTCACAATATATTGCGAACGACTAAAAACGAGCATTGCGCAAACGACTAAACTGAAGCAAACGACAAATATCCCGGTGAAAACTCATATCACAAACTCCTAACTCACAACTAATGTCTAGCTATGAACTAAAAAGTAGCTAACCTTTCATTTCTTGTTAAAAGCTAATTTGTAGCAAACAACTCGCTAACACCTGACATATACATGAGCTAACATTGAGCGCAGCACAAACAATAAAAGTCCAACTAACAACTACCAACCAAGTAATATCTAGCTAATAATTAATTACTAATGTACAGCAAAAGGTAAAACATTTAACAGATGAAATCTATCTGAAAACCACCTTATGGCAAAAACCAACAAGAGTTTAACCAACCAGTAATTTCTGGCTAGTGGCGACCAACAAAACGTCTAACCAATAACAAACAACTAACGTCTCGTTAAGGACAAACGCATACGGCGAACAAGGAACCGTTAACGAACATGTGAAAAGCAATGACAACCTTACAACAAACACCAAGCAAGCAAACCACTAACGACGGGCTAACAATTAGGACCGCAAATGAACCAAAGAGACCAAGCTGTTAATGAATTACTAATATCTAACCAATAATTCATGTTTAGCTAACTATTAATATCTAGCGAACAAATAATATCATGCTGAAAATTAACACCAAATTAATATCTAGCTAACAACGACAATCTAGCTAACAAATAACAACTAAGACCTAGCTAACAACTAACATCACATGCAGCCAACAATTAATGTCAAGCTAAGCACTAACTTGTAGCTAACAAGCTAACATGCGGAGAGCGCTGCCAGGGTAGCCACAACTTTGGGTCCGATGTGGCTCATTAGTGTTGCTCAAGGAAGGAGCCGCAGTCCCGCCTGCTAGCTAAAATGCACTGAACCTTGAGCATCCTCATCAAGGTGATCCCATCCACTGGAATCCACCCAACCCCCCCTCACTGGTAGCACACTTAATAATCCTCCTTTACCATGAGGCCATGTACTGTGAAATGAAAAGGAGGCGCGGTTACGCTAGCAGCCCTCGCTTAGTGTTGGCGTGTAGACTATCCATCATGCTGTCAACACATTTACTACCTGGACCGAGTGGTCTTGACCTGGATAGCAAGATGCGAGTTTACACTGAGAGATATTACTATATTAAGGTTACTTTGCTAACCAAACACTGATTCCTTGTGCTAACTACTTATTAGCAACTGTTAGCCACATGTAAATAATTAGTGCCGCGTTCGTAGTTAGGCCTCGTCTTACCTAATCTTTTGTTGTTAGTTAAACGTATATTTGTTGTTAGCAAATGGTTAGAGGTTAGCCAGATGATGTCTGTTAGTTATGTCACGGAAGCTAGCTGAAACGATAGTGACGTAATCGCGAAATAAATACATTTAAGATCAACCAAAATAGCCAAAGAGGAAAAAAAAAACTCACACCCAAACAATAAGAGCGCACTTGGCATTTGTGGACACGATAACAAGGCCGCAGGTGTTATCTGGACTTTAATTCATTGTTAGCTTGAGCTCAGTTGCTGTTAGCTCGATGTTAGTTTCTTGCGTTTGTTACAATTTGGGAGTCTGTCTCTGAAACTTTAGTGACCAAGTTTAGTTTGTTTAACTTCAGTTTCTGCACGTGTCAGTGCGCCTTTCGATCAAGTCGTCAGTGTTTTTTTGTTTTGTTTTTTCCTTCTTTTTCTCTGTTCTGTGATTGTCTGGCGGACGGGGAGCGACGGGCGACAGCGACCGTTCGGGACGTCGGTGGCCCACTTTCTGTTCGGGAGTGATGAATCTGCTTGGCGCTACGTTGGCATGCTACGCTACGTGAGCCATGAAAAATCTGTGTGAGTGTCATTCCCGTCCGTCCGTCTGTCTGTCGTCTCTCGTCTATCATTTCCCATCTGGTGCTGCCTTCCCGCTTCCCTCATCAACATGCCAGACTGATTATTTTTATTCTCTGCCTTCGGGTGTTTTTGTCTGCAACTCCACAACAAAACAAAAACAAAAAAAAAAGAAACGAAAAGAACAAAAACAAGTGGATATAAACAGGTCACCGGGAGATCCATTTGCCGTTATTTGAAACAAAACTAAAAGTATTCTCGACGGGGCAACGGAAAGTGTCGGCTTTGTCACCAATGTGCTGCGTCTGGAGAGATGATTATTTGCGTTTTTCTACCGGACGGGAAAATCTATTTCAGTCAGGGACAAAGGACGATTATTTTTATGAAAATGGAAGGAGGGACGATGATGTAAGCGTATTCAGGTCGTGGACGGAGGATGGAACAGCAAAGTAAGCTAAAGTGCTCATCACTGCTAGATGTTAGCCTTTAACTGACCTTTCTTATAGAACTGTCCAGGGGTGCAACTACCTACTTTCTGGGGGGTATGCATCTTCATAACAGGCGCCCCCCCCAAAAAAATAATAAATAAATAAATAAAATAATAAGAATAAATAATTCATTTTGAATATTTAGCCTATAAATTAAAAAAATGGGGGCAGGTCACACTTTTCTTCCAAACTTTGATTGAAGGTTTCTTTGAGCCCTATGTTGCTCTTCTACTCCACTGACGTCACAAATGACCAAGTGTCTTTGAAGCACTTTGAAAAGTTGCTTTTCATGCTCGCATCATCTTTCTCCCTCTCCCTGTTTCTTTTTCGCTCTCGTGTCCCTGAGCACTTTGTATTTTGCTTCCCCATCTTGATCATCACCACACATTGGAATTGGAAACACTGGCCGCTCGCGTTCTCCAGGCGGGGGGGCGAGCCTCTCAAAGTGTTCAACAAACAGCTGTTGAATCCATGAAATGATTTCCTTCCCAAATGCCGCATACTGCTGCAACTGTCTCCCAGAACCCGAGCGTCCGAAAATGTGACCATTCTTGAAAAACTAAACCATTTCTTGAAGAAATTGAAAAAAATGTCCAAATGCGTTTTGGTGGAACGACACTTGTTTTTCTGGAGTGGAATCATTGGATATTTGTCTGGAAGAAAAAGATTTTTTTTTTTTTTTTTTACCAAACTCTGAAGTCCAAAACGCTTGTTTTAAAAGATTCAATCTGCAAAGTGCAATTTGAATTCAGTTTGTTCGTCGTCGGACTGGCTGGGCCTTGGCAGACAATTTCATCTTTTTTCAAGACCGATGTTGTGTGTGATTCTTTTCTTTTTGGATCCCACTAAAGCACAGAAGTGAACACAGTGGACACGTTTTGCTGGGCAGAAACCTCTTACCCCCCAAAAGCTCCTTTTTCAGGAGACCCCCGCCCCCCCAATTGCACACCCTTCCGTGACCGTGACTTTGATGAAGAGCCTATTTCTTGTTTTTTTTGTTTGCCCCCCCCTCTCTCTTTTCTGCTGACGTAAGAGGAGCTTTCGTGCTTTCTGACCACCGTCGTCTTTGATGCGCATCACAAAGTCGTTTGGCCAAAGAGGGAGGAGAGGCGAGCGGCGGTCCCAGACACTCAGACGCAAGTCCTCACCGAGAGCAGAAGCGCCCAAGAAGCTCCCGATTCTTTGCCGACTCCCCAAGCGACGAGATGAACGCCAACGTTTGGTTGGGCCTCCTGATGGCCCTCGCCATGTGCGATGCAAGTAAGTAACACGCGTGCACTTTTCCAACGTGATGGCGGCGGTCGCAGCGGAAAGCCACCGCGGGAGCTCGAGCTCGAGCCTATTGACAAGTGGCAGACAAAGAGTCAAAAGGAGCCAGAAAAGAAGCGAGTGCTTCTTGTTGACTTTTATTGTTTTACAATTTATTTATGTTAATTTAAATTATATTATCTCTATGACTCAACAAGAAATATTGGTGGCATTTATGTCATTAATTTAGACATTAATAGTCTGGCGTTGCATTTCACAAACCACGTTGTCGCTCATTGCAAGCTTCCATTTTGACTTTTTTATTTGCCGTTAGCTAGAGGTAAGTTAATACTTGGTGATGAGCTAAACGTTAGCTAGACTTTAGTTGTTTGTTTTTAGCACAATATTAGCTGTTAGCTACATGTTTGTAGGTAGTTAGCTCATAGCTACACATTACGTGTTAGCTAGCCTGACATCGAGATGACAAAAGTTTAAAATGTTTTTTTTTGAGGCGACAATTAAGTCAAACGTGGTCTTTTGTCGCCGTCAAACGTCATTGCGTGTTTGTGCTAGTTAATCATGAAAGATAGGTCCTCAGGTCCTCAAAGAGAACACCTTTGTAGTTTTTAATCAGAAAAGACAAGTCCTCACGGGAAAACGCTTTTGTTGTCTGATTTATTTTTTTTTTCTCCGCCTAAGAGGCCGTCAGACCTCCCAGCTGCGGCGAGGACGCCGAGCAATCTGTCGCCATCATCGTCTTCATCATCATGTTGAAAAAAGACGAGAAAAAAAAGCAATTAAGTGGAGTCAAGTTTGCTTGCGTTACACATTTAACGAGATCCCGTTAAGACCTTTTTTTATTGGCGGAGACATTTTCATTTTTATTTTTACTTTTTTTTTTTTTTTTTTTTTTTACAGTCAGCGGCACACATCATTCATTATCATGGGGCTTTTGTTATCGTTAGTCTCTTAATTAACTTTGTCTATCATCTACCTTACCATTAAATTTAGCTAAAAAAAAACAACTAATGTCAAGCTGATTGATGAATAACTTGCTCGCAATCAATCAAGAACAAATGTTGGGCGTACAAGTAACAAGTCGACCAACGTCAAACAAAAAACTCACAATTTACACAGAACCAACCAAAAATCTCTCACAAACAACGAACATTTCCATTGCCTCTCACTCTCTTTGGAACATCCTCTCGCTTAATATTACGGCCAGAGCTGGACACTTGACCCTTTTTTGACGGTCAGTCCCCCGCAATCAAGGCACCGTTCCGGCCTCGACACTCCAGCCTTATTCATAAAAAAAAAAAAAAAAAAACTGTACAAAATCCAGCTAATCACGAGCCAACAGCTAACATCTAGCTAACTAGGAACATAGAATGCATATAATGGATAATAAACAACTATCTGAATAACAGAAAATGTCTAGCTAGCTAGTTAAAAACTAACCTGTTGCTAATTACTGATATTTACGCTAAAAATCAACACATTTACTAGCGAATGTCGAGCTAACAGACAACAGACATCTGACAAACAGCTAAAGACGAGCTAACAGCGCATGTCTAGCTGTATGTTAATTGTTAATTAATTATTATAGAATAGCTACATGATTTGTCAGACACTTGTTGGTCCGTTAGCCATGAAGCGTTAGTTAGCGAGATGTTACTTGGCAGCTGCTTGGCAGTTATTTGTTAGCGAGACGCTAGTCTGTCCCTTGGTGTTAAAATGTTGTTAAAATAGGGAGGATCACGTTTGCTTTAGCATCTTAAGCTTTTAACGTGCTCGTAGTAAATGATGTGATATTTACAATCTTTGCGACGCTAAGCTAAGGTAGCCTGCTTCAAAGGCCTCAAAGCAGCCTCACAACAAACAGATAAAAACATTTCTGACTCTTTGAACTCTGTGTGTGTATGTGCGCGTGCGTGCGCCCGTGCGTGCGAATAAGCGGCGCCGGGACTTCAAAGGCGCTACTCGGTGGCTAACGCACTTAAGGCGGAGATTTAGTCACGTTACAGCAAAGTGAAAGCGGCAAAGTGTCGACGCGGAGGGTTTCTCGGCGTCGCTGGCATTGGCGTCGTCTGGGGGGTTTGACGCGTGTCATGCTCTGCCAGGTAAATATGCAAATGAGTGCCTTCCATTGGCCGGGATTACTCACGCAAAGCTTTGCGGCTTGATCCCTGTCAACTTCTTTAAAACGTTTCGGAAAATAAATCGCTCACGCAATTGTACAAGCTCAGCTGCATTTCTTATAGTTCAATGAAAACAAACATCTCTTTAAAGTTTACTACGGCAAATATTTTCTATTAGTCGAGAGTTGTAGTCGACTGACATTTATTCAAATTTCAGCAGTCTGTTGTAGCGCGTGTGACTTGAGATGAAAAAGCAAACAGGCAGCTGACTGACTGGCTGCAACCCACTGTAAAAGAAACCAATCAGATGCGGCTGTGGGACGGGACAATCTGCTTCTGCAGGCAGGGCCACCAGCACCCCAGAGAGAGAGAGAGAAGTGTGCTGCAGCAAGCCAAAATAAACCATCTTTTAATTTATCAGCCTTGAAAGTTATTAAAAAGGCCGATGCTGATTATCGGCAAAATGCCAAATATCGGCGCCGATAATCGGCCCGGCCGATAAACGGTCTGTCACTCCTACTGACCGCCCAGAAATGTAAATGTAAAGTCAATTCCAAATATGTTGCTCCGGTACAGCACGAGAGCAATAATCATTCTTGTAATAATGTCAATGATATTTTAATTAAATAATTTACAATATTAGTCAAAACAGACGTGAAGCAGCGTGAAAGTGTGATATGGCCATCTGCTGAGTACAAACATCACAAAACCACACACACACACACACACACAAGCAGAAATTGTTTGTGTGGTGATTATCGCGAAGCGATTGCAACCGGTCTCTTGGGGTCAAAAAGTTGGATTGATGGACTAGTAGGCGGATGGATGAATGGTCGGTAGGTAGATGGATGTGTAGGCCGGCGAATGTGTGACATCGTCGACGAGAATGTGAAAACGACGAGTGACCGATTGAGAGTGAGAAGTGTTTGCCGTTCAAATGTGAAAAGCTCGTCGAGGGAGAGAAAAGCTCTTTGGCTTCCATTCGGAGAACTTCCCGCTGCTTCGGCTCAGCCGCCGCCTCCCCGCTCGCTCACTAACTCACCTCCCTCCATCTCCCCAGAGGAGTCGGAGGTGGAATGTAGCAGGCGAGGATGTGAAGGAGTGAGATCTTTTCACCTTGAAAAGACATCTTGATCAATGTTTCATTGTCATCTCTGCGCCGCCGCAGAATTGCTGCAGAACAAAACCTGCTCAGGAGGCACTGCAGCTGTTCGACACCAAAGGAACGCAGACTTTTTAGTCACACGTCCGCAATAAACCGCAAAGGATGTTGGAGTGGGCGGGTAGGTCGGTACACAGATAGTTGGGTCGATGGGTTGGTAGGTACACTCGCAAAAGATTTGGTCCCCCCAAATACAATTTGAGTAAAAACTGAACCAAGCCACTACTTGGGTCGATTTGAGCTCACTTTCTGGATAATTTGACATAAAAAAACGGGTTTTTGGAGTGATTGAGTCGGTGGATTTTTAAAGTGCCGGTAGATCGGTTGGTCAATCGTTAAATATGGAGTTGTATATATACAGGATTGGTAGGGAAACGTACACAGTAGATAGGCAGGTTGGATAGGTGGGTAGATTGATAGAAGGCTAGGGGGATGAGTAGTTGGGCAAATTTTTTGCAAAGTTGTTGGCAGGCATTTTAGATGTAGTCTTAGTTTTATTTTTTTTATTTAGTTTTAGGCAAAAATGCTTATTAGTTTTTGTCAGATTTAGTCATTCCTATTTGTGATAGTTTCAGTCTAGTTTTAGTCGGCAAAAACTCGAAGAAATTTTAGTCGGTTTTTGGCAAAAA
Source organism: Idiotropiscis lumnitzeri (assembly GCF_059441095.1). NCBI lineage: Eukaryota > Metazoa > Chordata > Actinopteri > Syngnathiformes > Syngnathidae > Idiotropiscis > Idiotropiscis lumnitzeri. Next base: position 1,737,495 of record NC_142391.1, read on the forward strand.
AAAAAAAAATTTTAGTCTAGTTTTTGTAAATTTATTAGACCAAAACTCAAAAAGGTTTGAGACCGTTTTAGTTCAAAATCGGAAAACAAGGTTTCCGATCAATCGCAAAGACTTGATTTGTATTTATTTTTGAAAGTATACAGGGACAGTACATATTGATCAAACAGTTTCTCGCAAATATGACAGATTATAGCCAATCGCTAATTTGCATCTGTTGTCCCTGTGTTGTCCCGGTTCTGATGGACTAGTAAGGATGAAGCATTTCAAACAGATATCGTAATCAATGCTCATTGCTCCAAAATAAGCCGAGAATCAAAACTTTTATTTGGCAACTGTTGTGGCTTTATTTCGCTTAAAGCAACCTCAAATAAAAACGTTTTAACAACTTTGACTTGAAGTAGACTTGTTCCATAGTACAGGAGCAGAAGTACAAACTTATGACTTGTTTACTTGTACCAGCCCGAGGTTATCAGAGATGATGTTCCGTCAATGGAACGAGACGAAAGACCGCAGACATATTGGCGCCAGATCACGACGTGTGACGGTGCGTGCACGGCGCATGCGCCCTGCGTGCTGTCCCGGTGGTGGGCGGGCCCAAACCAAAGACAGGTCGCGTTTCAAAGACAGATGACGTGTACAACAGGAAGGGATGTGGTCCATTTTGAGCGTCTGACGAACCACTCGCTAACAATTTCCTCCCGTCTCATATACGTCACGTCACGTTTTCGCCATCAAATAACTTCGTTTAGCTCGCCATCGTCTCGTTATGATCATGAAGAAAAAGGGGCGTTAAGAAAATATTTCGTCATCGTTGATGAAAAAAAACACTGGTTGGTAGATTAGCAGGGAGTCAGGTAAGAGGATGGATTAAGACATGAGACGGTAGATGGGTCAACGTGGGTAGATGGGAAGGTACGTGGATGGGTTGGTTGAAGGATGAATGGGTCAGAGGTTCGATGGAGGTTAGACTAGGCAGGTCGGGAAGAAGGTCGGTGACATGTTGGATCAAGAGGTCGCTAGATGGTAGCATCTGTAGCGAAATAGACAAATGGGCATGAGCGAGCTACATGGTCACCTGGTTTTCAATAAACGGCGCCGTGTCGCAGTTTTAGGTATCGCACACCTTTTGTAATTGTTCAGCGCATCTCAACCCAGCAGGCCATCGGAATACATCTTGACATGTGCAGAGCATGCACTAAACGCAAATGCATGCTAAAAAAAAACAAAAAAAACAAGCGGGATTCAGACATGAATAATTAAGGTTGTTGATCTTGTGAAGATTTCCCAGCTGGTTCGATACGTCATTTATTTTTGCCGGCGTTTTGTCTGCTCCACGTCAGCAACAACCACAATTCCGCCAGGGCTAATTACGGTGATGGCCGGGAACCGGCCCACACAAGACGGGATATTAAAACCGCAACGGTGGCGCATTATATGGCCGACAAAAAGGTGACGCTTCATTGCTTTTTATGACGCCATATAGACACGGGCCATTACTTAGCCGGAATTAGCGCATGCCGCTGCTTCAAAAGCATCTGCCTCTCGGCGGTTGGATAGATAGGTAGTTGTGGAGATGGGTAGGGCGAGAGACGTGATTCGATGGGTTGGTGGGTAGTTGGATCGACTGATAGGAAGGTAATTGAATAGATGGTAGGTAATTGGTTAGATGGGTAGAGAGGGAAGGAGAGTTGAAAAGGTAGGTAGAAGGGTCGACTGATAGGCAAGTCGGTCGCTGGCTACCGTATCTGGCTAGGTAATTGGATCAAAAGATAGGCATGATAGGTAATCCTTTTTTTTTTTTAACTTGGCTGGCAGTGATTAAGGGACGCAGGTGAATTGATGGGTAGGGCTCTTTGATAGCCGGTAGATGGTTAATGTGACCTCTTCGCGTGCATTGTTGTCTGTTCAAAAGCATCCATCCTTTTGCACGAATCTAATTTCGGACATTTTATCCCCCCTCAAGCTCACAAAGGTTTTTTTTTAAACATTTTTTCCTCCCGCAGGTTTATGGCTCACGGGCTCGCTAACGAGAGACAAACGCGTCAGCCCAGCAAGCGACGGACGAGGCGCGCTAAACTGAGCGTGCCGGCGCCTCGACGGGCCTGACTGGCGGGATTTAGGAGGCAATCTCGGTGGGACGCCGCCCGAAGAGTGCGGGAATTGCGGAGCGTGGTCAGGGTCCACCTTGGACAAGGTGAGCCGCGTACGTCTTGATTTGTGCACGCGCTCGGGGGATAGATCAAAGCGGCTTTGACGGGCTGCGTGAAAGGGGCAACACGGCTGCCGTTCTCTCAGCCCTCTAATTCCACCTCGGATGCTGTCGAATTCCACTTCCAAGCCCCATTCCGTGTCCTTTGACACGATATAGTGACATGGGAACAACAACAACAACGGCAACGGCGGGCCACGGTGATGTTGTCGCATTTATACTTTTATAGCACTCACAGAAATACCGATAAAGGGTTTTAAAAGTTGGAAACTGGCATCTTCGCGCATTGACTGCTGGCCGACTTCAAAGCGGAATTCCAAAGAATTTAGAGTACTCTTTCAGTCATTGGAAATATAGTTTAGGACAGTCATTTCAAACTAAAAGAAGGCGAGGAGGAGAGAGAAGGCTCGCTGTTTTCAATTCATGATCTGATTGGCTATCGCAACTGTCTATCAACTCTGAAAGTCCCTTTGAGACACAGAACAGACGCCTACATGATTTTATCTGAAGGCCTCGGACGAATAGTGCGTGCGACTGGTATTGTGAAATCTGCCTGGCAACACAAGCTTGCTGAATTCTGATTGGATAAAAACTCTCGCCTAAAAATACGACACTCGGATATAACATGACACCAATGTGAAGAATATGATCATGATTTCTTGATTGTGTTAGGGCAGCAGAGAAGGCCTTGAAGGTCTTGACCGCCCACCACCGGTGTGTGCGGCGATGCGGCTCTGCTCCCCTCGCACTAATTTCCGCATGCAACCTTTGTTCTAAAGCAAACAGCAGCTCATGCTAGAACTGTTTTCTTGTGTATTGCCTGACGCGTTGGTCTCCGGCACTACTTTTTTGGGGTTTTTGAAACATCGAAGTGGAGCAGTGCACGCTCAGAGGATATTTCCAAACACATCCATGATTGGGGAATTGGAATTTTTAGTGGCGAGTTTCAGCTCTTCTGTTCTTGGTTTATGCTTTTGTAATATAAAGTCCCCCCAAAAATGAAATTTATACTCCAGAATGACTTTTAGTATGAAAAATACGGTACTAAATATCCCCCCCCCCCCGCCAGAAAAGCTTTTTCTGATCTTTGGTCATCATCCGTAGGACACGTTGAGTTCACCAAAAACACCAGTTTGTGACCAAAAAGCAAACACGAGCAGCCTTGACATTTCTCTGCCTCATAATCTCCTTGACAAATTTTGATCTTCAACTCAAAAACTGTGCTGATCGCAAATCTTTAATGGTGTCCGTTCGTCTTGAGGGTTTTGCAGAAGATTGAATTCCCAAGAGCCTCTTCCACACGTACTTCACCAACATCTTCCTGGGTGGTCGCAAACGATTGGATTGCAGTCGACGAACATAAACGTTGACAACAGTGATGGAAATTTCATTCATTTGAGCAAAGTGAAACTTTGTAAATGTCGCTATCTCGTTGGTGGAGCAGCCTCACCAATTTTATCGTCACCTTCTGCAGGCCCCCCCCGCTTCAACTCAGTGTGAAAGGGTCTGGATGGAGTCTCGGAGGCTTTGATTCAATCTGCTGCTTAAAAGATTGGAGTTTGTTCTGGTTGCTGATCGAGCTAAAAAAATAAAAAATAAATAAATAATTCACAGCTGCTTGAAAAGGCGCGATCGATGCCTGGCGGACCACCCTAAACTTCCTCGTCTCTCTTTCGGGACCGCTGTCGTTTGCTACGGATCACCGGGCGGACCGCAGACGCCATCAAAGCGCCGCGTGAAAAGCTCCTGATAGCGCTCTCGGGGAACGCATACTTCAGAGGAAGCCGGGGAAAGCCAAGGGTCGACTTCGATGCGCATTCCGCGTTCTTTAACTTTGGTGACGAGGGAGGAAAAAACACGGAATTAGGATGCAGAATTCAACGCCTTCTTAAAGAATACTGTCGGGCCACGGGAAGCGTTGACAGGCTGCGTGAAAGGGGATACGATGAATCGTCCCGCCTCTGAAACCACCTCAGTGATCTGGAAATTCACGGCTCAACTTCCATGTCAGTACCTAAAACACAGATGGAAAAAAAAAAAAAGCAGGCTTGACGGGCTGTGTAAAAGGGGCTGCTGAGCTACGTTGTGCCTCTGTTACTACCTCAGAATCCGCAAAATTGGAGTGGTGACTTAATCCCCCAATTCATGTCCCTTCATAAAAAAAAAGGTACACAGAATAATTCTTAAATTAAACAGCCCTTACTGGCGGTGTGAAAGCCAACATGACTACCTTACATGGCAGGATATTTGCGGGTCAACTGAGGACAAGCGGTTCAGATAATGGATGGATGGACTTCACACTTCGAAAATCAGCCTCTGATACTTTGAAAATCAGGACAGGTCGACTTGAAAAGTCATTTCACACATAATGACACAGAGGAGGAAAAATAAAACATCTCTCACAGGCGGTGTGAAAGGGGCTTTTCAGCTACATGTTGCCTCTGTTATTACCTCTAAAACCTGTGACATTTACGTTGATTTCAGGACCTTTCATGAAAAAAATTGTGCTGCAGGACAATTCTTGAAAAAAATAGAGCTTTGACCAACAGCGTGAAAGGGGATACAAATCCACCTTCAGTCCCGTGTTCCAACCTCGAATGCCAGGAAATTCACGGCGATTGTTGAATTCAAACCTTGCGCCTTCTTACTCCTTTCACACTTCAATACATCAGGACATTCGGTCGACTTGAACCCCCATTTTGAGTCCTTTCACACAGAATAATGAGACAAAAGGTCCAAATAAGAGGCGTGAAAAGGGTTCTACAAATACATCACCCCTCTGTTACTACCTCAGAATCAAGGAAATGTGCATGATGAGTCCAACCCCATTCTGTGTCCTTTCACGCAGCAGTGTGGGGGGACAGCTTTTACGGGCTGCGTGAAAGGCTAAATGGATTCCGTTGGACTTGATGTTGTGCTGCGCTTTTAATTTGTCTTACAGAGCAGCATTAATTGGCTGCTCACAAAAGAAACACCGTCACCGTTCTGCGCGTCGGCTCAATGAGGCATCCGAGTCAATATTACCGTCAAGCGTCCGTGCCTCTCTGCGAGAAAGCGTCTGGCCGCAGTCGCTCGACGCATTGACCCGCACGTCAACGGGCGGCCGTTGAAGAAGATCAAGGTGGTGCCCGAGGAGATTTTAATTGGACTTTATGTCTTCTACAATTGTGTTTACATGCATTTTTTTCCCCCCAACTAAGCCTTGTTAGCGAGAAAGGGGATAATCTCTCCGCGTTGTTGAGAACGTTCCGCCTGTTTAATGAATTGAATGTCAGATAAACAGAAGCGGAAAGTTCAGGTGTCACACGCCGCTTGACTGCATAGCCAATGTCGGCGCGCTAATAACGCTTGTCGCACGCCTTTGAATTCAAGCTCAAGAAGAAGCGCGGCGGTGGGACAAAAAAAGAGCTCGGCGCCGAGGATTTAGAGGCTTAGCGAAAAGGGAGATGATCCGACCGGTTCCGGTACGAAGGGGTTGCGTCTCCCCCGTCTTAGCGCTGGCTTAAGTGAAGAGACGCCAAAATCACCGTATCGTATTACATCACGCCGTGTACCGCCGTCCGGGTTTGTGTTATGCGTGCGTTAAAGGCATGGGTGGGGGAAGCCATCGTACCAAAATGAATGGACCTCAGATATTTCCCTGAGGAACGCCATCCCAAGTTGTGCCCGACAAAAGGTACTGATTAGAAAATAAGAGGTTGATGTCGACATTTTGAGATGGGACGGCGGCACCGGAGCCCCTTTCACACAGCCCGTTGGAGACGTTTTTCGCACGCTTTTCCAATGTGTGAAAAAGGATACGTAATGAGGGTTGAAGTCGACCCGCTTACTCCTTGGCGTTGGAGGTATTATCAGAGGCGGGATAGCAGCTGTGAAGCTCGTTTGCTGATCTTCTGTGGAAAAGAACATGGAATGCGGCTTTGAAAAAAAAAAAAAAAAAATTCAAATTGAAGCGTTTTTTTTTTTTTTTTTACCCATGTGTCCTTATTCAACATGAACGGACGCAGAATGTCAACCGTTTACAACAGCCCCATTCGTTGGCGGTGCCTTTCACGCAGAATGGTGACGAAAGCCAGTTAAAAGAAATAAATCAATAAAAAAAAAATTTAAAATTAAAATTGGGAAATTCTTGACTGTACATTACCCCCCCCCCATTCCATGTCCTTTCACACATTTTAGCAACACAGGAAAAAGACAGAGAGAAAATTTTTGGCTTTCCTCATGGAGATTAATGAATTCTCTGTTCCGCAATCTCAGAAATCGGCTAATTCAAGGGTCAAATTAAAAACCGGATTGCGTCGAAAGAGTGGAATAAAATGTGAGTACGATCTCACAAGTCTTCGAGTTTGCTTGTTTTGTGTCGCCCCCCTTTTTGTTTCCCCTCTCTCGATTCGTCTTTTTTCCAATTCTTTTTTTTCCACTCTGTTGAAGTTAAATTCAAAGGGAAAAAAAGTCAAACGATCAAATGTTCTGCCTGAAATTCATATTATTTATTTTCCATCATATTTTTTTTATTAATTCTCTGATTAATTGGTTATTGGAATTTTATTTCTGCCAAATATCGGCCGAAAAAAAGGGGGGGGGTGACATGTCCGATCACGGTCCTGCCTCTTAAATTCAGCTGCATCTCCATTTTTTTTTTTTTTTTGCTACTAGATGCGTCACTCAACTGGTGATCAGCGGCTGAGGCGAGATCAAAGCGAATTATATTTTTTTCACCCCGAGCGCAATTGACAAACACGAGTGAGAAGACGCCAGGCTGCAAGACGACGGCAACGAACGGCGATAACGGAGAGCGTTGACACGCTTGGACTCCCGCCAGCCAGCCAAGTTGCACCGAGGTGACACGCTGATAGCACCCGCTGAATTAATGAGCAACTATCGTGACGGTAACCCATCCTTCCATGGCGCATAGATCGAGAAAAGACCAAGTGAGGGATTTGTTGCGCAAGAATGACGTTTATCCCTGAGAGGGATGCCAGGAAAGGAGCGGGAAAACATCAAAAGGCGGAACGCTGAATAGGATTTGCAGCCAGAACGCAATATGACACAAATGACAAGAAGTGAGGAGTTAAATCCTGCCAATGTGGGAAAGCACATTTCCCTCCAGTCGCTTTGCCGTGTGAAAGGACACAAAATGGGGGTTGAAGTTGACCTCCAAATTTTTATGGCTTTGGAGGTAGTAAGCAAAGGCAGGATGGCAACTTCACACGTCAAGGCCTTTTTTCTCCAGTTTTGCGTAAACGGTTGTGACGCAAAATGGGAGGGTGAAGTTGGCCTGCAAATCTACCAACTACCTTTCACACAGCGTGTCAAAGCAAGTTGATTCCCCCTGTGTCGCTGTTTTATGTGAGAGTTCTGAAACAAAATGGGAGGGCGAGGTTGACCTGCAGATTTACCGGCTTCAGCGGTAATATCCGAGGTATCACAGAAGTGGAATCGTGACTGTTTTAGCCCCTTTCACACAGTTGGGCAATACAAGTTTCTTAGCCCGTGTCGCTGTTTTGTGTGAGCGTTCTGAAACAAAAATGAAGGTTGAAGTTGACCTGCAGATTTACCGGCTTCAGCGGTAGTATCCGAGGTATCACAGAAGTATAATCCTGACTGTAGCCCCTTTCACACAGCCCGTCAAAGCTTTTTTTTTTCATCTTTCGTGTCACTATTCTTCGTGGACAAACATGAGATCGGGAGTTAAGGCCAAACAAATTGACTGGATCTGGAGGTAGTATCAGAAGTGTAATAGGACTTAAATGTAAATGGCAGTTGTGTAGCCCCTTTCACGCAGCCTGCGAGAACTATTTTTGGGTCTTTTCCCTGTTTTGTGTGTGGCCAATTTGAAGCTGTCCTGGGCAGCAGGATGGCTTTTCTGTCACCCCTTTCACTCCGGCACTCGGCCCGCTGAGATCCGCACCTGGAATGAACGAGCACTTGACCTGATTCCAGACTCTTCCTGCGCGCGGAGGTGGAACATGTTCAAGGTCTGAGTAGGACACCTCGCACTGGCCTCGCATCTCAAAGAAAACCCATTTCAACGCGGCCTGGCCTAAATAGAACCAAAATAGATTTGTTCCCACTTCCAACCTCCTTACGTTTAAAGAAGTCATATTGCGGTGGGAGTGGAGGTTAGCGTCGCAATTTAAAACGGCTCCCGAGTGTTTTCGGAAAAACTCAGAAAGTCTTTTTTGAAACTACGCAAAGGATTAAGAATTAAAGCTCACTTTTTTTTTGATGCAATGACAGTATTTGCATACAAATAATTTGGTCTGTGGTCGCCCAGCAAGTGTGAAATTAAAACAACCAAGTTAATCTTTTCTTTTGATCATCTGCCCATTTCTGAAAATGTATCTCGGAAGCGAGCCCTCGTCATTTTCTATCATTCCAATATAAAAAATAATCATGAATTAATTGTCTGAGCATCCGGAGCCACTTTCAAGACATTGCAATTTTGTTTTCAGTTAGGTTTTTTGTTTTTTCCATTTTCTTAGAAAATAAATATTCATTTTAGTCCAGTCCTCCCGCCACATGGTCGCATAATTAATTTTTTTAATAACAACCCAGAAAGCTTATTTATCAAAGTCTTTGAGAGCAAAAGTAACTAAACTAACTCACTAAAAGTAATATAAAAAAAAAAGAACACAAACCTCATTTTAATTTTATTTCGCTCGATTTCGTTCACTATAATAACCATGACGCATTCGTTAGCTTAAGCTAACAGGGTTAGCGTATTCATCCCCCAATTTACTTCATTTGTTGCACTTTTGGGGGGGATGGTGTCGTATTCGAGACAACCGGAAAAAAAAAAACACACATCCTGCATTTGGAATGGGGGGGGGGAAATGAAGTAACGTCAACCAGAGTGCGACAGTTTTGTCTCATGCAAATGAGCCACTGCTCTCCCCGCCTTCTAGAACAAGAACCGTGAGCCTCCTAGAAAAAACAAAAAAAAGCACAGATTGAATTTTCACTTTTGGTGGCAGCACTTCATCACACAAACGACCGATTCATGACACAATTTCGGTCGCACGGCCCGCCCGCCACACATCGAGCGACCCGGCCAAAACCAACTGAGCCGTCTCGGACTGTGCGTGCTTCGGCCAACACCGCCGACGTCACAACCGACCAAATAGGCACATCAACGTCCAATCACGGAGGCGGCACTTCCTCAACAAACGAATTTCGTCAATGAGTGCCACGGAGGCATTTTCTAACGACCGCGACGATTTTTTCCCGCCGACACGACACCAGCTTTTATGGCTCTGCTGAGAAGAATACTTTTTGAGTCTGGTTGCTATGAGACACCGGACGTTGGAAGTCGCAGTCGACCGAGGACCTTGAAGCCTCGCCAGTCACTTTCATTCACACACACAAAGTTCCCGCGCGTGTACTTAATTGCAACCTTTTCGGCATCTCACAATGAGCCGGCAGCCTTTTCACCGCAAAGTTAAATGCGGGGCTCTGCCAGTAAATGCCGTATCCTTTCGCAAGGGCAGCCTCATTCTCGCACCGACGTAATTGTCCTTGGATAAAAGCCGGTGGAAAATGACAGCGTTTTAACATAATAAGCAGTGGGGGAAAAAAAAAAAAACATTTAAAAAGAAAATCCTGCGTCGCCGTCGTCGCCGGTGCGCTTTGATTCACTCACACTGCCGAGCGTGTTTATCTTCATCGTGGGCCGCTACTTTGCATGTCATTGCCGACGTTCTTTTTCGCTTTACCTTAAGAGAGTTGCCTTGACGGAACCAGATAGCGACGCACAGCGCAACTCGCCAGACCGAAATAAGATTTCCATGTCAAAGATTTGACTTTTAAAAAGTGACTCATTATGTAAGAGGTAAAAAAAAAAAAATTGAATACAAAGCGAGACGACAAGGTTGCAAAATTTAGCAAATGTGCTAATTGTTCATGAATGAATGTGCGTGTTTCATTGTCATCTTTTTGAAAAAGCTTGCATGAGTAGACCCACAAAAAAAAAAAAAAATCCTCAAAAGGCGCAGAAAGTCTGCCATTTTGACATCCTAGCTCACTTCGGATGTATTTTTTTATTTTGTTTTTTTAATTCAGGCCTTGACTTAGCGCAGTGCTTCTCAGTTATTTTCCGTTACCTCCCCCCCCTCGCAAGAAGAAAACAATTTGTGCCCCCCCCCCACACCACCCACTCTCCGTCACAACTGTAAATTACAAAACAGCATCGCACCACGCCCCCCCTAGTGAAATATTGGAAGCATGTCTACAATGGGTAGAGCCACAAAAATGTTTTTTCTTTTTTTTTTTTTTAAAAAGCCATGTCTGAAAAGACACAAGAAGTCTGCCATTTTGCTTCAGTAGGACCATTTAATTAAAACAAAAAAAAAATGATCTTGAGGAGACCCATCAATGGTAATAAATGAGTTAATAGTCAGTAAGCCAGTTTGGTTTAAAAGGGCCAAGACAAGCTAGTCTGATGGCGACACAATTTGATAATTGGCTCACACTTTATATAATAAGCACACACTAATAAGCATTAGCTAAGCATTTGCAAATACTGAAGTCATCGTTGATGAAAGCATGATTCTGACATGAATGATTATATTTTGTAATTTAAGTGCATATAGGACGTAAATAGTGCTCACTTTAGATGAGCTCACGCAAAACACTTCATGATTGAATGCTAAGCGCCAAAATGTGTGTTAATAACACATTTACTACGTTGTTATAAAACATCAACGAACACTCTCACCAACATGTCTGATCAGTTGTTGTACGAGTGCATGCGTGCATATCGAAACAGTTTGCGTTCGCGTTCCAAATGAGCTTACAAACTACGAATTGTCCCTAAAGGACTGATTGCTAAATGATGACATAATCTAGTCATGTTGAACCTGCCAATTATAACGAGTGAAAATGCAATCATGAAGCATAATATGGATGATCTTATTCATGAGTCAACTGTTTAGGAATTCTGCTTATTAAAAAGTGTTACCAAAACTTCTTATCGCGTACCAGACAGAACGGTAACTTCAAATTGCAAACAAAAAAAGGTTTCGGGTGTGTGTGTTTTGATTCTTTTTTTTTTTTTTTTTTAAATTCATCCCTCAAAGCCAACGTCACAAAGCTAAGAAGACCCAAGAAGTCATGCTCGGTCTGCCATTTTGCTTTAAAGGAGCAATTTGCGGGTCACTTTGCACGTTTTCAGGTGCCCCTTCCAACTCGTCCTCGACGTTTGGCTCCAGATGTAGCGACGGTGAGATTCCGCAGACACACGAGAGCGATGATTGATGATTGCTAGCTCAGACCAGCTTTTCTCTTTGACCTTTTTCAGACTCTCGACATTTCGACGTCATGATTGCTACACGTCAATGCCGTCGGAGCCGCGAACCTGCTGAGATGAATCGATCGCGAAGGTCCCCAAACGGTTTAACACACCGGCCCTTTCTGCCGCCAATTTGGAAAACTTTTCATTGCCAACAAATCAATGAGTTGTGAACGTCAACCGGGACACTCCTGTTGTCTTCGGAGACCGACATTTTTACTCTCGGCACGTTTTGGATCGCATAAGAGGATAACGAGTCCACTTATGCCCAACAGAACAAGTGCGGATTGATTTATGACCCCCTTTCACCATCGGTGAAAAAAGATCCAAATAATACCACCCCCTGCACAAAAAGTAGTGAAAATGTAAACAGAAAAATCATGAAGACTAGCCGAAGCAGGTGATGATTTGATTTATGACCACCTTGTCAAATCAACTCCTAAATATTCAAGGGTCGATTGTTGCATGACCCCCCCAATAAAATTTCCAAAGATCAAAAATACAGTCTTGGTCTTTGCCCCGCCCCCCCCAAAAAGCAGTAAAACATTCAACTGAAAAAAATGTGGCCAACCTTAATCAGTTATGTTTTGATTGATTTATGACCACTTTGCCAAATCAACTCCCAAAGATTAAAGGATAAATTGTTTTGTGACCGCCCAATAAAACATCCAAAGATTAAAAGGGAGAAGATGATCTATGGCCCTTATATGAAAAACATACATTTGGATATGACATCAATATCATATATCGCTTTCACGTTGGTCATCATTACCTTCGACCAGTGTGCCGTGCTACAAAAGTGTTACTGTGAGAGATCGTTCAGGTGTGATGCCGCCAATTGTCCAATGTCAATTATTTTGATGACATTTTTTTGGTTTTTCTTGTTGCAAAATTTTTTTTTTATTGACCTACGCCGACCACAGATGGGATAAGCTTATTTTTTTCAACTAGATGACATAAGGTACAGAATTAAACGGTGTATTCACTTTTTCATAAATCGTTTTGCTAAGTGGTGTGCCTGCCGTGAACTTTTTCGGACAAGAAATGCGTGTCTTGGTTCAATAAAAGGTTAAGAAATTCTACCTGAGTCAGCATCGTGCAAATCCATTCAGGACTGCTTCCAAAACAACTACCAAAGATCAAAGGACAGATTGGTTTATGACCCCCAAGAATACATTTTTCAAAAAGTTCAATCTCAATTGTTTTACTCTCTACTTTAATGTCAATTACTTTCTGACATAAGAGCACTCATTAGCCAACACGGGAACGTGCCAAGTGATTTAGGACCCCTCCCCAATACAAAGGCCAATGATCACAAGACCGATTGTGGCAATTGAACCTTGAAAATCAAAAGGACAGATGGATCTATGACCCAAACATCAATCCAAAGAGGAAAGGCCTAAATAATACACCACATCTGGATCGTTCTCTTTGACACGTGAAATCCTTACCCTCAAGACGAAGGGGCTGACAGATTTAAGACATCCATCCGAATACAACAGCCGGCGATCAAAGCAAAGAGCGATTTATGACCAAAATAACGGCGTCAAAAATCAAAGCCAGAAAAATAACCGACATCAAGATGTTCCATTTTGACACAAGCGGAAACGGTTGCCAAATCGTGCAACACACGTGCACTTATCCGGCAACGCGTGCGCACGCCTACGTAAACGCGACACTCGGGTGCCAAGGGGCCTGCCAACGTGAACGTGCATGTGCACACGCACATGAGGAGTTGTGTGTCTTCATCGTGCAAACACTCGCGCCTTGTTGCACATGGAACTGGTGTGTTTTCAAAACATGCACACACACACACAAACAAACGCACACACACTTACGACTAATGTCAGCATCTTAGTGACCGTTTTTAAGTCTATAGGTGTTTGTGTTTTCTTCATAGTGCCTTTTACGTGCCTAAAACTCAACACACACACACACACACACACACCCCTATATATATGCATACACGTATACATTATTCAATCATGTGCACGTGTTTTCCGAACTACTGCGTGTCTTTTGATGCAAACAAATGAAGCAAATACAACACACACGCACACAACACACAAGCGTGTATTGTTGTACATGTAAATAGCATTGTATGTTTTATGTGGCATCTTAACGCTGCAAAACTGCACACGCACGCATCACACGTATCATTGTCCCCATACAAACACACACATACAATAAGTGTATGTAACTTGCGTGTCTCTTGGTACGGACACACACACACACTTTGAACTGCAAAAGTGCTTACGTGCACATAGCAAAGAGACACACACGCATACGCCACATCTCAGTCTCTGTTGGATTTGTGCATGGGGGTGTGCGTGTGCGTGTGTTGAAGGGTCAGGCGTGAGCGTGTGTTTCACTGATTGTGAGTGCATGCTTCTCTGTGTGTATTGTATATATATATATATATATATAAATATATAAATGTGCGTGTTTGTGTCTTAGTGTGTGTGTAACCGTAGTAGCGCGTGTCCCGTGTCTTGATGACACACACACGCACACGCACACGCACGCATACCATTTCTCAGCATTCGCGTTGGACGCGAGTGTACGCGCACGTTTTCACGTGTTGGCTGCCAACAAACGGCGCACACACCACGCGTGTACTTCGCGGCAGACGCACGCGCCTCCGCGCTGCAAAGGTGCGAGCGCGCACCAAATCCTCAACTTGTGCGTCAAGTGCGGTCCGCGTGCAACTTTCACCCAGCAAACACTCAACGTGACCTCTCCGCGAATTTTTTTTCCTTTATTCATTTCTTTCTTTATTTGCGTTTTCTTTTCTGTTTTTGTCTCTTTTTCGCAAACTTACCGAGCAGGGCGAGGAGGAGCTGCAGGGGTCCGAGGAAGAGGAGGAGGAGCAGGAGGAGGAGGTCCATGGTGGTCTGCGCGGAGCGGTGTGGAGCTAAAAACCGGCGGCGGAGGTAAATCCACACAAGTGCAACAACAACGGCAGCAGCGGCGGCGGGAGGAGGAGGAGGAGGACAGGAGCCGCGGAGGAAGGGAACATCGTGGGGATTTCAACTAACTTTGGACGAGGGATAAAAACATAACCCCCCCTCAAAAAAAACAAAAATTAAAAATCGCACAAAACAAAACAAACAAAAAGCCACAAGCGTGAAGTGATTTTCTTCAGCATTCGTGGAAATTCCTTCCTCTGCTTTCCCCGCCACCTGCTTGCGCCGCTCCGCGTGGAAAACTGCGGATGATTCAGTGGCGCGCGCGAGCCTGTGCGCGCCCCCGCCGCTCCTCCTCCACGCGCACACGCGGCTTCGCTTTTTGCGGGCTGGATGGACGCACGGACGCTCCGACGGCCCGGTCGCAGAATGCAATCTGAGTGCAATCGATAGTCTATTTGTGTTTGATGGCGTCATAAAAGCAGCCGAGGCGGCGCGAGGGATGGATGAGCGGTCAAGACAAGGAGATTTGGGACAAAACGTTATTTACAAGGAAAAGGGAATTTTTTTTTTTTTTTTTTTTAAATACGACGAGCATGGCAGGTGCATTTGCTTGCCATTTTCCATCGCATTCCCCAAACATGATCTGCCGAAGCAGGCATTTTTTTAGGGGGAGGAATAACTAAGTCATTTTCAAAGGGGTAGGGTTTTGAGATAAGGTTTTGACGACAAGACTTGGCCTGGTTTAGGGTTTCATGTTAGCCTTTGTAGCCAAGGGTAGGGTTTCGAGAAAGGGTAAGGTTTGAGGGGTCTCACATTAGGGTCATAAACCTGGGCTGGGGTTTCAAGCCTGGATTAAGGTTTTAAGTCCTGGTTAGGCTTTAAAAATGACAGTTTCGAGCAACGGTTAGGGTTTCAGACCCAGGTAGGAGTTTCAAAACTGGGTTAATCGTTGCAAGTGATGGTTGTGGCTTCAAATTATGGTTTCAAGAGCAAATCAAAACAAGGTTAAGGTTTCAAATTAGGGTTTTAAGTGATGGTTAGGCTTTGAAATGACAGTTTCAAACCCACTTGAGAAAGTCAAGACCGTGTTAAGCTTTCAAATTCGGGTTTGAATTGATAAGGTTTTAAAAAAAAGAATAGAGTTTCAAGCAATGGTTGGGGTTTCAAGCAAGGGGTGAAAGTTTTAAACCCGGAGTTAAGGTTTCAAATTTGGGTTTCAAGTGACGGTCAGGCTTTGAAAGTTAGAGTTTCAAATCCAGGGGAGTGTTTGAAACCTGGCTTAGGCTTTCAAATGAGGGTTTCAAGTGATGGTTTGGTTTTTCAAAACACAATTTCAAGCACTGGTTGGGTTTCAAATGAGTCTTCCAAGAGCAGAGTCTCAAGTGAGCCAGTTTTGTGTCTGTTGCTCTCCTTCCTTCTTTTTCAAACTTTGTACTGCGCATTAGCGCCACCCGCAGGCCTGGAGCTGATGTGTCGGCTCGCATTCGGGTGCCGTTGTTTGTTTTTTTTTTGTTTTTTTTTATACGAGCCTCGCGGGCGTCGTGTGTCTGATTGCTCACGTTAGCTCTCCCGGCGGGCTCGCAACCACGTCTGCTTTCTTCGGTCATTTTCATGCGGGGAGGGGCGCGGGGGGCACGGGGGGGAAATGTCACGGCATCGAGCGGGAAACAACGATTTGGTGCTGAGATGATGAAGCCTGACGTTGTCCAATGACATTTCCCGGCTGACAGGACGCATCATCATCATTGCGCATCAATCTTGATCCTTGCCACCGGTAATACATTTTTCAAATGTATGCTTTCAACTCAGGGTTAGGGTTGAAATTAGGGCTTCAAGTCAGGTTAAGGTTTCAAGCCATGAATGGGGTTTCAAATTTGAGTTTGAAAACACAAATTGTGTTTCAAAACAGGATTGAGGATTAAAATCAGGGTTTCAAAACGGGATTTTTTTTTCAGGTTAAGGCTTCAAGCCTGGGTTTGGGCTTCTAGTGAGGGTTCCAATTAGCATGAGTGCCACGTTTCGAATGTCAAGTAAGGGTTAAGGTTGGAATCCTTGTTTCAAGGCGGAGTTAGGGTTTCAGGTTGTGGTTTCAAGCCTTGATTTGGGCTTCAAATTAGGGTTTCAAGCCTCAGATTATCTCAGAGTTAGAAAACAAAAAAAATTCAAGTCATGATTAAGTTTCAAATTAGGGTTTCATGCCTCTGTCAGGGTTTCAAGTTTGGCTTTTAAGCCTGGCTTTGGGATTCAAATTGGGTTTCAAGAGAGGGTTCAGGTTTCAAATGTGGGTCTCGAGCCAAGAACCAGTTTTCAAGTCCGACCTGGGTTAGGGTTTTAATTTGGTTTTGAGCCAAGGGCTGGGTTTCAGGTCAGGTTTATGATTTCCAGATTGGTCCTGGGTGTCAAATTAGCTTTTCAAGAAGGAGTTTGCATTTTGAATTGGGATTTGAAGCCGGGGTTGGGTTTGCAGTCAAGGCGAGGTCTTTAAGCCCGGTTCAAGATTCAAAGTGGGCTATGATGACAAGAATTTGGGTTTGGAAGTCAGGGTTTGGCTTTCAGGTCTGGGTAGTAGGGTTTCCAGCGAGCATCCAGGTTTCAAATTAGGGTTTTGAGTGTGGTTTCAGCTTGCAGCACGGATTAAGGTTCCAAGATTGTGTTTGAAGGCGTTGGACTCCCGCCTAGCCGGCCTGTCGTTGAGAAAATGCCCCAATCCCAAGCGCTGAAAGACGACCGGTCCCGAAGCAAAGCGACAAGCGGGGATGGCGTGACTCAGACGCTGAATTATTGATGGCAACAAAAGGAATACAGCGGCGCCACCGCCGCTTTTTTTTGTACAAGCAGCAGTCACAGAGAGAAAAAAAAAAACAAAACAGTCCAACGGAACAAACGGACAGACGTCGTCGGCTCGAAATCAGTGAGACAAGTTTGTTCAGTTTTTGTTTTCGGGCTACGCTACAGAAACACAGCAGAGTAGGGTTTCAAATCACAGTTAGGGTTTCAAATGTGGTTTTCTGATGACGGTTAAGGTTTTAAATTTGGGTTTCACGTCTAAGTTGGGGTTTCAAGTCACACTTTTGGCTTCGAGTCTGGCTTTCAAATTAGGGTTTGAAGTCAGAGTTAGGGCTTTAAGTCTGGTTTGGGGTTTCAAAGTAAGGTTTTAAGTCGCAGTAAGGGCTTCAAGTCTGAGAAGGTTTCACATTCAGGTTTTGAGCAAAGGTTAGGGTTTCAAGAATGGGATAGGGTTTCAAAGTCAGGTTTTCGTATCGGGTTAGGCTTCCAAACTAAGGGTCAGGGATTTAAGTTCGGGTTTCAAGACAATGTTAGGGTTTTAAGGCAGGCTTAGAGTTGGTAAATCATCACTCCACGGTGTGACAACTTGGCAGCAGCTCCATTCAAAGCTCCAAACTGACTTGTCATGTTTTATTTTGCAAACATCTGACAGACTTGGCACATGAGGCGTGCGGTGGGGTTGCAAGGATGGTGGCGGAGTGGCGGGCGCCAGACATGACGCACACACCGGCGGTGTAAATGGAAAGTGTCAGCGCTGGCAAACGCAGCGACAAGCGTCTGAGCGCAAGAAACTGCTGAGCCAGCGACTGCCGTCCGCACTCGCAGGACGGGTACGGTCTTCGGAGGAAGTCGTCTGAATGGCCGAGACGACGCCAGACGAGTTTTGATGCCTTTGTGGAAAATGCGATCACGGCCGGAATGAGACTTTGGTTCGAGTTTGGGTTTCACTTTAATGCAGCCATGACGACACTAACGAAAAAGAGTTTCTTCGCGGAGGATCAAGAAGATATGCTGGTGACTATTCTTGAATTGTCTTTCTACATGTGTGGCTGAATCGCTCATTTTAAAAGCGCCTGACTGATATGCTGATTCCGATATTTCTCCGAATAAAATTCAGGTAATTCATGAACTCATTTACTGCCATTGACGGCTAAAAACGTCAGAGATATGTTCGTGAATGAGTTAATCGGGCAATTCTTTTAAAGAGTAAACAATAAATAATATAACTTCATTTTTGGTGGCCTTAAAACTTAAAAAAAAAGAAAAAAAAAAAGATATACGATAAGGATCCTCTGAAATCGTAATCGTTTTTTTACTTTAAAATGAATATCATCGAGAGAAGCAGCAAATTTATTCATTTTTTTTTTTTAAGTTGCTGATTTGCAAAGAACTACCGACCGATTAATCGGTCAGATCCGAGTTAGCAAACTGCCACCTTTGTTAGCCTATCAATGGAGTTTCCCATTATGTGTTAGCATGATGCTAGCAGAAGTGTAGGCAGCAAACTACTTCGCAGGTGTACCTAATATTTTGATGGCTGCATCCAAACGTATTTCGCATGTGTTGCGGATCATTATTTAAAGCACATCTCCGCGTTAATTCCTCACACGTGACCCTTCGTCGTCTCTTGCCTCGTTCGTTCGTCACGTTGCAAAAAAGAGAGAGAAAAAAAAGTTCCTTGGCAGAAATGAAAAAAAAAAAAAGCAGAATGGCAGCCTAATAAATGGAATAATCAGCGAGCTGACAGCTGTCAAGAGAACATCGCGTGAAGCGGCGGACTCCTGACGCCCCCCCCCAACCCACAGCTATCCGTTTTTTTTTTTTCCTCCTTCCTCATTAGCGCACCGCCGCCGCCTCTGCCGTGCTACGACACATTTATTATTCAGCATCTTTGTGGCCTATTTACAGTGCCCGAGCGGCACACTTTCGCCAAAGTGGCGTCTTTATATGTTAGCTTTGCGCCGGCTTCAAGCGGAATTTGCTCCACGGACAGCTTTTTGGTCTAATTAAAGCTTTCCTTTCCTCGGTCAGGACCTCATTGCGTTTTGCACACGTGCGAGGCTAGCCGTGCATCGCTGGGATGAGTTTGCCTTTGAAAGACTTGGGGGAATTTTCAAATTGCCCCAAAAAAATGGCAGCTTCAAGAAATAAAAAAAAAAAAATTGTGTTTTTTTTGTTTTTTTTCCCAAGTGTGACTTTTCTGCGAGTCGACGAATGATAGACGAGCAAAAGTCAAACTTGCATTGGGGGCTGAATTTTGCAAAAAAATGTGGATGCAAATACATGTTTTAAGAGGAGTTCTTCTCGACGGACAGACAGATTTTATTTTGTGCAATCGCGAAATGAAATTGATTAGATTTTTAAAAAACAATTTTTCTTCAAAATTTCAAGTTTTTGTCTTTAAAAGACCCCCTAAACTGGTCACTTCATATCACAATAGTCGGCTTTCTGCGTCTTTTCGGGCATGGCTTCTTGAGACTTTTTTGTGCGTCAACTCATTATAGGCACGCCCACCAAATTTGGCTGAATTTTTCAAAAATGACGGCAAAAAAAAAAACAAAATGGCCGGCTTTCTGTGTCTTTTAGGACATGCATTCTTGAGACTTTTTTGTGAATCTACTTATCATGGAGATGTCCACCAAATTTTATCTTGCCAATTCAAACTGGTTTTGAGGGCTGAATTTTCTAAAATGAAAACCAAAAGTTGTAACGACATGTTTATGACAATGTCCAATGAGTTGAGTCAACTTTTGTCATAAAACACTTTTTTTTTAATGTAAAAAAATGTGATCATTTCCACCTTCTATGATTAACTGCTCTGTGTGTGTGTGTGTGTGTGTCATTGTGCGTGTGCGTGCACGTGTGTGTTGCCTGGGTAAATAACAAGCAAGGAGATTAGCGCCGCTGCCGTTTGCATGGCATCCAATTCAAAGGGAAATTCGCCTGCTAAGCGGCTGATTTGAAAAATACTAAATTTGTTCAACAAATGAATCCCGAAATTGAATTTTGAGGCAGGTGGGCGGGCGGTCAAAGACGCTCGCGCTGAGCCGCCGGATAAAAGCTTCGCCGAGCACGTGGGAGCAGATTAGCGGCATTGTGTGGAGTCCAAATGAAAAGTTGCCAGTGGCGCAGGTGTGCCAACTCCAATGCACCACTCATAATACTTCTCAATTAAATTTGCAAGCGGCGAGGAACGGGCCTTCGCACCCCCCCCCCCTTCTTTTTTTTTTCCCCAGAGCCAATCCTCAAAATCATCATGAAACTCCGAGGCGGTGTTCCACCCGAATTAAAGCTTGGAAAGCTTGGAAATCTGTCAAGGATAACAAAGTCTGAATGGGGCTAATTTGGGCCAATGGCCTGTTAGAAGTTTTTCAAAGTAAGAGCGCTGAAATATGTGCGGCCACACATGGCATGACGGCGTGTAAATGGAATCTTCCTTTTCAACCATGTCTAGATTTGGGGGCGGAGCTAAGATGAGCTCGTTGGTAGAAGGTATGTTGTCGGGGGGGCCAAAAAGCGATCTTCAGGGCGGGCTCGCCCATTGGGCCATATTTGCAGATGCTGAGAAGCGCCAGGGGACTCCAGGGGGCGCCAAAACGGGATTAGGGGGGAGGGGGGGGGGACAATGAATTATCACTTTGAATACACATGAGAATATATTAACTTTTGAGCATGGAAAAGATGCAAAGCAGATTGTAATCCGAAAAATGAATTCCAAATAAGACGCAGCCGATCCTCGTCCCAACAATCTGCGGCCCTCTTTTGGCTGATTGCGTTCTCTGACAAGACTTGAAGGCGACGGCTAATCAGCAAATCAACGTTTGGATATTGAAATAATTTGTTGCGATTAACGGCGCTAAATATTGACATTTACATCTGACAGGCTGACGTTTTTTTTTCCTGCTATTAATTGTTAAAGGCGAGTTCCCTTTTCACTTTATATGGCAGGTTAAGTTTGTTCAAATCATCAAAAGCATGTTAATAAAATGGATATATTCATTAATATTGCACGTGCATTAAAGACAATATATCAGTTGTGTTTTTCTTTGTGTACCACATAATCATCAACAAAGGGGGTGCGCCATTAAGGAATCTTGCCGAGGGCACCAGATTGGTTTTGTCAACTGCGCTCTTGTGAATCCTCTTTGAGATTTTGGTGATTGAGGGCTATGAAATTAATTGGACTTTTTTTTTTTTTTAATTGGCTCTCGCACCCCATTTTCATGCCGAGTCCCCAAAATGATCAATTAACATCATGTGGGGTTGGCACGATCAAATATTTTTAGAAGCGATTAATCGAATAATTAGATAAGCATTATTTGCCGGTTACTGTTAGGAACTGAGTATTGTCATTTGGTAATGTTTTGTCATTAGTCAAAATACGAGTCGGATCTTTTGCTCCCCCCCAAAAAAAATTTATTAAAAAAAAAAAAAAGAAATGGCACCTCCAACCCAAAATGTCTGACATCTGTCCAGGTTTGGGTTCTTTTGGATTTTTTTTTTTTTTGTGTGTTAATCAGTAAAACGGGTGTTAGCGGCTATTTTTTTTTTTTCAAATATCCCAGGAGCTCTTGCAGCCTTTTTTTTTATTTATTTTTTTTTTTAATTGTTTTTCTTTTTAATGGAAAATCTTCAAACTCATCATTTGAGTCCACCTCCACGCTCGGCTGCTTAGGCGAGAAAGATTGGCAATTCTTTGTCGCTCATAAGAAAGCTGCTTTTGATTGATAATTTTCATGGCATTGGCCCAAAAAAAAAAAAAAAAAAGGACGTCAAGTTCTTCACGTGGAAATGTAATGAAAACAGGAAATTGTTTCCGCTGTCAAAATGTGTTTGGCGGCACAATCGGCCATCATCTCCAAATCACAGCAAATGGATTACACGTTGGAGCGTTTCCTGCAAGTCACGTCAACATCATCGCAAACACCTGCAAAGTCGTCAACATTTTTTTTTTTTCAAGTTTGTATTCGCTAGTTGCTTGGCTGTCTCATTTTTGGTTTCGACTGTGAGCTGAAAGAGATCGTCGGAACTTTTAGCCGCCTCGCGACCAAATTACACGCACAAGGGCCGATTCGTGGGCCGGACCAAAATCCACCTCCGACCTCGCTGAGTCGAGCCCCGCCCCAAAAATGGGCCTTGAGACGGACTGCCCAGCTCTGATGACCTCAAATGATGACGCAATGAAGACCCCCACCAGAAAAATGTCACTGCTTGAAAAATCGACAGCCACCACCACCCTCCGACAAAAAACAAAAAACAAGCGGCATGAAGCAAGGAGTGACGCTGGCAGCCAATCGCCTTTGCACCCGTTTGCCGACGCTTCCGAGGGTCGGGCTGCGTTCTCAAAGGTGATTGAGTTTTCAGTGCTATTCCCGATCTGTCATTTTTAATTTTCCCCCCGTCCGCGCCGGAGCGGAAAGGAGTCCCTGAAGGATGTGACGCCGGCGTAATTATTTCTCTCTCACTAATTAGAAAAGCGTCCGAGTGACAGTTAATTGAATAAACCTGCGTTCTGCCGCAAGAAGCGCAGCTGCTTGGAACGCGACACAAAGTTTGCTTCGACTGTTTTCGTTTGAGCTCCTCCCCCAAAAACAAAACGAAAGTTTGAGAAAACACTTTCAAAAAATTTTGATTTATTTATTTATTTTTTTCTAAAAAAAAAGTCGACTCTTTGATCCATGAACGTGATCGGTTTACCCAGCGAATGATCCCGTTCCCAAATAAAAGCGCAATTGACCGGGTGGTAAAAAAAAAAAAAAATTTTAAAAATCAAGATTTGAAGATTTTTGCTGCCGTCAAAGTTGGCTTTCCCAATTTTCACAACGAAGAAAGAAGAGTTGCACTAAAAACGTGACCGACTTTATTGAAACGAACATTGTTGCCATTTATATCAATAATAATTTCGATTTTAAAGTTATCGACATTTTTAAGAGTGCTTTAGCCTCCCCCAAAACAAAAGTTGTGTTTTTTTTTGTTTTGTTTTTAGGAGGCGGTCCGGTTTGGTGCAAGTTAGCAACTGTTGCTCTTGAGCGGGTCGTCTTCAACCCTGTTCCTCGATTGTCCTGCCTGTTTTTTCAACTCTCGCTGCTGCTACGCGTCGATTAGAATCACGAGATCCAGATGATTTTTAAAAAATTTTTTTTTTGCGCAACCACTCCACGAAATAAAACGGAGTCAATTCAACCATTTTTCACTGCACGTGATTGATCAATCAAGCGAGCGACAACCTGCCGACGGCGATCCTGTGCATCCGACAAAATTCAGTGCAGCTCTGCTTACCCTTTGGCTCGAACACGACGTTCGACTGGCGAGCGCAGCGGTCCCACTCAAAAAAGGGCTCGGGATCAACTCAGCAAATTGGAGAGCGGTTCGCTCGCAGATGCATTTTCCCAAAAAAAAAAACAACAACAAAAAAAATGAAGGCAGCTCACCGAAGATTTACTTGGTTGTTTAATTTCACACTGGTTGGGCAGGCCTTGCACGCCGTTCAAAAATCCAGATCAAAAGTCGACTTTTTTCAGGTTGAACAAAACCAAACAAATGAGGTCAGAGCCTCTTAGGGTCGATTTTTATTTATTTATTTTTCTTGCAGTCCAAAAATTGCCGTCTAAATTGTCCGTCTGATGTGTTGCGAGACGGATTCAAGGAAAAAAAAATTGACGGTCTGCTGATCACTCCAGTCACGTTACGTCACAAGCGCGGTTATGGCGTCTTTTGAAATCATTTTGACGGAGAGAAAATTACAATCTGCGCCATTTGAACTCCACGCAACCTTTTCACGCCCTTGCATCAAAGAGTCCTTATGGATTTTTTTTTTTTTTTTCTCATCCTCGACATGTGACAGCTTCATCTACATAAGCGCGATGCCTGTTGGGGGTGGGGGATGAATTAAAAAAAAAAGTTCTACCCGACCTATAATAGTTGCTTCGAACCAAATATGGGAGACTTGCTGTGGCTTTTCAGGCTCGGCCTTCAGAGGCTTTTTTTTTTTTTTTTTCTACTTGTCATCGACAAATTGACGTGGCTAAAGTGAAGCCCTTCCGTTCCCAGCAGCATTTCAAAACCGTAATCCATGCCGTTGTCCCATCTAGTCCAGATTACTGTAATGCACTTAATTTTGGAGTCAGCCAGCCTTCCCTCAAGCGCCTCCAACTGGTCCAAAATTCTGCCGCTCGGAAGACGGATCACATCACCCCCATCTTGGCCTCGCTTCCCTGACTCCCGGTGCACTTTCGAGTTTGCTTCAAGATACTTCCGTTGGTCTCGAAATCTTGAACTGGCCTCGCCTCGTGGACCTCTCGGAACTCTGCCCGCTGCATCAAGTCTGTGGACCAATGGTGTTGGAGGCGGCTTGGAGGGCTGAATTTAGAAAAAAAAAAAATCAATAAAAATCTGCCAGGTTGAATTTGGCCAATTTTCTTTTTTTTTTTAGGTCATGCCATTTATTTCACAGGAAGGAAGACGCCCTTAGTCGTCATAACCAACAGACAAATGTCAGGTGTTATTTTCCACCTGCTCTATCCTGTGATTATCAAGCCACAGAGCAGATCCCCGACACCGGCGTGACCTCTACGTACGATCGGCGGCCATGTTTAACGCCGCTCCGCTTGCGCGGTTTTATGAGCTCGGTTGTTATTGGCTCCAAAAATAGACGTTTGGCCGTGATGGACGGCAAAGCGTCGGCTTTACTGCACGTAATGGAGCTCGGTTTATTGTCAGCAAAGTGACGCTGCGAATTGGCGCTATCAGCACAACGCTAATGGTGGCCGTCAAAGCCGTCATCTTCCTGCTGAAGGCAAAAATATAGCTTGGCTGAGCAAGGTGAAAGTCGGTCGGCGTATTTATCGGAAGAAGAAACGCAAACAAGTCGACTGTGACACGGGAAGTCGGACATTTTGGTTTGAAGTGACTATTTTGGCACGATTGCGCCCTGGAGAAGCAAAAGCAAAAAAAAAACAAAAAAAAAATGTGTGCGTGCTCGAGTAGACCCACAAAAAAGACTTCAGAAGCCATGTCTGGAAAAAAACCCTTAAAAAAACACAAAGTCGTCCATTTGGCTTTGAAGTGAGCATTTTGGCCAAGTAGCACCCACGAGAATTGAAAAATTCAGCCGCCAAAGCCAATTTTGAATTTTGAATCATAAGCAGACCCACAAAAAAAGTCTCAAGGAGAAAAGTCTGCCATTTTGGTTTCAAGTGGCCATTTTGTCAAAGTCACACTATTTTGCGATTCCTTTAAAAGTTTTGCTGAGCAACATAAAATCGGGCAGAAATGTCTTTCATGACGTGGCCCACAAAAAAAGTCTCAAAGAAGCCATGCCTGAAAAGACGTTTCAGTTTGAAATTTTGTCTTCAGAATGCTTTTTAAAATTCATTGACCCCTGTAAAATGTGCTCGGCATGTCAATCAGGAGAAGACCCACAAAAAAAGTCCCATGGATAAAAGTCTGCCATTTTGGTTTCAAGTGGCCATTTTTGTCAAAGCCGCACTTTTTTACAATTCATTTAAAAGCTACGTCCCCAAAGCCAGTTTTGATTAGCAATGTAAAATTTGGTAAATATGTCTTTCATGACGGGGCCCACAAAAAAAGTCTCAAAGAAGCCATGCCTGAATAGACGTTTCCGTTTGAAATTTTGTCTTCAGAATGCTTTTTAAAATTCATTGACCCCTGTAAAATGTGCTAGGCATGTCAATCAGGAGAAGACCCACAAAAAAAGTCCCATGGATAAAAGTCTGCCATTTTGGTTTCAAGTGGCCATTTTTGTCAAAGCCGCACTTTTTTACAATTCATTTAAAAGCTACGTCCCCAAAGCCAGTTTTGATTAGCAATGTAAAATTTGGTAAATATGTCTTTCATGACGGGGCCCACAAAAAAAAAATAATAATAATCAACAGCTAATCGACCGTTTTCATTTCAAATGGCCATTTTGTCTTCAGAATGCTTTTTAAAATTCAGCCGCCAAAGGCAGTTTCATTGATCCCTGTAAAATGTGCCAGGCATGTCAATCAGGAGAAGATCCACAAAAAAAAAATAAAAATGTCTCAAGAATCCCAACCTGCGGAGCTCAGCCATTTTAGTCTTTAGTTTCTTCGGGAATGCCTGCAATGCATTCTGGGTTGTGTTAGGCTACGCTTTGGAGTATTACATCCTAATATACACTTTTGATGATTTGTTCCCAATATAAAGTGAGCGTGTGTCGTAGAAGAGAAGGAATGACCCAAATGTTCCTGAAAAGCAGACAAGATGAGTTTCCTCCCGGACCTTCTGAAGCAGAGGCTGTAAAGAACGTAAAGAAAGCGCTCGCTCTCCACCCGGAGGACAGCTTCCTCACTCCCGACGTCATTCCGACCGCCATCCATCAGCTCAAGGTTCTCCGGCGCTCGTCTCTTCTTCCTCGTCCTCGTCCTGCGCCGAATTTATCATTCTCAGATAAAGCCCAAGCTGGCTGGCTTTCGCTCGGGGCTCAGGAATTTATGGCCGCAGAGGCCCCCGCCACGACAACGCTGACGACGACAGCGACAACGCCGCAATCTGTCGTGCCGCCGCTATCCGTTCCGATGCCGCCAACGTCGTTCACGTCCGTGACAAATGACTCCCCCCCCCCATGAGAGATGTCCGCCGCATCGCTAAACTGCTCCTCTGCGGACCTTTACTGTCAGCAAGCCTTCCATTGATTTTGAATTGGAAGTCCAGCAAGATGGCGATTGATTTTGAATTTGAATTCATTCATCATCACAAGGCTGAAATTGTCACAAAAGTGAAATGATCCTACAAAATGTTTAAGAGCAGTTTTTTTTTTTTCAACGTCAAGGACTTTTTCATTTGGAAGTATTTTCAAGCAAGATGTCAATCAATTTTGAATTGGACGCGAGAAAGTGTTTGATGTCATTCAGTCAAGAGAAGAAATGAGTCACGTAACGAGACGCGTCAAGTGGTCGCTGGTAAATTTTCTGCGAATGATTTTGGATTTTTACCTTTCGGCGAAAAACATGTTTCATGAGAACAAAGTTGTCATTTTTTGCAATACTCAGGTTTGATTTTTTTTTTTAGAAATATTTTGGAATTTTACAATACAAACGTTTTTTTTTTAATTATCCAAGTTAATTCAAAATAGTTAACTTTTACAAGAAAGAAATACATTAATAAGGGAAATAAAATGCTGTAATTTTACAAGATAAAAAGCATTTTTAAAAAATATCCAAATTTCACAGGAAATAAAGATGAAATTAAGTGACAGAAGATAGTATTTTTTTTCAAAATAAATTTGAGAAAGAAAAAAAAATCCTACATTGATGACAAAAAATATTTTGCAAGACTGAATTCACTAGAAAATTTGTTTTATTTTTATTTTAATTTGTGGGAAAAAATATTTTATGAGTCATCATTTAACAAGACTTAAGTTGTTTACTCAAAAGTTGAATTTAATAAATTGTTAAAGACTTTAACACAAATAAACTTGTATACTAACTAGAAAAAAAAAACAAAAAAAATTTATTTAATGAGAATAAAATGCCAGCTTTACAAGATTGTTTTTTTTTGTGTTTTTTTTGGACGACTAAGAAAAGTAAACTTTACCAAAAATTGAAGTTTTAATTTCGCAAGAAACACACGCACAACTCAAAACACAAAAAAAGTTCTTAGCAAATATTTCAACTTCAAGAGAGCCCAAAAAAATCTTTGCCATTTGCAGGACAGCCAGCCCCCGAAGCCCAAAAAAGGGAAGACCCGTCGGGCCCGCAGACGAGCCGGCGGACAAAATGATGAACGCGGGCGGGAGGAAAACGAGTACGAGGCCAAAAGCCAAGACGGCTTTGCTAAGCTTGTCGGCTAACGAGCGGAAATCTCAAAAGTGAGGAATTTAATTGGATGAGATGAACGCCTCGTTAGCGCCCTAAGTGCTTGCGATTGGATCCTAAAAAGAAAAAGTCGCCCTGCACTTTCCGGACGACGATTCGGGAAGGGCTTCAAAATGAAAATCATCAAACTGAAATTATTATGCAACAAAAATCAAAGTGACGTCATGTCAAAAATAGTTCCAACTTTTACAAAATGCTTTTACACAAATAGTCAACATTTTACAAGAAAAAAATGTTTACCCGGGGGGAAAAATGTCATTTCAGAAGAAATAAATCTTAATATCGCGATAATATTGTTGTAATATATATTTTAAAAAAAAAGACAACTTGATAAGTATCTCGATATTTGCAATATTCAATTGGCTTCGATTCCGATTTGATTCAAAATGGTGCAGGTTTTTTTTATTTTTGTATTTATCAATTTTCTTCCTTTCCGATTTGATTCAAAATGGTGCAGGTTTTTTTTATTTTTGTATTTAACTTAACTTTCCGAGCCCTAATTTTAGTAAAACATTTCTTCCCGTCCCAAAATTTCAGTGACGTCTGCGATGAGAGTTTAACTTTCAAGTGTTGCTGATGATGTCGTTGGGCAAAGTAACGGCGCGCGCGTTTGTCACGGCGCGCCGCCCGTAAATCGCGAGGCAGCGCCCGATCTTTATCATCCAGATGCTCTTGAACGCCTCTCCTTCAATACGACGCCGTCCGTCTAATAGAGCCGCCGGGCTATTACCTGCGCTGCCGCGCTATCGATCCTCTGCGATGCTATAAAACAAAACAAAAAAAAAAAGGACTCGCATAACACGAGAAGCTTTGCGGATTTTTTTTAGTCCCTCCTTCGGCTTTTTAAAAACGTTGTCGGGGGAATAAACCAAATCGGCGGGGACAAAAAGCGCGGAATGTTGCGATAAATCTGAAGGCAACACGGAGGCGACCTTCAGACGATTCGGCTCGTCGTTGGCTTCGAGTCAATTCAGTTTGTCGCATTTTGGTTGGGTTCGTCGTGGCATGTTTCGGTCTTTGCGGTACACTTCGGTTTCTCATAGTGCGGTTCGCTTTGGTTGGTTTAAAAAAGCAAAAATCTATTTTAGATTTTCGAACGGTCGGCAGTTACGACTTTCAGGTGTGTTGAGTATCCAATCACAAGACGCGTTCTTACTGTCTTCAACTCGCGATCTGATTGGCAATCGCAACGGTCTATCAACTGTAAACAGACAGAACAGACGCCCGCTTGATTTTATTGGAAGGCCTCGGACAAATAGTGCGTACTACTGGTAGTGTGAAATCTGCCTGCCAACACGAGCTAGCTGAATTCTGATTGGATAAAAACTCTCACCTAGGATATAATATGACATCAATGTGAAGAATATGATTGCGATTTCTTGATTATGTTAGGCCAGCAGGGAAGACCTTGCAGGCCTTGACCACCCACCAATGTCTTACCAGTACAGTTCAGTTGGTCGTGATGCGGTTTAGTTCCTCATGTTATGTTGGCTTGGGCACATATATGGTTGAGTTTGGCTTTGGAAGGTTCGGTTCTTCATAGTCGGGTTTGATTTGTGGTGGTACAATTCGGTTCATCTTGGTTTGCTCCGGTTTGTCCTGTCCCAGCTGCGTTTGCTGACATGGTACGGTTACGGTTTGGGTCTGTCGTGGTACCGTGCGGTTCATTGGGGTGCAGTTGGGTTGGTCGTGGTACCGTTGCGGTTCAGGTCCTCATGGCATGGTTGGGATGGGCGGAGTACCATTTTGTTTCTTTGTGATATGTTCATGAGGTTTGTCTTGCTCTGTCCTGGTCCGGGTGGGTTCATTTTGGTACGGTTCCGTTTGATCAGAATATATTTGAGTTCGACCAGGTCCGATTGGGGTCGTCGCGTTCTGGTTGGATTTGGCGTCGTGCTGTCGGGTTTGTCGTGTTGTGGTTGAGTTTGTCGTTTTGATTCATTGCTTTCATCATCGTCCAGTTTTTTGTTTTTGTCCCATTGCTGTTGACTTGCCAAGACGCTCAGCTGGCGTGTCACGCTGTTTTTTTTTTTTTTGTGGTCGAGTGAGCGTTTTGAAGGATGCCGGCGTATGAAAGCGGACCCTGGGACCGTGATGACATTCAGCAACGTCGCTCTCTAACATACGCTCCACGAAGACGTCCATGCATCATTCATGAAGCGAGCGGTCGCCTGCTTCCAATCGCACAATTACAACACATTAGCGTCACAATCTGCCGCTTTGCGTCTCCTGATTGGTCGCACGCTCAGCGAATGGACGACGCTTGAAACGCGCACATTGACGCTTAAACTGAGTTTGATTGACTCAAAAGAGTCAAAACGGAAGTGGGATTCTTCCAGAATGAAAGACGGCTCAACTTATGCTGACACCAGAAACGGACGACTTTCCTTGGACCGGTTCAGTTTGTTGTGATTCGGCTCCGTTAATTGTCGTAGCGTTTGCTTTGGTCTGGTTTGTTTTGCGGGATAAGGTTCAGTTCGTCGTGGTTCCGATTGGGTCTGCGCTGATTTTTTGGGGGAGCGGTTTTGATGAGATATTTTGGGCCGCTTTTGCTAAATTGTCTGTTTTTCCAAACTGAATCTGACGGCAACTTTTTGTGGCAAAGGGCCCAATATTGAGTCAGGGTCTACGGGAGTGGAGATTTTGCGACTTTGAGCCACAAACATTCTCAAATTCCAACTCATTTAGTCGCAGAAATTTTGCGAGGCCAACAAAATAATGTGTTAAAATAATAATGCTATAAAAACATGGAGCTAGGACGCAAAAAAAAAAAAAAAAAAAAGGTTAAGACGTATAAATACGTCTTTGGGAGGCAGGGACTACATTTTTTAAAACGTATGTCTTATGGATTGAATGAGTTAAAATGTAGCTAAAAAGACGACAGTTTTAGGTCGAAAGACGTTGATTTTGATGAAGAGGAACGGCTCGGACGCTTGACGGTTTTCCGGCGGGTTCTCTGCACGTTTCTGGCGGAGAATGAGCGGCTGCGAGCGCTCACGTTGCGCGAGTCCGTTGTATAAATGATGAAGCAGAGTTATTGTCTTTGAACAGGCTCTCGTCGCCCGAGGGAACGGCTTCGCTACAGCAGGAATGAAAGGAAACGGGACCGTTGCAAATTATAACGTGTAAACTTTGGCGTGGAAATGTGATTAAAGGCGAGCGGAATTCCTGTCAACCGGAGGTAACAGAATTCCACAAGGGAGCTAAACACGGATGAACATAAGCAACATTCATGCTTAGAACACCGAGAGTCCCGTCAAGGCAAAGGAAACAGGAAGTAGAACCCTACCACAATAAAACCAGTAAACAGCGCAAAAAAAAAAAATGCTGAAATTGACAAAGTCTACCGCTCACAATTTTCACAGGAAATGCAAATCAACATGATTTGCTCCCAAAAAGCGGCTCGATGTCATCAGTGGAACAAAACAGGAAGTAGAACCCGACCGCAATAAGTGATGCAGTCAAAGAAGATCCAAATCACTTTCAACACAAAGTGTGAAAATAATTTGACGGAACAAGAATGAGCCGCATGCTGCTTCACCGCGAGTGTCTGAGGAGCACCGCAGCGCCGGCGTCGCCATGGTGACGCTGCCTGCCGCGCCAAGACAAAACGGCGGCGTCTTGGCGTACTTGCGCTTTCCATCACTTTGACTGCTCCAGCCCGTTTGGCATCAGTCGTCTGTCGTCCTCGCCGCGAGATCCGACAGCTGCGCGGACAACGAGGCGCTCTAAAAATAGCTCCGAATGGGCCGCAGATACGTACGCTGTAAATGTGTGGGAGTGACGCACCATTGATGGCAATTACACAGGAGAGAAGCTCAGCACTACTATGTTGGAACCTACTACATGAGTGCACTACTACACACACTGAACTACTACCTTGCTACACTAATGCACAACTACACTCTTGCAATCCTACATTAGTGTACAGCTACACTACTGCATGACGACGTCATTTCCATACTGCACTACTACACTAATCACGTCCACACTTGTGCCATACATTAATACTGTGTCACTACATACTCCACTGCAACTATATTCCGTCATTACTACACGACTATATTTTTGCGCTACTGTAATATTAAAGTGCAGCATGACTACCTTACTACTCTACCGGATTCCAGAACAGAACTACTAGACTGCACTATTGTGTGACTACATTATTGGTCAAGCTCATGATTGAACGTTTGCATTCTCGCACTACTGCATTACACCGCTGGAGTACTACACAATACTGCAATACGTTTGCAACACTACATGACTAAACGGCTGCACTACTACATTCTTGATCTGCAGCACTACTGCATTGCAAAACAATTAAACTACTTCACTACTACATGACCATATTATTCGACGAGTGTAGGACTGAGCCTTTGCACTACTACACTTCTGGATTACACCTTTGCACTACTACTGTGCTAGAATATTATAGTCTTACGTGACACTACTACTGCACTGCTTCATTGGATTGCTACATGACTGAACTTTTGTATTACATCACTACATTACATATTAGGTTGCACTACTATATGACTCGTGTTGCACTACTACACTACTCCACTAATATACAGCTACATTATTTGAGTGGCCTACTACACGGCTGAAGTTTTGCATTATGGCACTACAAAACGACACGGTTGCACTACTATACCATAGAACTGCAGCACTACTGCACTACTATCTGACTCAACTGCAGCACGACTACATTACTACACGACTGAATGGTGCAATTGCCGATATTCCACCACAGCACTAGTGCACTAAATGGCAATAAAGGACAACTTTAATCCTATTTGGAGTCATTAGTGTTCCCTAAACTTTGGATTGGCGCCAAAGTTATTTAAGTCGCATTAAAAAAACAAAAAGTAGGCCACACGCGCGTTATCATATTCAGCGTGCCTTGATGTCGTTGTTCGGCGCCGCGCGCAAACGAAAAGAGACCCGACGGCAGACGATTGACAGCACACTTTGGACGAACATCACTCGTGTTGACAGACGAGCGGCCAAACGAATGCGCAAAATCACGTAGCGTTCACGTGGCCTGCTGGGTTTCGTTCAATGGAACTACTACACCATCATTATTGATTTTTGCTATTATGGAAGAAATGACACTAGTATGTTACACCGCGACACTAGTACACATCCTTGCTACACTGGATGACTAGACTAGTACACTGGCCCACTAAAATACACGATGACACCATTGCACTATAGTAGATTACTACACTAGTAAACAGCTCCAAGTACACTAGATTACTTCACTAGCGCGTAGATCCAATCTTAAATGACGACAGCACAGTGTTACCACACTACAAGACTCGTGCATCGCTATGCGGCGCTAAAAGACTCCCCCTAATTCATTGCACTACTAGACTAGATGACTTCACTAGCGTATCGCTCCACTAAACTAAATGACGACGCTAGTGAGTTGCTCCACTACAGCAAATGAATACACTAGCGCATCGCTACAAGCGGACTAGACGAGCGCACTAGTGTGCGGCGCCACGACAGGGGGCCCGAGCGTCATCTAATTAGGTTCCGGTCGATATATCGCGCAAGCGACAGACTCCGCTGGGCCTTTCCCGGGATGGAGGAAGAAAGGAAAAGGAAGGATCGTGTCGGCCGGGGAACGCGGCGCTCTGGCTTCTTCTCTTCAAATCTCTCCTGCAGGCGTCTAATTGCCTCCAGCAAACAGACGGAACGAGGCAAGATGACGCAAAAAGGACGAGGGATGAGGAAGAACGTCTTTGAGCCGTCAAGGGTTTCACCGCTGCAGGACAAAACGACAAGAGCAGCAAAACTCTGCACTGCTACATGACTTCAGGGCAATATCACTCAACTAGCGCGCGGCTAAACGATCACATGATTACATTGCAGCACTACTACGGCGCGACAATATTCTTGAAGTGTCGTGCGACGACAACAGCGAACTGCTCCGTTCTTAATTGAAGTCGGTCCCACGCTAATCTCATCAACAACACCGCCCCCCCACCCATCCTTAGGGGGGCGCCACCTCCACTGCCCACGCCGCTTGTGCTCGTTGGTGCCGCTCACCGCAGCTTCGCGCGAGCGTGTTTGCTCCCCCCGAGCCCCCCCCCCCCCTTCGCCCCCCCACAAACGGTCTAATTGTTTGTTTTGCTCCATCATTAATTTCCATCCACTTGATCAAGCCCTCGCCTCCTTACGAGACTTCTTTTCCCAGCGGTGGGGATTTCACAAGCTACACTAGCTATTTATCTATCCATGTCATAAAGTTCTCTTGAAAAAAAAAAATAATAATAAAATTAAAAAAAAAAAAAAGGGGTACAAGAATGAAGTATCTTTTAAGTTTTTGTTTTCCTCGAGAAGAAGGCAGATTTTGATTTTTTTCAAGAATAAAAGCCATTTTCCTTGAAAACAGACGTCTTTTCTTTATCTAATTTGTATTCAAATGAACAACATTCACACAAAGGTGGATGTTGCTCGTGCACAAAAAAAAAAAAAAAAAAAAACAATTTCAGACTAGATTTTAGAAGATTCGCAGTGGCCGTCACTTTCAAACTCAGAATTCCTTCTTGCAGACAAATTGAAATCCTTCCGAGAGATGCCACGAGATCCAGAATTAGTTCTCGTAGTCACTTGCACGGTCGATGCAGATTGGCTTTTACGAGCGACACAAAACTCTTTTTAGGGAAAAAAAAAATAAATAAATTAAAAAAGTTATATAAGCCATGTTGAAAAAAAATGTGTTTACCGCATGTCCAGAATGTTTTTTACTGCGAATGCACATAAAGCTACAGAAACAGAATCTTAAAAACAGTGCCTTTTAACACAGCAACCACTTTGCTCATTAAAACAGAGAAAAAAAAAATGGAGATTCATTTAGCGTATTTTCTCAACTATGGAGGTGAACGAAAAATCCACAGAAAAGCCGCACCGTTGTATTAGCCGCATGGTTCAAAATCCAGGAAAAAAGTAGCGGCTCATAGTCCGGAAAATACGGTACTCCAGAATTCACTTTACACATAATTTCATTTTTTGACGTGCTCACAGGGCCAGAAATCCATTTTCAGTGTCACTTATGGACCAAGATTTTCTGAGTCTGAATTTGTCCTTATGCGAGCTTCCCACCAAAGCGTTGAATTGAGCAAGCAGAGAAAATTCGCCCTTTCGGCGTGGTTAAAAAAAAAATAAAATAAAATACATTCTTCGCGTGTCACGTCGTGGCAGCCAATCACGTTAGCTTTACAACACGGCCAGCTAAAAAAAAAAAAAAGTGACCAGTGAGCGAGGAGCTTGGCGTACCTCGTATGCTTTAACTCTCTTTTTTTTTTTGTTGACAGCGTTTGAACATTACCAAGAAGGTAAGATTGTTTCCATTAGCTTTAGCACAGTGTCGGCCACTTGAACGCGATGTCGAAGCCGTTTCGTTTATTGTTTGCTAGCGTAAACGCTGTGGTCGGCGCAAACCGAAGCCCCTCCCCCTGGTTCCGTGAGCGCGAAAGAGCGGTGAAACGCCAGCGAATTAAGCCAAAGCGCAACGTGCGAACGTCGCATTTGAGTCTCGAGAGCCGCAAAAACTTCATGGACTTGCAGGAACTCGCAAAGCCAGAATCGTTTCTTGCAGACGCTTTGGGTTCCGAGATTTCTTCAGAAAGTCGCTTGTAGAGCCAGAACTCCTACTTGGAGACAATTATAAAAAAAAATTAAAAAAATAAGAATAATAATAAAAGAATTCAGAATTCATTCACGTCGTCACAGAGAAATCCCAAATTCCTTCGTGTAGATGTTAAATAATCGGAATTGTTAAAACAGATCCCGAATTCGTCCTTTGCATCCATTTCAGCTATCAGCCGTCAGCTCCAACCACAGCTTTCGGATGGACATGCATGCGACAAGAGGACACCAAAGTGCCTTTGGACGGGTTCAGAGGTCACCAGGAAAGCAAGCGCTCGGGGGCGACTGGCTAAGCAAAGAGCGTCGAGCGCTTCGCTAACGGCGGGGCCTTTCATCACGGCGGCGGCGGCAGCAGCAGCCATGTCACATAATGCATGCTAATCAAGTCTCCGCGCTAATCCCGCAAGCTCGCTAAAGCGACGCTCGTCAGCATCCCGCGCACGGGGCTCTTGGCGGCGCTAATGACGACCCCCTCGAAGGTACTCGTGTTCCTTGCGTGTGCGCGTCGTGTTCTTGCTCCACTTTTTCATCATGCCAACCTTAGATATTTTAGTAAGTAACCGTTATTTCTTTACTTTTAAATGTTTTTTTAAGTTTTCTCTTAAATGTCTACTTGAGTTTTTTCTGCTTTGCTTTTGTTGTTCACAGTTGTTTGTAAATGCCTGCAGGTGTTGTGTCTTTGCGTGTGTGAAGCACATTGAGTTGTCTAGTGCATGAAATGTGCTACAGAAATAAAACTGCCTTGCCTTACAAAAAAAGAATTCCCGGATCTATACGAGGGCTGCACGATATTGGGAAAAAAATGACATTGCGATCTTTGGGGAGGCTGCGATGTACATTGCGATATCGATACTAGAAAAAAATGTCACCAGATGACAGCAAGATGGTCTGTGTCGTCTCAACAATGTAGATCCTAGTGGAGAGTGCTGCTTTTAGGAAACAAACCAAAAGTTTCCGTGTTCTAAAAAAACAAAACAAAAAAAAAACGCATGTCCTACGATGTGACTGTGGCGCATGCGTACATCGCAATCGTGATGTTCAAACGACATATCGTTCAGGCCTAATCTATACGTAGCTAAGAAGGAATTCTGGAACTTTAAGCGTTGACTAGAATGACTTTTGGATCTGGAATTGTGGATTGAAAAGGGAATTTGAGATTCGTGTTTGAAAGAAATAATTTTGTGATCTCTCTCTGTACAATTCAGGATAAATACTGTAAGTGTGTTAAAAAAAGGGGTTCTGACCCCCCCATTCAGTTCTATTTGAAAAGACATACAGTAAATATTCGCTAGAACGGAATCAGATTTGCGAGGTCCAATTTTTCCGTATAACTTTTTTTTAAATTTTGAGCTTTTTCCTCCACTCAGGCTCTCTCTACCTTTACCTCCCCTCCCTCACCACACAAGACGGCATCGCTCAGCTGACGTCGTGCAACTTTTGAAGGCCGCGGGACGCTTCGAATGCCTCCATGCCCATAGGTGGCGCTATTGAGCTAGCCTTCTCTCTCGTTAGCGGGAGTTTTTTTTTTAGCGTAACAACAGTTAAAGCGTTCCAGGACACGTTCGTTTACGCCGCTGTACTTCGTCCGTCAAGCCGCAAGCAATTTCCTCTGAGCAGGTAAACTGTACTAAAATCGTACTGAGCCACAATCGATTTGTTTTTTTTTACTTTGCTTCGTCGGACGCTTTTCGCTCTCTCTTCCACGGTCATGACCGTTCTTCTTCGTTCGGATGCCATCATCTAGAGACGACAAATCTCATGCCAAAGAAGTCGTTTATATGTCGCCGTTTTGGATCCGATCTTGGTCCAAGTTTGTCCGTTGTATGGAGCGGGAACTTCTTGAGTTTGCGCCACTGCGAGCGTCGCTATGGCTTCCGAGGAATCCATCGATAATGAAATATGGTCGCAGAAATTTTAATGCGTACGTTTTTTTTTTCCGGGTGAGGGAATTCCCGTCGGACAGAGGTCCGTAGGTGGGAATACTTGCTGTATATGTCGTGGACTTCCGTTTGCGATTGGCTGGGAAGGCTTAAGCGACAGAATGGAGAGATGTGAGGTGATTTGTCGTCATGTTTACTGACCACCTCGAAAATGAGATGGATCGAGGAACAAGTTCGGGATCTTTTAGCGTCAGCCAGAAGAAAGTTCTGGATCGCTAAAAGATAACAAAAGACATTCTAGAACCATGAATTCTACTGAATGTGAGCAATGAAGAAATTCAAAGATCTCGAAGGATCTCCGAGAAAGAATTTTGTCTCAAGTGCTGCGAGGCCTTGAAGCAAAGTCGCTGGCTGCAGATGAATGCGGCGCTTTTTTTTTTTTTTTTTCTTTTTCCCTCCCGTTGTTGTAAACGTCCTCATTAGGACTCGACTCAAGATGCTGACAAGTCGGCTGAACTCTCCACCAACCAACTCGGCGGCTTAACTCCTTTTTAGACGCTTCGAACACTGAACAGCGCTTAAAAGGGAAGTAAAACAAACCCAAGTTGAGACGCAGAAATGTTTAATGACGAAGCCGAGCTATCGGATAGGCACCCGAGGCGTCGATCTAACCCCGCCACCTCTCTTCCCTTCACCGTTATCGCACGGCGGCCATGTCGAGCCGAGCGAAAAAAAGCTTTTCCATTAAAACAAAGACCCCGCTGACACCTCGAGGGAGGAGCGACGCCGACGAGCTGGGAGAGTCGCTTCCAAAGCCATTAAATAAGCGCCGAACGCTCCCGTGGGCCGCTATCGATCACCAAGAGGAGTCGCCGTAGTTGACAATGAAAAGTTGGAAAGAAGTGCACCGCGGCCGCTATTTTCATCGGCGGACATCATTTGAATTGGAACGTTCCGGATGATTCTCGATTCGGATTCTTTTCAAGCTGCTCCGTATTTTTTTTCTTTTAAGTGGAGCATAAAGTACATCAGCCGCGCACAGTCAATGACCTTCTACACTTTATTTTACGACTGGGAATCGCCACATTACGGAGACCAGCTGTGAGCATATTTAGCAAGCCAATCAGAAAAAGGTTATCATGATAAAAATGATCATTTATTATCTCGATTCTGACACTTTTCAAGCATTTGAGTCAAATATCTCTGGAGCACATTTCCATGCGTGTTCCAGAAATTTCAACGGAGACCAGTCAAGTAGCAAGGTGCAACGAGGGAGCATCTCCAGAGCGCCTCGTCCGCCGCCGCCGCCTCCTTCCATACTTGAGCCGATGGCCACACACCACTTGGCAACAAGCAAGCTGCTTTTTGGGACGAATCGCAAGGGAATCTGGCGTGTGCGCCAAGAGGTATTTATTGCTCTCGCTGCCTCTTTTTACACCACTCTCCTCGTCTTGTCCAACTGAGCGTGCGAGCACTCCTCCTCCCGCCTCGCGTCTCGCGTCTCCAGAGTGTTCCTCCGCTAATGGAAAACAACTCGGAGGCGGGAGTCGCTCGTCATCGCCTTGCCAAAAAGTTTCCTCCGACGAGCCTCCAGTTGATTTGTTTCCCATTTTAAAATGTTGTAACGGGCTGCGTGAGACATCAACCTTGCATGTTTTGGGTTTTTTTTCACTCTCAATGTGTTCCCGGCGGAAATCATCACTTTCAGACAGCATTTTTTTTCTTTTTTTTTCACATTTAACAAGTCAAACGTTAAACATGCAGAGAGTAGGCAATGTATTATACAGCGGGGCGAAACACAATCCACTCCAGGATGCCGGTTTATCTCCAATTTGTCCTCATGGAAATGGGAACAATCCCTTCCTGGGCAGCCAAGTTGGAAAAAAAGTTAACTACTGATGAAGATC
Organism: Idiotropiscis lumnitzeri; assembly: GCF_059441095.1. Taxonomy (NCBI): domain Eukaryota; kingdom Metazoa; phylum Chordata; class Actinopteri; order Syngnathiformes; family Syngnathidae; genus Idiotropiscis; species Idiotropiscis lumnitzeri. The sequence goes on from NC_142391.1 coordinate 1,776,991, forward strand.
TCTTAATTGTCTACGAGAAGGAATTCTGGCTTTGTAATGAAAAAGGAATTCAGGATGTGACCATAAAACATCATTCTGGTTCGATGAATGTATAAAAGAAGGAATTCCAGATCTCTGAGTGTCTGCAGAAATGAATTCTAAATGTATGCGAGACTAGAAGAAGAAATTCTGTATCTCTAGCAGTCTGATATATAAATGGCAATGAATAAACCACAAAGAAACCTGGGTCAAAACCTGACTGCAAGAACAACATTTTGGATCCAAAGGTATTTAGAAGAAGGAATTCTCCATCGACGATGAGTGACGTCAAGGAGGACTTCTGGACCTGCGAGGGTTCTGGATGTCTCCGGTGATGACTAAAAAGTCATTCCAAATCTCTGATCGTCTACAACGGGGAATTCTACTTCTACAAAAGAGCACAAGAAGAAATTCTGGAACTTTTAGGATCGATACGAAAGGAATTCCGGATCGATCTGTGTCAACAAGAGAGAACTTTGGGTCTCAAAATAATTACAGGAAGGAATTCTAGAATTTGGAGTTTGTTGACAAAGTTTGATTCGGAGTCGACAAGAAGTCAATCCGGATCTCCGAGTGTACTCCAGAAGGGATTCTTGCTGTAGAAGAAGGAATTCTGGCTCCAATAAGTGTCAACATGAGGAAATTCCAAATCTCAAGGTCGACAAGAAGACGTAATTTGTGACTAGCGTTAGCATTAGCAAGTTAGCTCAGGTGAAGCCGCTCTCCAAAGGTCCCCGCATTGATCTCTTTCTGGAATTTGTGTTTGCCACGTTCGTTGCGAGTCGTCCCTTTGGAGCCGCTTGTGAAACCTCAACGGCCCTTCGTGAAGCCATCCCAAAATAACACAAGTCCCGTACACAACTTTGACATCAGCTCACGACACTGAGGACCCTCCTGCTTGCTTACACAAGTGGATTCACATTCCAGCTGCCGATGCGTTTCTACTTCCACTTCCGACACCACGAGCAAATGTGTTCGCGTCTACCCGCACGCTGCTTATATAAGCTTAGACTTTCATCGGGTAGCTGACACAATCGTGCCGAGCTAAATGCATTGCACAGAAGGACGGCACACTCTTGAAGAGAAAAAGAAAAAAAAATCCAGAGGAAAGACGGAACATTGCTTTGTAAATATTCAATAAATCATTCATTTCCCCGCAGAGATTATTAATATGTTCCATCGATCAAAAGGCAATCAAATAAAATGTCGAATGCGAAATAAGAAATGTACGGGATCTTACATCTAAGAAAGCAACAAAAAAAAAAATTGAAAAATAGAAAAATAGATAAAGACATTAAAACACTTTTTTAAAGAAAATAAAAAATATAATTTTTTTCATTCTTAATTTCCCAAAATGAACTATTACAGTCCACGTAAAAAGAAAATAAATTAAAATGAAATTGATAAAACCAACGCAAACCAAATTTTTTGTCAGATGATAAATCGCGTTTTCGATCAGTCGCATTTTGGGGCAATTTAAAAAAAAAATTATTTATTTATTTATTTATTTTTTGTGACAATAACCGAGGCCGAGAACAGTAAAGCTCACATTCGCAGCAAAATCAACGTCGCTCTTCTTTTTCCATTTTTTCTTCTGCTTTCCTGGAGCGCTTGCCAAATATATTTGGTGCGTTCCCGCCGTCGCTAATGAGAGAAGAAATTGAAGTAGTCATCATGGCAACCAACGTGACGTACTTAGCATGCAGCTTCCACCACAACAAGGATTTACTGTATTATTTACAGCACTAAAAGCCTCAAATAAGCGACCAGGATTCTACCGGTGGCCAAAATTGAACGCCGGATTCTAGTTTTGCCATTTTAAAATAAGAACAAAAAACGTTTTTTATGGTTGGAAGCGGACGTGCCGTCAATGTGATGAGGCGTGCGTTGAAAAATACGCTCCAAGCACGCACTGCTTCACTCTGACCGTTCGGAAATTCAGAGCGATGTTGGTTGGTCGGAGTGCCTAAAATAAAAAAAAGAGCGCCAGAGCGCTACCCAGTCACGGAAATAAAATCAATTACTACGACATTTACTTTTGAAATAAAATTCAAGAGGCTCCAGCACGCCTGCGATCCTCGTCCCGCATCGATCCCTAAAAATAAAATGTCAACTAAAAAAAAGGTATAAATCTACTGTAAAAAATAATTAAATTAAATATTTACTTAATTTGCCTTTCGCCATGAATGAAGCAAGTCGAGCTCTCAAAATAAAATGTAGAAAAAAAAAAAAATGAACAAAATTACATGAAGTCATTGATTTATCTCATAGGACTCATTGGGCTTTAATAATGAAACGGAAAAAAAAAACATTTAATTACATTTCAATTAAAATGAATTAATTTGTTGTTACTGAAGCCGGCAAAAATGCTGTGGAAAAAAAAAAAACTTTTTTTTGTTGTTGTTGTTTTACATCATTACGAAGAGAAAAATGACACCCCAAACAGTAAGCATGACTGCCACGTGATCCACGAAGACACCTCAACCACAAACTCAACACAAGTGGCTCTCCGTGTTGCTCTGATTACTAATCCAGCCGGCCGAGGCCTGATAATTACGACATTGCCGTGACAAAGGTCACGTCAATGCGCACCATCAAGTGCCAGCAAACACACGGACGCGCACACACGCGATACACACACACACACACACACACGTGCGATACCTCCCCCGGGCATTCTCGGCTCAACACGGACGCCAAATTAGAGAAGAGCCCACGGCAGCAATTCCCGTAAATATTGACTGGCTTTCAAAGCGTCCCCGGGGAAGCGTTGCATTAAGTCGCCTTCAGCTAACAACGCCAGCCGCGGTCGATACGCGGCGGTCGCTAAGCTAACTGCTAGCCCCCCGCCCCCGGAGGGCTCCTCTGGATGCGAGGTGTCGTTAATCTAATTAGCAGTCGCGGGAAGGTAAACGACGGGGAATTTCTCCGGAGGAACATTTCCCTTTTTATAGGCTGGCGAGTAGCAAATGAATAGCCGTCGCGGGAAATCTGGCGTCGGAATCCACCCGGCACGGTGGCGTCACGCCATCCGGTGCGGCTAATTAAAGAGGGATTTTCTTGTGTCGTTAGCCAATTAGCCGCTAACGCTTCAGGTGAGCAGCAGGTCAATAAAGAGTCGTTTCTGACCCGATTTGCTGAGGGTGTCATTTGATTGGTTCACGCCTTACTGCTTGTTCAGCAATCCAAAATATCACCATCGGCGCAAATTATTAACTGCGATTTGCATTTTCTTTGGCTTTTCTCGCCACTGAAAAGATGGAGCAAGGCTTTTCAACGGGATAACAGAAGTGGCAAACATACAAACTCCCGTAGCAGCTAACACGGTTAGCTGATGCTAAGCTGCCTCACAAAATTCAATGCGGCTCAGTTTACCTTTTGCCTCGACATGATATTTCACAGTGTCGTCTTGCCTTCACTTAAAAATGGAGAGGTTTTTGCTCAATGTCATTGGCTGACAAACTCCAGTGTGGGCGTGGTTATTGTTTGTAAATTTTCTTTCTGGCTGCTAAATTCATTTGACCCACACTTTGCTCTCCACTTGGACAGCGTCCAAGTTGCTCGCCTAGTCACAACACCCTAGCCCCACCCCGGTTGTCATGGTAACAAAAATTGCACTTGCCATTGACCCCGCAGTATATAAATACATGCACTTCTGAGCCATTAATTCAAATTTTGGGCACCTCAACCTTATATACGACATAATTAAAAGTGATGGGAAAGTTTTCCGTGAGCGGTCTCGACTTTTGTGCACTTCGATTGACAGATGAAACCACCGGTCATTCCTTATTTAGGCCTCGCTCTGTGCTTTTGAACTAAACTTGAAGGTGGGAGGTGTTGGTCATTCAACACAAGCTTGGCCCAAGACGTTCATCCGCGTAGCGCGTTCAAAGGCACCAAATTGCTCTATTCATCGGCCGTTTTTCACACTTTGGAGTTGTGTCTATTCACCGTAATTATTCCGCGCTGCCACTTTGCCGCCACTCGTCTCGCCACTCTGTGGGTGTAATGGCTCCGCCAAACAACACGGCGCCCGTCGGCCTGCCAAAGTCGCAATATGCCGTCGTGGTGTTTTGGAACGCGCCGGTGTTTTGCTTGATCAATCCTGGCAAAGCAGGGGAAGCACCAAGAGGCGTCTTTCTGGCTTTGAATCGCAAAAGAGCCTCAAAAGGGCGTCGCTGGCCCACACAGTTCACCGAGATCAACGACATAAGCTGATCGGCACCGCCAAATTGAGCAAGGACCGACTGTCAAAACCCAGTTGGAAGAAAATAAAGAATAAACTTTGAGAAGGAATCGATGCCAAGAGGGCAACATTTATGAGATGATATGATGATGTAAAATAGCGCAGAGTCCTCGCAGCAACAGCCTTTACTTCTCTCACCTAGTGGTGGGAAAATGAAGCTTCAAATCTGCTTCATGAACCAGTTGTCGTATTTTTGGAGTCCTCTAGATGGCACTGTCTGTTCAACATTGGGCTGAATTGCCATTTTTTTTTCAACCCTTTATTTAAAGCAACAGTGCCATCTAGAGGACTCGAAAATACAGCAGCTGGTTCATGAAACAAATTTGAAGCTTCATTTTCCCATCACGACCCTCACAGTGCCCTCTTGGAGGAGAAGCGGCAGGAAAACAGGCCAAAATCCAGACAATAAGTCTCAAGTTCATTTAAGGGAGAGAAGAAGTTGTGTTGGGCGGTGGTCCTTAACCACCAGGTCGCGGACCGGAACCGAGCCATGGCGGGCTGCACATTTGAAAGAAAACTTGCATCGTTCCAGTTTCATATAAATATTCTGTTTGGAAAATTCACCGTCTTCTTTCCATCACCTCCATTTATGATGGACTCTTGACGCACATCAAGATGCTAATTGTCGCATTACGCTAATAGGAAACCCACAAGCTAGCAAGAGGAGTTAAAAAAAACAGACCACGTACGAAGCGCGGAAAAAAAGGGTGAAAAGCAGTTCTTCTGACCAGCACGGCCACCACATGAGTTCAGTTACTTGAGACTGGGAGTGCATCAAAAATCTTGGGCGATGAGCCACATGCTGCTTCACCAACCAACGACAAACGCGCAAACGGCAGGCTGCCGAAAAGGGAGGACGCAATTGTCTTTTCATTCTGGTACGTTCCAATGAGAGGCAATTGACCAATCAACAGGCAGTTGCGTTCCGTGCCAGTGAGGGGCAAAATTTGTTGATCACAATTGTCAAATAACAAAAAACGGACAAATGGTCACAAGCGACGGTGCCAAACGACCTGCCGTCAGGTCGACATTTGACGCCCGCTTGTCGAGGAACATTATCTTGACCGGAACAAAATAGTTCTATTATCAGGATAAAACAGAGCTTGGGGGAGGTCGGTGGCTGGCCAAAGGGGAAGTAATGAGTTCTTTCATGGCAGCGTGAGCTTAAAGAAACATTTAATTAGAACGTTTTATATATTTATTTTTTCTTTTCACCGCGAAAGACGCCTCGAAAGACACGCAATCAATGATCCCGATGAGGCGGGTGGGGGGAAAAAAATAATTAGCCGCCCACGTCGTCAAGCGTCCCCGCCGAGGAAAGACAAGGAGGCGCTAATGATTTGCATATTCCCAACGCGCTGACAGCGGCCCTGCCAAATTTCACTGGATGGTGGCGTGTGGGCGGCAGGTGCTCGCTGCTGTGACAGTCGACTCAATAAATTACTCATAATGATTCACAGATGACATTTTTTTTTTTAAAAGCAAAAGTGGGGGGGACAAAAAAAAAAAAAACATCTTTTAACACATTACAGGTCCTCACGTGTCGAATAAACGAGCGCACGTGTTAGCACGAAATGAGGAAAAACGGCATCCATCTGCAACTTGAATTATCATAATTCTACATTTTTTGTTGCCGTCGTCCTCACGTCTTTTTATCGGCTAGCTTGATGGCGACGAGGCCAACTGTAGTATGTAAATTCAAAGAGTTGTATAAAGCGTCGTTTATAAATGTGGCCACCATCGAGAGAACATATCAAATGAGAACAAAGTCACTTTTTTTTTTCAAAGCCAACACCCTCAAAATAATTTAGCCTCATTAAGCTAAACTCAACCAAAATAATAATTAAAAAAACTTGGGCGAGCTAAACAAAAGACAAAAGTGAGCTAAGATGAACTACAAGGATACGATTTTTACTTTTATAGTTGATAGACCGTTGCGATATCCATTCAGATCACGAGTCGATGACGGTAAGGCCTTCTCGCTGGCCTTGCGTTGAAGGTGATGAACGCGTCTTGTGATTGGATAATCACTCGTGAGCGGAATCAACACACCCGGAAGTCGTAACTGGCAACCGTTCGAAAATCAAAAATATATTCTTGCTTTTTTTAAACCACAACGGCCAAAGGAGGGAATTTAATTGCAGATACACTTGCAAGGACATTTTCAAGACGGACCTTTCAAGACAAGCTACATCGTCCAACACTCACTCAGTACTGTGTAAGTGTCTCTCTGTATTTTATTTCTTCAGTCGTGGTGTCAGAAATGATGGAAATATGTGGCGGATTTATTCAGGTGGGACTAAGTAGGACTTCACTGAAGGCCTACGTATGAAATGCACGGCCCGACACTGGTTAAAGTAAGACCACTAAGAAAAGCCAAGATAAAGTTTGGTGAACTTGCCAACGAGATAGCATAAGAAAAACTTTACGAAAACAAACTGAGTTGAAATCAGGAAAGATAGGCTAACAATTTAATTTTTCTATAAATAATAAACAATAGGCTAAAGTAAGATAATATAGAAACGCAAAGACAAGTAAAGAAAGGTTCAACTTAAAGAACAAGCTAGCTAAGACAGATTTTGTTGAACAAAAGCAAAACGAGGCTAAGCTACCGTCAGATCGTCTCAAACCAGATAGGTTAAGATAAACTAAGGTAATGGTTCACAACCTCTCCTTTTGGACGTAAGAATATTTTAGGCCGTGCATGTCTCAAATGCGCGCACATCTCCGAACAGTTAGGCTAAGGTAGGCGGGAAAAGAGAAAAAAAGCGACAACTCTCGGCGATTCTCAACTAAGTTAAATGAAGATAAACAAGGCTAATCTGTGAGCTACACAAGCGGTGAAGATGAAGTAGCATTAAGGCGAGCCGAATGTTAGCATTGCTCCAGCGGGCCCTAAAGCAGAGTTACACGTGGAGGCAGAGGAACTTCTTTATTTATCGCCTACATAAAAGCCAGAGAGGCGTGAAAGGTAATACGGGTGCGGGATGGATGACGGGGAGCCGGATAAAGCACACATGGCACCACCGCCACCGCCACCGCCGCCGCCGTGCCATTCACGCCAATTTCACACCCCTTCGTTAAGCTACAAAAGCGCCCTCTCGCCTGCCGCTTTCACACTAATGCAATCTGCCTCCACCAATTTTACAGCGCAAAAAAAAAAGAAGCGGGAAAAGAAAAAAAGTCCCTGCTGAGCAGCTGATAGTGAGCATGCTCGTATGATGAGTGAGTTCAAACAAGGTTAGCCAATTTGAGGAGCTGCTGACAACACTTGACTAACAAGATTAAAGTCTAAAGATGAAAGATGGAAGCTAAATAATGACAAAGTAGGATAAACCAAACTAGATGAGAAAAAGCTAAGAAATTAGCATAGCAGGGCTCAAGCCTAGGATAAGCTAGCATAAAATAAAAAAAGCTAAAATAGGCTAAAACTGCTGTTAAGGTACAAACAGCTCGGCTAAAACTAAGCAAAGATAGACATAGCTAAGATGACGAGGACTGGCAAACATATCTCAGATAGGTATCGAAGATATCATTCGCTAAATTAGAAAAGAAAATCGAGGCAAAAATCAGACCAACTCAGGTGGGCTAAAATATGCTAATCTCAAATGGATGCACTGTCGTAAGATTTGAAAAGCTTGACGCACCAGAGTTTAGGAATCCCGGAGTAGAATTGGAATCTTTTGGTTGCCTTATATGGCAAAGCTAAGCTAGTAGTACATCGTGATGTTACCATGGTGAGTAAAAGCGAAGCCGTCTCGCACCAAGGGGCCGTTGCCACCGTGAGACCGATTGAACAAAAGCTGTTGGCTCTCCTGTGGGAGATTTGCAACATGCCCGTCAACAGGCTCGTAGCCGCTAAAGGCGCTAACCTGAAACCTCAGCGCTAAGCGTTTTTCTTATGCCATTGTCAGTGGCGTTCGAGTCTTCCGAGGTGCAGCGTGGGATCGCTCTGTCGTCCTCGCTGGCGGGATTAGCGTCAGCTCCCGTAACACCCTTGGCGAGGAGCGCAGAACCTGCCGTGTCGGAAGCGTCCCCGACGACCATTTGACGTTGAGTGGAAAGGTGCACTGCCAAATTCATCGTTTGTACGGATTAAGAACGGCCCAACAGGCACACGGGGCTAAAAATGCTCATGGCGGCTGGGCCAAATACGGGTTTAAAACCCTCATTTGAAACCCAAAGTCGTGTTGAAAACCAGAGCCCAGTCTTGAAACGCCACTGTGAAGCCAAACCTCACTCACAAATTCGACTTGAAAACCGTACCCCCGTCTTGAAAGCTCGCAGTCCATCAAGTCAATGAAGTCGAATTGAAAACGTAGTCAAAGACAAACTGTCAATTTTGGGTTTCATTTGTTTAAAAAAAATCCAAAACCGGCACACCCGGTATACAAGTCTTGTGTGCGATTGCGCCGCCGCCGCATCTTGTCGGCGATTTGGCGGCGTGCCGAGCGTCAGGAGGAGGCCTGCTGATGTGACGACTGGAGCGCGGCCACCTTTTGCGTCTTCTGTCTGCTGCTGTCCTCCTCCGTACGGTTCCGCTTTGATCAGATGTGCGCGCGCACACGCACACACATGCACGCACATGCACACACATGATGTTCGCACGAACACGTGTGTCGAAAGGGTTGAGAAATCTTTTGACATGATACAAGTTTGGTTTTTTTGGACCGCTTTATCACACACTTAATTCATTCTCATCTTTTTGAAACCACAATCCAGTCTTAAGACCGTACTTGAAACCCAAACCCAAATTTGAAAACCCTAACCATGGATTGCAAGCCTTCGTTGAAACGCTAACTCAGGCTTCAGAATCAACTTTGGTCGAGTCGAAGCCTTAATTTGAAACCCAACCCCGTCTTAAAAAACTAAATTTGAAACCCAAACTTGAAACCAAACTGTGACTTTAAATCCTAATTTGAAACACCAAGAAAAGTTTGAAACCAAAGCACAGACTTGAAACCCTAAAAGTCCCCAACCAAGACTTCAAATCCTACTTTGAAACCCTGACTTAAAACCTTCATTTGAAACCCACATTTTCGTTAGAAATGCAAACATAAGCTTGAAACACTAAATTGGAAGACGTCAAATCCTAATTTAAAAGCCTAACCCTGACTTGAAACCTCAATTTGAAGCCCAAAATTGTACTTTCTTGAAGCCTTAACTTTTAGCCCTAATTTGAAACCCTTTAGACTTTATGCAAATTGTTTATTTTTAGTCTCCATGACTGCAGATTTAAGCCCTACCCATCAAGCTCATCTTCACCTTAAATGTCTTTGCTGCGCACACACACGTCTTAAAGAGGCTAAGCTCCTGCACTTCACACAGCTGCTTATCCTCCTGCCGTGTCTCTTCACACCTGTCTGTCTGTCTGTCTATAAGTCTGTCAGTTTGCACCCAAGTGGGCGGCCATGTTTGTCCACACGTGAGAAAGAAACACACAAACAACCGCGCCAATGCAGCGCTGATCCACTTCCTGCAGTGTGCATGCCAGGCCACTAGTGGGCGGAAGAGGGCGTGACTCCGCCCTAATTCCTCCCATGTGGCACATGAAGGAACAACGGACTTGACATCAAACAGCTGGGTTAGCATGCTAGCCTGCTAGCCTGCTAGCGCGTCAGCATGTGAAATCTTTTGCTTGGACGTGTCAAAGTGTTCGCTATTAAGATTACAAGGAGGAAACACTCATGTGAAACCCAACCATGACTGGAAACCCTACTTTGGAACTCTAAACCTTACTTAAAAGCCTATTTCTAGCTTGAAGTTTTGAAACCCTATCCCTTGTTTGAAACCCTAACTGTGACTTGGAAACCTCATTTGAAAGTGAAAACCTCTAAGCGTGACTTGAACCCCTGACCAATGCCTGTGCTTAGAACCCAACCTTTGAAACCATAACCCTGTCTTGCAAACCTAACCTAAATCTGTCTTGAAACCTTAACCCTGACTTGGAGCACCCATTTAAAGCAGATTTTTTTTTGAAACCCTACCCGGAGTTTGAAAGTCTTCATTCATTCATTTGACTCCCTAACCCTCGGGCCCACGTCTGCTTTGCGTCGCTTTGTGAACGTTGACCTCCTTTTTAGCGATGGCGCTTCTCTACCGTGCGGCGCTCGATTTCCAAGGTGATAAATGTTTAAAAGCTGGTCTTGTTTGCAAAACGTCTTCGTTTACATCAACGACATCATAAACCTCCGCCGGCAGATTATGAATAACGACGCCGCTCCAGCAGCCCGAACGCCGTATTGTTCCCTCGGCCATTCAATCATTCATCAGCGGAAAATAAGCAACGGGGAAGAAAATGTTTGATTGTGCGCGCCTGGCAGCTTAAAAGGAGAACAGGTGGATCAACATCAAACGCTTCCTGTAGCGCGTATTGAAATGTTTGCAGAAAGCGTCTTTAACAAAGTCACTGCTTTCTGCTAAAAAATAAATAAATGCTTCTGTAAGCACTATTTTTGTCCAAATGAGGACGCAAGTGCTTGGATTCTGAAGGCTAACCTTTGATTAGCAATTAGCGGCTAGGTCGGAAATAACATCTTGGCGAGTTTGGCGTTTTTTGAACTTCCTGTGTGTTTTCTGGAATGGCTTCTTTCCGAGGTTTTTTGTGGCTCGACTCATAGATCTGCATACCAAATTTGACGTTGTTCAATAAAACTGGATTTTAGCGTTCCAAAATTTTGGAGGGTGCTACCAACCAAACATGCGCCCTTTCAAGCAAACTTCCTGTTTCTTTTCAGCCAGGAGAATTTTTTTTTTTTTTTTTGTGGCTCTACTCATGATTGACGAGCCTACCAAAATTTCTTGAAACTGGCCTCAGGGGTTGAATTATGCTAAAAGGATTTTTCTCAAGGCAAAATAGCAGCGTTCCTGTCCAACTGTAGAGGCGGAAGAGATGAAATCTAAAATAGCGACGGGAAGAAATCAATGCCATTGAGTCCAAAAGGGAGATTGGGCGAGATTAAGTGGGGATTTTTTTTTTTTTTTTTTTTTAGGCGTAATGTTGCCTCATGCAGAAGCTTCGCCCCAGCAGGGAGGCTCGTTGGTCTCTACCTGCCGAGTGTGACGCAACGCAGCCCCCGAGTGGAGTAAGGCGCTAAAAGTGCCAACTACATAAAGAAATGGAAGTCCAGATGAGGAGACGGCCTCCACACGCGTGTTTCTTGGGCCGCTCAGTTTGCACACGTCAATATTAACATTTCATACGCGCTCCGCATTATCAATTTGGAATCGTTGAGAGGGGAAAAAAAAGAAAAGAAAAAGTGGACGTGGAACGAAAGCAAGCCCGAGTCAACTTTGAAAGCGTAAACCCGCCAAAGTTTGAAAGCTCGGACACGGCAACCCTGACTTGAAACCAAAGATAAAGATGTCCTTTATTAGTCCCACAATGGGGAAATTTGAATTTTTTTTTTTTTTTTTTTTAAAGATAAAGACAAAAAGCAATACCCAAACACTTCCGTAAAAACAACCTTGGCTTAAAACCTGACTTGAGACCAACTTTGAAATCCAAAACCAGACTTGAAACCAAAAAAAAAAAAAATTGCTTGAAACCCAAAGAATGAATTTAAACCCGACTTTTAAAGCACAACAGTGACTTGAAAGGCAAACTTTTGTCGAAGCACACGCTGGCTTGAGAGCCACATTTGAAACCCGAACCTGACTTCAAAACCTTCTCGAGCTTGGCTTGAAGCCCCATTTTGAAACCCCAACCCTCGGTTGAAACCCGAATTTCAAAACCTTAAACCTGAACAAAAACCCTACATTGAAAAGACAACCGTGGCTTGAAACCCGACTTTCAAACCCTACCCGTTGCTTTAAAGCCGACATTCACACCCTAACCCTGGCTTGAAACCAGACTTTACAACCAAATCTTTTGTTCTCAACCTAAACCGGTTTCGAAACCCTACTCTTGAATTCTAACCTTGGCTTAAAACGCTAACCCTACTTCAAAACTTTCTTGAAGCTTTGCTTAAAACCCTATCTCGAAACCCCAACCACGCTTAAAAAAAAAAATAACTTGAAGCGCCGCTAACCCTGGCTGGAAACTTGGCTTTGAAAGTGCAACCCTGGCTTGACACCCTACTTTGCAACCATAACTCCGACTTGAAACAGCCCCAACTCTGCTTGAAACCCTACTCCAAAAACCTGAAAGTCGACTTTGAAACCATAACCCTGGCTTGAAACCTGACGATTAAACCCTCGCCCAGTGTTGAAACCTTACTTTGAAGCCCTAACTTTACCTTAAAACCCACATTTGAAACTCTAGTGACTACTTAAATACCTTTTTTTGGAAAGAATAACTCTGGCTTGAAACCCTACTTAAGCTTTGTCTGAAACCTTCATTCCCCACCCTTCTGCAACAAATATTTGCAGCCGCATTCTATATTTAGGTCCTTGTACGAGTATGCTCAGATTCCTCACTAGTAGGACAACTCTGGAATCCTAGATGGACGACAAAGTGCACTAGTGGACAACTGCATGCTACTAGTGCCATAACTGGCATTGTTAGGATGCCAAAGTCGACTTGGTGAGGCGCAGAAATGGCAGACAGTGGTGGAAGGAAAAAGAACGTTTCTAATAAGACACACTCGTTCTACTAGTGCGCTGAATTGTCTCACTAGTAGCCAAGGTGGCTTTGGCAAAAACTCTCCAACAGCGTAACACAAAGCAAAAAAACGGCAACGAGGAAAAATGACACACTTGAAAGCAAACGACAAGCCCCCGGCGGAGGCGTTCTGCCGCGCGAGGCCCGAAGGCGTTCTCGCACGCGGCGTGCTTTTGCCTCGGCGGGCCAAACAGCAAACATATTTGGCCCGTGGCCACTTTGCGCCGTGATTTACAAAGACCCTCGCGTATGCGCTGTACGCGCTACCTGCTCATTATTTCCGCCTCCCACGTTCGCTCGACATGACAGCTTTCCCACGCCGACAAGACGGCGGCACAATAGGCCGACCGAGGTAACGACTTGCGCTTTTTTGTCGCCGTTGCGCTTTATGCACTTGTTTGTTCTCGTTCACGGCACGCCGTCAATCACACTTACTCGCTGTAAAATCCATTTCTCTCCAGTTTCTTCAGATCTAAGTGGTTGGTTTCCACATTTCTGCAAGTTGAGGTTTCTCTTTTAGAAACTCGGCCGCCATACTCGGGGGCCAAACGGGCAGACTTTTTTTTTTGTGGGTTTAGTCAAGAAAGAAACACTGACCAAATTTTGTATACTCACGATAGTCATGCCTACCAAATTTCGTGCAGCTAATTAAAACTAGTTTGAGGGGCTGAGTTAAAAAAAAAAAAATGGCCGACTTCCTGAGTCTTTTTGGGCAAGACTTCCTGAGAGAGTTTTGTGGCACTTTTCATGATACACATGCCTACCAAATTTCATGTTACTGAGTACAGAGACCAGAGAGTACTCATTTCCAGCCACGAAATCACGAAGGATTTGAGGAGAAATTCTACGAAACAGTTGAACACAATGTGATGCGAAATTTGCCCACTTCAAAGGAAAACGTCGGACTTCCCATGCCTGTTCGGGAACATGTTTTTTGTGCGACTTGCGTAAGAAATTGGTTGACGGACACGATTGAGTTTGCTATCCAATTAGGTTGAGAGGCCATGAAATGGCGAGCGGAGGAGGAGGAGGCGGAGGCTCTTATGTGAAGAGGCCCACAAGGACTTTGCAAAGGCGGACGATGCTTCGCTTTGACGTCCGGCCAATCGAGCGACGACGCGCAGCTGATTCCCGTCCGCACGGGATGGAAGTTCAGCCATGCGCTCTGAGCGACGCGGGCATCCATGCGCGGCGCAACGCTCCACCGTTGCCCTCCCAGAAATGTCAGAGGAGAGATCGATGTTTTCAAGCAAATGTTTCAGCAAGCGGCGTTGAGGGAGATTGCTAAGGCTGATAAAATATTGGGGAAGGAATACTGTAATGGCGCTGCAGAAACTATAAAAAGTACTCCAAAAAAAAAAACACTTCTTAAAAAACAAGAGTACAGTACTGAAACATTCAATACAACACAACCGTACTGAAAACAAGTTTGAAGCCAAAGAAACAAAAGGCACATTTAATTCAGAGATTCTTTCACGCACCACTAGAGGGAGCTCTCGTAGCGTACTTTGAGAAGGACTGCTGTGGCGCTCTCGTGATCACTAACGTTACTCGAGTACATTTGCCATCCCATGACAACAACACACAAAGGCGTGTTTGATTTTTTTTTTTTTTTTATGGTTTTGTCGCTTGGCCTCCCTAAAATACGTCGACGTTTACACAGTACACGCGTGCATTTCAAAATGGCAAAATGAACGGAAGTACGGTTGGTCCTCACGAAACATTTTCAGGTTCGGAACACTCTGCATTGAATTGAAGTCAATATTTTTAAATATTGTTCAAATAATTATTGTTTTGACTTGGAAAACGTACATTTCTTAAGATTTTTGGGGGGGGGACAAAAATCTCGTCAAGGAAAAACTGATTTTTACTTTATGAGCAGCACTGTGGCGGTTTTTTAAAGTGCTCTTTTAATAAATGTAAGCATGTCTCTCTGTTCCAAAAATATTTTGAATTTTGAATTATTTTAATGAAAAAATGTGAAATGTACATTTAATTTTTTTTTATTTAAACATTTTTCAATATAATGAATAATTTTATTGAAAAACATGTTATTAAATTTTTAAGTGATGCGCATTGAACTCATTTTATTTGTTTAACACGCAAAACTTTTTTTTTTTAGTTTTACAATAAAAAGATTTTTACATTTGAATGACGCATTTTTTCCCCTCAACATTTGACTGATTTTTGCTCTTAAATATGAGTTGACTCTCAATGTCACCAGAACTGGACATCCTCGACCTGTTGGCAAGCACGACGATCCGTGCCAGCCACCACCACCAACAAACAACAAAACGATTGCCAGAGACATAATCAGGCAGACTCCACAAGAGCAAAAATCTGCCAATAATCAAAAATAACCCCCCTCAAAAATTGTTGACAAAGCGGGAAATACTGCCACAAAAAAAAGGATTGGCAAAAAAACAAAACAAAACAAAAAAAACAAAGACACGCAGTTTGTATTTTCTGGCCTTAACAAATAATTTTCTTTTCAATAATTTAATTATTTTGTATTATTCTATAAATGTGATTTTTTTAACAAATATAATCTGTCAACACAGCATCTTAAATTCATGAGAAAAAAAATCTTAATTGGTAATTAAATCGTAAATTAATTTGAAATAAAACAAAGGAAACAAAATGTCTCTGCTTTTCATGAAGCAAGAGGAAGGGTTAAAAAAAAATATTTCATCTTCACATATATACATCGAGCAATATAAATAATTTGCATGCGTCTTTTTAATGAGGTAACGAAGAAAATACTATGACTCAAACCGACAAAAAAAAAATATTTACATTGATGAAAACCTCCATGGCATTCATTTAAAAAAAAAAAAAAGTTTCATATTTTGTCCTATGCGAGATTTTCTACATGCTCCGAGGCCACTCAGGTTTATTATGTAAATGGCGTACTAGCATGTTCGCCAAGTGCGCAAACTGAACCTGAAATGCATTTCATTTTATGAGCCGAATAAGTAATTGTTGTGGAGCGTGCTGACATGTAATTAGTGAGGAAGCGTCGTATACGCTCATTTGATGTACGGCCTGCAGGGCCGACCCCCCCCCCCCCCCCCCCCCCCCCAATGCCCATTCACAACCGCCGCTCGCCCCCCTCCCACCCCTCGGCTAGCTCGCCGGGGGGGATTGGGCACCTAAATGAATAAAACATGGCGCCCGTTTCATTTGGAAAGCCGCCGTAATGAGGCACTTTTGCACCCGCATTTCTCTTGCCACTCCGGAGGAAATAGGGGGGGGGGGGGCGTGGCGTGCGGTGAAAAGCGGCGACTTGATGTGCTAAAGGCAGCAGAAAGGCCGCAAATTGAGCGAAAGATCATTGGAAAGTTTGTCTGTTTTTTTTTTGTTTTTTTTTACACAACAAGCAAATGCTTTGCGCTCCACTGAGGCGCGTCGTAATGAAGCGTGCTAATCGCGTCATGGCGCGTTGCCACATTTTGGAGGAGGGGGGGCGGGGGGGGGGGGACCCAAAAGCATTTAACGTAACTAAGCAGCACAATGTCTCAAGTTTACTGACTTTTAGGGATAAGCATCGCGCGAATGAAAGATGATTCAACATGAGTCGATTATTTCATGCGGACGGATTCGATTCAGTTTGATTCAAAGGGATTCCGATCCGATTCGATTCGGCTCCGTTCAAGAGGGTGTGATGCAAATAATTCAGAAACATTACTTCTTATTCACATCCACTTACCGTCATTTCTGGAAAGCCAAAAGAGCAACATAGACTAGCTGTGTTGAAATGCGCGATATAAATAAAGTTGGATTGTAGAAAAACTCATTTGGACTTACCTTAGCCGCTTCGGACGAAGAGCACTTTCATTTCTGCAAGCATCAGAACAGGGTTACGGTTACTTCAAGTCAGACAATGACGAGGTGTGGGGAAGTCATTCGTCAACGCGGCATCACGGATGATGGTGGCACATCCAAACTAAAATGATTACGCAACAGCAAACCGGAGAAGATTGAAGAAACATAATTGACACAAAACATGCCTTTTCAATGCTATTCACGCCTCCTGAGTGCCACCAAGCATGCGGGCAGCATATTATCCTGGAACTTTCCTCAGACTCGTGTCGCCGCACCAGGAAAATTTTACAGATTTATTGCACTTTATTGCTTTGCTCAAATGAAACGCAGCTTAAAATGCTTATTTTGGCTCTCAAATGCTTCTTCACACCTCGAGCGCATGCAAGAGAGCGGGAAAGCAGAGAGCAGATTTCATTCTATACACGCGGTACTGAAAGGGGGAGACAAAAACCCACTTCCAGCTCTGCTTGCTTTTTTAAAATTCTATCCATCCTGCTATCGATCCATCTAGATATATATTTTTTTAATATATAATATGTATTGTACATGTATTTTATATTGTATATGTTCAAAGGAAACATGAAAAATGTGTAACATTTTCTTCTTTTATTAGTTATTGTTTACGTTTTGTATTGTAATTTTGATGGAATCTTTTTTTTTAACATTTTTGTTAAAACTACATAAAGGCTACTCATGTGGTCCTTGGGGGCCACGTCGGTGACCCCTGCGCTCGAACTGCCACAAATTGAGCGGGCTTTTTTTTTTTTTTAAACAAACAAACACTTTGAACTCTACTGATGCGGTTTGTAATGAAGCATGCTAATCGCGTAATAGCTCGTCACGGCATTCAACGTTTTGGAGAGAAGACAACATCAGTTAATTAAGCGGCACAATGTTTCTATTTGCCGCTGCTGTCGTTGGAGACGTTCACAACCTCCAGACGCATTCAGACTGCAAATGTCGAACTATATTCAAGCAAACTCAGTCGACATTCTTTTTAATGAGGTAAAAAAAAATATCACACTTTACTGTAGTTCTCTCTCTCTCTCTCTCTCTCTCTCTCTCTCTCTCTCTCTCTCTCTCTCTCTCTCTCTCTCTCTCTCTCTCTCTCTCTCTCTCTCTCTCTCTCTCTCTCTCTCTCTCTCTCTCTCTCTCTCTCTCTCTCTCTCTCTCTCTCTCTCTCTCTCTCTCTCTCTCTCTCTCTCTCTCTCTCTCTCTCTCTCTCTCTCTCTCTCTCTCTCTCTCTCTCTCTCTCTCTCTCTCTCCCCTCCCTCCCTCTCTCTCTTTCTCTCTCTCCCTCTCTCCCTCTCTCTCTTTCTCTCTCTCCCTCTCTCCCTCTCTCCCTCCCTCCCTCCCTCTCCCTCTCTCTCTCTCTCTCCCTCCCTCCCTCCCTCTCTCTCTCTTTCTCTCTCCCCCTCTCTCTCTCCCTCTCCCTCCCTCCAAATAAAATTGCAAACATTTACTATATTTAAATTACTTTTTTTTAAAAACATCACACCAGGGCTGATGGCTAATTTGCACCTTTTGTGTGTACACAGTGTGCTTTTTACGTGGCGGACTGTAATCATTCCTCAGTTCACAAGCAAAGCAGACAGGGAGGTTAGCGGTCATTAAACTTCACTTTAACCAGCAGCCAACCATAAAGCGGCCATATGCAAATTTACTGGGTGTGGGGGTTTGAGGTTGTAAGAGTTTACAACCAGTACTGAGATTATGACCACGCATTTGACCGTAAAACAGCCATCAGATATATTCGCTGCCTTAGACTGTCCATGTGCAGCCGTAAAGTAAAGGTATTTGTAAAACCTTTACATACTGCTGGCTTGTAACATTTTTAACAAGTAAAATAGCACTCTAAAAGCATATTATGTATGCACAGGAGTTTTATTTGACTTGAAAAGTCAGATAAAGGATAAAAAAAGAAGGTGAATTGGTTGCTTCCTGTCCTCCACATGAGGTGGCGAATCAATTTGAAACGAGTAGGTTGAGGGGAAATTAAAAGTCGTCTTGGTTTTATTGATAAAAAGCAACAGCAGGAAATCTAATTGAAGGGAAGACGAGAAATAAATGGATTTAAATTCTAAATGTAAAACCGTTAGAGACGCTAAACAGACAACTCCAGGTTATTCTCGGAAATCCTGCACCGTGAAATTTGAAGTTTCATTTTTAAAGACACACAACAAAGTCAGTTCAGCGCCACGAAAACATGGTTGATGTCTCGTGTTAGCATTAGCATCGCCGCTTGTGTTGTGATCTGCAATTGGGAAGCAATGTTTGCCTACAAAACAAATCAGAAAAGTTTTGTTGGCATTAGCATTTCAAGGTCATTAGCTTAGCGTCTTTAGATGCTAAAGTGGCTTGTTGCAAGTTGCTTCACGTCTTCGTCATTGTCATGGTAACCGGGATCTAGTTTTACAGTACAGAGTTATCCGCGGCAAATGTTCGAAATAAGTGACATTAACATTTAGCCACTCATTAGCTTAGCTTCTTTTCTTGTGATCACGTCTTTGTCGCTAAAGAAAAGCCACATCATCTAGTATGAAGTAGAAAAGTATCTCTGTCGTTAACCTGCTTTTGACGACCTTAACATTGGACTGCATTTCTGTTAGCTTGGTCAATAATTTAGCGAAGATCTTAGCTTCTTTAGCTTAATTGCTGATTTAGCATTAGCAATCCTGATGTCATTATTTAGTTTCGGGGTGTTTTTATGGCACTTTTAAAACAACATTTATGTCAATCCATAACGTGAGACACAAGTGTCCTGTTGGCATTTTCATTTCGCACGCAATAGCTTGAGTTCCTTTTATCTTTCATTCCTAATCAATTTGTTGTTACCACTGAGGCTTGAAAATAAATTCTGCCCTGGAACAAAAAGAAAGCAAACGAAAGAATTGACACTCAATAGAACAATTTTTTTTTTTTTTTTTAGTTTGTATAGTTTGTTCTGCATCACTACTTCCTGGTTGATGAGGGTTGTTGCTGGTAAATATAGTGTAGCGGTAACCACTGACTCAGTGCTCTTTTATTTAATCCCTCTTATCTTTTGGGGAAATGTGTGAAATTGTAAGCGTTGCATTGAAATTCACACATTGTCCCAGCAGCACTGAGCCTCGGCGCATTTTACAATAGCCGTCTAATGAGGCGGGAGAAGAAGAAATATTATGTTGGAAAAAAGACCTTAAAGTTATTCAATGCGCAGCCTCCGCATTTAAAGATTTTTTGGTGTGTTTAGAACTTCAGGATGATGGGATGGAGATGGGATAATAAGCCATAAACAAGAGCTCAGTTTAGCGCGCGTCCATGGAAGCCGGATGAAATGAAGATCACTTAGCATTAGCATCAGTGCTCATATAATGGTTCAGAGTCGTGGGGCATGCTTGAACAAACAATCAGTTTAGTTTGGTTTGTTTCAGGATAAGATTTGCTCTTTTAGAATTTGTGTTTTTGGTGTTCTACGATACACACTCATTCAGTTAGCGTTAGCATTTAGCACATCATGGTTTAGCTTCTGTATCTCGCGAGTACTGTGTATCTTATGTTGACATTTCAGTGTGGACTACTTAACACAACTAAAAAAAAAAATTCCACCACATGACGCGATATTTTCCAACCATTCCAAGCAAAATATAAAAATACAGGTTAGTTCTGTTAGCATTTCTCACACAATAGTTCAACATTTCATGAGTTTGTATAATGAAGGCTTAATGATGGTCACAGTTTGAAGGATAATTTCTATTTCCAATATCTCCTATGGGGAAAATTGTGTCTAAATGCGCACATCTCAAGCAACTCCTGCCAGGTCGATTTCTCCTTTCCGGGCCGGTTTTGACGGGCGTGTGTGATTTTAATCTCCACTTGACACCCGCTCATCCGTTTAATCCAAACAGCTGTTGGCGAGCAAACAACAACTTCCTGCGCCGCGCGCCATTAATTGGACGTAATTAGAAAACGCGCACGCTGAAAAACAAACCGCGCCGATGTTTGTTTTCCATGTCTGGAAGCCTTTTTTTTAAGCAGCCAGATTTTATTTTATTTTTATCTTGCAATAGCTGTCAACCCTCAAACTGAAATGAATGGCGACATAGTGCCCTCCAGAGGCGAAGGCCTGAACTGTTGTTTCTGAATAGATTCTTTCCAAATCCATGTTTTGTGTGACAAGTCCTTTGATTTCAGATTGTTCCTGAACGCAATATCAACCTAGCAGGCCAGATTGACAGATAACTTTATTTAAATTGACATTCGGAACAATCAAATGCTACGTTGTGAGGTACAATGGAATTGTGGGAAGGAGTCGTCCGTAAGAACCGACTGTCATTTAAATTTATTTTATTTTCATGGCCTGAAAACACCCACTATAATTCACAAGTATTGTTTTGCATGTTTTTCACGACATGAGCATTTCCAGTACAGTACCATTTTTTCTAAATAAATATCAAACCACTTGAGTTGTTTGAAAAGTTTGGTCTCAGCTTACCTCGCTGGTGATAATGACGTTCAGATGATCGGAGGAAAAGCAGCTCGGATAATACATGGATGGGTTGTATGTTTGAGAACATCCAATTGCGAGACGTGTTCAAGTATTTCATGACAAGAAGTTGCTCCAGAAAACAAAGGTAGATAAGAACACATTCGTTTTGAGACGCGTGCCCACGACGATGCTAAGCTAATGCTTTCCATTGCCTTTAGCGGGACTGTCGCCACTACCAACATGGCAACTACGAAGGCGTGTTTGTTAATCTTCCCCGCCCCAAATTTTAATTTTTTTTTTGCAAGAAAATAATTTAAATTTACATACAGACACGAAGAATTTAACTATAGGGTTAGTGTCCAAACTATTGCATGGGGGCTATTAGCGGCCCGTCATCCATTTTTAAAAAAAAATATTTTTAAAAAATGGGCATTGGTGGGGGTTGTAGTTGATTGCATTGGAAGTGTAGCAGACACAAATACATTTCCAACCTCAATGTTAACAGAATTTCGCTTCATAAAATCACGCAGAATAAAGAGAACTAATTTCTGCCACTTTACGATTTGTGAACACTTCAAATGAATGTCAAGGGTCAATGTCAGCTGATTACAGATTGCTCGTTTTGTTTCTGAATGTGAAGATGGGATTCAGCTTCTGCTCGGGAGAGGCGAAGTAAATGTATTCAAATTAAGCTTTTGACCTCATCACCTTTAACCGAAAACTTTGACGTAGCAGTTTTTCAGAACTTAATGAAGCCAGGATAAATGTTAGCTTGATTGGTTTCACCATCTTTGATAAGTTAAAGTCAAAAAGGGATGAAAATGTAATTTTTCATCAAATGTCGATTTTATTTATTTATTAACAATTCTTAATTTAAAAAGGTTGGGTTTTTGAACACACAAAATATATTTTGATGATCACAGTCAAAAGTGAGACCCCACAGGTCTCACAGTTTGTCTTCTATCCTTTAGTGCCCGAGCAAAATTTTTCCTGTTCTCCTGCTCGGCCACTCCACATGGAAGACATTTAGCCACGCGTGGCTAACTGCTAGCTTGGTGGTAGGAATGTCATGGTAACAGTCCAACATTTGTCCATTGGAGGTCACTTGTTCATGTAGACGGCCAAGTCTTTCTCCAGACTCTGAGCAAAGCGGTGGTTGAGGAAGACGAGTTGGCCGTGAGGAAGAAGCCGACTCAATATGACGTCCACACGGCTGCTCTTCAACAGCACCTGGGGAAAATAAATAAATACATATATAAATACATAAATATACATATAAATACATATATATATATATAAATACATATATATATATATATATAAATATATATATATATAAATATACATATATATATATAAATACATATATATATATAAATACATATATATATATATATAAATACATATATATATATAAATATACATATATATATATTAATACACATATATATATATATATAAATACACACATATATATATAAATACACACATATATATATATTAATACACATATATATATATAAATACACACATATATATATAAATACACACATATATATATATATAAATACACACATATATATATATATATATAAATACACACACATATACACACACACATATATATATATATATATATATATATATATATATATATATATATATATATATGCAACGTTTGCTAATTTAAAATTACAATAGCTATACAAGTGATTCATTCATATCCATACACACTTATAATCCACAAAGTAGGCCGCGAGGCTTCCCCCTCACCTCGCTGCCCTGTCCCAGCATGTGCAGGTCCTCCAGGCAGTGCCTGGCGAGGTTCCGGAGCGTTCCCTCGGCAAGCAGCAGGTTCTCGTGGGGCTCGCACAGCATCACGAAAGACAAACAGTTGACAGCCAACCAGAGCGCGCTGACCTCCTGCCAGAAGGGGTCGCCAGAGCGCAGCCTCAACACGCCGCTGTCAGCCTCCTGCAGGGCCAGCGCCTCCTCGCCAGGCAGAGGATCCGCTGGGGGGCGACCCGAGAGCTCCCGACGCAGCGAGACAGCACTTTGGACCTGCCTTTCGGTCCAGACCACACAAAATGACACAATCATCGTAATTAATTAACAGCCGGTTAGTACATTGTAAAATATCACAGGGGGAATAATAATAGTAATAATAATAATCACTGCCAAGAAGGATTTAGTCCATGTCATATTTTTTATCTTTTTTTTTGTTGCCTTTTGTCCTGCTGGTATCGACAGCCCCAAAGAGTACCAGATACCTTAAAGGAAAGCCAGTATAAGCCCAACAAGAATACTTGATACACACCCATTGCTAAAGATAATACTCATAAAAATAATCTAGAAAAATGTGGGGGAAATTACTTCATGAATGAATGCAATACATATATGATTTGTTTTCATATAAATAGACACAAAACATAGTAAACAATGTGTTGATTAAGAATAACATTATTATTATTATACTCATTAATCCAAAATATATTACATTTAAATTATGCCATTGCATTACTAAAACATATACAAAAATATGAGAAATAAAAAATATTTTAACAAATGGAATACATTAGAATAATAATATATAAGGAATAGCATATTGAATATATATTAATTTAAAAGAAAAAATTATAAAATAAAGTACATAAAAACATACATGTATTTACATTTAAATAAAAATGGCTAAAGATAAAAAAATAATAAAAATACATTAATAATATATTGAATTAAAAAAATCTAATAAAATTGGGAAGTGAAAAAATACAATAATTGTATTTAAAAATAAGTCAATAATAATTAGTGATAATAACATGACTAAAAATAATTTTTAAAAGAGCAGCGCTGGAAGGATTCAGGATTTCCAGAAATTTTGACCTGACGTCCACTGCGTAAGAGCCAAGTGATGACGTCACGACTTCTGACGTCCATTTGGTTCTGGTCTGGTTCTGGTGGACCAACTCAAGAAGAACCAACGTACCGGGCCACCACAGCGAGCTTCTCGGCCGACAACAGTCGCCTCTCTTGGGCATTCAGCTGCCGCTGGCCGCCCTTGAAGAGCGCCTCGTCCGGTCCGAAGACGCGGGAGAAGAGCACCCTGCTCTCCCCGGGAGAGAGCGCCGCAATCGGGCACACGGTGTGGATCACAAAGGCGACTACCATGATGACGACAACATTTCAAGCAACACTAAAGAGGACGGAAAGTGCTCTTGTTGTCTAGCGAGGCGGGTTTGATCACATGACCGACTGTCGTATTCTGGCGTTTTCTGTCGTTACAACCACCAGAAGGCCGTCGCGGATCACATGACCAACTGAAGTAGTCTGCAGCTTTGTGTCGTTAAAGACACCAGAGGGCGCTCGCGTATCAAATGACCATTCGACGTTCCGCGCTTAATTTTAAAATAAAATGGAAAACGAAAAAAATTAAATTCAATTATATTCTCCATTCTTCAATAACAAAAATAATAGGCGGGATATGTTGTTAAAATATATAGTTATTTTTTTAAATGATAAAACGAAGAATAACAGTCAAGATATTATCAAAAATCAAGTGAAAAAGTATTAAAATAAACAAGATCAAATATATACACAAATACACTTTACAATTCATGCAAAGAAACACTTCCAGCTTCTCCACGGTTTATTTAATACACATTCATTAATAATCATCATCATAATAATAACAATAATAATGAAATATAAAAAACAGGTATAATAGAATGAATAAAACTAAAGTAAATTGAATGAACAGTTCAAGCATCTTGTCATGGTTTAAACTGGATCCATTTTCCCATGAGACCTGGCCGCAAAAATGTTCATCTTGACAATTTGCTCATACATGTAAAAAATACAAATAAACATTGTGGGATTATTAGATAGCATTGAATTGATTCACTTTTTTGGGAAAAGAATAAAAGTACATTGATTACAATTGCTTGTCGTTTTCAGTTGTCCTGTTGCTTCCACTGTAAATAATCAAAATTCAACATTGACACAAAGAGGAAAAAACAAAAACAAGACATCAATATGGGTTCAGTTCTACAAGTATGAATAAAAGTGCCAGACGTTAATACACATCAGATTATTTAAGTTGCAACATCGTATCAAGAGGAGCTGACTTTTGACCTTCTTGGAGTGCTCGTAGGCCTTGGCAAGAACTTGTGTTGTCAGTTTCTCATTTGCTTCCAGAACGCGTGTGCTTGTGCAGCTGCCGTTCGAGCACACCGAGGGGGTTCTTGTTGCGAGCGTCGGCAAAGAGAAAGCACACGCTGCGACATTCCCTTCGCCGTGTGGTCGACCTCTTGATCCAGCCAACAGAAGTCGATTATGTGCGTTTCCGTCTGTCGATGTCCCTCAGCTTGACGTTTTCTCACAGCTGTCGTCAAACAAAACTAAGTTCAAATGAGCACAATATTAGGACTACATAAAGTGAACCAAGCGACTGTTTTTTTTTTTTTTTTTCAACAAAAAAGAAAAAATACTTGCCAAGGAAGCTAATATAAGTTTCAAGGCTTGAGCTCTATTCTTTTTCCTTTCTGGAACTTTGGCTTGGATTCCCAACGTCGGTGTCATATGTGTCCTGAAGCTCTTTTTCCAAAGTGTCACGAGCACATGACTTTCTATGTGACATCACATTTGAAAGAGTCATGAATGTCATTAAAAAGCTGTGTGACATGGACTGCGTGTCATTTTTTTGCACGCACACGTCATTTTTTCAAAAATTCTTTTAAAAAATAAACTAATGAAATGAACCTGTATAAAAACAATAGCAGATAGATAGAAAATATTCCAAATAATTTGGCAAGAGAGCCATTTTTTTTCATAATCCCCGGCCAAGGTATACCATTTAAATTATTTATTGTATTTGTTTTTTTTTTAATATATTCATTATGTCCCGATGACAACTTTGTGTTCATTGGATTTTATGTCTTTATGAAACTTGTTTTTTTTTTATTCTTTTTTTGATTGTACACTGTTACATACCAAAATCGCCTAGAGGGGAAATAAAGATTTTTTATTTTTTTTCATTTAAATGCTGAAGGTTATCAATTACGTTGGGGTTAAGCAATTTTATCATAATCCTGTCCAAACCTTCAGAAAAGAAATAGATTACATAAATGTGTATTTAAACATACAGTATAAAAACAAGTATACTACAAAAATAAGTCATAAATATTTTTTTCCACAATCCTGCCAACATCCTTGTGGGTTTTGCGCAAGCAACACAATTTCACTTACAGGTTGTGCTATTTTATTGAATTTATTTTTCAAAAGCACTCAGTGTGTTTAAAATTGGCGCCAGAAATCTTCCTCATTCCAAGCGTGGGAAGAGCAAATCTCGTGAGGGGGGAGGGGGGGGGTGGAGTTGTTGTGAACGCTTACAACAAGCATCCCCTTGCTCACATGTTGACTCCACGTGACTTCCTGCTGAACTCTGGCACCCGATGTGGAATGTTTGTGTGTGCGCACGTGCACGTGCCTTGGCAGAGGCCGCGCCCAAGGCCACTTTGAGAGGGAGAATTTGAATGCGAGGCCCGTTTTGAAGCGGGCGCGCCAAAAGCGAGACACAAAAGTGCTGACGGTCACGCTGGTGCGCCTGAGTCATTGGGTGTGTGTGTGTGGGGGGGGGGGGGTGAAGTCCTGCAAACACTCCTTAGAAAAAAGTTTATGCTTCCAAGAAAAAAAGAAGGTGCCTTAATGTTGTACTCGATGGCAGGGTAAATTTTGTTTAACATAAAGGCCCCATGAAAAATGGTTGTTCACCCACCCTAAAAGGACAATCTTAGATGGTTGCATTGAATGTATTATCATTTTTCCCCGCATGAACTTAATTTCCAAGTGTTTTTTTTTTCCTTCCTGTTAGGCTTCTTCACCTTAGCCAAGACAATCGAAATAGACAAGCCATTTTTGTCAAGTCCTCAACTGCCAGTACTTGCCACCAATTCCTGCAGTTCATTTTGTCAGCCACTTGTCAACCTGTCCCCTACCACTTTTCATCCAGTTTGGATGGACGTCCAGTTGTTGGTTGTCGCCACTGCGACATATTTTCTCCACTTGATGACGGCTCTCGTCACTGAGTTTTGTAGTTTATTGAATGCCTTGGAAATTATTTTGCAGCCTTCTCCAGAGATCTTTCAATCATGACATTCCTCGGATGCTGTGGCAACAAAAATGCCAGGAAAAGCCTACTAGAATAGTTGAACTTTGGGGTTAATTCGAGGCACTTGAAATGGCGGCAGGTGCGCGCTGGCACTGCATTTAACATGAGCACGAATGCATTTGGCAAATCAGTAACTAGTGTGCACACTTACACAACCGCATTTTCTTTATTTAAATTGAGCCTTACTAGTTCAGGTCATAATGCTAGATTACTATTTATCATGGTCCTTTTTTTTTTTTTTTTTTTTAACTGTACATCTCACGTGTGTCGACTTTTTATACACCGCCCCACAGAGTTTGGGGTACTCACAATCACAATGAAAAACAAAAGATGCGACACACACAGGAGTTTAAACTCTCACTGATCTTTAATGAGAGATGTGCGCCAAAACTGGCAGCACTCGCTCAACAAAAACGCACATTTGGGCAACAACACGCACGCAAATCGCTCACGCTTTCTTTCACACTCGTTCACAAACGTTTTTGTGGTCCTGCAGGACGTCACCAATCTCACTGCAAGTCTTCTTTGGTGTCTTTGGCACCGTGAGAATAGGAAAATGATCGTTAAAAAAAGAACAATGGCAATGAAGATGTGGTTCACGGGGTCAAAGGGGAAGTCAATTTGTAAAAAAAAAAAAAAAAAAATTATAGGCAGCGTGGAAAGGGGGAGGGGAAAAAAAAAAAAAAAAAGCACCTACTCCCAAATTGTAAGCATTTAAGTACTGAGACATTTTTAAAGTGAACATTGGCAGTGATGGCAGGAACTTGGCCCAGAGAGGTTGGAAAATGTGGCCCTTGAACAAAAAGTGGCCTGATTCAAGGGGCTGTGGGCAGCAGGGGGCGCTCACAGCTTTTTGAGGCGGCTGTACATGCCCCGCTTGCTGCGCTCGCCGGCCCAAGAGCGACTCTTCAGGCGACAGTTCCTCAGGTCCTCGCGGAAGTCCTCGTCCATCATGGTCCGGTATGACTCGGGCTCGCATTGCATCTGCGCCGGACCAAGAAGACACGGGTAATTTTGGGGAACGCACTTGAATTGTCCAAATCCTCGAAATTTAAGTCTTTCAACAGCATAATTTGTTGGTGCATTTGAATAATAATAATTTGAAATAATATCCTCTATTTGAATAAAAAGAATAACACATTTATACCACGTTTCAGGTTCTTACTTTAGGGCTGTGGTCTTAACAAGGTGAACACAGACAGCATTAACTTGTTTTAGGGCAGCAACTAAGAATTGTTGAGTAGTTTTTGAGACACATCAAAAGCCAGCGGGTCCTTTTAGTTACCGTAAGTTGAGTTTTGATGCAATATATTTGTGCACATTTTTTGACGAACAAAACTGTTGGGAAAATGAGCTGGCCCCAGAATTGACCCCTGAGGGACACCTTTTTTAACAGGTAATAGAACAGAACATATGACTGTTTTACAATACTTTGTCCTTTAATATTTGTTGAACTTCACAGTTTTTCTGTTATAAAATAAAAAAATACGGACAATGTATTTTTCGCAATTTTTTTTTTCTTGAGGATGAATGTTTGAATTTCATCAGCTGGGTGTACCTGGAAGAGGGGGAAGAACTCCTTGTAACCTCCCTTGAGCACGTAGAGTTCCGGGTAGTGGAGTTTGGGGTAATCGTTCATGGAGCGATCCCGCTCACGCACGAAGCGGCACATGCGCGGCCCGCGCTCCGACGAGAACTCGCAGTGGAACATCACAATAACACGTTTGTCCGGACACGACGCCACCACCGGTGTCTGCAGCAGGAAGTCCTCAACCTCATCTTCCAGGTAGAGATTCAGGGCACCCTGATGGCACAAAAAAAATATATATTGAAACACAGATATATACTCCACATTAATGAATAAATGTGTTTCGGTTACAAAATCTTTAGGGGGAAAATTAATCAATGCAAAAAATAGCATTTAATTTGGCCATTTATTCAGAAGTACAATGCCTGTTCTTCCAATTTACATGAACAAATGAGAAAAACTATAAAACTGCTAAAAGAATACTTTTTGTCACCTTAATTTAGGTTTTTCAGCTAAAGTGCACTTATTACTAAACAATCTATTTGTTCATTTCTTACATTTTGCGAAAAAAAAAAAAAAATTTGACAAACTTCATGTCAAGTAATTTTTTTTCATTCCTGATTAGTTACCGTATTTTGCCGACAATAAGCCGCTACTTTTTCCCCTGATTTTGAACCATGCGGCTAATACAACGGTGCACATTTTCTGTGGATTTTTCTTTCACAGCTTGGGTGCTCTCTATAGTTCAGAAAATACACTCAATAAATCTTGATTTTTTTTTTTCTCTCTTGGGTCTGTTTTGTTTTAATTAGCAAAGTTGTTGCCGTGTTAAAAGGCACATCTTTAACAATCTGTTGAAGAACTTTGATGTGCATTCACAGTACAAAATTGTTCTGTGCAAGCAATAAACAACTCATTTTTTTCCAACATAGATAAAAAAAAACTGCAGCTTTTAGCCTGGTGTGGCTTGTATATGTCCAAAAAGAGTTGCTGTGGTTTATGTACAGGTGCGTCTTATAGTCCGGAAAATGCGGTAATTGTTTAGTGGAAGTTGTCATTTCCTTAGAGTACTGGTTTAAGTCCAAATCAATAGATCATGGCTTTTATTCATAACTATTAAATCATTTGACATTTTGAATAGCCGATCGACGAATGATGACATTGCCTGCTGGGTCGGCGGTCGCTCACCTTGATGTGTCCGCCGTCATACTCGTAAGGGTAGCGGCAGTCGATGATGATGACTCGCTCCACCAGGTGACTGAACTCGCCCTTCATTGCCGCGACCACCTGCCCAACACGCAACAAAATGCTCACTTGACATTTTAGCACCTTCAGCAATGCGGGAAGGACTCTTAACTTCCCTTCTTAAACTTTTCTTTGTCGCAAGAAGATCATTTGGTCGCAAACGTCCGAAAAGAGGCTACCAAATAAAAGATAAGTAAACATGGTCGGCTGTCTAAACGAAAAAAATTAAACCGTACAAGTGCAAATTGGTGCCATTCCAAAATATTTACTATCACCATCCGAGGTGCCAATAGGAAAATACGTCAACGGTAGAAAGTAACGAGCGCATGACGGAATTGAGCAACGGTGGCACCTCATCTTTTGGTGTTGCTTATTTCCCAAGCCCCTTTGAACTGCGCGGCCACACAAGCGTACCGTTTCTCCTGTGACGTATTTCAGGTCCTGATGCTTTCCGTCCACCGTGGGCAGGGCGTAAGGCTAAAAAGCGTCAAGAAGAATAACTGGAGTTACATTTCTAATTCAGTGGCACGCAATCAGGTTCTGGCTCGGTTGAGTGTTGCTCACTTTGCTAAAGTCGCCAATAAGTTCTGCGGTGCCATCGTTCTTGTCGAGAACTTTGTCAATCTCCATCTGACAGAAGGACTTGGACCTCTGAAGCTGCATGCAAGCCTGAAGACGGCAGCAGAAAAAGAAAAGCGGCAGCATACGGTTAGAGTCAATCAAACAACGGCGGCGCCGTCTTGACCGTCGGCATCTAAACTGACCATCTTAGGGGAGCGGACGTCCTCCGTGCTGACTTCAGATCGCGCCAGACTACGACGCCGCTTGACCTGCACGGGTGTGCTGTCGTCTCTGGAGCAGTCGGGACGTTTGGCGCAGGGGCGAGACACGGGTGGACTGGGCATAGACGGGGAGCGGAAAAGGCTGCGAGGCCGCCAGCGGACCACAGGCTGAAGAACAACAAGATGACAAGCGTCATTCTTATGAGCAACAAGATGAAGTTGTAAAGTCACAAAACATCTGAAGCAAGCTGCTATAGACAATGAAACGAAACCCAATTGTGTCGTGGATGAATGAGTCGAGGAAGTACACTTGGCTGTTTCAGAAAAGAAAACGGTTGCTTCCTAAACGAGCGGTGGTCAAAACTCAAAGTTAACATACAAATGTAGTCTGCCGCCTTGATGGGCCGCCAAAAAAGTACAAGTAAAGCGAGTCGTTTAACGCCAAAACAGGCTATCAAGCAGAATGCGATCAAACCTAAATGGGCTGACACAGAAAATGAAAGTAAAATGAGATTTTTTATTTCTAAACATGCTACCATTGAGAATGATAGCAAACGGGATTCCATTCCGCCAACAGGCTGCCACACAGCGAGTTTTGCAGCCTGCTGAAACGGGTTACCAGAGAAAACTATACTAAAAAGTGGTTTGCTTCCAAAAGGAGGCACTTTAGAAAATTCAAGTAAGAAAGATTTAGTCATGTGACACTTAAACATAGAAAATTCACTTTCATAGGATGCTGCCACCGAAAATCTTAGTTCACGTAGAAACCAATAAATACATGAAAGGACTAGTGTCCATTAGGGACTTACTGAATCTTCTCCAAAGCCGTCAGCCACTAGGGGCGCTGTGAGCAAGTTTGCCATCCCCTGAGGTATGTCATCGGTGTCCTATGAGAAGAAGAAAAGGCGAGTCAGCGCATCGGTGACGGGTTCGGATGCCGTTGGGTTTTATAAAGGAAACACGGCTCCACCTCCATGTTGTCGTCCAGCACGTCCAGGAAGCCGTCGTCCTCATCGTTGAGTGGCGTGAGGGAGGAACATTGAAGGAACAACGGGCTGTCGTCGCTAAACTGCGGCTGCAGCACGGATGGAGGCGACATCTGCGACACCGCAACGTTCAAAAGTGTCAGTGAAGGTAACAAGTTTGCTGCCTCAACGGGCAGCCACAGATGAGAAAATTAAATTGTTACCTCTAAAAATTAAAGCAAACACTTTGCATTTTAAAATTAAACAGTGGTTTCCTGCCCAGAAATTGAAAGTAAACGGTTGGCCTGAAGTAGATGCCACAGAAATTGGATAAAATGTGTGAAGAAACTGTTTGAGGCTGCAAAAAAATTAATTCTTCCTCAATGGGCTGCTACAGAAAATGTAAGTGTGCCATAGTTTTCTCCTCATGACTCAACAGGCCGCCATTAAAAAATAAAATGACAGCTCAGTGGTTTTGCTGCCTTGATGTGATGCCACAGAAAATGAAATTGCTACCTGAAAGGGTTGCACCTGCTAGGCTGCCTCAACGGGCTGCCACAGAAACTAAGAGTATACAGTATCTTTTTGTCTTGATGGCACCACAGAAAATAAAAACCATCTGGTTGTTGAGTGATTTTTGTTTTGAGAGTGTCAGGAACGACAAGTGGTGCTTCCCGCGTACATACCATGAGGGCCGGCGCCGAGTTGGGGCGCTGAGCGAAAGCATCTTTCAGGGGGACACTGTCGATGGAGCGCAATCGGGACCGAGCTACGGGCTGGGTGGGCTTCTTGAACTCAAAGCACTCCTGCGGACAAACCAACGTCAGCATAATCACTTGAAAAGACGAGCAATCGACGTCCATGGGCACAGACCGACCTTGGGGATGTTCTCCTTGTTGTCCCATGGAGATGCGGAGGAGGAGTCGACACAGACAGGCTGCTGGCCAAAGACGCCATAGCGGTTTGCATCCGGTTCCGATCCCTTCAGGGGCGGACTGAAGCAAAGGAGCTGAAGCTAAAAAAAATAAAATAAAAAAAAAGACATAACGACGAGATGCCGCCAGGAAAAATAAAGTAAACCACTTGCTGCCCAAACGGGCTGCCACAGAAAATGAAGTAAACCAGTTTTGGACTAAATTAGATGTGATCGAAAACGAGAGCACACAGTAGCGGCCATACAAAATAGCAGTTCTTAGCCTAAACCAGGTGCTGCATAAAAGTCTAAAAATGTGCCTAAACGGGAGGCCACCCAAAAAAATGCAATAGATGGTGCAAAGCAATTTGAACACATTTACCGACGAGGGAGAATCTAATTAAGGCCCAACTCGTTTCCTGCCTAAATGGGTTGCCATTTACTGTAAAATGAAAGTAAAGTCACAGTTTGCTACGATATAAAATGGAAGAAATTACAGAAGGACCCGGCAGATTTAATTGGACTTTATTAGCTTTTTTTTTTTTATTAGAAAAATTTAATGAAATTCACACACACCCAAAAAAACAGGAAAAATTGGGCTGATTTTGTTAATATTCTCTCATAAAGTTAAATACCAAAAGAAAAAGTCCTGTGAAACTCCCGCCAAAAAAAATTAAATAAAAGTATTGTTAAGTGACCCAAAAAATAAGTTAATTATTTTTGCTCTCTCACTTTTTTTTTTTTTAATTGTCTATTGAATTTTTTTTCAGCAACATATCAGAATCCAATGCTAAAGTATGTGGACCCACTTACCGGTAAGGAGTTGTTTCGCCGGATGGGCATTTTCCTGTGAGGTACGAGGCAAGCAGATGAAGGCGTGAAAATGCGTTTGCAAGCAGGCAGATGTGACGAGGCGAAAGCAAACAAGCTGCGGACTGAAAAGGAAAATGTCGACTTACTCGTGGACTCGACTGGACTGCTGAATGGCCTTTTCGAACCTGGCGACACACAAAAAGTCACTTCAACACAACCATTTGCAAATTTGGTTTTGATCTAATTACGTTTGCATTTAATCTTGGAGATGTGCTCGTTTTTAAACCGAGATTAGTTTTCATTTGAGACACATTTGAATTGAATCATTAAACTCAAGCGTTTTATTGTCCCATATTTAAACCAAGTATTAATGATTGACCTGGGCTGAAAGTTTTTGTTTTTTTTAAAGTTCCATTGCGATAATTCAAAACACTTTATTAGTTTACATTTTGAATCCTCTAGGCCACTCCTCCCAGCTGTCACGAGGCAAATTGTACTAATTAATTTCTTGTCCTTGTTCAGCAACGTGTTCTATTGTTTTGTCACAAGACATTTCTTAAACTGGCTGCTATTTTGTTGTTCAAAGTTGTTCGAGTCAAAGAGAAGATTTTTTTGGGGACAATCTACACAACTCTGGGAAATAGCTGTGATTCCCAAATTTGCTATTCGCCGTGTTTTAATGAGGCGCAAAATGCTAATTTTGACTCCAATGCGAAATGGAAATACACTCCCTTGTAAATTGTGTATCGGAACAGCCGTTCTTTGCATTTTTTTTTTTTTGTGCCGAAAACATTTGGCGTCAAAGGGTGAATGGGTGTCAAAATTTGGAGAACCACTGAATCATAAAACACCCCTGTTATAATTGGGGGGGAGGCGAGACGGGCGACTGATCGGGGGACGAAGGGGGAGTGTGTGTCAGGGAGCACCTGCGTGCTAAAGCATGATGGTGGAAGGGCCTCTTCAGCAGACGTGGGATAATCCACCAGATGCCTGCCACGACCGTGGAGTGAGGGCTTCTTTTGTTTGTCAGTCATGGGGGAGCGTGCCCCATTCAATGTACAAGCCACTGGTTGGGGGGGTGGGGTGCCCTCATTTCTACAACCTCCCGTTTTGTTCCTCCTCCGCCTCCCATCGAAATAACAGTCCTTAGGAAGAGTGCGCTAAGGGCTGGAGGGGGTGTGCTGGGGTATCATTACCCCCACCCCCGTCACGCACACGCTTGCAACCTGCAGAACTCTGAGCAACCCAACAGCTGGAAGGGAGCTCAAAAGCAGACTCGGTGACCAACTGCTGCCGTAAAGGAACTCCCAGGTGGCAGCACATTGGCCACCCAAGGTGATGACCTAGCGCGACATTTTTTCATGGTCAAATCTCAAATTGACCACACTTTGGGATTTGGAACTGAGCATCACTCGCATTTCTAGGACAGCTGCTTTTAATCGGGGGAGGGGGGGGGGCTAACTTGACCAAACCTTCCAGCTAACCTCATACGGCGTTTTTCATTGTGAATCCCCAAAATGATCAAAAATTGCTGTCAAACAATTCAATTAAATACATAAATCCTCGCCCAAATTTTTTTTTATCTAAAATCAAAATTCACCCAACCTGCTTAAAACCTAAAATGTATTTATTTATTTAAATACTGGTAATTAAACAACGACTGCCGTTTATTTGGTTTTGTTTGTGCTAAATAATGGCGACTAGTTCGACTCTTTGCTGCAGCAGCTTCAGGTTCATCGTCAATTACAGATTAGCCATACTACGTCTGCAAAAGGTTACTTTCCTGACAGATTAAACTGATTCATAAAATGGACCGATTCGGTTGCTGGTTTGGTAGATAAAGAGTCTGAAAACAGGCAAAAATCCTGAACACAGTTTCACAAAAAAAGCAGATGTTTGCAAATGTCTTTTTTTGTTGGGGGGGTGCAAAGTTAATCATTCTACTTTTATGTTTGGGGTCTGAAATTCAGAGGATTTGGACAACAATGACTAAATGAGTAATTGCTAGTCAATTAATTCTACAAAAGATTAGTTGTCAATTAATCGCAACATCTCCAGACTCATTAAATCAAATTCCACAGTAGAGGTTTGTCAAAGCTCCGGAATTTAGCCAAAATGTCTACTTTATACCGAACGGCCATATTCCTGATCAATTTCAGGAATGCGTCAGGAGACTTTTTATGTGCGTTCTGTCATGTCCACCAAATGTCCTCAAAATTGGTAAAACTGCTGTCGGGGCACACAATATTTCGCTAAGGGCTTACAGAGTTTTTGGGGTGAGGTTGGGCTTTTAAATGTTAAATTTTGGGGGATTTTTCAGGTATGCTAAAAGGGAAAAAACTCAGCTTCAGCTGTTGTAAAACGTGCTATAGAAATAAAAATGGATTGGATCAGAAAAAAAGATTGCAATTCTACAAGGACCTTAAAACAGAATGGAAGCCAGAAGAACGTCAATTTTAGGGATTTGAAAAACAATTTGTGTTAATGGACAACGGTAGACAATCGAATCGAATCTATTATAAACTAGTGGACTCGGCTGTTGAGGTTGTAGGAAGGGGGCAATGGGGGTCGAAGTTGGAGTGGATGAGCGGTCATGGGAAAGAAGCGGGGGAAAGCTGATTGATTCCAACAGACGGCTTTTACGTACGAGTCCTCCATTTCCAGGACATCGACGGGACTGGGGAAATCCATGCCGAGACCTGCGGAACCAGAGTTAAACCAATAAGCGTAATCAAGATTTTTTTTCCCTTTATTTTCTAACATTTCCACAAGTGATAGTGAGGAAAATATGCCACAAAATTTTAAGAAACACAATTAAATGTTAAAGAGGGCATTTCTCATCCAAAACAAAAACTGTGGGCGCTTCAGACATCATTTGAGCACATCAAAGCCTGTGTGGAACTCACCAGCATCGGAGGAGACATCCGAAGCGATGGAGCACACTTTCTCCAGGCGCGCATGCGTGCTCCTCTTTGGTGTATCACATTGACTGTGGGCGACCAAATAATCGATATCAACAACACGCCTCGGAGTTACTTGTACGTTTCGGAACGAAATTAAAGTCACACTACCTCCCGAGTCCTACTAATTTGTTCATGTCCAGCGCTAGGTTGGTGACAGGCGAGTGAATCGCCGTTGGTACCGGCGAGAAGAGAGTCCTGCTGTGGGTCTTCTTGTGGCTCACGTCCGGCGGAGGTAACGAGGAAACGCCGGGGATGTCGTCGGGCCTGCTCCTCGCACCGGCGCCGACGGGACGAACGCTGCCCAAAAATGCATCCATATTGTTGTTTGTCTCCAATTAAGTCGACTCCTCAAGATAACCGACGGGATGTTGTTTTTTTTTGGAATGTGGTGTCGCTAGTTAGCAAGGTTACCCGCGTTGTAAGCTAACCCACAAGCTAATCATTTAGCCGCGCGCTAAAAGCTACGGAAACATGTCCAAATATGAAATGGAAGCAGATGACTTCTAAAGGGGGTGACTAAGTGGAAAAAGTCTGCCCTGCGATGGTGCTAAAGAGGCATGGTTGTTGCGTGTCAGAGCGCGGCGGCACCGGACGTCTCCAGTCTGACAGCCTCAGCTTTTTGGGAGAGAAAGACTGAACGTATCCTTATTTACGTTCAAAATAGACTCCGCGGAGCGGCATCCCACCAGCCAATCGGCGGCGGCGTTTCGTCTAACAATCCAATCAGAGCGGAGAACGACATCATGACGAAGGTCTTTAAAATTGTATCGTTTTTTTTGTACTTCCTCTTTTTTCTCGCTGCTGTTTTCTTTTGTATTCTACAGTTGTCATTGTATTACTACGCGATGATAAAATGATAAAAAACAACACTTAAGTAATGTTAAATAATGTTTATTATCGGTCTCGAATTCCATTGGAGGAAGTAAAGTAAAAAAATCCCTTAATAATAAAATGCCTTCTTCAAAGCCATTTTTATTGCCATGTAAAATCCCCGAATTACAAAATGGGCTCTCAAAAACAAACAAAAAAAACACTAATGTGACATTTAACTAAAGTTTGGGACACAAATTGGAGCACACTTGTACTCTTAATGTGTGTTTCTTTGATTACAACAAAGAAACGGGCAAAAATTAATTAACATATGATGTATCAGGCCTAGTAAGATAAAAAAAAATAACAATACAGGATCGATCTTCTTTCATATTCATTGACATTGCATATTGACAAAAAAAACCACCACAATTATGTGCTCAGATGACACCTGAGAATAAACTGAGAAAATGCTTTTACACCACAATCACACGTTTCAATGTATCGCCCTCGCTAGGTTAAAAAAGACCTCCATTTTGGATCCAAACATGCTAGTTCACCTTCCACTCGACAGGCTTCGTCCACATA
This sequence comes from Idiotropiscis lumnitzeri, assembly GCF_059441095.1. Lineage (NCBI taxonomy): Eukaryota > Metazoa > Chordata > Actinopteri > Syngnathiformes > Syngnathidae > Idiotropiscis > Idiotropiscis lumnitzeri. Next base: position 1,814,920 of record NC_142391.1, read on the forward strand.
TGCGAATGCATTGCGTGGCTGACTGAATGTACCGCGTGCAAATGAGCTTTAATGAACTTCCCCAGGACATGTACGAGCTCCCGAAGGCTCCACACCCCACTTCTGAAAGGACGGGACAAAAGGCGGCAGAGGACACTGGCGCGGCACGCATCCCCCCCTCGAATAAAAGCGCCTCCTGACGCATCCTCCTTCCCACCACGCACTCCCCACAGTTCCTACGGAGGCCGCACAAACACCCTTTTTTTTTTTTTTTATCATTGCAGCTCTTGACTGTTTATTGTAAAGCCTTACGCAAAGAGGAGCAATGAAATCTCCATTTGGGCGGCTTAACATAGTCAGAAATTCCGCAAACTTTGCAAAAGCAATTATCCCACTATACGAACATCACAACTTGTTGTTTTGGCAACAACATGAATGGGGTCCGTTTACGCAGCTTATCTGGAAAAAGTGATTATTTGGGAAAGCCGATTGCGTTATCAGGAAAACTGATCCGTCTCCGTGGAAACCAGGACACTTGTTTTAAACTTGATTTGTTAGCAGTCAGCCTAGCCTTTTGTTCTGCAAAGGTTCCTTTTCGGATTGGTAAAAATAATTGTTAGTAATATATCGAGAATTGCAGTTTGAGTCCCGAGGGCCAAAAATGTGTGCGACCTTTAAAGCTAATTGCTAATCGTATTAGCATTGTCCATTCCACATCCACTGTCGCTTTTTTTTTTGTCATTTCGTGGTCAATAAATAATGAAATCCAAAACTTTATCTAACAGGAAAGAAAAATTATAAACTATTAAAGTAAAATAAATCATTCTTAAACTTCGACATTAAAATTTAGAACAGCTGATAACTCCTTCGCTCCAGCTTTGCGCTATCTTATGCTAATCCCGCATTAGCTATGACATGAACCTCAACTGGTAGCTAATTCGTGTGGTGATCCAAATGTGGAGAAATAATGTAACCGTCAATGAGTTTTGTAACGCGCCGCCTGTGATGTAAATGAGCTAAATTGTGTCGCGGGCGCAGTGGCTGCTCTGTGCTAATGACCTGCCTGACCTCATGTCAATGTAAATGCCACACACACACACACACACACCCACACACACACACACACACACACACAGTTGTTGTGGAAAGATAAGACAAATGCAAAACGCTGGGCCGAGTATGCACTTTACCGCTCATCAAGTGCCTTTCCGCACCCTTGACACGCCTGTCACTTCCCACCATTTCCTTTCCACACAGACACGCATACAGTCGCAAATACAGGACATGAGAAAGAAATATTATATATGGCGATGTGAGTGTGAACCAAAGGCAGCAAGAAAAGCAGCACAGCTACAAACCACACTTATGTGAATAAATAGCACAGATGCACAGTTCAGGTGATCAAAAGAATTGGAACATGGGACTGATGCATATTTCTAGTTGCTCGGGTCTGTTGCTTAAACATTATTATTATTATTATTACATTAAACATGGAGAGAGGAATGATCTGCTTCTCATCTCAACACAAAAGCTCATGTGTGAAGCATTTTGGCGGGAATGTCTACTTCTGGCTACTTCTGGAACAGGCTCACTGGACTTTAATGATGATGAAGCAACAGAATCAATTCTGAAGTCCACAGAATCATCTGGTCTGACAATTTTCTGAAAATTGCATGCAAACCAATCAGGAGAAGCTTCATCATGCAACAAGACAATGACCCAAAACGTACTTTCAACGCAATCCAAGGATTAGACTGGCCAAGTCATTCACCGGATCTGAACCCAATAGAGTATGCATTTCAACTTCTGAATCGAAGACGGAAGGGAAAAACTTCAAGAAACAAACAACACCTGAAAGCAGACACAAAAAAATGGCCCGGAAAAATATTTCACATGAAGAATGCAACTCTCTGGTGAAGTCAATGAGGGGAGGGGGGGGGGATCAAATTGTTGATCTTGTCGTCCCATTACTCTATGGAGATTAAATGTGAAATAAATAGCATCAGGACGAGTAAGCAGCGTTCTAAGTCTTGCTTGCCACAAATGGCACCTTGGGAACCCGTTGCCATGACAACAGATAATGCACCAAGGTAAAGAATGCGTGGTGAACAACATACCCTCCACACCCCACACGCCGCCTCCCCAGCCAGTCGCATGGACCCCCTCCCTGACCACCCCGACCACCGGCCTGGTATCCAGCAGACTATTGTCCTCCTTTGTGCCCCCCGCCCACCCACCATCAAAGTGGCAATGCGGACTCTCCAGTCAAACCTCTAACTGGCCCCGCCCCCAACATACATACTCTTAAACGCACACACGCACTTCCAGGCTGAGAGCGAGGAAGACGCCAACATCTGCTCCCGGCAGATGGACACCGGTCGGGGGAGAGACGACAGAGGGACAGCTTGGAATTGTGGAGGACAAAAGTGAGGAGGAGATGAAGACATGAGGAGGAAGAGACAAAACGGCGGCGTGAAGGGAAGGATCAAGCCGTTTCCTTCAACAAATGGCTACAAAAGTCAAAGTTGAATTGAATGTCACACCTAAGGGAAATTTCAAGTGTCCAATCGACCTGCCGTGCATGTTTTTGGAATGTGGGTGGAAACCGGAGTACCCGGACAAAAGCCACGCATGCACGGGGAGAACATGCAAACTCCACCCTGGAAAGCCGGAGCCGGAATCGAACCCACGACCTCTGCACTGTGAGGCCATCGTGCTAACCCGTCGTCCACCGTGCCACAGATGACAAAACATAAGTCATATTAAAAAAAGAAGTTTGAATATAGAAAGCACATTTCCACGTCTTAATTGTAAAAGCTACTTCAATTATTTTAAATCTTTAAAGAAATTGCAATTTCCAGGGGAGGAAAAAAAATGGATTCCACAACACTATATAGTCGCGACACAAACGTGGAGTACAAGATAGTGATGGGTTTTTCATCTTTTTAAATTTTTTTTTTCTTATAAGGTCAAGTCAATAAGAGATGCAAAAGAAAAAGTAAAAAGAAAAAAAAAATAGGGTAAAAAAAAATATAGTTCGGAGAGTAATTGAAATTCTTCTTGACGTAATATAATAAATTAATTAAATTATTTTAAAATTGGAAAAATATATTACAAATATATAATAAGAATAAAATAATATATAAATATGTTTCAAAATGACATCATATGGACACACACTCAACATCAACTCAACATATGAGGCGTGTCGATTCAAGATCGCTATCGATTTGGCAACACGCGACACTAAAGCACGCATGCAAGAAGGCGCCAACTGACAAACGCGACGTCACCATCAGCTCCGCGTTGGCATTCACTTTAGGACGGAAATTCAGTATCAGCTTGAAAGATTCAGCATTCAAGAATTTGGCCCAAATGTTCCTGGGCCTCCTGGAAGGACTTCCTTCTCTCTATCTGTGTCTTCTTTTGGCTCTGATAAATTACCTTCGACTACATTTGGACAAAAGCTAATCTGGTCGCCACTAAAGTTCCAGGCAGAGTTAGAAGAGTTCTTTCCCGGAATATTTAGCTTTTGCTACACGTACTTCCTGAGACGAAGAAATTCCTCTCAGAAATGTTCAGACTAATGTTCGCCAACGTCTCGGAATTAACATAGGATTGATTTATCTTTTCTTTTTTTTTACAGTGGAGTTTGGGAGTCCCCGTGGTTGAAACAAGCCATAAAACATTTCCATCTAAAGTACCCGACACTTGTAATATTTGGTATGTGTGTCTTTTGTCACTGATGAAAGTCAACTAAACATTACTCCTTGCACTAACAAAACCGCTGGCCTGCTGTGTCTTTGGGTGACTATTAATAAGTGTGTGCGTGTGTGTTGGCACACATGTTAAGTATTGCACGTGGAGCGGCTGGCCGCCCATCTGTCAGTCGTCTCGCTTGCGGGGGATCAGACAGAGGGAGTTATTAATCATAGATGAGGTCAGCGATTAAAAGTTAATATATTCAACAGTTATCAAAGGTAACCTTATTAAAATGAACTCCAGCAGATCTCACACACACACACAGGGCGTGATTTCTTTGTTAATGAGGATTAATTGGGCGTAACGTTGACCTTCCAAACAGCAATGGAAGTGGATACCGGCCCAAATGTGTGACTACAGGAGAACAACTACAAAAATGCGGAATCTTTTGCAACTTGTTTTGTTGGCTAATGAAACGAGACGACAAAAATAACGACAAATATGATGGATGGGGGCGGTACGATGGCCTCACAGTGAGAGACAGCATCGGTCGTGGGTTCAATCCCGGCAATTGGCTGGCAACCAGTTCATGATGCCCCCCCCCTACTGCCCGAAGATAGCTGGGATAGTTTCCAGCACCTCCCCCCCCACCGGGAGGAGAAGCGGTATAGATAATGGATGGATGGCTGATGGATGGATTTGCTTCAGTCGTGACGGCAAGCACAGTCTTTTGTTATATTAGGGTACCACCTGGAGGTCACGTATGGAACTGTATACCAAAGTCTATTTTGTACCACGGGAAGGAAGTACAAAAAAATGTATGCTTTGCAAACCTAGGTTGCTAGCATGTAACAGAAGCTACAGGGACTATAGTGAAAAAAAATGGTGGAATCTCTGCCACTTGTTTTGCTACCTTATTAGAGCGATAAAGACAGAACTACAAAAAATGTCTCTTTTTTTCCTGTGACAAGCAAAGTTCACGGTCTTTGTTCACAATAGAACTACAAATATGTGGGAACAGTGGCCACTTGGTGGGGTTAAGAAGCTGTTTGTAAAGGTACATGGCAAAGTGTGCAAATTACACTGCATACTACACTAAATATGAGACAAAAAAACGACAAAATAATGATCTGACTGCCACTTTCTTCTCTATCTTAAAAAGTTGCTCTTATGTATGACGTCGTCTGCAGGCCAAGTGCCCCCTCGTGTTACCTTCCTCGATCAGACTTGTGCCAGTTTTCTCAGCTCCAAACCATGGCGAGAGCGAACTGACTGGAGTCAGCGTGGTGGATACGACACAGACGAAGAGGCGTCAATTCGCTTGACAAACTGGTTTCTTTTATTGTCATCTATACTTTTTCCTTTTACATGCAACACACATTTCTCTTCCGGGTCTCTCCTCCCGCCACCAACACACGTCACACGCCACATTACTGTCCCAGGCTAAAGACTGTAACACTTGTTATCAGATGTAGAACTACAAAGATGGCTCACAAACCACTTTGTCCCAACCCCAATACGACACCCTTACGGTCCTCATGAAAAGCTTACGAAAATTGCATAATTAGGACAGTATCTTTTGCGTCTTACGCCGCTACGTCATCAAACATGACGGCACCAGTTGTTGTTTTGTGAAGATTATTGTACCGCCATCTACAGGGAAGGCAATAAAACTGCACGTTAATTTATACAGTTCTTTGAACTGCTCAATGAAGAACTACAAATATGGTGGAAAACCTGGCTTAGTTTGTTGCTCAGGTTTGAGTCGTTCGTACTGTGGCGCCCTCCAGTGTACATATTTTAGATGACACGCAACTGAAGGGACATTTACATACATCTAATTAGCCAAAACAATATTATTAGAGTAACATTATTTTACATTAGACTGTAACTAATGTTTTTTTGCTTACATTTAAAAATTAGAACTTTAGAAAGTGTTAAGGGAAACATGATCTTGCTTATGTGAAAATGGTCAAATAAAGGAATTCAACAAAATGTTATTGGTTGCTGTTCCAATCTTGTCCAGAAGATGTCAGCAGAGGCCGGAGATGCTGCTGTCTGCCTGTGTGGTCCTTGTTTGAAGTTCTCGCTCTATTGCAATGCAATCAAGTGCAGTGACGGGTTGCGTGCGTGTCCGTGTGAGAGGGGAAGTGGTCTGCGTGTGTGTGTGCTCATGATGGAGTCCATTATGAGGCGCAAAGTGTCCTCAAGTCTTTGTTTTGATGCTTTGATGTGCTCTTTACAATTTACATGGATGCATACAATGCACATCACTGTAAACCGCTGTTGCCATGGAAACATTAAAGGATTTTATACATTTGACTATAAAGGATTTTATATGATTGACTACAAATTACATGTATTCAGTTTAATGCAAGAAAGATATTTGCTGAACACAAAAAGGAGCATCAACCTTTTTTTAAACACCATTTTGGCCACTAGCATACTTTTGGACATAGTATTTGAAAGATTTATTTATGTTTATTTATTATTTTTGAATTGTAATATATTCACAAAATACTGAAAACTTCCTTTTATTTTAAAATGTTGCATTAGATTTTTTATTGAATACATTATGGAAAATTTTAAGGGACATTATTGGCATCTAATCAATTTTGGAACACATTTGTAATTTATACTTTTTTTGCATGTGATAATACTTACTGCTTTTTTTATTTATAAAGTTATTTTATTTTTTTATTTTTTCATAAACTTTCCCCAAATTCTCAAAACTTGCTTTTACTTTACAATGCAAAAAAGTTATGTAGTATTTTAAGGGCTATTTTAAATCCGAATAAATTTTGGTAATATATCTGAAACGGGTTATACGATTTTCATACTTAAAATTATGGTTTTTATTTAAAAAAAACAAAAAAAACTAAGCTCAAGATGTGCTTTCACTGGGAAATTCTGGGTACTTTTCCAAAGAATTTAAGCGATTTTTAAGTGACGTCATACAATTTATAATACATTACAGAGGGAAATACATTTTTCACGTTAATCTTGATATTTCATTTTAATAATTTAAACAAATTCTCAAAACTTAATTTGAGCTCGGAATTATGCGTCATTTTAAGAGGAATTTTAAGGGAGGATTAAAATTGCATACAATTGTTAATACTGTTGTAAAATAACATAAAGGGGGATTGCATGGGAGCTATTTCATCCTTCTTTTCAATACATTTGCATACATTTTTAAATAAATTGCATTGATTTCTTAATTATGTGGCATTTTGTGAACAATTTTCAGGGATGATTATGAATTTAACCTATATTAGTTTCAGGCCGTAACAATAAAATGTGTTTAATGGTTTTGTCATTATTTTCCCATAAACTGCCTGAGGCAGTGCGTGCCAGACAGAGAGCGAGTGCGTGTGGGGGTGTGCGTGCGCGCTGTGGAGTGGAAGTGTAGAAGTTCAATAAGCAAACAGAGAATGTGAAGAAGTGAGAGGAAATGATGGTGCGACGGTGCGTGGAGTGAGTGACCGTAGGCCATATCCGTCCTGGCCCGGCCCGGCCCGGCCCAACCCGAGGTCCCTGAATGCAACGTGGCCTCATGTGAGCGAGCGAGCAGGCACTTTACGGACAATGACACCCACAGGAAGTGTAAACACGGGTCAAGTGTTAAAGTCCAACCCGCCAATTCTCACCTCCATTAGAGGGGGGTGTCTGCATCGGCACCCGTATCAACACCACCACTTCACAGACCCTCCCTCCCAAAACCTCCACCTGGGACGAAAGGGCCACAAATGATATACTCTTGTTCAATGCAAGGACAAGAACACCATGGATTTAACCCCTCATTGCATGAGTAAATCAGATAAATAATTAGCATTTTGCGGTAAATGAAGTTAAAATGCTCCACTTAAGTAGATACAAATGAATGACGTTAAAGTGCTGAATGAATCAGCCAATCTCATGAGTTACGTGAAAACAGGTCTCGTGATGGAGCTAACATGCTAAATGAAGATAGATCGAAACGGTAATTGATACGAAGCTAATGTTTGGCGTGAAAAGTCGGCGTATTCGCATTACAAGATGCTCATTTAAAAGAAATACAGCGGACAAAGCTAACATGCAAAAGTGAAATATTTTTCTAGGCTAAATTCAAATCGATGCAGTACGGCCAAACGCTAACATCGTTAGGTGGCGATATATAGAATAGTCAAATGAAAACATGTCATACACAAAGTTAACGTGCGGGGGCGGGGAAATGCTGTGGAAGAATTCAAATAGCGTATTATAGCTAACATGCTAAATTGAAGTATACGGTATGTAGTAGATCAAGCTAACATTATAGTAAAACAGACGCGGGGCAGAGCTAACGATGGAGGAGTACTCAAGAAACAGTAGCAATAAAAATTGATTCCGTAGATGATGCTAACATGCTAAATGACTATTCAAAGAGTAGACCAAGCTAAATTGCTAAATTAAAATCCAATTGCATATCAATGAAAACAGATGCTACCGATGAAGCGAAGATGTTAATGAAGTAGGAAATGCTAACGTGCCAAATGATGATGAAGCTAACTGGCTAAATGACAATGGAGAGCGTAGTACGCCGAGCTAACGTTGCGTCTAAATGGAGGCCTATTCACAGTGCGTGACGCTAACTTGTTAAATGAAAAGTGGATACGAATCTGATCAATGTATCGACAAAATATTGATATTGTGATAATGGCCGACGCGATATGCATAGCGCAGGCATTCATTTTTTCTGGAATTTTATATTTTTATCTGAATTTGATGCAAACTTAAATGTGCATTGCCATCCAATAGTCTGATATAATCTCAGAGAATTTGCCAAGAACACATTTTGCCGCATGAAAAAAAAAAAGATTTATTTAATTAGATCTAAAACAAATGGGAATATCGGGTACAGATGGACATTTCCGATCAGAAACCAATCGCCCTTGGCTCCCAAACCTTCGTCACGCCTAACATAGCATAGCTAAAAAAGACAAATTCAAATGCTGTATGCTGCTGTCGATGAAGCGAAACACAAGCGAGCGCGGTTGACGTGTTCTAAATGAAAAACACGTCATCAGACATCCAGAATACACACGCGAGTTCCTGGAACGTTTCCGGAGAAGTTTAATCCCTCATTAAGTGCATAATGAAGCCAGCGCTACTCCGGTGGCCCTGAGGGTCCTCGGAGGGGCCCCTCGATGGGCTCGTACAGTAGCGGGTGTCGATGCTAATGGATTCTGGCTAATGGCTGCCACACGTGCAAATGCAAAGCACGCAACGTCAGCATAGCCGACACGCAACGGACGCATCAACATGCACCATCGTCAGTGCTCTTCGCACGTGACGACTCATATTTTCATTTTGTTAATTTTTATTTTGTTTTTTTTTATCAAACAGCACCTCAATCCAAAGCGGTTGCTAATATATTGGCATCGGCAAAATATTCCAACCGATAACTGCCACGAAGGTTCGCACGATCATTTGGGAAATGAAGTGTTAGTATTGTGAGCGTGCAGCTGTACCTAATGTTGTGTCCATGTTGAGATGTGTATTGCAGGCGAGACGGAGCGTAACTGGCCTGGCCTGGCCTGCCGTTCGCACTCAAAATATCAACGTCAAGTCATCATGAATTCAGAATTGGTTTTGGAAACAAATGCACTGGATTGAAGATAATTACAGATGAGAGACAATATCGTACTGAATTGCGGCGGTATGGCATGAAAGTGTTTTTCACGAATTTGACCGATTTTTTTGTGGCTAAAATGGTGGCTAGTGACGCACCTTGACATTTGGCATGAGTTGCGACTGTATAAGAACTTGAGCATGTTCATTTACATCAGAAGCATGAGAGTGCCTCGTTGTCAGCCACGAGTGCACAAAGATGGAAGAAGTTTCACGAAAAAAAAAGTGGGATTTGACAACCAGAACAGTGGGTTTCGAATAGTATAGTGGCATGGACGCTTTAGAGTGCCTCGTTGTCAGCCATGAGTGCATGCATGTCAGCCAACGGACGACATAAGGCGGAGACGGATGGAAAATATTTTTTTCCCAAAAATCCAAGTTGATAGCGAGCATGCGGGCAGGGGCTTCTTGCTGGCGCGGTCGAGTTAGAGCGCCTCATTGTTAGCTACGAGTGCACACACATCATACGGAGAGAGATGGCTTTCATTGCTCTGAAAATCTTTAAGCAAAAGAACTTCTTCTTCTGTACTTTTGCCACATGCAGTTGCGTGTGGATGTGTGCGAGAGGAACGCAGAGTGCGTGTCAAAAGCGTCAGCGGGGTGACAACAACGGCAGGCTAATAATGGCGATGACGGGGTTTCTCCAGGCTTTTGTTCCCCTCAAGCAAGTGCGGACTCTAATTTCATACGGTCAAAATCGCGCCACACGAGTATCGCTTTAACTTTTTCACATTGTTGAACCCGCACACAGAGAAAATATTCCAAACAAAAAAAGACTCTTCCTGCATCAACAACACGTAGGCTCGTTGGACACTTCATTAGGTACACCGGCACCATCCAGAGCCGGGAACCAGCTGATCTCTACCAGCCAATCAGTGAAGAGATGATGATGTTATGATGGAGGAATTAATGAATAATAAAATAGGACAGTAAATAGAGATAACATGAAACAAAATTATAATAAAGTAAAAATAAATAACTGAAGCTACGATAACTCCAAAAATAAAGTAGATCAAATTAAAAAATATCTCATAACGTTATACCATTGTTAAGAATATAATGTTGAATTATTGAAAATAATAATAATATAAAATAACAGACACAAATCTAATGAAATGAAGACAAACTAAATAAAATATTTAAAAATGAAAGAAAATATACTGGTAGTCATCATTTTTAGTTGGTTGTTGAAAAATAAAAAAAAAGTTGAAAAGAACTGAAAAAAATTGTATTGAAAAAATACAAAGTACATAAATATTTTCATTCAAATGAATAATACATTTCAGTTTTTACAGGACTTTACAAGGTTTAGTCACATAATTAAAATGAACATGAATCATTTTATACTACGGTTATGTAAACTATATTGAATCAACTATTTAAAAAAAAATAGCCTACTCCGATTTGTTTTGAGAGCAAGTTATTATGCAACTCTGACCTCTTAATTGCATCATTGCCTGCCTTGCCTTTGTGGATGCTTTGCACATGATTGACGTGCACGCGACGGCGTCGGAAACGTCGCTGATGACTTTTCAAGCTCATTCGTGTACGATGGCCCATTAGCGTGACGTCATGCTGCCCTCACTCACTCACCCACTCATTCATTCATGCCTTTGAATGGGACGAGTGTATTCCTTGTCTGGCTCCAATACACATCCGACCTTCCGACACCCTTCATCAAATCCTCCGCTGCTTTTGTCATCAACTAAAAAGTGCGCGTATCTTTTTGCAAATCAAACTTGTACTAATGCCCCCCCCATTTTTTTTTTTTTTTTTAATTCGAAGCATTTGGCTGCAAGGGTGGTCCCTGCACAATAGTGTGTTTACCTGCTTAATGAGACGTCGGAGTGTCACCCAGACGAGCAGAGCAAACAGCGCGGGGAGGGTGCATGCGCACATTGCGCACTCGTCCAAAGAGGAGCCGCCATGTTTGCAGAGCTGCACTTGAAAGGGCGAGGCCGCCTCGCCTCGCCTCGCCTCTCCTCGCCTGCAGCTGCAGCAGCAGCACCTCGGTGAGCAAAGCAAAGCAAAGAGATCACAAGGCGCAATTAGGAGCGCAATCGCCCTGAACTGCAAACACGGCTGCACTAAAGGACGCTCAAAACGCAAATACGGTCGTGCAATAATGAGGGGGGGTACCCAAATAAGAGTGAAAGTGCAGAGGATCAAACGGAAAGACTTTGGCGAGTTAACACAAATCAGAGCGGGAATCCTTAGAATAAAGTTGAAAAAAAATAGCGCACCATACTTTGCATTGACTTGAACAAAATGGAAATACTTTTTTTTTTGTGAATGAATGCAGTCATTAAGATGGACATACTACGTTGCAGTGCTCTAAATGACGTTGGGTTTTACAATCCATTGTAAAACTGCAGTGGCTTGACACGAAAGGCAAAAGAACTCCGTGAATAACTGACGCTTTTTATAATTGCCATAAAAACGTTTTTCCTTGAACCTGAAAAAAAAAATAAACATGAGAACGGGTTTAAAAAAAACACGAATGATCAGGGGTTCAAATACAACAAAAAAATGGGAGAGCCCACCCCTAAAAAAATAAATGAATAAATCGGAACCCACCAATGCTTGACCGCTAATATGTGGAGGTCCACTTTGCTGTGAAACATTTAATTAAAATAATATTGACAACAAAGCAAAACTACAATATAGAAAAAAATTAAGTTGTACGACTGCAAAAATTAAATGTATATGTATAAAGTCACCTTTTGCGGAACCTTTACAAACCACAATTCATAAAAAATATATTTTTATATTATATATTTATCATTATCATGAGATGTTCCTAAGTAAAGTTTTAATAATGAAAACCTGTGCCATAGAGAGGGAAAAAAGACGAAGCCAAAAGCAAAAAAATAAATCTAGAAAAATGTACTTGTGTCTCTTAATTTAATTAAAATGTAAAAAAATGTAACTGGATGGGGTAAATTATTGATTGCCAAAACTATACTGTGGAATAATGCAATCAATAGAAACTAAAGTGCTGAGATTTAAATCATAATGTGTTCAAATCCTGCAATTAATTAAAACAAATCCAATAAATAAAAAAGACCGCAGCATTGCAATGCACAAAATTCGAAGAATGGAAATAACACGGCATATATTTTGCGATATTTAATTAAACATTCTAAAATTGCTTCTGTGCAGCGCAATAATTAAAACGACTGAAAATGCAATCAGGAAATAAAAATACGGAGATGAGAGATAAAATGTGTCTCATGTGAAGAGAATAAAACTTTTTTTAATCTCATTTTTGTTTGACTGTAATATAAGTGTTTTGCGGACTCGAGCTGACAATTTAAATGAAATGCAAAGCACAGGTGATCAACTTGACCCAAAAAGACTTACAAATATGTCCTCATAATAATGTGCAAATAAATGCATTGAAGATAAGCCAGTCAAATGAAATACATGACACTTTTTTTTATAGCAGAGAGGGAGGAGGGGTCAGGCTGCAATTTTGCTCCTCTAATGACTTTCGCACTTTTCTCCGTGTAATGCAAAATGGGCACCCCACCGCCCCCCTCCAACTCAATTGCAACAAATACCATATTTCATTGGCTACCCTGTAAACGGTAACACTGTGCATTGAGGTTGAAGCCTCGACTGATTATGTCGGGTGGAGGGAAAAAAAACAACAGAAAAACATCAGTTGGCAAATCTGACGCCTCCATTAAGCGACACCCCGGCTGCAAAACGTCACACTTTTGCTTTGCCGCCCCCCCCCCCCCCCCCCTCCGACATTGTTCTCATGAAAGGCCGTAATGGAGTGTTTGTGCATTACTTCATTGCTCCGATGACGACTCCTTAAACGGCACAAGATGTAATGAGAAAAATAAAAAATAAATAATCAATTCCGTGCTCGCTCGCACGGTCACGCCGGCTGCAGCTGCCCTGCGCGGGCTTCATGATGCTGATTTGCCTCGAATCAGCTCATTTGGCAACATCAAGGCTTTCCCAGCAGTTGTGATTACGCTCACACTCAAGATCCATGCAGGAATTTGTAGGCCGACTAATTCTGGCTGGGAGTCAGCGACCCCCAACCCCCTCGTCTTCAAAAGAATCCCCCCTCCTCAAAGGGTGAGGATGTTTGACAATCGCAGCTTGTACTAGTCCACCAATTAATTGGATACGTTGTCGGCATGCTGGCTCCTCTCATCTTGTGCTTGGGGAGACAAAAGCCCGGCTGGGGGGGAAGTGGTGGGCTTGTTGACACCTCCGCGTCCGGCCGGGTATAAAAGAAGGAGGTGTTCAGGGCCCACCGTTGGCCTCGCACCTTCTTCTTGTGGCAAGGATGCAGATCCCGAGCAGCAGACCCACGGCAGCTTTTGGCGGATATTCGCTGCGCAATTACGCGCCGGCGCAGCCGCCCTCGTCCAAGTCGTTCACCATCGACGCGCTGCTCGCCAAGCCGGACGAGCGCAGTTCGGAGCGGCTCTCCTACCCGGCCGCACTGCCCCTCGCCACCGGGGTGACCTACGCGCCCTGCCCGTATAACGTGCTGCCCGCCGGCTACTCCGCCGTCTACTGCTGCCCGCCGTTTACCTACCAGGCGTCCTGTCGCGGTGCCTTTTACGCGCAAGGTATTTTTTTTTTTTTAGTTTTAACTTTCAAGTGATTTCCATCTCACCTCGTCTGACGTTTTCATACGAATTGTTTTGCAGCGGCGTCGATGCCCAAGGTGCACGCGTTGAAAGCCAAGGGTGGCAAGTCCAAGCGCATGCGCACCAGCTTCACCAGCGAGCAGCTGTCCCGTTTGGAGAAGGAGTTCGCCCGGCAGCAGTACATGGTCGGGTCCGAAAGGTTTCTGCTCGCTTCCGCCCTGCAGCTCACCGAAGCACAGGTCAGCAACTGCACGACACAAATAAATGCGCATAATGTAACGCTAGAGGGCGATACTAAATGGGGGGCGAATAGGGGGGGGGGCACTTTCACCAAGGACTAACTGCAGGTTCAAGCATCACAATTTCTGCTGTAGATACAAATCAATAGGATTCTTTTTGCACCTGTGGTAAAATAATAATTTTGCAAGACAAAAAGTAGAATTGAATAGACGGCGCGTCAAAATGCGTTTCAGTTGATATTACGTGGGAAAAAAAAGATTAAACATAAACAGGTTGAAATATGCATCAAGGTTGCCATTAAAAAGGGGGGGGGTCAAATCAAGTCACTTTCAGTCGGTGCTGACGTCATACAGTGTCTTTGATACTGTAGAAGTTGGAAACAATCTGAGACACTCGGTAAGTAGTTTCATGCAAAACTGAAATTCAAAGTCGAAAGGTTTCGTCTTTGTTTACATATTAAGAGATAAAACATGATGTGTTTATGTCTTTGATATTGAGTGGGTAAAAACAATAAAGTGACTTTCAGTACGTAGCTAAATGAGCAATTATCCAAACTCATTCCGTGAGAAACAAAGTGTTCTTTTGATTTGAAAGAGAAACACTTGATTAGCCTCTTTTCTTCTTTCAGGTGTCTTTGATATTGAAACACTTTGAAAAGGTAGTCGTAGTAAACTGCAATTTCCAGCACTCAAAAATTATTTTTCCCCTTTTTTTTTCATATTTACATATTAGTGTTCAAAACACAAAATGCTTCGATAGCATTTTTGACGTGACAGTTCGTCTTTGATATGAAGAAAAAAACACTTAATACAAAGTGACATTCGGTGAGTTACCCGCTAAATAGCAATTTTAATGACTCAAAATTATTCTTGTACACAAAGGAAAAAAATCTTTAAATGTTAATAAAAAAAATTTTTTTTTTTTTTTTAAATCTAGCTTTGGCAAACTATTGAGAAGAGTAAATAGCTCCAAATGTGGCCGCGGGACGTCGAACGCGCCTCCGACCGTCTTGCGGTGTTTTGTTTTCCAGGTGAAAGTGTGGTTCCAGAACCGTCGCATCAAGTGGCGCAAGCAGAGTCTGGAGCAGCAGCAGGCCAAGTTAGCCAAACTGGGCCTGGCCACCGCCACCCCGCCCAAAAGCCCCGGATCTCAGGGCCACGCCGACGAAGACCAAGAAGAGTTCTCCGATTCGGACGTAGACGTGGACGTGTCCGATGACGCCCCCGAGCCCTCCTGAGAAAGAAGAGAAGAAGCCCCCCCCCCCTCAGGAAAGACTCGTGTACATCCCCACCATGAATAGATGACAGCCTATGAATATTTAATAGATGTATAGTTTTATATTTAATTTTTCTACATGCATTGCTCTTTGACTATTGTTCTTTTTGTATATTTGAATTCAGAACATTCAGAAATATATTTTATGGAATGAACTGCACTGCTTTGTCTGACTTCCTTTACAGAAAGAATCCCGACACAATTTTTTTTCCAACAGTTTCTCACAAAGGCCAATATGGGGACCACGAGGTGGCAGCGCGCTTTTGCTGGACACTTTCTGTAACTTGAAAGAAGCTGAAAGAAAAAAGTGCAGAAAGCATTTCAGCTAGATTTTGCTGAAAGTTCTTAAATGTCACAATCTTCAATTTTGCTTTTGAAGCCTAAAGACAGCAACGGTTGTAGGTTCATTTTATAATTTACTGCTCCTCTCTGGGCATGATTAAATTGTCGTAAGTTTTTGGGGTTTGTTTTCTAACGACAGTGGCAACTTGCTCGTCCTTACGAGTGAGCGTCAAATATGCCGGCCCGAGAGTGGAGTGAAAAATAAAAAGAGTCCCGAGTCATCAATGCACTTTGAGCTGTTTTTTTTTTGAACGGGACTAAGAGAAATGAAAACACTCACAAGGAGCGTGGCGGAGATGCAAACATTCCAGTAATCGGATGGCCAAACGTGGCATTTTCCTTCATTAAAAATTATTTCATGGATTAAAAGCATTTGGCTGACAAAAGAAATAAAAATTCATCCTCATTTGTCTGCGAGCAGTCAAATGTTCGTCTCAAATAAAGTGAACCGGGGCGGACGTAAACGGCAAACTGGTCTCGGGCCTCCCGCGGGCAACCGGAGACACATCAGCCGCATGTGCCGGGATAAGACGCGCGAGGACGGAGTCCATCAGAGCGGCTAATTGGCGACGCTGGAGCACAGACGACGGAGCACAAAGACGACACGCTGGGAAGGTTTCCGTGTCGCTAATCTGCACCGAGGAGCTCTTAAGAGTCCCGAACAGAAGAAAGACTCACCTCAAGGATCAAGAGGGATTGTTTGGGGCTCTGGGCTTAGGCAAACATGACTACAAACACTTTGACCACATCACACCACAATGGGAGCACGCAGGGCACCATCCTCGATACACTCGATTTATTTTAAGCGTGACTTAAACAGGATGATATCATTTGACACAACTTGTGGCAAAATGTCATTTCCGTATGACTGACAAAATGACTTGCACTGCGACTGACAGGCCATCTATTTATGGGCAATTCAACAAAGTTACGCTAATGTGAAAATTGACTTTCCCTCCTTTTCATTGAAGAAATAAGAGATTACGGAACTAATTGTTTCTTGTGTTGTCTGCAACCATCAATAGATATGTCAAAAAATACTCAGCAAATTGTTTTGGAGCAAACAACTTGCTTGCTTTGTTGTGCTAACTCAAATTCTTGCCATAAATGTCAATAATAGAAATTTTCAAGTTGTTCCAATTTAGATGACTTTTAGCCACCTCAAAATAGAAGTCAGTTTTTTTTTAGTCTAAACTAGTGGCAACTATCAAACTATTGCTTTCACTAAAGAAGAGGATGTCAGCGAATCAAGTTGAATGAAAAGTAGCGAAGCAGATCTCTGCGGTGAATGTGATCTGATTTGCGCGTGAACCCGCAAAAGCAGCACGATGAGATGACGCCCGCTATCTCAGCGTCCAGCGTAATCCCATTGAGGGAGGACGAGGGGCGGCGGAGGCCTGGGAAAAACTGGAGGCGATGAAGAGGATTTGGGGAGGGGGTTGGGAAAAGGTTGTCATGATCTCAATTAGCAAAGGGCAACGGCTGGAAAGCAACACCGGGGGGGCTGCCGGCTGCTTCAAATTGAGACTCTCTTGCCATTGCTTGCGTGACTTGTGTCACGAGTCTTCAAAATCTGGTCATGTTGTCAGAATTACGATGTGCGTTTAAAGGTGATAGCAATCGCTCGAAAAATAAGGAGGAACATAGGCTAATTTGACTTGAAAACTGTAAAAATTCTTCTTCCGTTAGACAAATAAAACATCAGTGACAACTGTCAGTATGACGTTGTGGATGCTGCGAAAGAAGCCAAAAAGACAAATGAGATATTCCTTTGTCATGCTCACTGATCTGAGCTCGCATGCACGACGCTAACATTTGGACATCTTGAATGTTTTTACCAGACTTTTTCCCCAGTCGTCTTGTCTTAATCAAAGTATTAGCAACAGCTGTCAGTTTGACGAAAGCACCCTAAAACAGCCAAATGAGTTTCAACGTTGACGTACTTGCTGAGAGGAGCTCTTGGATATCTTGTCTTCACTTTTTCAGCTTGTCAATGATTATTTTAGTGTTGAATCAAAATAAAACTTTTGATTTTACTTTGGAACGATTTGACCTATTTTCTATCATGTTACGGACCAAACTAGTAATTGAAACATGAATATTTATGTCTTAGTTCCGTTGACGAACCTGCTGAGCTGAACTGCTTTGAAAAAGCATATTGGTGGTCCATGTGTACCTAATGAAGTGGCCATTGACAGGGCTTAAATGCAGCAAAATGATTCGATTAAAATGCATTACAAATAATTTAAGTTATTGAATAAGTCTTGAAAACAAAAGTGGAATACAATTTAAGTGTACTTAAGTCAGTCCATTTGTTAAAAGAAAAACGTAATCCACTGTAATATAAAACCCAGTTGAAACATTTAATTTGGTCATCTTTTTTTTACGTACCACTGGAGGGAGCCCTCGTACCACTTTAAGAATTTCCAATAGTTAAGAAGAAGAACAAGACATGCTGTGGGGGCGGGGGGGACCTGTGGGCTCCAAGATGGAGG
Source organism: Idiotropiscis lumnitzeri (assembly GCF_059441095.1). Taxonomy (NCBI): domain Eukaryota; kingdom Metazoa; phylum Chordata; class Actinopteri; order Syngnathiformes; family Syngnathidae; genus Idiotropiscis; species Idiotropiscis lumnitzeri. Next base: position 1,833,224 of record NC_142391.1, read on the forward strand.
TCGCGCATCAAGAGTGGAGGCGAGAAGAAGGTGTGAAAGTTCTCATGCGTCGTCAAAATGGCGCTTAGCATATTTTATATGGCGCACTTCATCTAATAGTCATTAGCTTTCATTACCGCGTTTGAAGTGGAAGCAGACTCTTTTGTGAGTCTACACAATGGCCGAACACGTACGGACTAAGCCTCCTATGGGGAGGGGGCGGAGACACGGGGGGCGGGGACACGCCACTTCCTCGCCGCATTCAGACTGCCAGCCAATCAGCGCGCGCAGGGAAACGGTACCAATAAAGTGGCTACAAAGAGTGAGTATATAGTCGAATGACTTCTTTAGGCAGACAAATCAAGTATATTGGCGCAAAATAATAAAATTGACTAAGGAATCATTTCAGGTAGGCACGCAATATAGAACATTTGATTTAAATGTTGTACTTGAATTCTCTAAGCCTGAAACTGCTGTACAAAATAATTTTAACAAATATTTAAGTAGAATTATTTGTCTATATTGGGAGAAATGTCAAAGTTCCTCAAAAATGACATATGGAAGTCGGTGATAGATCAAGACTAGTTATTTTGAAACATCATTTGTAGTCATCTAAAGGATTCAAAATTTAAAGCTTGTAGCAAACCACTGAACACAACACGTTTGTTTTTACTTTAATCATTTTAATGACATTTATGCTAACCATTTTCAAATTGTTTATTATAGTAGAACATTTTTATTTTAATCAAGTAAAATGTAAAAAATGAAGGCACAGCACAAGTCTTCTTTAAATTTGTGAAAAAAAAGCATTGATATAATGATATTTAAGGGCGGCGCAGTGACTGGTTAGCATGTCTGCAGGTGGAGTGTCCGATCCCAGATCAATTTGCACGTTCCCCTCCGGGAACATAGCATGGTAGGTAATTGAACACTCCAACTTGTCACTAGGACGATTGGCTGGCAAGCAGTTCTGGGTGTACCCCGCCCACTGCGCGAAGAGGAATGGGAAGGGATCCAGCACACCCGCGACCCTCGTGAGGAGAAGCCGTACAGATAATGGATGGATATTTAAATTTGCGTACACATTGATACACCAATAAACAGAAAATCCACATTTTCAGAAGGCATTCTGTGACTTTGAGAATTTGAATATTACTATATATTTACAATTGTATTATTAAAAAAAAAGAATATATACATATATATATATATATATTTATATATGAAGTAACGCTAAATCAAGAAAAATCTTGTACATGTTAAACTTGCTATAGATTGATAGATAGTGAGAACTTGTTATAATGGAAATAACTGTTACATTTTGAACAATAGGCTGAAAAACCTTCATATTTTTGCCATTCTCAAATTTACTGTTGAGTGGTTGCACAAGTGATCAATGTTCTGAATTGAATGTATTTCGCAGGAAATTTGTTTAATAAGCCGAGTGGTGGTTGATGGGCGGTGTGTGTGTGTGTGTGTGTGTGTGTGTCGCAGGTTGTCGCGCAGGTGCCACAAACGCAGCGACGTGCTACTTTTGCCATGTGCACGGTTATCGTGACAGGGGTGAATTTGCGCGAGTCGTTAAGTGGCGCACTAAATTAGCATTGGCGCTCACATTAGTGCTGAGCACACAAACATAATGTGCCAATTAGTTTTATTTGAAGGAAGGAGCCATCTCATCCATCCCTTCATCACACATTCCATCACATCAACATAATGCTCTCTTGGGGAACTTTTGCGTCCATTGCAATTATTTCATTGCAGCTCTTCCGAAATAAAAAAATAGTGCTTGATAGTCACGGTATTGAGACAGTTTGTTATTCTTGACTAAACAGTCAATTGGAAGAGATTAAAAACATGTCGCGAGTATCGTGACAAGCTTGTGTGACGTGTGACGTGTGAGTGCGCATGCGTAAAAGAAGAGAGGTTTGGATGTGTTCGAGTGGCGGATGAGGAAAGAGACAAGTGTAAAGGAAAAGTTGGGAGCATTCAAAATAAAGCGAGGCTACAGGTACACCACAGTCTCCCTCCTGGCGTGCTATTCTTGATATATCTTGAGGGCTCCGCCTTACGACGACGTGCGCCGACCGCGATCCCAGGGCAACTCCGGCCTCGGAGACGGATCTCCCTGCCTCCCCCGACTTCGTTCAAGAGAGTCGAAGCAGGAACGGACAACAATGTGATATGTAATTAATCTGGAATACGTGACTGTTAGTCACGTTTTAATAACTTCAGCCATGACAGTTAATTCTACAAAGTACAGAACGGCAAAAAAACAAAGCTGTTGTAACTAAGTTTGACCAACAGATGGCAGCATAAACCCAGAAAACAGATGCGCAATTCCGAATGTCTTGTTTTTTATTCTTATTGGCAGGAATGTTCTTGGAGAGAGCTTTTCAAAGACTTTATATTAAGTGCCAGCTGGGAAAAAAATGAAATAAATACTGATCTCTGCATGTACTACCATCATGACCAACTTTAAATTGGAGTGGCATTGTAAACGAGAAAGAAGTTTCGTTCCCAAAAAGCACACTCAATATTCGTGTAAACCTGAACTTAAATACAGGGAAAGTGTATTTGGAATGTACACAAGTAAAAGTGAAAAATATTCCTAAATAACGATCTTCAAAAGATTCAATGCAAGCGTATTGTAGACTACTTAATTTTTTTAACGCAAGTGCACCACAAGAGGGAGTCCTCGAAGCACAGTTGGAGAATCACTTTTCTAGAAATAGTTGATGCGGCCAGAAGTAATACAATTTTAAATTTAGTTTTGGCACAACATTCATATACACATCATAATTTTATACCACACTCTGTATACGTTTGTATAAATTAATTATTTTTTAACTAGTAGTTTTGTATTTTTTTCTCAATTATCTTTATGTGTTTGTTTTTCTCGTGTTGTTGGAATGGACCTGTGTCTAATAAAGTTTGATAACTTATATTGTGCTTTATGTATTAACATCACTCCACCGTCCCAATCTTCACTCAAATGCATATTGGTACTACAAATACGTAATGTTATGTAACAAATGTAACACAAACAAACCATTTGTGATCTTGACTTTTTTGAGAAACGTCCAAAAGTTTCCTTTGCAAGTTCATTTTCTCACCACAGGAGGGAGTGTTCGCTCTCAGTTATCTCACACACGCGCCAACCGACCCAAAATAAATCACAGTTTAGAAACCCCCTGATTAACTTGTTTTAATTTCTGTATTACTTATGTATTGGTTTAAAACAAGAACATTTTGTTACATATTTGTTGAAATTAAGAGTGCGCAGATTTTAATGGGACAGTTCTTGAATATAAATCATTTTAAGAGCTCCCAACACTTATTTACATATAACAGACAGATGACAGTTAACTATTAAAATTTGATTAAAGCAACTTGATGTCGATCAGTAGCGAAAGAGTAAACGATATATATATATATATATATATTTTTTTTTTTTAAACGCCAAACAGGTAGCAGGTGCGTGGGACACGTTCGTTAACACCTTTGTTCATTTCTTTACCACTATATATTAATAACGTTCACACACGTTATTATATTATGCGTCTGGAAGGTGTCAAATACATTCTTAGCCTTCTCTTTAGTCTGCAAGCTTCAATTGGGATTAATACCGCATTGTGACTATGCATTTATTATTTAAAGACTTCTGTTCGTGTTTAAATGGCGTCAACGTATGTTTGGTTTTGTCTGTTTTGATTCTGAATGTCGTTAATTGTTTTGAAAATGATTATAGGCGTTGGGTCTTTGGGTGTGTGAAGCACACTGAGTTGCCTCGCGTACTTTGAAATGTACGGCATAAATAAAGCTGCTTTGCCATACCTTTACATTCGATTTCATTGTGTAAACCCGTGTTTTGCAAAAGATACACGACTGTAGAGTGCTATTTTTCTTTATAAAACTAGTTTACATTTTTATCCCGTTTTTGTGCGGCAGTAACGGATCAAGGTCAAAGACGAATATGCTGATCCACGCTTCCGAAGTCACTAACATTATGGATTACTGCTCATTTGTGGCCATTAAAAAAATAAAGAAAAGAAAATTCAAAACGCACATTTCCACTGATAAATGAAGCCCCCTCAGCTCGATAAGTTAGTCAGAATATGAGGAACAGCGTTTGACCGTGTCAATCAAGAGTATCTTTGGTTACATTGTTTATAACGCGAGATGTACCTAATAAAGTGACCATCCAGAAGAGGATCTGTGGTGCAGGTTGTTTCCTGTCGCACACGCGCACGCACACACACGCGCGCACAAACATTTTAACTTTAACTTGCAGCGGAGATGCGCATGAGCGCGCGTGCATGCCTGCAGGCTGTTCTGGATCAAAAACGCTTTTCGTTCGAAAAAAAAAGGAAGAAAATGAGGTGAGTTCAATGACAAAAGGCTTCATTCCTGCAAAGTTGCAACTCCTAACGAAGTTTCGCTCGCCTCCTGTTGACGTCACTAGTGGAAATTAAATCTGATGGTGTGGCGCGTTTAGGAGCCTTTCAAGGTCTAAACGCCTCATCAACAACTTGTTTGACGCTAATCATTTTCTATTGCAACTCGCAGCACATTCCCAAGTCAATCATTAATCAGCACTCGTGCATTTTTTTCCTTCATTCCCACTTTTGTTTCCACGACCTGAAACCTCGTGATAGAGGACGAATTGTTTTTCCCCTTAGCTTGCAGAGAACTTTAACATTGTGGTTAAATTTAATAATAGAAACAAATTAAATACACCCAATTATTTTTTTAAACGTTATTTTCAACAGAATTCGAGGGAAAGTCTATTTTTTGAGTAACGTTGACAAAAATGATTACGGGCATTATTTGTATTGCCATTTGGTCTTCATTGGTTGAGGAGGAAAATGACGAAATAAAAATTTTAAAAATGAACGCAATTGAAACAGCTTGAAAAATATTTTACTGTTTATAATTAAAATTGAAAAAGCAACACGAGCCAATATCACAAAAGATAAATGGGACGAAATAAAATTTATTTAAACCAGTCGACTCTAATGCGAGGGAAATTTCACAAGGGGAAAAATACATTGGTTAAAAAAAAGAGCCATACATCCAAATGATAAAATATGTATTGTTGTGGCTGCAGATGAATAAAAACAATCACTCGTTTACTTGCGAAAATCAAAACGCAAGGCTGAGATCAAGTAAAGAAACAAACTGCCCTCTCCGTAAATTTAATGGACTGCATTACGGGACGCTTGTGAAAGAGGAAAATGCGACATTTAAGATCATTTGGAAGCGTCTTTGGAAGCCGATATGAAGTGGAAATTTCACTGTACAAAAAGAGCTTCTGGACTTGGTTGACATGCGCTGCGGTCCAATCAGCGTCCGCGCAGAAGGGTGATGGGGTGGTGGTAACAACCCAACACGCACACACGCGCGCGCACACACACACGCGCGCACGCTCTCACTTGTGCAGCCTTGCGTATAGAAGAAAGCTTTGGCGTCAAGGAGGACTTGCGGCACTGTTGACTTTTCAAGCAACATCTCCAGGCTCCACACCAACAGAAAAGTCGGACATGCAGCCCTAAACATTTAGCAGGGAGAAAAAACCCCCACAAACAAAACAAAACAAACCAAACAAAAAAAAAAAAGAAAAAAGACATTTGTTGTCCGGAGATGTTCGCGCCGGCTGGGAAGCGCTGCTTCACTATCGAGTCTCTGGTGGCCAAGGAGAACCCGCTGGCCGACGAGCCCATCCGCCCCACGGCGCTCAGCTACGCCGTCCCCGCCGCAGACGCCCTGATGGGCGGCTACCAGGCGGCCGCAGCTCCCGGGGGGGCGGCGGCAGCGGCGGCCGCTGCGGCAGTGGCCCGCTCGCTGTACCCGAACCCGGCCGAGCTGGTGTTCCCCGAGTCGGTGAGCCACCCGTCGTTGGCCGTGGGCGCCCATTCGCACTCCCACCCCCACCCCCACCATCACCACCACCACCACCACCACCACCAACATCAGAACCAGCACCTGCAACACCACGCGCATTTCTTCGGCTCCGCGCAACATCGAGACCCGCTCAACTTTTATCCCTGGGTGCTGCGCAACCGCTTCTTTGGACACAGGTTTCAAGGTAATTTCGCTCTTTGTGGATGAATATCACTGAGATCAATATAGATTGTTATTTAAACCAACACAAGAATGAATGAATAACCGATGCTTTTAGTCAATAAATGCAAAAAATAAACATGCAGAACGTTTCATAATCGTTCAGCGACTTTACACCTATTATGCGACTTTGGCTTTAAAAATGCATGATGATATTTTCAATAAATATATATCAACATCAAATAACCCCTGTGATTGAATTTAAATTATATAGTTGTCATCATTGACTGATTGTTGTCATCATAGGATTAAATACACTGCAGATTCCAAATAGAAGAATAAATCTAATACAAATAATACAAACCTAGTGTTAATCATAATGGATTGATATTTTTGAAATTTTAATGCAGGTCTTCAACGTGGGGGTGCATGCTTTTTTTGCTGCAATATCACGAACAACACACACTCAATGAGAATTGCATTCTCTTAATTGTTAAATAAGCACAAAAACGTACTTATTTATTCTTGAATAATAATCATACTCGATGTAAATATTTAAACTATGAGCAGGCACAATTTATTTTTTTAATGAGCAAATAACGCACATACATGACCTCTTGTGTTTAACAATAAAACAAAGAATAAAAACGGTCACATTGAGTTGAAAACAAATTGTACTAATTAAATTTTTAAACAGCGATATAGTGATCGCGTCTGTTTTATTACTCGGCATGCGCTAAGCACTTCTTTAAAAGTAGATTACAGTAAATGTCCATACAGTATTAAATGACATCCACAATACCAACACAAAATGTAAGTCATTATTATTATTAACTAAAAATATGTTTTACAGATAACGTAATTGATTTTGTTTTTGCTTTCGCATCTTCTGTGTGCTTTTTATATTGAATAAAATTTTACTCGGTCCACATCAGAAAACAATAAACGGAGAAAGAGATTTTAGTAAAAAAAGCAGCCTGGTTGTCTGTCATTTAGGCGAGACAATGTTGCTTAAATCGATTATATTTACAACTGTACGGGAAAAAATAGCCCAAAATATATTCGTTTTGATCTTCGGTTCGAAGTATAAAGAGACAGACTGACAGTTGCCGACAACTCACCTGCTCGGCGAGTCGGAACCACAATGGCGGTCCAGTTTCATCCTTGCGACGCTTCATCAGAAAGGCGGAAACGAGCCGTGATGGCGATCCGTGACAGGTGTGTGTCGTCCCTAACCGGCAGGTCACGACGTGTCCCAGGACAGCCTGCTCCTCCATGGCCCGTTCGCACGGAAGCCCAAGAGGATTCGAACCGCCTTCTCGCCGTCCCAGCTGCTGCGCCTGGAGCGGGCCTTCGAGAAGAACCATTACGTGGTGGGCGCCGAACGGAAGCAACTGGCCGGCAGCCTCAGTCTGTCCGAGACGCAGGTGACAAATATGGCCGCTATTCGCACTCTTTTTTTGGGGGACGAACATTCGACAAAGCTTGTGCTTCTGAAATATCGCGACAGTTGGGAAAATCGCGCCGCTTTTACCGGAAATAAGTGCCGTTTAGAGGCATTTTAGGATGGGCTGGCCGATGACAACAATTTAAGGAATAACTTATTTTTAATAACTTTGTGGGTAAAGGATTCTCTTTATTTGGACACATAGATACTTTGCTCATTCTATGAGGCAAATTCTCTTTCAATGAAATTCTATTGTCACAGCTGAAATACAGACGGTGTGACATTAATAATATATGAACAAACCAACAAAGTGCAAATAAATACAAAAGCAAACTGATAATTTAAATGTAAATCTAAGTTAAACATGAAGAATATTGTTTTCCCTCAAAATAAATATTTAATGGTCAACTATTAATTTAACAGTACATTTTCTGTTGTGGTGGTTGTTGTAGCATTTTGACATGGTTAGCCAAAATATGGCTCACGGACTACACGTGGCACGCTATGTCCCGGAATCCGGCCCACCAAGCATTATTGCAATTATCTAATCAAATAATTGTTTTTATTAATTTTAAACACTCAAAACTCTCAGTAAAATAATCACATTTTCATTTCATGCTTTAAATTTTATGAACTAATTGTTTGTTGAAAAAAACAAAATACAAAAAGAGAATGGACTATTCTTTTCTCATTAACGTTTTTCTCATCAATGATTAACTTGGCTCATCAGGCTGTTCAAAATGTTTTTTTTTCTTTTGCCAATCCTTGGTTTGAGAAGTAGCTAAAATATTTATCTCCTTAGATGTGACTCTTCAAATTGGAATTATCTCGTAATTAGAACCACAGCAAGATTCCAGGCACGTCTTAATAAATCACATAATCATTTGCTCAACGTCTGTAAATGAGTCCTTGCCAAAATGTGACTAACCTCCAAAAAGCCGTGCAAATGCTATCACAAAAAAAAAAAACTGGAAATATTGAACAAAACCCAGTAAATTATGTAGCTATCATGTCATGTAATCAAAGCAAAATTTATCGACCGGGCTTTTATTACTAGTCATAATGACGGCGTTTACACTCTCGCTCTTGCCGTTTTGACAAGTCCAAAATAGCGTGTGGCATATTTAACGCTGTTATTGGATGAAGATGTGCGTGTTATTGATGCTGCGTGGGTGTCAATTATGTCTAATGGGCAATAAAAAGACACCTGGTAAGCCAGCGGTATTGTGCGCCTGAAAGGAGACTTGAAGATTAAGCACCGCTTGCTTCACGATGTCAATGTCATATTATTGCCCTCAAGAATAACAACTGGAATAAAGAGTCATGCCATTCAACGGAAAAAGATTCATTGCAGTTATGATTGGAATATAAAGTCTCTCTTTTTTTCCCTTTTTAGAAAAGAGAGTTTTAGCATGTTTTAGTTTTTTAATTAGTCCCGTTTCAAGGTCATGCGTGACTACTCGGGAAGCTTGTTTTCGAACAGCGGGAGAAGATTTTTGACGATACTGGAAAAGGTCTTAATGAATGCAAATGATCTGGCGAGTAGGTGACAAAAAAAGGAACAGATGTAATAATGTTTAAATTGAAACATTAAAAAAGTGCAAGCAGGCCTCCATGTGAATGTTCTGATAGAATCTGATATGTGGTCACTTCACAATGTTGTGTGGAGTCAACCGTGTCATGGTCACTCCACAATCTTGTGTGCATTCATGTTTACGTTCCACAAGACTCTGATTATATGGTCGCTCCAAATTGTTGTGTGGAGTCGACTGAGAGATCTGGTTTCTCCACAATGTTGGGTGAATCAATTGAGACATTAAAGTAGACAGACAGATGTTCGCTCCAGAATGTTCCGGTAGACGCTGACATATGGTCACTCCACAATGTTATGTTGCGGTAGAGTGGCATGGTTGCTCCACAATGTTATGTGGATTAGGTTCTGATATCTGGGCGCTCTACGATGTTGTGTGGAGTAGACTCTGTCATGTGGTCGCCCCACAATATTGTATGCATACAGGATCCAGTAGAGCCTGACTTGTTGTCACTCCAAAATGTTGGAGTAGACTGTGACACGTGGTTGCACCGCAATGTAGTGTGCATTACATTAGAGTCGACAATGTTGTGTGCAGTACTCTCGAATGTAGCCTCTTCACAATGTTGTGTGGAGTATAGTTGACATGGTCGCTCCACAATGTTGTGTGAATCCCTGCACTGTAAGTTCCAGTAGCCCCTGACATGTAGTCACTCCAAAATGTTGTGTGGAAAACATTGCCATGTGGTTACTCCACAATGTTTTAAGCATTTTTGTTTGTTCCTTTAGATGCTGACATACACAATAGTTGCTCCAAGGTGCTGTATGGAGCATGCTGATGTATGTTCACTCCATAATGTTGTTGCTGTCCATGTTGACATCCCAGGAGACTGCGGTGTGTAGGTCATAGTGTTGTGGTTACCGCTCAATGTTGTGTGCCTTCATGTTTTTGTTCCAGTAGACCTCCAACATGTGGTTGCTCCACACTGTTGCGTGGACTAGATTTCCACATTGTGACTCCACAATATTGTTTCCACGGTAACTTTGCACTTTGTCTAACTGAAGTGTGTGGCTCGTGTGTGCACAGGTGAAGGTGTGGTTCCAGAACCGTCGGACCAAGTACAAGCGCCAGAAGTTGGAGGAGGACGGCCCGGATGCCCAGCAGAAGAAGAAGGGCAACCACCACATCAACAGGTGGCGCATGGCCACCAAGCAGACGAGCTCCGAGGACATTGACGTCACCTCAGAGGACTAAAAGTTAACAAAAGAAACCAAAACACTGCTGCCTCATGAGGACCAACAACACTATTTATTATGTAATATGATTAAGTATCCATAGACATACTGGGAGCAAACAAGACTGTGTGTGGACCGGGCCGAGACGGACGCCCCCGGCCCTCCCCCTGACCCCACCCTGTTGTTCTCATGCTGTCCGTTCATTAAACTGCTGTGTCGGTCAACAATCTTGGTTTACTTTTCTCGCCAGGTATAGCATCTAAAGAGTCGGGTGCGTCATCCCATAAAATAAATGCCTCCATCAAATAGATGCCTTACTTTCTCAGTTTGAAGACGTAATTGTGCACATGCGTAGAAAGACTTATTTGCTGAGTCCAATGAAATCATGGCGCTAAGCAAAACAGCAGCACCAATCCAAGCGGTCGCGTTTTGTAGATAAGTCCCGTTACGAAACGTTGACGGCGAAAATGATTTCAGTGGACGCTCCTTGTTGATATATTGAAGTGGACTCTGACATAAGGTTGCTTCTTGTTTGTGAAGTAGATTCTGACGTGGTCGGTGCACAAGCCGGCGTGACTTAGACTGACGTAGTCTTTCTAAAATGCTGTGAGAATTTGGGCTGAACGATTTTCGCAAAAAATTATATTGCGGCACCCGGGGAATTTTGACATTTGCAAACATGACAGAAAATGCCATTATAGAATTAAAAACAAAAAAAGCTATTATTGTCATAATGCAAGGACCGTTTTCCGTTCTACTAAATTGCTAATGTAGCCGTCGTTTTATTTTTCGTCTCGAAACGTATTGATGGAAGTACAACATTTCCGTTCATAGCTTTCGTTAAAAGTCGACCATACATCGAAGCATTTCAAGTATTTTCGTATTTCACTTTAGCGATTCCGCACCTCGTTCGCTTCCTCGTTTAAAACGCTACTTGTTAGTGGGGTCGTTTATTTGTCAGCACGGAGGAGACGATCCGCATCACAGAGCTCGTTGCTGCTGTGCACGGACTTTTTTTCGGACCAATAAAGTCTGCACTGCTGCAGCACAAGATAGCTTGGCACCTAGCATTTGAGCAGCAGCGAAATAAATAACTTCCGCGACGACGGGCGACGTTTTTTTTTTTTTTTTTTTTTCATAAATCAGTACGGCCCTGGTTAGTGGGAGCCATAGATTGTGACATGAAATCGCTTCACAACGTTGTGTGGAATTGAATTTGACATGTGACAGCTCCACAATGTTTTGAGTTATAGACACTAACGTGTGGTCTCCCCGCAGTGTTGTGTAGCGTGGTCACTCCGTAGACAAAATATCGTGTTCATGTTCAAGCAGACTCTGACGCATGGTCGCTCCACAATGTTGTGAGGAGCAAATTTTAACATGTGCTCACTCCGCAAGATACTGCGCGTCCATGTTTGCATTCCGGTTGCCTGCGTGTGATCACTCCGCGTTCACGTTCCAGAAGATTTAGAGCAGGCGTGGGCAAACTACGGCCCGGGGGCCACATGCGGCCCGTTGAATGTTTTAATCCGGCCCGCCAAACTTGAAAAAAAAAATTTAAATGAATAAACCTTGTTAATGTTTTATTTTCTAAATATTGTGCTTTTTCAAAGACATATATATTGTTGTAATGCTTTTGTTCAATTTCATTTCAAATTAAATTCCCAAAACACTGTATCCATCTCCTCCTGGTCCGGCCCCTCTGTCAAATTTTAGAACCCATTGTGGCCTGCCAATCAAAAAGTTTGCCCACCCCTGATCTAGATGCTCCACAATGTTGCCATTTTTTTAACCACATTTTTTCATAATATTTTGATTTAAACTCCATTTTCCCTTGACATAAACTGTAATACGTGATTAACCTTGTTCAATATAAGCCCACATAAAGGTCTCGCTCCCAAGCACAAAACACCCCCGAGCGACGATCATCGCAGTTTGCTCTCCTCCCACACGTCAAGGTACGACGTCTGAGCACTTCTAGGGCCTCTTGAACAAATTGACATGAGAAGACAAAACAGCGCAAACGTGCCAGGAAGTCGGTCGCCTTCTGCGGTTTGTTGTCGGGAAGCGCAGATTTACACAAACGTGTTAGGAATGTGGCCAGGCAGTTGCGCAGGTGTCAGGTGCGCTCGCCGAGTCGCGACGAATACAAATAAAACAGACGGAGAGGGAAAGTAGCCGGCCATTGTGCGGCAGAGGCCTCAGTAATCACCTGTCAAAGGAAACGGAAGGAATCTGTCGCTAATGACCGCGAGGCTTTAGCGATGAGCCGTGATGTCTGACCTTGATGTTTTGTTTTGTAAACCAAGAGGAGCGAGGGCAAGGGGTGGGGGGTTTAAAATCTCTCCGTTTTTGGACAAAGAGCACAAAATGTGTGTTGTGAAGGACTGTTTTGGTTTTCTGGACTTCCAACTTGTTTGTACGCTGGTGCGCGCACACGCACGCGCACACGCACACGCACGAACTGAAGTTTCATCAGCTCGATAAATAACATTGCAGGTGATTTTGTGCACTCACGAGCAACTTGTAGAAGACATGTAAAAGACGGATTGTAACTAGATGCTGGGCTTCTTCACATTTAAAATTGGCCTCATCCGCAAATTGGATCTTGACGACAAGTTGAATTCAGAAAGGTGGATTTAATCCAATGCAGCCCAACTTTCGGGCGGAAACCTCCTCTCTATTATGATCAAGTCCCATTATTTGACAAATCGATACGACTGGTCTGTCCACATGTCGTCTGTTATTTGTACGCATAATTACCAATTCAAGGTGTTGAAAATAGCCTGAGAACAAATCTATTAACACTCTTGAATGCTCCACAGTCTGAGGAGTGTCTGAAAACTTTGCCTCTTCCTTCACTTTGCGGGAGCGCCGTGACAATATGTCAAGTCAAGAAATTTCATGTGTCAACAAGCGCTGCATAATCTGGATGACAATCGTGATCATTTCAATCAGGTGTGTTGGAGCGGGGAGACATAAAACCTCAGGTGGCCCACCTCTGATCTAGAAAATGAATATAATCCTGGAGGGGAATGTCATTTGTAGATGTGGACCTAATCCTGAAAGTGAATCTCATCTAAAGTGTCTTATCTAGATGGGAGATCTCTCCTGAGGTCTGATATCGTATGAGGATCCATACCCGATAGGATCTCTTTCGAAAGATGCGTCTCTTCTAGAAGACATTTCATGAAGTCGGTGGGCGGAGGATCAGATTTATTGTCCGTCTCGATTGTGCTTTGTATTTCAATTAGAAGGTGGTTTAACGAGGAAGAAGGTGTCGCTTCAAAGACCCCATCTTGAAGGTTGATCTCATCTCCAAGATGCTGGTAATCAAAGGAGGGTCTCGTTTAGATGTTAAATTGAATCTTTGGTCTTATTGTTGAGGATCGAGAAGGTTATCAAGAGGACATCCCTCTCGGTCTCGACGACATTTGATCTCAAGGATCGAGAAGGTGGCTCTCATCGAGAGGGGAACCCCCTCATGTACGGCAGTATGAGGACTCAATCTGATCTCATCCCCATCCCATCTTGTCTGCATTGTGGATATTGTCTAAGGTAGAGCTCCAAGTGTCTCATGTAGAAGCTCCAACACGTTTAGGGGGATGGATCGGACCCAGAAGGGGATTTCTTCTCAGGTGAATCTCATCTTTTAAATCACCTTGAGTTTAAAGTCCATTCGAAATGAAGCTCTGGCGACGTGTTGAGACTCAAACAACATGTCTGTCATCAGAGAGGACATTTGGGCATGGGAATCCTCTGTGAAAAACAAGTTTGCGTGTGTCAGCAGATGACAGACACCTTGACGAAAAGGTGGAGAAAGCGAATGGACTGTCTTCTTGCTACATCATTAGCTCAACGCGCTAAAGAGCAGATGTTATTTCCTTCCTCCGCGTCACCAAACACCACCTCGTGCCATAAACGTCACGTCACATCAGTCACACGACAATAAGTGCAATTAACGACAAATCGGATTATTGCCTGTATAAAAATAATGAGAATTACGCGCTAAACATCAAAGTAAAACTCTAAATTGGCGAATTGCTTCTACGACTACATATGAAGTATAAACTTTCCTGATTCAATATGGTTGTACTAATATTTAGAGTCGCCCGGGTAGCTGAATAAGGAAGGTACATTTACATTTTGACACCGCACACCAATGCCGCATGTGGCATCTTGCTTAATATCGCCACGGAAACCGTACAAACACTGCCGTTGACGGTGGAGGATGTCAGGTAGCGTACGTGAAAATGAAGTGCAAGCGCCGTGAAAGCAGCACTCGAATATTTATTGTCACTTGCATCGTGTCATGCTGAGCATTGTTCCTAATATAGTGGCACTGACTTCCAAGTGCCATTTGGCTTTGTGAGGCCGGTCAAAATTGGAATCATGCGCGCAAGTAAAGTGGAACAAAAGCTTGATTTTTTTTTTAATTTGAAGTCAACAGTCGTGAGTCAAAAGCAAATCCTGACAATCAACATGCACGCTTGACTCAAATAATGCTATTCTCAAATTAGCTCGTTCAACAAAATGGTAACATTAAGCTCGTAGTTCAAGCGATGCTCTCTAAGTGAGGTCAAGTTACAAGTGAGAAAGGAAGTGTTTTTGTGTGTGTGCGTCCAAAGTGGCAAATTAAAGCAAATACATTTTTAGATTTGAATGAAGCCAACCAAAATGCTAATGCTATGCTACTAGAACTTTCAATACCCGTCAAATAATATATTGATTGCTACGTAACCAAAAAGCTAACATGATGCTACTAAACAGACTTTATTATTAGCCAGTTATCCATATGGCCATTTAATTCCCACAAACGTCAACAAGGAGACCTATTTCACTGTAAGCAACGGACTTGTATTACCCATAAAAATTTTGTAGTGAGCGCCATAACCAAAATTGGGGGAATTTGTCCAAATTCAAAAGGCACAACTTTGTCTGCTCCAAGGTAAACACTGCACTTGCATTACATGTAAAACATCACCAATTACACGACACGTAAGCCACAGCGCTGAGCAAGCTAAGCTAACGGAGCTCTGACCTCCAGAATAATCGTAAATGTAGAGACAGAATTGTCTCCATCAATGTGCTGTGCTGATCAGCATGCTACCTTTCGCTTCGCATCCGTGATTTCCTTTCCGGAACAGTCACTTACAGGTGTTTGTTGTGCGTCAACCTATCGCCATGGCGATTCAAGTCCAACTGGCACTGACCTGAAAGAAGAAGACAAGGGCAAGACGTGAAAGTGTAACCCAACAAACTGTGAGGATTTTAGACATTTTTCAAAGTGACGCTAATGTGCAAAAAAAAAAAGAAAAGAGCCAATTTGGCACATTAAAAAAATGGGAGTGGAGCTTTGCTAATAGTTGCAGCAGATGGCAGAACCTAAGGTGTGAAGTGGGGAAGTGGGACAATTGTGTAGGTGGGGGATAGGGAGAGCATTCAGGTGCCTTTCAATTTGTTTTTTTTTTCTTTTTTGCGGGGAGTCTGCGACAAAGCGAAAACCAGGCTCCTCCATCGGAACGGAAGGCGTCTATTCGGCACATATGTCTGGACTTGGCCGCCATATGGCAGCGGGAGCTATTTCCAGACATAATTAAAACCTTCGGCAACAAGAGAATCGTCATTTGTGTCATTTGGCGATGGCAAAAGATGGCGGCAGAACACAAGCGACAAAACACGCAATAGCCCTTCACGAATAGGCAACGTAAGCCACAAAGCCAGCAGAGCAATAAAGACGATTCATTTAATTAACGCCGTCGTGCCATCGCGAGAAAATGTGATTTACTAGCGAGTTTGTTTCTGCCTTCACCACCTTTTGTGGTCTTGATGATGTTACAGAAGGTAAACATGCTAGCTTTCGGCAAAAAAAAAAAAAATCAACATTTTAACTTGTTCCAAAAAGGGAAAACCAGAAAAACGTGAAGTTAAAGGAGATTCTGTATTGAAGTGAAAATAAGCGTAAAATGGCCGCCTCAACGCAAAAGGGAAGACTTGCTGTATATTTCCGTGGGGATTCTCGAGACTTTTTCAACGTGTTTTTTAATGAATTCACAAATTAAATCTGGCTAGACGGGCCAGCAAAATTTTATGTTGCTAAGTGACACTCGCATTGGGGGCTGAATTGGAACTGAAGCAAACCTTGTGCGCTCCTGAGCAAAAATATGGCTGCTCGGGACTTTTTTGGGCGATGGGAGGCGACATTGTTCAGTGGTAGAGTGGTCGTCTCCCAACCCAGAGGTTGTGGGTTTGACTAAGTCGACCAAAGTGCCCTTGAGCAAGAATACTGACCCGCAAGTTGTTTGCGGTGCTCTGCGCCATCAGGGCTTTTGATTGCCGACACCTGATAGACGCGCCTCCCAAATTTCATGTTGCTCAGTCAAACTGGCTCTGGGGACTGATTTAAAAAAGAAAAAAAAAAATCCAGTGATTTATGAGAATGGCAAAGCCACAGAAACAGCGACTGAGAGCATGTTATCAGACTAAATATTCACTTTGAGACTAGCACAGCCTTCGAAAAAAAAAAAAATCTCCAAATGTGATTTTTTTTTTACATCTCTAATGATAATACTCCTCCTCTGACATGCGATGACTGCAAACGCAGCAAGAGCTCCCGTGAAGGCGCTCGCTCCGTTGCTCTCGCATTTGTTCGCCTAACGAGGAAGAGCTGCTGCCTAATGAGGAAGCTCATTAACAAGTCGGGCTGCCTTGTCTTAATTAGGCTGCGCAAAAAGAGCTTGAGAGGAGGCGGCGTCACAAAGGGTCAATGGCAGCGAGTGGATGTGGTTGTTCAAAGATGCACGACTTGATTGATTACATTGCCGGTGGCGTGTTTCATTGTAGGATGAACGCATATCGCGTGCTTGCATTGGCAACGTTCAGCACGTTCGTTCGCTAATGCTAGCTACCGTGCTAGCTGGAGTTTAAATTGAGCATGCGCAGGAATTGATTATTGAATTATGTTGGACTACTCATCAAAAGGTGTCGCTGAGTCCACTTTCTGCCTCTTCGTGTTGATTGTTTTCCAATTCATTAAATATAAAGACAAATTGATAACTAGCAACAAAATGTTAGCATGCTTAACAGTGCTTTGGACCAGTGATTTTCAACTCGTGGGTCGCGAGCCAAAAATGGGTCACGGACGGGAAGTAAAATGCTACAGTGGGTCCTCAGTTTACGGTGGTACTGACAAAATAGGAATGTATAATAAAAAATTTAAAAAAAAAACATTCAACATATCGTATTTACAAATTGTCTTTTCGTAATCAATGGACTTTCCGGAACGCCATATAAACGTAGTGTTGTTTCGTTCAGATTTTGCCTAAAAATGCATACCTGGTCAAGGTTTATCGGTTCTAACCAAACTAAGTTCAGCAAAACCGTTGCAATAGTCCGGTCATCTCGAATTGGAAGTTCACGAGCTCGAAATGTATAACTTAAACGTATTAAGTTCAGTTTTGGTCATAATTTGATTCTACCGAAGGTCATATAAACATCTTGATTTGCTGTGTTTAGTTTTTGTTCAAAATGTTGAGTTTTGTTTGATGGACTCACTTTGCAGACTTTGCTCTCAGCAATGTGATCCATCACTGAGGGGGGGGGGCAGGGGGGCTCTCGTACGACCATCTTGTCCTCGCTCTATTGAACACCAGTGAGGGTGAGCTGACATTGAGCCGAGTAGCTGCAAACCTTCCCACCACTGCCCCACCCCCCTTTTTCCCTCGGCAGTCAAGAATCCCAAACACACCTGGGTTAGAGGACTAACACTTGACAGGCCTTCACAAAGATGGCCGCATTCCTGTCCCGACGAGCCAGCTGGAAGCAGGGCCTCGTTTTCCGGCACATGACGGAGCGGAGTACCGCAATCGACATTGAGATCAATCTGGTGCCGATGAACACCAAGCATCAGTTGAAACCACTTTTTGAGGTTCCCGTCGGTTGAGACACCCTCCGTCAGTTTTCAGGAACGCCGGACAGCGCCGGCGTTTGTAAAACTGAGCGCATGCGATCACACTCGGCATATTTGACGATTTCACAAATGAGCGAAGGCTTTATTTCACGTGCCGTCTGAAACCAATCCAAAGCTCGTGGCTCAAACTTTGGCTTGTACGCAACCATTGCCGAGTTATGTTTCATTAAAATGCCGTGCGTACAATTCTTCATATAGCAACTTAGATCGCTGTGATTGCCTGGTAGGTTGATTGAACCGACACACAGATGATATCATAAAAATGGTAAAAAAGTTTGCAAAATAGGAAATTTGTAAGACCAATGGTATGATTAGATTTTTTTGGAGCGTTTTGACAAATTAGCAATACGTCGCTCAGTTAGAATATTGTCGCTTTGAGTCTGATGTGGCATTAAATTCTGTGTTGGCCACTTAATGGACACCGGCAAAGGCGTAACGATGGCACAAATGCCACCAGATAATGAGATGGCATTTGCCGTGGCATAGAAATTAGTTCCCGGAAAACGAAAATTGTTTTCAGCATAACAGGACAGCAGAAGTGACCTTCACGTCACCCTCCTCCAGTTTTTGCGCCTCAAGAACTACCTCAAAAGCCAGCCGACTTTGACCTGTGTCAGTACTTTACACCTTGATTAAAAAAAAAAAAAAAAACTTCTTACCGTATTTTCCGGACTATAAGCCGCTATTTTTTTCCTTGTTTTTTTTAACCATGCGGCTAATACTGCGGTGCGGCTTTTCTGTGGATTTTTTTTTTCACCGGTAGGGGGCGCTCTATAGTTCAGAAAGTACGCTAAATAAATCTTCACTTTTTGTTTCTCTTGGGTCTGTTCTGTTTGAATTAGCCAAGTTGTTGTCGTGTTAAAAGGGACTGTTTTAACAATCTGTTGATGCACCTTTATGTGCATTCACAGTACAAAATCGTTCTGTACAAGTAATAAACAACTCGTTTTTTTCAACATAGAAAACTGCGGTTTATAGCTTGTATATATATATAAAAAAAAAAACTTTTTCAAAAAGAGTTGCTGCGGCGTGCGCCTTATAGTCCGTACGATGCGGTGATTAGTCAGTAGCCCCTTTTACACGTATGGATTTTCCCTGTATTTCTGTATAATACGCACCATAGAAAGTCAAACTGGATTTTTTTACCTTTGGAAGTTGTATAAGAGCTAAAGAATATCCCTCAATGCCGGCACATATTTGCATCGGGTCTGTACTTAAAAGATGTGACTGCATGAACGTGCACACAGTAAGGGTCATTTTCCCCATTTATTGGGTTATCTGGAAGGCAAAAGCGGATATGCCGTTATCAACTGTCGTACCCGGTATTTGGAATCTCGCAGTACCTACGCTGGCACTAATATCTCAATAATGTTCTTCCGTTGTTGTGTTTTTCTTCAAGACACAGGTGGATAAATTCCAGATCGACCATCATCTCTGTAATGCCCAATTTTGCGGAATCTCTGTGTGAAAAAGAACAGAATAACATGCTTGAAGTCCAACCAAGTATTACTAAATTTAGGTGGTCGTATCAGAAGTGGAACAGAGACAGTAAGCGGAAATTTTGCCGGAATATTTGTGCGAAAGACGCTTAATTGTGTGTCTAAGAATCGTAATCCATTCATGTGAACGCTGCAATCATTTGGAATTATTTGTAACCTGTGGCGTATTTTTTTTCTCGATGCTCATTGTCATGCGCACGTTTGAAATGGCGTCAAACAGTCATGTGTGGTATTCACTTCGGAATGGCCGTGGGTCACAATTCCAACAAACGGCAAATTAATCACGCAAAGCTAGCTGGCGCCTCGGCCTGCGGTCGAGCTCTTTATCGTCTAATTGATTGACAGGCCAGCGCTTGATTAGGTTATTACAAATAAATATCGCCCTAAGTAAGCAAACAAACAAAATCCAAACGCCACTTTGCCTGCGCTCCATCCAATTAGCTTTTTTTAATTACCTATTATGCCGAGGCGCACGGCAAAACGACAACAATGCGCAAAGGCAAATCGGCAAAACGAGGCCCTGACATAGACGCCACTTTAGGGGTAATTACCCAATTTGTTTGCGGCAGCAGAGTTCTAACGAGCAGCCAATTACCGCAGAGTAAGGCTGCGCTGCCGTGCAAACCGGTTGATTTAATTAGATCAACCGCATGCTAAGGCGCGGGGAAGCAGGCAAACAATTTAATTACCAGCCGGCGGCCCCGGGGCATCGTGGGACGAGGGCTATGTGTACCCGCGAGGGCCGATGCTGCAGAAACAAATCAAACACAAAGGAGACTCCGTGCGCGTGCGCGTGCGTGTGCGTGTAAGGGGATTGACATGAAATTTGCTGGCTTTTGACGTACCATCGGAAGTCCCTTTTACTCCTGCCAAATGGGCACGTCAAACGTAAAAGCTGATGCCAGGAATCCGGAAACCGATGAGGTTGACTACGACCACCTCATTCTTCATCGGTACCTTACACACAGGGTGAGAAAAAAAAGGATGGTCAGTGTGTAAGGGGTTAACTAAACAAAGCGATGCCTCCCTGTTTCCTCAAAGGAAAATTTGTGCAACACAGAATCCTGTTGCATTCAATGAACGTCTCTGATTTGAATTTTGTGTAAAATGCGTGAAAGAATAACTCAAATCTGTCGGACCTGAATTTTGTGGGTCTTTGTGTGAAGGATAAATTCAAAGTGAATTTGGTCAGGATTTTTGCATGAACGATGTTGGAGTTTTTAACTTTAAATGTACCAAAAGTTTACCAAAATAGTTCAAATTAATTATCTGACTCCATTAATGGTTAACCAAACACAACCTCCATTCTTCCAACAATTATGCGCGCTCGTTTTGAGAGAAAGATGACCAGGATGCCGGCAACTTCACACGGGAGTGGATTTATTCTTAACAGGAGATCTAATACAAAGTCTGAGAGGCCCGGTTACAGCAACCAACAGGAAAAAAACAACGCCCCCCCTAAGTTGCCCAGGATCATTTATACATTACAGCAAACAAAGCCAAGACTTCCTACTCTTCCCCTATTGGCTATGTGTCATCTGCAGTTAACTTTAGCTTTCTCTTAGTGGACGTCTTCTGCCCGCAAGGTGACGTGTCGGCTCATCCCACGGTGCGCGCCATGGCAGTTGTTTGTGCGCTCCACTGCCGATGAACCACTGGTTCTGTTATTCTGCTCTCACGGTCGACCGTGTGACCATCTCACACAACAACAGACGGGTGGCCTTGATCGAAGTCCGGGACCCTTCGCGTCTGCACACTCAGTTCTCCGACGTGCGGCTCATCCTGCACAAAATATCTGCCACCCATGCATTTCACACAGCCTGGCCTGACCTTTTCTCATGCATTGATTTAAAGCCCAATCAGTATATATCTTTATTGCATTAAACTGAATACATGTCACTTGTAGTCAAGCTTATAAAATCCTTTAACGAGAACGAGAACAAGACTAAAATGCTGTGGATCTGTGTGAAAGATGAATTGAAGTCGTTGCTTCTGACTTGAATCTGCGAGGATTTCTGCAAGAAACAGAAATTTAAGTATGAGCCATTGACACCAAATTCGTGTCTGACTTGAATTTTGGGTTTCTCTGTGTGAAACAAAGAAAATTCCAAGTCTGAAGTCAAATCTGTGGGTTTTTTGCACAAAAGAGAACTTCAAGCCACGGACTAAAATTTTGAGACGTGTGTTAACGAGAAATTGAAGTCCATTCCTTTGACTTGAATTTGGTGGGGTCTCTGCGAGGAACAGAAATTGAAATTTAAGCTTCTGACTTGAATTTTGTGGAATCTCCCCATGAAAAGAAATTCCAATGATTCCGGGATCACTTTGTGCACCATAAACTCAAATCTCTGACTTGACATTTGTGGGATTTGTGCAGTAAAGAACTTCTTGTCTCATCAAAAGAAAAAATGAAATATTTGTCCCTGACTTTGATTTTGCGTGATTCTCAGCATGAAAGGCAAATTCAGGTCTATGACTCGAATTTTGTGGCGTTTCTGCGCCAAATAGAAATTCCAACCTATTCCTAACATGAATTTTGTCCTCCGTTGTGATAGAGAAATAAAATTATACGACTCACTCTCAAATTCTTTTCACTTGTCATTTCTTTGTTGAGATCCTACAAAAAGGCGGCAAAAGGTCATTCTGTGTTGACCTCTTGTTCGGTGCTAACGCGCTAATCGGCATCTCAGAGCGCACTCGGCACTGAAACCAAAATACTCCGACTTGGGGCCGGCGCAAGCTTCCGTCACACGGCGGGAGACGGATCTTAATCAGCGACCAGTGGAGCGTGACCTTTTCCTGGTCTGAGACAGCCTGACGTTGCCCCCGCGGGGCGGCGACGCTTCCCGCCCTTTCTGTTGGAGCACATTACCAGCTCTCAGATCCACAATAAGCGCCACAGCAAGACACCGCCAGTGTCACCGAAAGGTGATAAAAAGACAAAGAAATAGCAAAATACGCACACAGAATTCTTCTTTAGACTTGATCGGTTTTGGTGTGTCGGGAGTGAAACTTCACACCGCCGTCATGACATTGAGCTAGCCTTACACACGAGCACCGTCCGGCTTTTGTACTGGCTGAATTCCAAAAGTCAGAAAATTGGGGTGGGGGGGACCTCACGCTTTGCTCTGATTGGGTCGCCGTTCTTCCTTATTTGTTTTGGAAAGCAGCTTTCCTCTGATTGGTTGTGGGCATCTCGAGGCTTTCAAGTCTCTGGATCCGGTGAACTCCAACAGGCAGAATTGTGGAGGACGACGGTGCACTCTGAGGTGGCCAAAGCGGGTCCTCGGTGGATTTTTTCCCCCGACGTCTACCTCCACATGCAACCAAGAAAATCAATCTGCACATTTATTTACCTTGGATGCTGACAGCGTGACACAGTTGCAATTCCCACCAATTTATTTTCACCAAACACAAATGTTGTTACTGTTACCATCAAATATTTTTTAGTACACCCACTATCGAATAATCGAGTATTTGGATAAAATGTATTTTTTGCTCGGTGAAAGAACATTTACAAATACCCAAGAGCAAAGAAAAATGAAAAATGGGATTCTATGACGTCCAAATTTTAGGAGTGCTTTTGCTGGCTAAAACAGCAGCCTGATTTGCTCAACATTGATCCGGTAAGAACTCCAACTTTGTCAGGCTGTCACCATCAAAGTTAAATGTGTAAATTCAGCTTTTGAAAAGTACTTTGACGGCACTTGGAGCTAGCTAGCAAAGCAATTACCGTATTTTCACGACCATCGAGTGCACCGCATCAGAAGGCGCAGTCTATTTCTGTATTGAACACACATACGGCGCAGGCATGGTAAAATATACGCTACCATAAAACATACGCTCGCGCGCATGCACGCTAAAACGTACGAAAGCCTGCATGCTAGCAAATGCGGGAGCAAAGTATTCAACACGCCGGGCAGGTTCCCTCCCGTCGTTGTCAGTCAGTTTCGTCGCCGTGCGGCTGCTCAGTAAGGATGGCAGCTTTTGCGAAAACTCGAGCGACATAACGAGCGGACACGTTAGCCGAAGCAGCCACAATCCATCCACAAATTGTGGCGTAACTCACCCGACGCTGCCTCGCAGTCTTAGCAAAGCCGTGTACGCCGGCTGTCATCCAACGCCCGCAACTTGGCTTTGAATGCCCTCCCCCCCTTTAACATCCGATGATGTCCTCAGTCACGTCCGCCTTTCCTCTCTGTAAGCGGCGTGTTGGCAGGAAATGCTCGAAAATGTCCGACCTTTACGTATGCCTTATGGTCGTGCAAATACGGTACTTGATATTTGTTGATTAATTGGATGATCAATTAGCAGTCGATTAATACATGAATTTTGACACTTGTAATTCCGTTTATTTCTGGCTCAACGAACGCATCATTCTTCAGAGTAGCGCGTTTTGACGAGTGCTGGAACATTTTGTTCCCACGGAATAGGCCGGGTGAAAGAGGATAACGACTCAAGTAAAAATTTCACGCACCCTATAATAGTCTCGCTCTTCTGTAAAAATGGCACCAAATTGGTGGTTCTCCAACTTCATTTTCTGCCTTTGGAGTTTGAGAGCCGTACCAGAGGCGGGATGCAGCCCGTGTGCCAGGTTGTTGAAGTTTAGCACCCAACCCACTCTAACCCATCCAGCCTATCGAGTCACTAAAACCTTTCACACCGCCCGGCTGGTTTGGCTTTTCATTGTTTTCGGACTAACTTGGCAGGTGTCAAGCTCAAAGCCAGCTAATAAGTCGTCCTTTAGCGACTGCCTTCGGGGTTTCACGGCAGCGACAGGAACAATGGCGGGGGCACTGGCAGGGGGCGTAACCGCAAGCCGGGACTCGGGAAGGGGTCAGGAGGGCTCCAATTAAAGGTCTGGTGAGGAACTCCTGCCCGCCTGGCATTGGCATCTTCTCAAAGAAAGCACTTTTTGTGCTTTGTTAAGCAAAAAAAAAAAGCTGACGAGAGCTTTCTCTCGTGTTTTTTTTTTTTTGCACTAAATGGGCTGTCTTGATTTAATTTGAGTCCAGTTGACTTTCCACACAGTGCGAGTGTTGTCCCTTCCGTCATGTTAATGATGCGTGTAGGTCATGTTGGACTCCCGCAGGCGTAACCCAATGAGAGGTGGTGCGTTCGGTGCGCTTCCGGTTTCCCGGCACGCCTCACATTTGCATCGCTTGAATGGTGAAGCAGAGCAGCTTTTGCTCGACACCAATTAACGTGGTCAGAGCGCTTGTTTATCGGAGCTGCTCACCAATTGCTGATGCGGCACATCAATGAGAACGTCAGGTTCATTTAGTCAAGCCTGGATTGAAAACAGACTTTCAAACCCTCAGTTTAAACCACAACCTGTTTGAAACCCAAACCCGCATTTGAAACTCTAACCTTGACTTTTGAAAACCTGATCTTGGAAGCATGGAACCCTGACCCTCGTTTGAAACCCTACTTTGAAAGCCTTACCGTGGCTTAAATCATTGAGTTGGAACCAAAACCTTTTCTTCAATCTTCAATCTTGTTTGCATCCCACAAGTTTGTGGTAACTCAGGTTTAAAAAACTATTTGTAAACTCTAACTTGAATCCCTGACCCCGGTCTGAAACTCTAATTTGAAACGCTTACCAAGACTTGACAAGTTTTAAACCCGAATTTGAAACACTATTGTGAAACGTTAACTTCAAAACAGGAATGCAGGCTTATTCAAAATATTAACCTGAAGCCAAAATCATGGCTGAACCTCTAATTTGAAACCCTAACTCAGCCTTGACACCCTAAACAGAGTTTGAAACACTAAAGCACTTTTTAAATCCTAACTTGAAAACCAACTTATGGCTTTCAATTTTGTCTAAAACCTTAACCTTGGCTTAAAACACTACTTTCAAACCCTAACAGCTCACATACAACACTGACCTTGGCTTCAAGTCATTTTTGAAACCCTAACATGAAACCCGATCCCTTGTTTGAAACCCAAACCCTAATTTGAAACCCGACTTTAAAACCCTGACCACTGACTTCAAACCCTTGCCCCTGCCAATTCACTATTTGAAATCCTACTTTAAAACCCTTAACAATGTTTGAAAACCAAACCAAGCTTCAAACCCTACTTTGAAACCCTAACAAGACATGAAACCCTACTTTCTTAAAACCCTAACCCTGGCTTTGAGTCCTTTTTGAAACCCCAACTCTTAACTCGAAAAGCTACTTTGGAATCCGAACTTAAAAACCTAACCACTGCTTAACAGCAAGACCACTGCGGAATCCTTATTTGAAACCCGTCTTGAAACTTTACTTTTAAACTCTAATGCTGGCTAGAAACCCGAATTTGATATCTTCATTTAAAACCTTAACTGTATTCATAAGAATGATGGCCTCAGGATTATTGAGTACATACAATAAAACAGGAAAAGTGTTTTGTTGTTTTTTTTCCTCAGTGAATTTGTGTTCACTGATGACGTGCAAAGATGTTCTTTTATTTGGATTTGTTCTCTTTGGGACAGCCAAAGAAGCTCCACACACGTCGTTGGGGCGAGCGTGTGCAAGCTTGGCCTGCCGGCCGCTCTGGCGAGGTGACAAATGAGTTTCCTAAAAGGTGATGAGCGCCACTCGACGGCGCCGCTGCGGCAAAAATACGAGCGCCCGCCGTCCAATTTGCACTAATTAGTTTGACATCAGGTTGCGAGAGCGCCGTAGTCCCTGGCCGCCCCAACCCCCTCCCCCCCCCCCGGCCCCTTTCTGCACTCGTCATTAGGAACAAGTCCAGGCGAGACCCGGCCCAGCGGGGTGCACCGGCTCTTTGTGTGTGTGTGTGCGTGTGTGCGTGTATTTGTGTGCCCACACCTCATCATGCCACGATTACTGTCAGTGCAGAGCCCCCGCAGCAGCACTCGGTCGCACCATTCGTCACAGCCCTGAAATGACCACCACACAAACTGGAAAATGAGCAAACCGAATCGGGCCGCAACCAACGATTACTTGAATATTCCATTATATACATTTTTTTTTTTAAGGAATTAGGTCAAAAATAAAAAAAATATTAATTTGCATCCACTTTATTAAAAAAACAGAACATTATTACAAATTGACAGTGAAGAAAATGCATGAACATAAATTGATTATGATTCAGTCACTGGTTTGGTCCGTAACCTAACATGTCAGAAAATAGGCAAAAATGTTGATCACTGTTTAAGTAAAATCAGAGGTTTGCTAATAATCTTATTTTGAAACAAAAACAAAGATGAACACCGTTTTTTTTTTTGTTGTTGTTTTTTTTAATTCAGAGATGCATGTTACGGAGGGTCCCAATAAATATTTTGCACTGGTTCCTGCCCTATTTTTTTTAGAGAAGCTGAAATTTGGAGCATTTGGACGATTTGAAGTAAAAAAAAAAAAAAAAAAAAGCTCTCTCATGATTAAAGGATTACATCAAAATAGATTTGGATTCATTTAATAGTGGATTAGTTCTCAATTAACAGGAGAATAAGGAGTGCTACATACACAATACAACACTCTAATTTTTTGTCAAATGTTTTCTTTATTTTTCATTTTACCCCTTTTATTTCCCAACTATTTTTATCATACATTTTTAAGAGTTTTGGGTTTGAAAAAAATGTGGATTTCAAATTTTTTTTTTTATTGCAATTGCCGTCAATTATATACACATTTAAAAAAAAAAATCAGATCAGGTCAAAAGCATGATCACAAGAACGACATTATGGTTGAGCAGTCAACTGTTATACTGTAATTGTAGTTTGGACTAAAACTTGCTCGGTAGTCATTCACTAAACACGTGGCCAGCGCACATATTAAATAAAATTTCTTTACCTGAGCTCACGATTATCAATGAATTTAATACTTGCAATGAGTAGGTGCGTAGAAAAAACACAAAGTCTAAAGTTGTCTAAACTAGCAGGTCCAAAGGACGCCATATTATATATTTATAAATAATAACTAAATGGATATGTTTCCAAAATATTTTTTGCTGAGCTTGACCACAAACAGGGTGTACTGTAGAGTTCCTTTCATGAGGTATTAAATTAACTGTGCGATACATCTCAAATAAACGTCATCATTTGAGTTCCAGCCGTCAGTCAGTCAGTCATCATATAATATCATCATCATCTTAGTGGCAGCCAGATGTTTCCACACAGCAGGTGGCGCCTGCTCATTAGTGCCTCTGACAAACTGTTTCTTGTCAGGAACCCAAATCAGCTCTCACCATTTGCAATTAAAGTCCATAATGACGGTGCCAGCAACGTCCCTCAAATCATGATTATTATTATTAATAACACAGCATAAGGAATCATTTCGGAGCGCCAAGCCGCCGCCACCCGTCCCTAACTTGAGTTTAATTGCAGCAACTGCTAATTTGGATGGAAATCTGTTCTGTGACATATGGATGTGTTGGGAAAAAAAATATGCTGGGTCATCCCTTTGAGTTTTAAAGGCCCCGATTAGCAGGACAAATCCAATTAATACTTCTAATAATGTATTCATCTTGTTTACCAGATAAAATTATACATATGGTTGGAATAATTCCATGCGGATTCAATTAAAACATAATTCTGTGGCGTCTGGACTTTAATTCCTAGTTTATTCAAGATCTTAAGATTGTAATTATCTTTTCTAATAGTAAGACAGTAAAACTTTTGGTTGTGAGGGGAAAAAAAGAGGAACAGGGACCAGAGAGGGTTTTTTTTAATAACTTACCCCCAAACACTGATCTCAAAACCTACGTCCCTGTTAGGTAATCTGCCCAGTGATTATTTATTTGAGATCAAAGCAAGTAATTTTACACGTTTTGTCAAGCTATAAAAACAGTAACAAAAACAAAAGACGCAACTTGATATGAGAATAGTCCTTCATTAGGCTAAATACGACTGCTATTGTGCTATCTATTATGCTATCGAAAATTTCATTGTCAAATATTACCTGCTCGAAATGGCACGTGTCACAGCAGGAAGGTCGGATATTTCCGCTTCTGTTTTTATCAAATGTTTGTTGAATATGATGAAACATGCATTTTCGGAAGACTTTAGCTTGAACAGATTTTCCTTTTTTTGCTAATGAGTGGCGGGCTCACCTTGAGTTCAGTACCCGATGTGCATTATGGGTATGTAGTTCTTCAAACAAACTGTCATTGCACTCGTTTTGAACAGCGGGGCTTTTGACTAAATTTCCTAGGAAATTGCAATATTAGGCTAGTTCCAATGACACCTATAGTTGAACATTACGGCAAATTGTTGTCATGTTTAATAAGTACGACTTTTACTGCCGAGGTGCTTTGTGGGTATTGTAGTTCTCCAACCAGATTGACCATTGTTCCCAGTGGGTTTGCAGGTTTCCGACGTTTACCAAGAAAGGTGAATACTGTTATTGGTGATTTTCAGTGACAACTGGTTTAATACTATGTCAATCTATTCTATATTTTAAAAAAAACTTTTTTTAAATGACGACCCTGTTTAGAAACACTTTCCCTTAATATTTTTACAGGTTACACTGCCTACAAAATAGCGAGTTGCATTATAGGTATTGTAGTTCTTACATTTGGCAATTCCCAATGCTATGATTTATTAGGGACATATAAATTAGTTTCCTGGGATTAAATGAGGAGTTATGTTTAAAAAAACGGGTAGGAAGAATTATTTAGCCCTTCTGTGATTTTTTTTGTCGTAACTTGTGTGGTTGTGATTTCGCTTGAGAACTAAGCATCCAGTAATAAATAAAGAATGACAAAAGACACAGCACAGAGAAAGATTTCGAGGCCAACATACATTGAAGAAGAAACACTAAATATTCTTTATTAAATATACAAAATTGTGTGAGACAGAATTGCATCATCACGGCTTGTAAACGTTCCTTTTTTGTCATGCCAGGCCTGGAGAGGCCCGCACGTCCGCGACAAAATACATTCGGCTCAATAAAAAGCTTTCAAAATGGAAGACATGGTATAACAGTGCATCTGGAAAGTATTTAAAGCGTGTCACATATTTTTCCACATTTTGTTATGTAATCGCCTTATTCCCAAACAGTGCAAATAAATGTTACCCAACTTGAATTTCGAATCTCGACCTGAATATGGCAGTGAATCGACACTCCCCACAAGTATCACAGAGCTTCAGTTTTTGAATTTAAAATAATAATCATAATTGGGATTCATGATGTAACGAGAGGCTAACAATTAGTAAACAATTTGTCGAACAGAAAAGAGGGTCAGATAATGGATTGATGGATGTTTTTTGTTTTTTTTTGATTAATTGATTCATCTTTTCAAAAATTTCCATGACTTTATTCAAAAACGGAATTATTTCAAATTGACAGCACAGTAAATGCATAAATTGATTAGTATTCACCTATGGGTTTTGGTCCACAACATGTCAGGAAAAAATACTCAATGTAAAAGCAGATGTCAAATTCCCTATTTTGATTGAACACAAAAATTATAAATCTGCTTTCAGGGAGGATGCTAAAAATCTGAGAATATTTACTGCAAAATACCACGGATTTGGACATCTCAAAAGGGTTAGTCAATTATCAAAATAGTCAATTAGTTGTCAATTTCTCAATTAATTGAAAAAAGTAAAGTGCTGCAAAATACCTCCCCGATGCACTGCAAGTATTTGTTTGTCGTTAAGTGCAGAGTCACGTGTACTGTAATTCTACTCGTGGCGATCGCGACGTCAAAGCGCAAGTGCCATGCGGTATACGTCGCCTACTACCGCTGGCAGGAGTCACAATGAGATGATCGGAGTGCGAAAACGCCCCGCGGAAAATGTTCTTACGCTATCGTTGTGCAGTCAGCTAAACCAGTGGTTCTCAAACTCATTAGCGGAAGTGCTCCATTTAAAAACAACAACAACAACAAAAAACATTCATAGAAAACAAAAACTAAGCCGCATTTGGCATTACGCTGTATGCTTAAATGTGTTACGTAGAGATGCTGAGACGCCGCAGTGGGCGTGACCACAGTTAGCGACACTCGCATTAGCCAGTTAGCATTGCGTCTCGCGTGCCCACATAACAAAAATAAAAAAAAACAAGGTTACACAAACGACAAAAAAAAAAAAGAAATTAAAAAGGGACAGAAAGAAGCATTCAATCGCTGGCTAAGAACACTTTTTGAACACTGTGAGCTAGCATATCTTAGCATAGCATCAGCTAACTGAGTAATTACAGTGGCAAGTTCTTGTATTGGTGCGCGACAAGTGAGAACTTGTGGAAAAACAAACAATGAAATCATGAATCCAACCATACTTACAGACTTTTTGGTTACACATTTTTTTTATTTAATACAGAGCCACTTTTCAAGTGCGAAATTGAGATGTATAAACTAAGCTAACAATGCTATTTTTGGAGCCATGTCCTTCTTCAAACAGCCGAGTGGGCGTGCTAATTAGCTTCAATTGGCACATGGGACACTTATGACGGAGCGCCGTGAATTCTGCCTAGCAACAAACCATTAATAACAATTGAACGACTTTAGCGAGCGCCTCTGCTAACAAGCGACTAAGGAACGTTGGGGCCACACCGAAAAGAAAAACAAAAACAAAAATCTCAAATGTTTTGTTGTTTTCAATTTTAATGATGACTTTTTCCAACAATAAAGCTGTACACTGATGAGAAAAAAAAGTCACGGGCGGCCCAAATGTGTAACATTATTTAATAATGTTATTTTTTATTTTACGTCTTCAAACAAATCACATGTAACTTTGATTGCAAATAAAATCGAAAATAAAAAAAATAAAAAAATAATAATTTCTCAAGTATTTAGCCCATTTAAGTCGCCAGTGCCCCTCCAAAAAAAAATGAAGTTTAAGATGTCAATTTTTATTGCCTTCAGTTGTGTCGTCTTCTACACACCGCTGTAAAAAATGTCCTGCAGTTTGTGACATGTTTCTCAACATCGTCAAGGACAATACCCACCCAAACTCACACCTGTTCGACCTGTTGCCCTCTGGCAGGCGCTACAGATGCATCAAATCAAGGACCAATAGACTGAGAAACAGTTTCTTTCCGAGAGCCATCTCCATACTGAACTCTCACACACACACGAGACCACCCTAACCTCGCAAAACAGCATTGTGATGTGTTTCTATATGCCCTATTCAGTACTGAATTCCATTGCACTGTCTTCTTTATTTATCTAATTTATATATTTGTCTGTATTATTGTTGTATTGCACTGGAGAGGGGAGCCCTCTAATCTCGTTGCACACTTGAGTACAATGACAATAAAGGGATTTCTATTTCTATTCTGTGATGAAAGTGACAAAAAAAGGACGGAGATTCTGCATTTGTTCTTATTTGTGTTCATAACAAGCAAGGTGAGGCAAAAGGACGTCGTTCCACGTCAGCATCCAACAACATGGGTGCTCACATTCCCACCATCTTAAAAGCAACCACACTTGGCGGGTGAGCTGAAAGCAACCTGAGGTCTAGCTAGAACATTCGTAACACGTCAGCGTCTCATGTCTGCAGTGGTTCTCAAACCGGCAGGGACGGGGGGGAAAATGATTAGGTTGAGTCATTTCGAAAAGGGCAACAATCAAAACAAACACTGAACCCATCAATCCTCCCACTTAGTTTGGTTCGGAGAGAAAAAAAAACAAAAAAAAACGCATGATGATAGTAAGAGTCAGATTTTTGGGGGAATAAAATGCATATTTTATATTTCCAAGAAGACAGTCCTATTTTTTTAAATAAATGTCATTTCCAGAATAGGAGGTGTACCATGAAGAGGGGAAAAAAAGTTGCAGTTTTGGAATTAAATTAAATAAAAATGTGACGGTCGTGGCTCATTAAATTTTGACTTTAATATCACAATATTAGTTTTCCTGCCCAAAATATGGAATAAATATGATAATATGACACAACTTTTTCCTTGTATATAGATAGGTAACATTCCTATGCGGATTGTGCAGTGTTCCAATAAAAGTCAACTTGAAACATGGGACATGACACCATTCAAGTAACCATACCGCTGGTATTTTTGATATATAAAATTTAATTTCATGCATGGACAAATCATTGTGAACAAAATCTTTTTTTGGATGCAATGATGATTCCACAATGTGTCAGACTGCCGCAGTATCGCGCCAACTTCTTCCGAGGAGGACATACTCAATATCAGGTTTTTTTTTTTTTACACCACCAGAACTCGATACAGAAAAATAAGGCTCGATACCAATACCCGCTATATTTGCCCTTCCCTGCTTATACCATTCGATAAGTATCTCGATACATGGGGTGTGGTTAGGTTCAAGGAAGGTACATTTTCAAGTGTAACGATTCCATTTGTTTCAATCAAATCCGAAAAATGTCTCGATCCCTGGACGCCGAAGGTTTGAGAACCCCTGCAAAACGCTCGTATCAAAAGGGGACAGCATAGCGGTGAAAAGATTAAAAAAGCTTTTTGGGCTATCCAAGCCTCATTTGCCGTCATTTGAGCCTGGATCGCACCTGCAGGAGGGTGGGCTTCTGCTCCATGATGCGCACCAGAAGCGTGTCAATGTAGTCCTCCAGGTCCCGGACCTGCGGCTTCAGCCTGCACAGCTCCACCTCCCGCTTGGCCAGCAGGGCCCGCTGCTGCTGAAACGCCGCCTTCTGGCACTCCAGCTCCGCCTCGCGCCGCACAAGCAGACCAATCAGCTCGCTGTGGGTTAGGTGGTAGTACGAGCCGGCGCCCTCCGTCAGGATCTGGGGTCACAAGGTGGAGAAAACTCATTTCCCCCCCCCTCAAAAGCTCAGCACACAACACCTCATGATGAGCTTGTAAAAAAAACTAAATAAAAATTTTGCTAATTTATAAAAAGCTCTTTTTTGTTTTGGAGTATGTTGACAGATTTTCCTAGATGAAGATAGATTCTTAGATCAATATCGCGTTCTATGATTTACTTTTTACATTTTACAAAACGCAGCCATTTCTCCCGGAAATCTGAGAAAATCAGCTTTCTGCGAAAAAAACGCACAGCATATTTGCAAAAAAGACTTTAAATTTGACCTTCTCGCCGGTCTGGCTGCTCCTGCCAGGGTGGATGCTGGACTTGATTTTCTCCAGGACCGAGCGACTTTCAGCCGGTGGGGCGCTGTTCAGGGGCCGCACCGGGTGGGGACTGCAAGGGAACGCCACAAGGTTAAGTGTTAAAACGAGATGGGATCGTATGTTGTAGTGTGCATGCCAGGCCAGGAGTTGGCGATGTCCTCCATTTTCATGACACAGGAACAATAATCGAATGATCAAAGAAAAGATTTTGTTCATGCATTTGATCCTTTTTTTTTGTTTGTTTTTGTTTTTTTTAGCATTTTGAAGATTTGTTTGTGAATTTTTTTGTAGAAATCTGTAAAGGTTTTGTACATTTTTTTACTTTCAAAAAAATGTTTGGTCAGAATGTAAAAATTGTGAACATTTTGTACGTTTGAGATAAATTGTGGAGATTTCAACCACATTTTTAGAATTTTCTTGAATATTGAGTGGAAACTTAAGTGGATTTTCGAAAAATGTTTTAGAAAATGTACATTTTAAATGATTGAACTTATTACAATGTATACTCATGCAAATCATAATTTAAGACTGATGTCTGAATTTTTGTAATGTTTTTTGTTGGAGTAAAAAAAAAAAAAGTAAAATTTTTCTGAAAATTACATGAAAGCGTTAACAGTGTTTTTCTTTTCCCCAAAAACATTTTATCTATGAATATGTCAATTTAACTCTCTTGAAAGTAACATTAGCGTAGATGTCCATTTTTCAAATCAATCATCTCAAATATCAAACTTGTTATTTTGAGCAACAGAAGTGCATAAACAAAGTTGTCACGATATTACCAACTTTGCATTTGTATTTTTTTTTTTTTTTTTGCTGCAGGTACAATACAGAGGTCCAGGGGGAATACTGACCGCTCCACCAGCTACTCCGTGAACAATTAAATTAGAGTGCATGTCAGCCTCAGACATCGTGGCAAGACATTTGTTTTGCCAGTACGTCAAACTGATTATCAATGCAGCATGAAAAAATATACTAGTGCAATCTAAGCATTAGACCACCAATTATGATTTTTTTTTAATTTTATCATTTCACCCCCCCCCCCCCCAAAAAAAATGTAATTAATTAATTAATTTAAAAAAAGACATTTTGTCTCACTTTTCAATTCAAAAAAGTAAACTTGACCATCTCATTTGGTGCACGGAATGACTGCCAAAACTCTTTGGAAAAATAAGGGACAATATATGTGTGACACTTTTTAGGCTTTATCTAATACTCAGTAGCAAATATGCTGTACGGATGTAAAACAAGACATCGCATGCACTGCGTCGACTCTTTCCAATGACGACCTACATTTCGAATTCTTCCACTTGTGTATTTTGCAGATTTTTTTTCGTTACATATTGTGCAATCAGGATGACACCAGACAGTTTTATCTTCCGCAATCTTAGAACGGTCATCAGGAGAAGGAGGTCAGGCAGGTCCACCTCCTCAAAGCGGTGAAAATGAAAAGTTAAATGAGACCCAAGTCGTTTTAATTGCATGCATTTATGCAAAACAAGTGGAAAGGTGTGAAGAAGTGTGTTATTGCCCCGGGTTGAAAAGGAAACGCTATCGGTGACACAACAACACCTTTTTGGGGGTAGGGGGGGCAGAAAAAAGTGTGAGAACAGGTCCTGTGAGGAGGGGGGATAGTGTGTTTGCATGTGTGTGCGCGTAAGGCACAATGGGAAGGAGTGGAGGTGGGGAGAGGGGTTGTGTTAGGAATCGGAGGGCAAAATAATAACTGCTAATTGGCCCGAGGCAGTGTTTCCCCTCCCATTACCACGGAGACAGGACACACACACACACAAGACACCCACAGAGGAAGTCCCGGCAGGATTAGTGTGTGTGTTAACTGAGAGATAAAAAAACGAGAGGGTCACACCACCACCACCACCACCACCACCAAGAGGATCCCCTTCGGAGTCGACGGCTCAAAGAAAGAAGCAGGTGGAAGCTGCTGAAAGGGCCAGAAAAGTCTGGAAAACTGGAAGGAAGGGGGAAAAATGCGGTACCCCCACCTGAACGAGCAACCTCACCTGAGCTCCTGACGGGTGGCGTGCTGCTGCAAGCATTCCTGTGCCTCCTGTATGGCGGGCGGCGGCGAGGCATCCGAAAGGGAGGAAAGGAAAGAGGGGAAGCAACTACTTTGACGGGTTAGTGGCGGGGCGGAGACTGTCGAAAGGGGGGGAGAGGCAGGGGGTGTGGATAATGCCTGAGGGGTGTAGGATTCGTTCCAAAAGGACAGCGGAGGGGTCTTGTCCAAGTCGAACCCAAACGTGTTCACAGACTGGGTGCGATGCAGTGTCGGGTGTTGTGGTGGCGAGTGCGTCACAATCACGTTATCAAGAAACTCATCGGGCTTCAAGTCTGTTGGAGTTTCAGGGGGAGCTTGAGAACGCTCGTGGTCACCTCCAGTTGAACCTGTATCTAGTCTGTCCTTCATCACTTGAGTCAACCAGTCGGTAATGTGTGTGTTAACGGTTGATCCACTACGGCTCAGTGACGCACCGGTGCCTTCCGGAAACTCTCCAACCTTCCCAAAGAAGGTGGAGTTTTCTGAGCCTCGCCTCTCATTGGGCTTGGATATGCCATAACGATTTTGAGATAAGAGGCATGAAGGAACGCTCCTTGTTCTCTGGAATATTTTAGGAAGTCGTGGTGGAGTGTTTTTCACAAACATGTCATCGAAAGCACTGAGCTGATCGCCACTGACAGGCTTCGTATTTGAGTCTGTTGACGTCGCGGGGAGAACTTGAGAACTCCCATTATCCCCTGCGATGAAACTTGACTCGCACGTTTCTGTGAAAGCTGGTTTAGGAGCATCTGGTCTGTCCTCTGTCACCAGAGACAACCAGTCAGCTTGTTTTTTTGAGTCATTGGGAGAATCGTCTGGAATCATTGACCCGCTGGCGGTATTCAGAATCTCTCCTAGCTCCCCACTGTCGGGCGGGATCTTAGAGACGTCAGGTGGTATGGAAATGCCGTAATGGTACTGCAAGTTGCCGTCAAGGCTTTGGAGAAAGCTCCAAGTGCTCTGGGATATTTTAGGGAGTTCTCGAGAAGATTTGTTCACAAACACGTCATCAAGAACGGTGGACTGATTGCCCTCAACGGCATGAGGATACAAGTCCGGAGGAGTCACTGGGAGGAATTGAGAGCTCCCATGATTACTTGTTATGAAGCCCAAATCACACAGATCTGTGAAATCTGGCTCACTAGTCTGTTGTCTGTTCTCTGTCACCAGAGGAAACGAGTCATCCTGGTTATTTGGTCCACTGGTAGAACCCCCAGGGCTCACTGAAGTACCGGTGGGTACCGGAATCTCTCCTAGCTCTCCATAGAAGCTGGATTTCTCTGACCCAATCCTCTCAGTGGGCTCGGGTACACCGTTATTTTTTGGGGGGTACTGCAAGTTGCTGTCGAGGCTTTGGAGAAAGGTGGTCTGGGATATTTCGGGTAGTTGTGGTGAAGGGTTTTTTGAAAACACATCACTAAGATCAGTGGACTGATCGTCGCCAGCAGGCTTCTGATACGAGTCCATATGAATCTCAGGGAGAACTTGAGAATTACCTTCATTCGCTGCTGCGAAACCTTGCTCAAAACAGTCTGGTATGTCTGCTATTACCAGTGACAACCCGTCATTTTGGTTGTTTGGACCTTCGGTAGAAACATTTCGTCCTACTGAAACACCAGCAAATTCCGAAATCTCTCCTGGATCCGCAAAGAAGTTAGATTTCTCTGAGTCGAGTGTCTCAGATGCCTCATATATGCTGTACTGGTTTTTGGGGGACTGCGAGTTGTCATTGAGGCTTTGGAAAAAACTCGCAGCACTCTGGGATATATTAGGGAGTTGTGGTGTAGGGTTTTTTACCAACTCTGGATCAACAGCTGTGAATTCATTGCCCTCATCAGGATTCAGAAACAAGTCTGCTGCAGGGAGAACTTGAGGACTCCCGTCATCCCTTGCTGTACAACTAGGTTCACCGTTATCTGGTCTGTTTTCCGGCATCAAGGCCAACCGGTCACATTGGTTGTTTGGTCCATCTGTACTCACTGAAGCAACGACAGCTTCCAGAGTCTGTCCTAGCTCCCCGCAGAAGGTTGAGTTTTCGGAGTGGAACATCTCAGTAGGCTTGGAAATCCCAGAACATTCTGAGGGCTGTAGAGAGCAGCAATTGTGGTCGAACTGTGAGTCGGCGGTCACATAGATGCTCTGATGAAAGCTGTGGGTACACTGGTCAAGATCTCCAAAATTCCTGGAGGGTACAGGAGACTCCCAGGCATCCTCCAACACTTCCGGGTCATCAAAAGACAAGTAATCGCCTGTGCCTGGGGAGGAGGTGTGGATGTGCAGGGGTGGTTGTCCACTGAATTCATCTTGATGTACCCCATCAGTGTTGTTGTCAATGTGCTGAGAGAAGTTGGACTCTAGCTGTGGGTTGGGGTTGTCTGGCATCTGTATGTCTGCAGCTTCTAAACATATCATTGTTGCGGTAGACTTGGTCAGTGGTGGTGTGAGGACTGATCCCTCTGAATCCCAGCATTCAGAATTTACCGTCTGAATCATAGTTTGTTGGGTTGCTTCAGTCAAAAGCTCTTCTGTAGGGCTAGAACCCTTCTGATTGATAGCAGTTTTTGACAAGATCTCCAAGGCTGGAACGACTCTCTCAAAATTCTGGGCCTCAGTTTCATCCAAAGAACACGCTGAGAACTTGTCCGATACCGAATATGAAGATAAACAGGAGGGGAAATCATCTTCAACTGAACTACCGATACCCGATGAACCAGCTGCATCTGGGAAACAGGGATGCATTTTAGTGGCGCTGTTAACTTGATGCCATACAGGGTGAGGGTGCGATTCTGAAGAGACAGTGGAAGTGCTAAAGAGTTCGTCGCATTCCTCATAGCTTGGATCCTCCGGGATTGGGTCCAGATAGTGCAGGTGGCTGCAGTTCTCCATGTAGTTGTTCAATGTGACACCTTTGTTATTCAGGGAATCATTCCTTTCAACACTGTCACGCTCCCTCTGATGGGTGATGGCTAAGCTGTCAGATGTTTGGTCTTTCGGCCCTTGCAGCCTGCAAGCGGCAAACTCATCAAACGAATTGTCCCACTCTGTCTCAGGTTGCGGTTCCTCAGCAGATGTAAAGGGGTTTGAAGACTTCTTGCTTAGAGTTATCGTCTTGCCCATAAAAGTTGTAGGTGAAACTCTGGCCAAGTTATTGACATGGTCTTCGGTAGTTTGAGTGTCCCAAGTCTGTGTGACCGGATGGCTCGCCTTTGGAAAGAGTTTCTCTATGGGCGGCCGGGAACTGGAAAGAAAGGGCAAAGGGGGCGGCGAGTCATCATGGAAAGAGTCGCGCAAGAGGAAAGGGTTGCTGGGTGACGTGGGTGGTGAGGGACAGAAGGGGTTAGAATAGTGCAGCGGGTCAAGAGTTGGTTCAGTGGTGGGGTCTACTTTAGGGAGGGCCAGCGGGCTGTGGAAGGAAGCGAACACAGTCCTCTGAATTAGTGCAGGTGGTTCACACTGAACTGTACTGAAGGCCTCGCAAAGGGTTTTGCCCATACACTCAATCGGATCTATCGTAAATACAGTGGAGAATCGTCAGAGCGTAATTTCTACATATTGTTTCAGTGTAATCAGAATTCTATCTCTTTGTGCTGCCGTGTCAATCTAACGTGCCCAGGGTCTTCAGAATCCACAGAGCTTGAAATTTAAAGTATATTAGCAATGGGATTGTTTCAGATCAGATTTCAAATTCATCCTCACAGCGCTGACGTCAGCAGTTTTCTCTCTTCTGGTTGGGCAAAATAAAACCTGTTGCAGTCCACTTAGATCAAAACACATCATGATACAATACAAAATCATAGGCATCCCTCATGAGTGGAATGTATTTTATGTTTCTGTTATGTTATATAAATACTGATTGTTAAGTATTCCAGATGATGCACATGGAACAAGGTGTTGTTATTTGATAGTACTGGGGTGTTCTAAAATTGGGACATGATAGTGGTGGAATTTGGATTTGGATTAAGCCAGATAAATGCCTTTGGCTTAGGTAAAAAAATGCATGGCCCACAACTGGTATAGTCTGAGAAACTCACCTAGGTTTACTGTGCGACTCTTTGGACCCAAACCATCCTTTGTGTTTGCCCTCAGTGCCAGAGTCTTGTTCGACCTCCTCGCCCTTATCTTCTCTGCCCAGCACAGGACAGTTTTTCTCCATGGCCGCTGCGATGGCAGCACTCTCCTCCTCGCCGGCCTTATCAAAAGACCACCGTCGTCCATCGCCCACGGTGCCGTGCAAGAGGTCGGCGGAGGACGGCGGGTGAAGGTTCTGCAACGAGATGGAGAGAGGCAAAGCCTTCTGCAGGTGGCCCAGGCCAAAAGAACTTTCCGGGTCTGTCGAGGCCTGATCCGGGGGCTGCAGTTTGTGCATTCCGTTGACGCCGGCGGGGATCTGAGGCACGGCGATGGTGATTTCATTGATCTCATCACTAAAGTCACAGTGCAGGGGGGACAACTTGGGTGATGTGTCTGCTATGTGCTCTAAAGAGATGACAAGAGACAAACAAGGTCATGAGGAAACACTAGACGCAGTTAGTGGAATACAAAACTTTTTTTTTTTTTACAAATTTTGACTGCATCATTAGCGCCAAGTTAGATAAAGCAAAACTCCACTATTCCTGGGCGTATGTTAGCTCTGCGTTATTGAATGTATATTTTCTGTGTTTATGTCACCTGGGCTGTCGGCGGTCAGGTTGCTGCTGTTGCTGGGCGAGTTGGAGAGGTCGGAAACCACCACGCTAATGCCGGCCGTCGGACTAAGACTGCCCCCGCGCGACGACGATTCGCTGCTCTCGGAGCCCAACGACGTACTGGAACGCGTATCCGATGACTTCCTCAGCTTGCCTCGCAGGAAGAAGGTCCTCATCTTACTGCGCCTCACCTCGCCACCCTCGTCGTCCTCGTAGTCCTCCTCGCCGCCCCCGTCGCTGGGCAGACGTTGGCGCATCAGGCACAGCGGGCCGGTTCCCCCGGGTAAGGTTGCACCAGGTGCCAAGGTGGAGTCGTCCTCACTGGATCGCCTCTTGCCCCTCATGCGCTCCTTCAGCTTACTGAAAGTGGAAGCGCCCCCTTTGTCCTTCATGACCAGGTCGTACATGCTAGCCGTCAGGTTGTTGCGTGTGAACTGGACACTGACTTGAATGTCGCCTCGCTCTTTCTCCTTCTTGCCGGTCTTGGAGTTGAGTCTGTACCACCTGGACACACGCACATACACGCACACACACACACACAAATGGCATTACAGCGACATCAACATTTGAAAATTCGGGTTTTTGCTGATTTTAAGGGGTAATCTACACTTTACGATTGGCTGAAAAAACTTTTTGGGGCTCAGGCAAAAGCAATAAAAAGTATGACTTTGGCGCCATCTTATGGAACAGCTAACATCTGCTCCACGCTCCTTGTGAGTGTTTTCATTTTGTATTGGTGTATTTGAGTGTTGAGCCTGTTCAAGAAACAGCTGAAAGTGTAGCTATGAATGAGGCACTCTTTTTTTTTTTTTTTAAACGACACTTCACTTTAATAGCAGCGGTTCATTTGAAGTTCATGCATGAGGAGAATTTTGGCTCCTAACTCAAAGCAAAAAAAACAACAACGAAGCGACGTCTCGTAAGGTGAAAAACTTGCAAGTCATGCACTGTAAATCACAATTGCCTTTAGCTTCTCTGCTACCGTTCTCAAGGAGCCTAACTTTAAAGTGGGTCACTGGCTGAAAGGAATGAGTGTATTGTTGGTTTGAATGGAGTTAACCCAGCCGAGAAGAGCCCAAGTGTATGTGTGTCGAGCAAGACATCCCATAATAGCAAACCACACGCCTTGTAAGAAATAACAATGAAGCGAAGCAACCATAACTCACAGGATGAAAAGTGTTATCTGGAACACATACACAAATTTGGTGGACTTGCACTCCGTAGTTATTCACAAAGTCGGCCACCTTGTGTAAGAGAAATAAACAGAATGCATCAAAATTATCCACATGGTAAAAAAAAAAAAAAAGTCAAACACAAGTGCGTAATGCAAACGTGTCAAACGTGACTTTTTGCAGGTTATTCATGATAACCACCACAAAACAAATAAACGACTAGAAAAAAGACAGTTTGTAAAAATTGATGCAGAGGAGAAACGTACACGCCAGGAATGAATCCACAAGCCAAGATGTTCAGAGTTTCAACTGGTTCACATATGCGCGCTTGTTCCTTTCCTCGTGCCAGCTGCCACCTTGCACAATAGAAATAAACGCAGTGCGAACAATGCCGTATGATTAGTGTGTGCTTGAGTTTGGTGCGCAAGAACAAGAAATATCGCAGTAGAAGGACCAGAGTGAGATGGCGACTCACAGGAAACACAAAGAAAGGACTGAGTGAAAGTCCCTTCGTCTGTGAGGACAAAAAAAAAAAAAAGAAAAACAAGAAACGAAACCAAGAGCTGGTACTTTTTTTTTTGGTTTAGTTTTCTTTTCTGTTTTTTTTTTTTTCCTCACCTCAACCACAGAAGAAAACAAAGCTCCAAACATGTCCGCAACTCTCTGCCACCATTTACATCTCGATAAAAAGAGCGGTCAGATATTTGTAGTATTACATCAACGAGGAAAAATATGAAAACAAAACTGTGAAAAAAAATATATAAAACATAACAACACGTCAACATAAAAACAACAACACCAAAAAGTAGAAAATAAACGTAAATAAATACATACCGCAGTAAAAGATGACTTTTTTTGTGAAAACCACATCAGAAGATTGCCATCTCCAAAAGAAATCAGCAACAAGCAGACAAGTTACGTTATGCTATAAATTTTGTATTGTGGTTGTATTTGACTTGCTTACTAAAATATTTTCATAATAGACAGAGCTAAAAAGCAAAGAAACAAACAAAAATATAAACACAACAGTCAACTTCTTGATCTAAGATGAGTTCCCTTCTCCTGCTAACATTGAAAAATGCTTTCAAAATGGCCACGAAGATCAAATAAAAGTAGAAAAAAGAGTGAGTGAAATACACTTTGTTGACTTGCTTACAGATTTGGTGATAAAAACGGCGGCAAAAACTGAAAAATGGTTAGCTGTTAGCAAGTTCAGATAGCAAGCTAACACAAGCTAGCAGCTAATATCTAGAACACAGCACACACACACACACACACTTTAGCGTGGATTAAATTGAAATGATCTAGCAAACAATTAGCATATGACATTAAATTTAAAGGGGAAGTCAAGCACAAAACAAGAAAATATTATATGCCGGCCCACAAATCAAAGCATGAAATTCTGATCAATGTGTTTGTGGAATATGAGATAAGCAGTAAAATCCAACCCCGTTTTTGTCCATCGTTCCGACTTCACACAATGAATCAAGCATACCTTGCTAATTATCTCCATGTTTGCAAGTTAACACGCTACAATTCCAAACCCGAGAGAGGCGCAGACGAACAGAAGCTTAACCATTAGCTGGAGCTTCCACGCCAGAGAAAAAGCTAATGTTTTGCACGCTAGCAAATGCCAAACCACGTCGCTTACCAGAGTTGACTAACAGGTTAGCACACTTTGATCGACAGCGCTTGCTATCGCGCGTTTAGTACACACCTACCTACATCCGACTAGTCCGTTTGCATGTGGTATTTGGCTTTAAAGAAGTTAGTGTGCTAACGTTTCGCTTTTAACACAACATACCTCCCACCATATTCTTGCGTGTCTTGATGAAATAAGCGATGTCATAACATTTTCTATTCCGCATTTATCTGTTCACAAGACAAGTTACATTAGTAGCACCTTGAAAGGACTAACGTCAAAGAAAATACTGAAAAAGTACGTAATAAGTACCAGTCGGGGGGAGTTATGCTGTCCTAACGATGACCTCCATTTCAGCACCTTGCACTCACTGACACACACATACACACACACACACACACCCACACACACGCAGTTAAGCACGCCAGAGAAAACAATTATCTGCTCTGAGGTGGAGTCTCGCACGCAAATTGGAATGCAGACACTTTTCGTAGCCGAGCAACAACAACCGACACCTTGTAGCGCAAACTGGAAGACTACAATTTGAACTTTAACACGAACTTAACACATACCCAACTCTGTGTTAACCTTACGGAACAATTTAAAATCGAACCCTAAACAACAATCCCATAACGCCAACCCTAACCTGACCCCCTAAATCAACCCTAAACAGAACCCCCCAGCCCAGTCCATCGAAATTTCTCGCACTAACTCCAACCTTGGGCCTCACCCTACCTGAGACTAGACCCACAATCACCACTAATCCTAATTCCTTAATCCAATGCTTCTCAATTATTTTCTGTTACGCCCCCCCCCCCCTCAGCAAGAAGAAAGCAACTCGCACCTCCACCCCACCACCCACTCACCACCGCAACCATAAAAAATAGCATTTTCTTTGCAAAACAAAGAGAGCTGCGCGCAATGGGCAAGGAGAGCGCCACTGCCAACTACTGGAGTGAATGTGCAATTACACTTTATTGTAGTACGGCAGGGGAAAAAAAACATGTTCCCCAGGATCACACGGGCCCCTCTCAGCATCATCGTTTGTCAGTTTTTAGATTG
The DNA here is from genome assembly GCF_059441095.1 of Idiotropiscis lumnitzeri. NCBI lineage: Eukaryota > Metazoa > Chordata > Actinopteri > Syngnathiformes > Syngnathidae > Idiotropiscis > Idiotropiscis lumnitzeri. Next base: position 1,877,583 of record NC_142391.1, read on the forward strand.
ATTTCAAACATTCAATAAGGTTAAAAAAAAAACTCTCACGAGCAACAGATTTGCGTCATTATTTAAGTCGTTTTTATTTTCCTATATTTAACTGCGGTAGTAATTTGAGTCGTTTCAATAATATTAGATTTAATCTTTGAGAATAAAACCTTGTTTTTTGATCAACCTGCTACAGGTCGTCTTGGTGACTGCGTTTTAATGTCAGTCAGGGAGCTAATCACAACCGAACCCAACCCTAACCTTTACCGTACACTAATTTTTTTTTTTTTTTTGGTACACCCAAGTGAATAAAAATAAAATAGTAAATCAGCGAGCCTCAACGGAGGCATGAAAAGCAGCAGTAGTGTTATATTTTTTTCTTTATATGTGAGAGTTGTTCAAGCTAGAACAGTACTGTGCGAGGCGTGGACTCAAGTTTCCCCTCCAACAATAGAAGCACGGTAACTCCCCTCAGCCAAGGTGGAGTTCACATTCCTAACACAGCGGCCAACTCGGCCGCCTACTTCCTTGTCCTTCCAACAAGCATTCAGAATGACATTACATTTATTTCCAATAGCTGTGTGCTAACTGTACAACGAGCTAACACTTTCACCTTCATGCAAAAGATGTTGCAGGAAACTCATGCATCAGAGCTAACATTAGCATCGAGCATTTTTTTTAAAGGAAAGAAAAAAAATCCCAAAAAATGCCCCAACAATGATGAAGTTACAATGTAGGTCGACTGTTGTCTGCTAACGTTGAATGCTAACAAAATGGCCGGCAAGCTCAAGGCCAAAATTAGTTTGAAATGTTATCTTACAAATGACAACATCAGCTGGTTCAGATGATAGCAAACAAAAACAGGAGTTAGCTGAAGTTTACTGAATTCTCATTTTGTGGCTAAACCTTAAAAACATTCATTTTCAAGGGTAATAGATCTTGGCTGTCCCTCTGTCGATAGCATGTGATGTTTCATTTAAGTACGCATCATTAGCATTGTCAAAAATGGCGTTGTTAGCATTATTTTACTATTAGCATCAACATCCGCCTACAGCAGAATGATGACCCTTTTCATGACTTCTTGTGACGACGGGCAACAGTTTGAACCGCTCACTTCATGATTTAACACACGGTGGGAACGCCAACAACCGCTAGCATTCACTCGAGGCGAGAAGCTAATGTTTACCACGCATCTGATGTCCCATTTTACTGATGAGGGAAAAACTAGTCAAATGGTACGGAGGCCCTCTGGTGCCAGAGTATGAGAAAAAAATATTTTTTACTAATCTATACCCACAGTTTATTAATCTGTTACCACAGTTTACGGTCATATATATGACGGAACCCTCGCGATTTGCTAAACTGTGGGTACGGATTAGTAATCTGAGGGAGCAGATTATCAAAAAATATTTTTTCCTCATACCCTGGCACCAGAGGGGCTCCGTCAAATGGTGAATTAAAAATACTTTCAAATATATTTGATGAAGAAAATGGCGACATAGGATTAGCCATTACCAGGTTTTGATTGTAGTTAACACAATCAGACATTTTGAGCATTATTCAGTTAAATTTTGGTTGCTAGCGCATAATTGAGTTTTTTTCAGGCCTTTCCATCGTTAGCATGTGACGTTTATCTTAAATTAGCACGTTTCTTCTTGGCTTTTTATAAAACGACATTAAAAAGCAAATTACTCTGCTGCTAGATTTGATTTAGCATGAGCATTCCTTAGCACACTGATTGCAGAAATGCTTGCAGAAAAGCACCATTGAGCGTAGCGTCTAAAAAAAAAGAAAAAAAGTGCAGCACATAGAAAAGGTGCAGTTTACTGCACCACTTTGCCCACGTACTAACGCACAAGATAGCTTGCCATGCCGGAGGCGTCTTCTGTGAGCCTTTTGTTGACTTTTTTTTTTTTTTGGGAACAGCAAATCTGCTTCCCCATCTCTCAAAAACAGGAAGTCACAAGCCCCTCCATGTCCCACGATAGATACTTCTAGAAGCTGATAAACTGATAAAGTTCACTAGTGGAATGACCAGAAGTCAGAGTCTCCGCCACACAACATCGTAGAGCCACCATATATCAGAATCAAATCCATACAACATTGTGGAGTCCGAGTTCAAACATTTATGCACACAACATGGTGGAATATCATAAGTCAGAGTCTATACTCTATAGAACATTATGGAGCACATAAAACATTGTAGACGACCACATTTATTTCTTTTTGTGGAGCGACTGCTGCTCAGAGTCTACTGAAATGCTTAAATCGCGGTTGAACAACAGAATACTCCCCATAAAAATGGAAACATAGATGCACACAACATTGTGGAGCAACCACGCGTCAGATTCTGCTGGGAACATGGAGTCAAACAACATTGTGGAGGTGTGAATTCCAACTTCATTGGAACCAAAATGCAATTCTTGCAATAAACAAATTTGCTTACTCACCTTTCGGTGACCTCTAACAAAATGACGCCACCACCCACCAGATTTACCGACCCTAGCAAAATTCGCAGAGCAGGTCTGTCGCGACGGGACGCACAGAAAACCCTCAAGGACCCATGACCTAAACTGAACAGGAAGTCTGACATTTCAGTTTTCGGAAAATTACGGCTTATATAATTAAATTTGAAAACGTGTCAAAAGGCAAAGAGGAAGAAAAATTCATAATTGATCTAAACCAAAAGGGAGCCTCACAAGGCCCCAAAACACATCACAACAAGATGCCCAAAAAGTCTCAAAAACCCACGTCCAAAATTGAAAAGGAAGTCATCCATTTTGTTTTCTAAACTAACTAGGAAGTGGCCAGTAAAATGACCCCTGGGGAGTCCCATTTTGATTTCCTAGGACGTGGTCAGGCTTTAGATTGTCTCGCATAAGCAGCAAAGATTTCACATTTGAATCAAAGTAAAATATAACTTAACGTATGTCACTTTTCTGATGTTTTAACAAAATTAATGCCAAAACAATAACCCGCCCCGACCCTAGCGACTAGTTTCACTGATCAACGTCTAACTAGGCATCAAAAAGACGCGCCTAAAATTGAACAGAAGTTTGTTATTTTGTTTGTGGGACATAAATGAACTGAGCAGGCAGTGGAGCAGCAAATGGGCCCCTGCGCTGTGGAATGTTGCTGTTAAGGTTCCAAAATGTTTTAAACTATGAGAGCAACAATAAATTCCAATTTGACTGAAAACAAAATGTAACATCTAAAGTAAGTGTACCCGTTTAGTTGCTTTTTGGGGAGACAAACCAGATCAGAGACGATCAGAATATTGGAAAACAAATTACCCCTCACTAGTTTCACCGAATGAAGTAAAATTCAGGTCCGTCATGACAGGATGTATAAAAAAAAAAAAAGTCTCATAAATCCATCAAGCAAATTAATCAGAAAGTTGGCCATTTTCTTTCTTGAACATTCTGGCCAACAAGCTCGCAGGCCACAAAATGGCCCCTGGACCTAACTTTGAACACCCCCTGCTATTCGGCGACTTCGGTCAACTTCCTTATTTCAATAAGATGTTCAAGCGATCTTTTCGGAATGATATTTCATGGCTGAGCGCCATGATGGGACATGTAAACAAATACAACGGACTGGACATGGGAGGGACCTCTGCAAAGGCCTCAAGCTTTTTTCTTTTTACTCGGTGTGTGCTAAACACTGTGCTAAAAAAAAAGCTTGTAGTCAAGAGGGACCACCAAACTATTAGATAATCCCTGGAATTGGGACAGGGGACTCAGCCATAATCAAGCTGGGGAAACAGTAAACACAACAGCATACACATCAACAAAAACAAACGAGTATGAGTTCTAGAAAATTCTAGACGGTACAAGAATTAGAATTGTGTGTGCGTGTGCGTGTGAGGATGGGTGGAGGTGGTGAGGGTGTGTCGATGCAGCAGCAATATGTTGACATCCCGAAACGTGGATGAGGAGACCCGTGATGCGTTCACAGAAAGTGGGAGAAAACATCATCACACATACGTACTGATTTTTCACGCCGCGGCTCTCATGGAAGAGCTTCCGCAGCTGGATGAGCGCCTGGCCCAGAAACACGTCGAGCCCGATAACCGCGCGGTGCATGACTGTGAGGACCAGTTCGGGGCCGCTGTCCATCTCCAGGACGCCGGGCTGCAGCTCGAAGCAGCACTCCTCGCGCCACTCGGGCTCGGTGGTCTTCTCCGCCACGCACGTCGAGTACTTCTCCTTGGCCAGCTGGATGACCACGTACACGTCGCTGGTGCCGTGCTTGCCCTTGCCCCGCAGAGCCCTGCCCCGGAGCACCGTCACCTGGACGTGTGTGGGCACCCATGACTGCTCCATGTCCGCCCCTCCCCTCCTCTCCTCGTCCCGGCGTGTGTGGAGCCTGGTGGAGGTGGCTGGCGTGTCCCCCACCTCCACCACCACCGACTCCGACTCCTCCTCCCCTTCTTTCACATCCGCCGTGTACGATGCTGCTCGCGTGGTCCGGCGGTTCTTCTTCTTCCGCGGTTTATGCTGCTTCTCTGCCGCCGGGCCGGCTGAGGAGTGGGCCTCTCTGCGGGCAGCGACGTCACGCCTTCCCCATCCGCCTTCATCATCATCATCATCATCATCCTCCTCCCCAATTCGATGCTCCACTTCCGGGTCCTGCAGCAGCACGTGCACCCTAATCTGGACACTTCATTGGGTACAATGCTAAACAGCTGCAGCAACAACATAAATAATGATAATAAATAAAAACGCATAAATAATCATATTTAATTTATGGGAACCTTTTTGGTTAAAAAATAAACATTTTTGTCTGTCTGTCTCTGTGACTTGACAATACAATATTGTTTTTGATTACGCCATATGGAACGCTTTGTTACGGCTGCAGCAGTTGTGAAATGCTCCGTATAAATAAAGTTGTAATGTAAGATAAAACTTTATTTATATAGTGCATTTCACAACCGCTGGAGCTGTAACAAAGCACTCCATATATGGTGTAATATAAATTAGCATTAAATTAGAACACAAATTAAAACACATAAACACATATACAACAGATACCAGAAAAACAGCAGAATGGCGACAGTCTCATGTTGAGTCAAAAGCTAAAAAATAACAAAAATGTCTTCAAATAAGTTTTAAAAGAAGAGGCTTGCAAACATTCAATGGACGCTCATTCCGGTGAGAGAAGGACCGACAACAGAAATAATAATAATATTAATATTCCCTTTATTAGTCCCACAATGGGGAAATTCGAGATTCGAACCCAGGCCTCCTGGGGAGACTGGGTCCTGAACGCGGCGCCTTAGACCACTCGGCCATCCTGGCGATCCGCAACATTTGGTCCACAGACCTGAGGCAGCGGGCTGGTGCGTTTTTTGTTCCCTCTAATGAAATTTTATATTTCAAATATCTTGGGGGCAGTGTGGCTCAGCGGTAGAGTTTCCCCACCTAGTGGTTGTGGGTTCGATCCCCAGCCATTATGACCATGTTCAATTAGCCTTCTGCAAGATACCAAATCCACATTTTCACCTGTGTCATCAGTACGTAGTCGCAAGATCAGTGTGAAGCACTTTGAGTGCCTTAATAGGTGGAAAAGCGTTATAGAAGTTATTCATGTTTAAAAAAAAAAATAATGCCAGTAATGATTTGGTAATGGGCTAAACAAGTAGGAAAGTGATGAGGGTAACAACCAGTGGTGGGCGGTCAAGGCCTTTAAGGCCTTCTCTACTAGCCTAACAGAATCAAGAAATCATGATTATATTCTTCACAATGATGTCATATTATATCCTCGTGTTCAATTTTTAGGTTAGAGTTTTTATCCTATCAGAATTCAGCTAGCTCCCGTTGCCAGGCAGATTTCATAATACCAGTAGCATTGTGGGAGTCATAAACGTTATCTTATTTTATCTTGTGTTTGTTGCGGTTTTTTTGGGCAATCTTGAAAATTCTGTGATTTTGACAAAGCATCTGTTGATTATTAAACTGATAAAAGATCAAAGTTATTTTAGACCGTGTTTGGTGAAGTCGGGCTGTGCAATTAATCACAATTCAATTACGATTATTATGCTCAACAATTACAAAATTGGTTCTTTGATTGTTCACTTAAGACATGACAAGAAATGTTGAAGGATGTTGCATTAGCTAACATCCTGGCTCATTTCTGGAACTCGTCAGCGGTTTACCAGTTGCGGCTTTTGTCTGAAAGTATTTTACTGCGTCAAAGCGAGAAAATCTTTTGATTTGGACTGGCACTGACATCAGCAGGTGAAGTGTTGAAGACCATATTGTTGACATTTTCCAACCTGTTTGTCCCGTCGCTTCGCTCTGTCGACGCCCACATGTTAGCTCAAGTGTGTCGACAGGAAACGGCATGGTTGGGGGGGGGCAGTGTAGGTGAGAGTGGCGGGGATACACGGTGGGTATTTTGACAGAACCACTTGAGATGTTCCATTTAGGTGACGACAGTCAACTCAACAATTGAAATTCTTCATGTTGAGTATGAATAGAAATAAAAACAATTGATTAGTTTCAGCCCCCCCCCCAAAAAAAAACAAAACAATGTGGTTTTTATGAGGAAAAAATGACACGCAATAATATTGTATTTTATAAAATGTTTTTTTTTTTACTTCAATTTAATGATCATTGTGCCGCTCCGCTGGTGTGAGAAACTTGGCCACTAGGGGGCAGTGTAACACAATAAAGAGTATTAACTATTTTGCGGCCACAAAATAGCATTCTGTTATGTTTATGTATATTGTGGCAGTAATGATAAAAATAATAATTAATTAAATAAAAGTGTCACTTCCAGAACTCGTCATCAATCTGTCCGCAGCGGTCACAAAATGAAAAAATAAACACGTAACAGTGAACTGGCGGGGAGTTAATTGAAGTTAAATGAGATTTGGAAGTAAATGAAATAAAATGAGTTTTGGTGCGAGACGAGAAACCGCAGCAGTGGTGGCAGTTTACGAGAATTAAAAAAAAAAAAAAAAACATCTGACCTTTCCCGGTCTGAAATGAAATCACACAGCAACCTTGTGAGAATAATTGCGGCAATTCTGACTGATGAAATTTGGTTTCAAGTGAAGGGAAATGTGGTGAACTCGTGGATAGCACGTGTGCCTTGCAGTTCTTGTGTTCTGGGTTCAAATCTCAGCTCAGGCCTTCCTGCGCACTCGGATTCCTGTGACGTCATTTATGATGTGCGGCTGAGCTGCAGGCAAAAAACGACGAGCGCGCTCATTTGAAAACGCTGATTAGCAGCATTTTAGCAGCATTGTTTACGTAGGAATGGACGTGAAAAACGGTCAAATGAGCGAGCATGGAAGTAAACAAACTGTCCACGACCAGAAATATTACTTTAAACACTCTAACTAACAGGGATGATATTTACCCATCCCTACGATGGATGATTTAACAGGACTGCCCTGCGTGCGATAGACATTAACACTTACCTAATAGAAAAAGTGAGTGTTTACATGAAAGATAAAGTGAAGACTCATAAATCATTATTAGTCTCTGTAGTCAGAGACTTTTAATGATTTATAAGCCTTCACTGAATCTGCATCGTTACACGCTATCGCCTGGACGCAACTGAAACATACAGTTGACGTTAGCGGTTAGCATTAGCGCATGTATGAATATAAAAAGAACCCCTCCTCCAAATAATGTCTAACTCACTCATTTCAGCCACAACAAAGTCTCGCACATTTCATCTTCCAGTAAATTTCATGATAGTAGACGTTATGTTAAATCCAGTTCAATCCTGTTCCTCGAGGGCCGGTTCTTGAAACTCTCAATCTAGCAGGTAGGTCATTTTATGGCCCTGAGAAATTTCCCTGGATCTCAATTCGGGATAAGAGTTCCTTCGCAACCATCCGTTCTCCAAAAGTTGCAAGTTCTGTCTTAAATTCTCGGAGTGGAAATGAGCCATTAGACACGTCAGTCGGTGTTGACCCGTTGACTTGTCAGGAGAGACTTGAGTGGACTAAAGAGGCCCCGAGACTGGCTAAAGTGTCTCCTTTGACAAACTAATCTGCCTCATTAGCAACTTCATCCCGTCCAATCAGCCGGACGATGCACAGATTCCGACAGCGACGGGCAAGCGCTCAGAGGCCTGGCTTGGCTTCTATTCCGGGAGGCCGGCTGTCAATCATCCCCTCATCGCGACGCCGATCTGCATGGCGCAGCTGTTACGTAACCGCTGGTAATCCCCATGTACACGTACACGCACACACACACACACACAGCGATGAAGACAATGAGAGAGAGCAGCTGCTACACGCACACGCGCGCGCACAGCGCCAAGAGAAACAGACATAGGAGTGCAGAGTGCAAATGGCCTACTTAGAGTTTAAAGTGGCTAATTTGAAAGCTAATCAGGGCTCACTTTCTCACCCCTGACGCTCGTAATGAAACGCTCCTGTCCTCAGTACGTCCTGAGACAGCTGCAAAGGGTGGCCCACCAAAAAATAAATAAATAAATAAATAAACAAAACACACACATTGTTTAGTAAGAGAGAGAGAAAATCTAGAAGAAATGCAAAGAAGAGTTTTTCTCAAGCTTTTTACAGAAAAAAAAATCACGTCATCATGACCAACATTGAATACAAAAGCGTACTTTGTCAAAGTGTTAAAAAAAGAAGTGTTATTCTTGTAGATTATATAAAATATCATTGTAAATCACTGTATTATTTTGTGCCGGTTACACATTAACTCTGCGCTAAGACAATAAAATAAATAAAATTCAAGCCAAATAATGATTGGATAAAAATGAATTGCACATCAAAGTTCACAAATATTGTATCAAAATGTTGGAAATCACACAAAATAAATGCACCTAAAAATTAAATACACATAAACTGTATATAACAATTGTACTGTATTGGATTAAAATATGCATTTAAGTCACTGTAACATTGTGATTGATTTAATTCATTGATTAAAACTTTTTTTAAAAAATCCTCACCTGAAATTCTTTTGAAAGTTCAACTCTTGAAGCCATTTTCATTTAGCAAATTGAAATTTGACAGGTAATTCTATCATGAGTACGTGCACAAAAAAAAGTCTCATGAAGTCATTTTTGAAAAGACGCAGAAAGTCTGCGAGTTTCGTCTGAAGCGGCCATTTTGTCTCATTTCCACCCCGAAGAAGTTAAAACAAAATTCAAAATGAAACCCACGATACCTCAAAAGTTGGCCGTATCGATTGGCAAACCGTTTCCTCGTCTAGATTTTAGGGCAATATTTCAACCTGAAATTTTATAAATCTTTCATTCGTAGACACACAAAAATGTTTTGGGAAGCCATAGTTGTTAAGACACAGGAAATTTGCTAGTTTGTTTTGAAGATGCCATTTTGTCTTCGTCGCGTCGTCTAGAATTTTTAAAATACCGGTACTCCGAAAAACATTTTAACTGAACATGAAATTTTGTAGATATGTCGATCCTGAATAGACCCACAAAAAAGTGTCTCAGGCTTCCTGAGAAACTGGAAGTCTGCTATTTTTTTTTAAGAAGTCAGTACTGAGAACCAGTTTGAAATTTGGTAGACTTGTCAATCATGAGTAACTGACCCACAAAAAAAAAGTCTCAACATCTCATGCCTGACAAAATACAGGAAGTCTGCCATTTTGGTTGAAGTAGCCATTGCAAGGTGATATATATATTTTTTTTTTGCCATTTCCAGATGTCCTTCAAAAGAGTGGTTGTCCTGGAGATTTTGTCCGATTGCTATCAAATTTGAACCTCATATGCTCCACAATTCTACTTTCTAACTCAGGTTTGTCATTGCGGTTGTCGTCATGGCGACATTTCCTGCTTCATTTTAAGATGTCAAGACGCTGATCCTTCTTTGGTGTCATGAAAACATAAATGTATAATATAGCGTCTTCGATGGCTTAGATGGAGCAAGCAGCTGCCTCACTGGTCTTACTGGTCTTATTGGTCTTGCTGGGCGCCACGTGTAAATATTTAGGCTGCGGCGACAAGATCAAGTATCTCGTGGGGTTCATAAAGCACATAAAGAACAGGTGTTTTTTGTTGTTGTTGGGTTTTTTTGTCAATTGAGCCTTTTATATCTATTGAATTTGCACGGGAAATGACAATAAAAAAAAAACATTAACAGTGCATATCAAAAGCGACATTATTGTCGCATGTGATAAAATGGCTCCCACCAGCCAATTAAATGGCAATAATTGGGCCGGTGATCAGGAGGAAAGGCTGGAGGACTTTTATTCCCGCGTGTGCGCCTGTGTGTGTGCGTGTGCGCGCATGTGTGTGCGTGTATGCGCGTGTGTGTACGTGTGCGCGTTATCGAAGTAGAGGAGATTAACTCAGCGCCACAAGCCACAGAGGAGCGGCAGCATAGCAATAATCACCTGCTGCATTCAGGTGCCGGCAGGAAAAATGGAATTTGTGATACCATCGAACGGACTCCATCGACCTTTACGCAAGGGTACAGAGAACGACGTGCGCTCTTGTTTAAAACACACTTAATCACACGCACACACACACACACGCGCACTTGCACACACACCCCCACACACACACACACTATATATATATATATATATATATATATTAGATATAAAAATAGCAAGTTTGGTTGGATTATTAGTTGTACTTGATTCAGTCCAATCAAAACTATAGCCCATGATAAGTCACAATATTTGATTCAGTGTATTGATGCGGCATCTTACATTACGTCATGAAATCGATATTTGATGAAACAGAATACATCCCGAAATTGATATTTTCTCCAGTCATATTATAACTATAGCCTACGATGTGTCACAAAATTGGTTGATATTTATATTGATCCGGTCATATGAATGCTGTAAACTTTGGGTTCAATATATCGGTAATTGATCCAGTTATAATCATACTGTAACTTACAATATCTGATACTGTAGGTGCTGATATAAATATTCAATTCAGGTAGGTATAGGTATCACGATATCCGTAATTTATCAATTTCTGATCTAGTCAGATCAATATTCTAGTCTCTGATATCAATATTTGTACCGATTATACCGCTCACGATGTTGATACTTAATGGAGTCATATTGATACTGCAGCTGCTTATATTGATATTTGATCCGGTCATATCGTTGCCATAACCTCTGGAATTCCGTTCCCGTCTCATCAAAATGACCCGCGATGTGACCCTTGGCAAAAGGCACGTTTCCGAGTGGCACCTGAAGGCAGCAGCGGCGGCCTGTGTAATGGCGCCAGGCCACTGAGGCCAGCTCTGTGCACTGGAACAGCTGTGGCGGCTGGACGTGTTTGTGTTGTCGGAGTCATGCCTCAGTGTCTCATGTGTCTCATGTCTCGTTTGCTTTAGCAGCTGTGCAGAAGACCAAGAAGGAGCTTGGGCCTTTGTCAGGAGTCTTAAACGCGCTTTGTCTGCTTTACTTTTTAATTAGCTGCTAAACGGCGGCCCGGGGACCTCCGGCCAGCTGTCAATCACTCGTCAAGCACCCACCCCCCGAAAAAAAAAGAAAAGAGAAACAACAACAACAACAACAACAAAAAATGATTAGGTGTATTAACTGTGTGTTTGTCGCCACCTGTTGGTGGTAGACTGCATCTTTGTCTGTGTTAGACAGGACCGAATGAAATGCAATGCTTCATAATACATATTATAAATTCATGAACATAAATTAAATGATTGAATGATGGCTCAACTGTAGTAAAGCGCATCATAATTTATTGATAATTTATAGCCAAATGAGTGATCGATGAATGCATCTGATTTAGTGAAATACATTTGATGTCGTTCAACTTCAAATGAAAATGCTTCATTTTGGGGCCTGTGTGTGCATCCATTTATTGCATGTGATAATATTATCTTTATGATATTATATTCTTTGTGTATATTATTATATATATTATATGAAGTGAAAGAATATTATTAAGATGTTAAATCAGTATTGTAAATCTGGATACGGTCACGACAAAACAAAAACGAAATCCAGTACAAATTGCCTATATTCAATTTTAAAAACATTATTTTTTGGGGGGGCTAAATTAAAATCATTAATTGTATTTTTTTTAATTGAATATGTCTTTTTTAAGCTCTCCACAGTTAAAATATAGTTGCACGATGCAGAATTTGAACAGAGAGAAAACACTTTATTCATAAAGTTAAATAATGAATGAATCGATTGTAGTTGCTAATTTTATGGTCTATTTTTTTATTTTAACATATTCCGTTTTTTTATGCATACAAAAACCATTTGTTATTCATTGAAATAATGTATATTTTTGTATTTAGTTTGAAAAAAAGCATTTTTTCTTCAAATAATTACAAAAATAAAGTAATTGCAATTATTCATATTTTTGCAATTGGATTTCAGTTTTATTGGATTTCATTTCCGACGGCTTTGTGCAATTTTGAGTTCTTAGTTCACGTAAGTGAGCGAGGAAGTGGAAAAAGCAAAAGAAATGTCAAAATTGAATGTTAAGCTTGAAGCCGTGTTGAATATGAAATGAAGACCTGCTGCTTTGTCCTCCAGGACACTTCCTCTGTGCCCCCCCCCCTCACACACTCAAGCAGGATCAGCTTTACCTCCTCCCAAAAGCTTATCCTCCTCTATGCCCAAACAACCCCTTCATGCTCCATTTTGGAGGAGGTCGAGAGGTCAAAATATTAGGAACAGCTCCCAGTGTGACGCCGCGATGCATTTGGACACTTACTGTCTGCTTTGCAGTTTTGAGGCCCATTTCGAGATTGTGGACCTCATGGGATGGCCGGTTGAATGGAACGCGTGATCGCTGATGTGCAATGTAGGTGCCAGTGAGTGAGGTCAACACGTTTTCATCTGTGCAACTCTTATCTTAAATATAGACAAATCTCGTGCGTACGTGCACAATACATCCTCGTAACATATTTGGGATTTTCTTTTTCAACACGTTTGAATGATTTACTATTCTAACGCATCAACAAAGGGTTGTCGGCAAACAAATGAAAAAAAACGCATCATGTGATCATCTCCCACCCTTGCCCCCCCCCCGTGAAAAGGAAGGACTCTTTTGCATCAAAATGACCATTCAAGGACAGCACAAAACTTCCGGACGGGAAACCAACATTAAGTGGAAGAATTTGTTTAGATTTTTTTTTCTCCACAGGAATAAACTCACTCAGGAGGCACGGTGGTCGACGGGTTAGCATGATGGCCTCACAGCGCAGAGGTCATGGGTTCAACTCTGGCCTTCCTGTGTGGCGTTTATACAACAACTCACATTGTTGTATAAGCACAACTAAGACATGTCTGCCATCTAGCGGTGATTGGTGATATTACAACTACAGTTTTTTTTTTTCCTCAATATTTTTTCATCATTTGACCCCGCCCATCGACCCTGGGAAATGGTCTCGTGGCTGTTTTATTATTTATTTACTTATTTTAAAAAGGGTTTTTTGGGTTTAAATTAAAAAAAAATTCCCCTCCAAAAATTTCGAGTTCGGTGTATTTATTCTGGATCCTTCTTTCTGTTTGAATTTGTCTCTCACAGCTCTATCTATTCTCCATCTGTCTATAATACCTTGTCGTTTTATTAGGTACACCGAGGGGCCACTCGATTAGGTCCACGTGCGACATGACCAATGAAGACATAAACGGCGTGCACTCCGGGAGGTGATGACAGAGTTAATACAGCGCAACAAAAGCGAGGACCCCCGCCTCCCGATAACCCCCTCAAACCAGCAGCCTCCTTTGGTCCTTTGATGTCCCCCAGGGACACGTGAGGGAGGGGGGCGGGGGGTCGCGGGAGTCCGCCGGTAAGCCCTCCCGTAATTGAGTGTTTGTGGTTGCCCGGGCAGAGATCATTTCCCACGAGAGTTTTCTCTCCTGCTGCTTGAATAAAGTGAGGATTTGCCGGGACCCCCACTTTGTCGTTGACGCCCCGTACAACGGTGAACTCTGTGGCGCTCGGCAAACACGCCGTTACAATTGTTGCGTTTAGAAAAGCGCAACGCACACAAAAGGTTTTTTTGGGCTTTTTAAATAGGCGACGTTATGAATACGGACGCTGAAATTGAGATTCATTCAAATTTTTTTCAAGTCGGAGCTTGCAAATGGAGTGGTTGAGTTATGTATTCTTGTGTTGGCAAAATTTTTTTTCTTTACGTGAAATTTCTTTACATTTATATTTTAGTCTTTTAAAAATTGCATAGAATCTTTTTTCTGGAAAAACAACCCAATTCTCCTTAAGTTACGTTCTATCCAGCAAATTATACAACAAGGAAGAAGGAGTTTATGTTTTTTTGTCATGAACAAAACATTTTTGTTCTCGTACATTTGCAACATTTGTCTCATTATATTCCGGTCAAATCGTGATTTCGTCGCCTCCCCGAAAAAATCTCCGAAGATTACAACTCAGTGAAAATTTTATTCTTGATGATTGTTTTGATGTTGGAAAAAGAAAAAATCCTGTATTGTTATAGATTTCGGTGTCTCAAAAAAATTGTCGTAAGAATCTGACATATTTTGTGAAAAAAATTATTTACAACAATTATGATATTTTTCGGATTTCATGATGTGACTTTTTCTCAAAAAGTAAAAAAAAAAAAACTAAAAAAAACACAGGACTTGATTCGAGAAAGATTGCCTTAAAAATGCCTTTTTATGCACTACGCGTTTTCTCGTAAAATTCCATTTTCTTCCAAATATGTACAACCTTATTCCCTGAGACAATTATCTTTTAGGGTTTCGAAAAGACCACAATAAAGCTATCGCTAACATGCTAACATTAGCTGTCTTTGCTAATTTATGGGCTCATGCTTCGCTGAACATTTGCTTGCTTTGTTTGCATCCCGGCTTCATCCTTTTCGCTTGCACGTCAGGCTAAACCGCTCGACAAACACAAAGCGTCTTAACATTGTTAGCGTTGCTAGCGAGCGACTTTCTTCTTCGAATCCAGACGTGCTGCTAGCCGTCACGGTCAACTGTGGCCCTCCTGGGGATTAGCAGGGCAGCGTTTGCTCTCCGGGGACCCGTACGACCTTCAACCTAAGGCCGCACGGCGACCCGCGGTCAAAGTGACACGCTATCGATACACCAGCGCCAAACTGTAGCGTTTGGTCACGTTCCTCCTCGGCTGTTATTTACACTTGTGGCGAGTCCAAGTATCTCATTTGCATTTTAATGGACCTTTCTTGTTGGGGTAAAAAAAAAAAAATGGACTCGTTGTACACACACAGTCACAATCTTATGGGTCTCGAAAAGCGTGATTTTAAATTGTAAATCTTGCTAGAATAAAATCTGATTAAGATAAATTATCTTAAATATATACTTTTTTTTAAAAACCATCAAACTAAGAGAATGAAGTTGTTGCTTTTTACAATTTTTTTTTTCTCAGTGGTTGTCATCTTGCACAAATAAAATGTAATTTTCTTTTTGCATGAACAAAGCTGCGTTTTATTCCCAAGAAAAATATTGTAATCTTTGCGAACAAAGTCATATTTTTCAAGAAAAATGTCAGAATCTGGAAAATTATTTAAAGTACTTTTTAATGTTAGCGGAATAGTTTTTTTTTTTCATGAAAATCACAACTTTAGGAGAATAATGTACTGTGGGCCGAATAGCACAGTTGTCTATGTTGTATTTAAAGATTTTCAAAAACCAAAAAACACCCCAAAAAAACCCAAAAATTTTTTCGGTAGTAGTTGAACATATTTGAAAAACAAGAATTTTTTTTTTCTTCACTTTTTTGGGGTCACAGTAAGGTAAAAAATAGGCATAGGTAATTATGCTACTAGGATAAGGATTTATTTATTTATTTATTTATTTATTTTTAAAAAACATAATTTTGTAGATTTTTCAAGAAAAACATAATCTAAAATGAGGTTGTACCCTGCACAGGACACTCGCCACAACTTTGCTTTCAGAAGAAATCCAAATGTTTCGAGAAAACGGCCATGTATTTTTCAAGTAACAATGTGTTTTTGTGTGTTTTTGTGTGCGGGTGTGTGTGTGAGTGTAAATTTGAGATACACACACACTCACAAACTGATTAAAGTCTTATTGCACACAATAAGAAGTCAAATGTTTTTGATTTATGGGCTTTCAGCAGCGCAAGAAAAGATGTTTATTCACACACACACCCTCACACACACACACACACACACTGGAATATAATCTACATGTGCATCAAGCCGTGTGCATAATGAAAACGCTATCTTGATGCTGGCCCGAGGCTGACGCTCCCGCCCGGAAAAAAACAGGAGGTAGCAAGCGGCCACTTGACGTCACGTGACCGGCGGGAAAAAATAAAATCGTCCAAAAAATCTCCCGGGAAAGCGGCGGCACGGCCAAAGCCCCAAATGGGAACAATAAGCACAATTGTCAAGCCATTAAAATAAAGGCCAGCTTTGAGCAGATAAGAGGCACGCGGCCTTGCCTCCATCTATTTAACATTCATTGGATTGAATAATCCCGCTTTATTATCGTCAATAGTCTGCATATTTACCCTCAATATGCTAATTTATGCTAGCTGCCAGCGTTGCGCGCTTTAATAAGTTTTTTTTTTCCCCGTACCTGCTCCAACTTTTCCCCCCTTTATTGTTTTTTTTTTGTGAGGCCCCGCGGCCCCGCCAGTTACATTTCAATCAAGAGCGTCATTGGAAAGTCATTACGGCAAACTAGGCGCCGGTAATTGGGGCGGCGTTCTGCATAGTGGCGCCCCCGCAGGCCGGGGGGCCAAATGACGGCGCGAGCTCTTATCTCGCTGGCTTTTTAAAAGGGCAAATAATAGACAATTTATCCTTCATCTGCTCCGGGAAATAAGAACGAGTTCAATGTCGGAAAAAGAGCGAACGGTACGTGAGCGACTTGCGGCGCACGCGCCAGTGACAAATCCCCCTCCGTCCCCCCACCACAATAAAAAAAAAAAAACATCCACCAAGAAATAGCACCTATTTCTTCAAAATATCAAAGGACAAGAAAGTATCATGAGGTGAAAATGTCATCACTATAAAAAAAAAAAAAACGTTTGTAATCGAGTTTTACAAGAATAAAAATCGTAATCTAGTGAGATTGCATCATCTACTTGGGGGAGAAGAAAAAAAACGTTTACCAAATTTTAAAAATACCTTTTTTTTTAAAGTTGTAATCTTTCAATTTTTCAAGAAAAATTTAGGAGGATAAAAAGTAATAATGAGAGATTCTTGTACATTGAAAATAAATAAATAAATAAATAAATGAAACAAAGGCATATAATAATAAAAATAAAAAATATCTTTATAATATAAAGTCAGGTTTTTTTTTGTTATTGGTGAGAAAAAAAGTTGCAAGCTTCAGAGATCACATGATACATTTGAATGGGTACGCGGTAAAGACTTTTATTTAGCAGATTTTCTTTTTTTTTAAATCATAATCTTACGCTCCCAGAGTTTTGTTTTGTTTGTTGTCTTTGTTTGTTTTTTAAGAACAATGTAAATAGTGTTCACACTTTTCAAGAAAGTAGTTGAAACCTTACAAGAGGATGTGATACTTTTAGGTGGTGGAAAAACGTATTTCCTAAATTTTGGTCTTTTTAACTGAAATGCGTAGAAAGTAACGTATACTCAATATTTGTGTCTCGAACGACCACTAGGTGGCGTTGAAGACAACCCTTTCAAGTCTCAGCCAGGTTTTACGTAGCAATATTAGCATATTTCGCTAAAGTGCTCAACAGAACTTTTGTGATCTTTGACGTCATCGTAAAGGTAAGAACGACGTACGCAAATGCCGACGTCGCACGACCGCTGCCGTTGCGGCTAATCTTTCCAATGACGCTGACCGCTCGCCCGGTGGTCGCCGACCTCTCTGAAAGCCGCCAGGTCGAGGCGGCCGCCGGCTCCCATTCGCCGTCGGGATTAAAGGCGCCGCGGAGCCGTCGCCGCCCCGTTTGGCATTCAGAAGGCGAGCCGGCGCTTTTTGTTTGCGTTGGGATCAATCGATGAGGCGCGTTGACAAATAAGCCGGACAACGAATGCGCGCGGACGGATGCCTTTGAGTTTGACACCGTGACATCTTCCATGCCTTTGGCGTTGACTCCCGCTGGCGTTGCCGCCGCCGTGGACGCTACATTACATACGGCGTGTTGACAAATGTCAATTTTATTTCCTCACTACTACAAAACACAACCACAATATCGTCGAGCGGGACTCGAGATAGGGACTGAGTCTAATTGCTTTTAAGTGACTTTTAATCTAAATAAAAAAAAAATAATAATAATAATAGTCAAATATGATATTATGAAAAACATAATACAGGGCTGGAGATGTTTTCTTCACAAATATTTATTTTCTCTGATTTATTCACACTTTGCATAGCTCAATAAATCTTGTGCCAGATGTCACGCGCACCTGTGACGCATATTCTGACCGACAGGAAGGTTAAATTAATGTTCCAAGTCCACCATAATCTTCAAATGACATCACAAAGTCATTTAAGATGTACATTTTATTTCTAAAAGTCATGCAGAGCCACAGGTTGCAGATCCCTGCGCGGATGGTTTAAGACAGAAATAACTAGAGCTGCAATTAACGATTATTCTAATCATCCATTCATCTGTTGATTATGTTGCTGATTAATCAGTGATCTGATTTGAACAAAAAAAGTTTTAATTTCCAGTTTGGTGATCATCAGTCCGCTTTCATGGAGGACGACAGATATCTGAGAATATTTCAACGGTCGCTACTCTGGCCCTAACAAAGTCGCTGAGCGATGAATCGATCATCAAAATAATTCTCCATGAATTCAGTACGAGTTTTCGGGTATCGGATTTATCGTAACGCATTCACCAGCCCAAATTATAAAGAATGTAAAAATAAATGCTGTGTATCATAAATTCAGGCATTGATCGTACTGCGCAAGGGGGAAGCATGACTGCCTAACTAATTTTTCTAACAATGACTAACTACCGAGTACTTTTCACAGAGAATAAGGATGCATGTGAGTATCGTTATATTGTCTGTCTACATGTGTTGTGCTCAAATTTCTGTTTCTAGTTTCATTGGTCTTTCTATTGTGTTAGCTGTATTGTGTTAGCATTAAGCTAGTAGACTTTTGGAAGGCAGAATGGAATAATACGTACTCTAAAGGTTACAAAAAAACTGAAAGAGAGATAAAAAGTATGACTTCATCCTGAACTGAGTGCCAGAGTCATACACTGCCGGTCATGCGTGATGAGAATTCGATTGTGTGTGAAAGTGACAACAAATTTCTTTTTACTTTTATTTTTGAAACTTTGGTCAATTCTGCCCCCTACAGGCGCAAAATGCCTACGACTGTTTTGTGGCCAATCAAATAGAGAAATAATTATCTGCTGCTCTCTAGTGGTTATGTCATGATATCACTGAGCATTTCTCAAACAAACAGCAAAAAACAATAGTTATTGCATGAATGTTTTTTTCAAAAACATTATATAATTGTATAATTCAAAATCCAATTAGAAATTACAACTTTTTGTAAAATCGCATGATCTTTTTAAATAATTTAGTAATCTCTAAAATTATAATATAATGTATTTTTTACATTTATATTTTTCTTTAATTATTTAATAATTAATTAATGTAATTGCTATATTTAACTAAATAATTTGTTATATTGGACTGCAGAGGGGAGCTCTCCAATCTCGTTGTACACTTTGTATGATGACAATGAAGGGCATTCTGATTCTGATCAATTCGTTGTAAACATATTAAACAATAACATTTAAAAACCAAAATACAGACTTACCATTGTAATGATCTATTGTATATTGAATAAATAATAAATAAAATTGAAATGAAAAAATTACATCGTTATAAAGTAAAATCCCCAAAAGATTTAAACAAAGCAAACAACAAAACAAAGAATTGTAGGCACAAAATACAATTGGAATGTTACGTGTTGTTGTGTTAATGTAATTTTATGTTAAATGTTCTGTAAAGTGCCTTCTTACAGCTGCAGCTGTAAAGATGTTGTCTTAATCAAGATTGTCGAATAAAAGAAAAAGAAATATTCATGCTACTTTACAATACATTACAATGAAATATAAAAACTATATTCTAAGGTTATGATAGTAAAACATTTTCAACTAAGCCTAATGTCATGTATTTACTAAATGTGATTTTATCTTCTGAAATTTAACGACACGAAACTCCATCAAAATGTTCCCTCGAAGTGCAAGCTTGTCAATCAACATTACTGACAGTCTACCACACGAGGGCGCTGTTGATTACAATTCAGGTTAGTTTTACTAGCCTGGTTCGCAACCCCACCAAGCCTCGTCAATATTGAACAGGCAATCAATCCATCAAACAATCAATCAATCAATCAATCATCAAAACCTTCCCAAGTAGGCATTCAAAAGTCTCTTTTAGGTGCAACGTCCCTGTTAGTGTTTGGCCATCTTTTCAAAAGTGGCGTAACATTTCATAATGTTCAAATTGCCTGGCAGCAGCTTTTGTCGTTTGTTTAATTTTGATTAAAAAATCAAAAGCAGCACACCCCCTCCGTCGTTCCCCCCACGAGGCTGCCATGAATTATTTGCTGTTTTGCAGGCAGGAGGGGAGTTTGCCCTTTCGTTAAAGGCGCCCGCTCATTTAGCTCTTTGCGTGATGCCTGACAGAAAAAAAAAATAGACAATGATGGAGCTCAGGAATTCGTCACGCATGCATTCATTTTCAAGTATAAATACATATTTTTATAAAAATCCCTTTCATCCATTTCCTCTAGATGTGGTTGTCGTGGTAACCGGCGAGTCTGGAGTAAAACAATTTCGACCCACGCAGCCTCGCGATTCAGCACCTGCGGATTCGCTCATTCGAAGATTTTTTTCACAATATTTTAAAAAGGTTTTTGGGGAGTCATTGCTGAGTTGAGTTCCTCTCCCATTTCTATCCAGTTTAACTGTGAAAAGTTTTTTGGGGAAAAAATTTGGGATTTTAAAAATGTGTGTCGTAAATTCCCCCCAATGCATTTCAATGGGCGTTAATCATACGTGGAAGAAGAGTGTGAGTGTTGATTCCATCAGTGGGAAAAATAGGGGTGCTCATCCCATTCACTGGTGAAAAGTGTGGGTAGTGAACACTTACTTTGGGAATAAAATGAGAATTCACTCTGACACGGTAAAAGTGTGGGTACCAAAGTCAGACATATTTTTTTTTTTACATATATTGAATGTTGCTTTTCATTGTCATAAAGAGCTTTTGTGTTTAAACAAACAAAAAATGCTTGAATGTCCCAAAGGTAACGAAAGTACTGAGTGCACTTCTCCGTCTGGACGTCCAAAGGCTACATTACGACTTTCTTTCATTTATTTATTTATATCTTTATTGTGTGTCCCACATTTATCCTTTTGTTGTTCAGCCCGAGGGCGGCCGTGGGAGAAAGAGGGAGGAGGCGAGGAAATACGGAGGCGAGGCGGCGAAGACGGACAGACAATCCCGCCTCCAGAATAGCTACACGGGCACTTGCTTCCTGTTGCCGGGCAAAATTGGATAATATGAAACCTCATCAAAAGTGTGGGTGTGGAAACTTTAGAAGTATGGGTTGTTCCCAACGCTGGAAAAAATATATTGGTGTTAATTCATTACTATCAAAACTTTTCATGATGGGTGTTCGCATCCTTTAACACAGAAAAGTGTTGAAAGCCTT
Source organism: Idiotropiscis lumnitzeri (assembly GCF_059441095.1). Lineage (NCBI taxonomy): Eukaryota > Metazoa > Chordata > Actinopteri > Syngnathiformes > Syngnathidae > Idiotropiscis > Idiotropiscis lumnitzeri. The sequence continues at coordinate 1,899,161 of NC_142391.1, forward strand.
TCACCAAGAAAAGTGTGGGTGTTCTCCCTTTTGGCTGCCAATGCCATGGGTGTTCATCACAGTACTAGAGAAAACGTGGGAGTTGAACTCTTTGACTGGTAACAGTGTTTGTGTTGAAACTTTTTAAAGTGTGGAAGTTCAACCCTTTCCATGAAAAAAGTGTGGGTAATGTGGGTAGTGTGGTACATGTTTGGTTGTGGAATCCTTTAACAGGGAGAAGTAAAGATGTTGGATGTTTTAAAAATGCGGGTGTTTAACCCTTTCAGCCGGACAAATGTGGGTGTTTAACCTTTTTCTAAGTGTGGGTCTTGAAAGTTCTGGTGTTTAAGTCTTTGACCGGGACAAGTGTGGGTGGTGAATCTGTTCAACTGGAATAATAAGGGTGTTGAAGCCCGCCAATTGGAAAAGTGAGGGTAATGATCCTTTCACCTGTAAAAAAAAATGGATGTTGAACCTTTGTTCCAATTGTGGGTGTTGACCTCTTTGACTGAGAAATGGCTCTTGAACCCTGTCAAGGAAGGTTTTGGGTGTTGAACCTTTTTACCTGGAAAAATACGGGTGTTGAACCTTTTTACCTGGAAAAATACGGGTGTTGAACTTTTTCAATGTTGGTGTTGCACCCTATCAATTGGGGTGTGGGTGTCCATAAACTAGCACTTGTTGCTTCCCTTTGACCAGGAAATATTTGGGTTTTAAACCTTTTCAAAATCTCTGTTTGGAACCCTGTGACAGTGAATAGTGTGTGTGTTCAACCATTTAATCTGGGGAAATGTGTGGGTGTTGCAAGCTTTTTTTTTTTTTTTTTTCTTTTACTTTCTTTTTTCCAATAAGCTTCAAGTATTGGTTACCAATGCGGGTGTGGTGGGTCACCCCTCTCCCCAGGCCCCCCCTCACCTCCGCACTCGCCTCGCCATCCTCCTCTATCACGCCACTTAAGCGCCCGACGTGGTTGCCTAGCAACCAACCCTCTCCGTTGAGGTGACAGCATTTGAGTGGGCGCCCCCTCACCTCTCCGTGCTGTCCCGGCGCACCCGCACGCGCACCCCAGATGCTCTTTGAGTAAACACCTCTCCGTGTGCGGTCGGTAACCGTGGCAACAGTCCTTCCGACAGCTGCTCCATACGCAACCTTGATGCTGACGCTTGGAAGACTGCAAATATCTTCAGCGAAATGTCGCAGTTGAGCGTCTGTGGTTTTGATTTGACCCTTCAACTTAATCAAACTGTTTACTTCAACTCAAATGATCAAATTGAAAACGCAGGAATAGGTAACGCAGCGTCATAGTTTTGAAATGTTGACATTTGTGTTTCGGGATTCATCAAATTCACCCACACGTTTACGGCTTAAACGGTTCAAGGCCCACACTTTTCCCGGAAAAAGGGTTTAACAGAGCATCCACATTTCCTGGTTAAAATGTTTAACACCCACACTTTTGCCAGTAAAAGGGTTTAACCATACACCCACATTTTTCCCAGTTATTGGGTTTAACACCAACACTTTTACGGGTGCACCTTGAAGCCGAAGTGGTTTATTTTACAGGTGAAAGTCTCCAACACCCACACCTTTGCCATCAAACATCCACATTTACCCAGTGAAAGCCACACCTTTACCTGCTTGAAGGGTTCACGACGCGATTTAACCGATGAAAGGGATCAACACCCACACTTTGTTGTTATCCAAACACACACGCTTATGTTGTTGCTGCATGGCATCAACACCCACATATTTCCGGGTGTAAGAGTTTGCCACTTCAATTTTTACCAGTGAAAAAGTTCAACATCCACTCTTTTGCCATTGCTGGCATTCGCTTCTCAGTGAACTGGAGGGACATCCACACTTTTTTCATGACTATGTGTGTTGCGCCACCACATGTGTTTAACTTGATTTTGTTGCTGGATAAAAGGTATGCGCCTAGACGGTCGTCTTGTGTGACGTCAGGACCTGTCCGCCCACCAGTAGTGGCGCATGCGCTCACCAGCATGAAAATGGCGTCACGCTGCGGCGCGCTCCCATTCGGGCTCCAGCGCGCCATGACGTCACGCCGTCATAAAATAGTCCAAGTTGGCCCGCCTCACCTCATACGCGCGCTCGAACCCACTCGGCGTCCTCCTCCGAACCTCCGCAAGAAATGGATTCCGATCCCAACGGGACTTTGGTGGACTTCACGGGAGGCGTCCAGCTCCTCGACGGCGAGGACATCCGGACAGCCGTGCCGGCGTTGCTCGTCGGCGTGTGCGTGTCGGGCGCCGCGGGCAACCTCCTGGTGCTGCTGGTCTTGGCGCGCGACTTCCGCACGGGTCGAGGCTCTGAGGCCAAAGCTCTGCTCGCCTCGGTGGTCGCCACGGACGCGCTCCTCCTGGTCATGTGCGCTCCCGTGCGCGCGCTCGCCGCCTACAAGCAAGCCTGGGTGCTCGGCCACTTCGTGTGCGCCACCGCCGACTGGTTCCAGCACTCGTGCCTGGTGGCCAAGACGCTGCTCCTTGCGGTCAGCACCCGGGCCAAGCACACCCCGGAGCCCGCCGTTCCCGCCGGCGGGGGGGCCACCCCCGCGGCCGCGCATCGCAGCTGGATCCTCTGGGCCGTGGCGTTCGTGTGGCTGGTGTCCATGATGTTCCCCATCCCGCAGATGCTGTTCGCGGCGGTGCAGCCGCGCGGCGCGCATCACGTGTGCGTATCCCAGATGCCGGCGTGCGCGTCCCACTTCATGGCCGTCTTCTACAAGATCTACCCCACGGCCACCTACGTGGTCCCGGTGCTCTTCACCGTGGCCTTCTACACCAAGAGCCTCCACCGGGCGCTCAATTACGCGCCGAGCCCGCGCCGCCAGAGCAAGGTGACGCTGGTGCTGCTGTGTCTGAGCAGCACGCTGGGGCTCATGCTGCTGCCCGAGTGGGGCACCTTCACCTGGGTCCGGCTGGGCTACCACAAGCCACCCGCGGGGGTTCTCCTGTGCGCCCAGGTGCTGGTATACGCGTGCAGCGCGCTCTCGCCACTGCTGCTCGTCACCATGTACGACGACGTGCGCCGCGGCTTGGTGGCTCTCTGCATGGCGGCCGCCTGCCGCGGGGCCAAGGCGCCCGGGGCCCCAAAGACGACCGAAGGCAACGGAGCCGAGCTGGGCGGCGCAGTGGCCAACGAGGAGAAGACCTTCCCCGACGTGGAGCACTTTTGGACAGGGCGCCGGAACACGCAGGTGGAGGAGGAGCAGGACCCCATCCCTTGGGAGAAAGAAGAGAAAATGCTCTCATGTGATTTGAAGATTTCGGCTTGATTTGAATGGAGGAAGTCACGTCCTGCCGCTGCTTTCACATTATGGAAACCTCGGAAAAGGGGGGGGGGCACATCTCGATCATCAACTGCAAAAAAATGATATCTTGTCACGTTCAATATAGAGATACATTTTTGAAAAAGTAGGCTATAACGTTCAGTTTTGTGAAAGTCTTAAACATTTGTTAAATTTGGGGATTTTACAAAAAATATACATTTTTTTTCTTTTATTTTATAATGTTTGCTATTCTTTTGTTTTGGTTTTCAATGAAAATTTGTGATTTTTATTTTTCACCTTGATTTAAAATATTGTGTCATTTTGTAGCATTAAATATACTTCATTAAATTTTTATTTAAGCAAGAAAATAGTGCACGTGATAGTGTGGAACAGTCGTCATCAAAATGATGTCGAGTTTAATTCATTAGAATTGAAAAAAAAAGGCGTTTTCTATGGCCCATAATCACAAGAAAGTCTCAAAGGGATTCGCATGCCCACAGTTGATGATATGAACACGACATCGTCTGATCTGACTGCATTTCGTACAAAGCAGGTGGACAAAAGTCCAAATTCGTGCAACTTGAAGCGACTGAAAGGCTCAACGCGGATGATAAACAAAACATGATCATCTATATGGACTCAGTCATCCCATCTAAATCCGAGGTAACCGAGATTAGCTCACCTTTTAATCGCAGATAAAAACACAATCCAATCTTTTTTTTTTTTTCCGATATGGAAACATATCACATCTCCTCATTGCTTTCGTCGCTAATCTCGCCGGTCAAAATCCTGCAGCCGCGATGACGTAACGAGAACGAGGCAGCTGTTACCCGTTCAATGCGCGCTCCTTTTTTTTTTTTTTTTATTCGAGCGATTTTTACACCATAGTTGTAACCTCACGTCAAGTTTTGTCATATTCTTGCCAATCAAAATGTAACATGCTTTCGGTGTCAAAGTCATTTTTCTTGCGCGCTGCATCGTAGTTTTGGTTATGACAGTGAACCCATATCAATCATCATCTTCAAATTATGACATTTACACAACAAACTGATGGATATCTAGTTTTTCAAATCAGAATCCAAGAAGGTGCTGTTTATTCCACGACAGTTCAATCCATTCTAAACATTCTTGCCATATTTTAATGTTTTTTAAAATTGAAGACAATTTGCAATTTTGGTACTTTAACAAGCAACGTGATGTCGAAAATGATATGGCGGGCCGGATCTGGCCCCCGGGCCTTGCGTTTGACACCCGGTGTATAGAGTGTAAAAAAACCTGTATTCTTATTCTTGTGAAAAAAATTTTCATGCCGCAAAGTGTGCTAGAAATTGTTTGGATTTTAGATAATAATGTATAGAAATAGGTCCAATTTAACGTTGGAAAATGAAAAAAAAAAAAACGTGTTGAATAAAAAGCTGAAAAGATGAAAATGAAAGTCTTTGAGTCGTTATTTGCTTTCACGGAATCAAATTTGCCACTTTTAGTGCGATGCAAAATAATTTGGCTCGCTGACGCATGGTAAAAACTTTCAAAGTATGAAATAAAAATTCCTTTACGTGTCCCGTGACCATATTTGGCACCTTAGATTATATGCAGGATTATTTGGCTAATTAAAATCCATATTAAAAAAAAAAAGGCGAATCCAAGTGTCGAGAAAATCTGGTGATTTGACACTTGATAAACCCTTTAAAAGTACAAAAATACAAGTGTTGGTTTAATGACCAGCCAGGGAACCATATTTACAAATTTCAGTTATAAGAGGGAGTATTGACACATGAAAACTCTCCAAAAAAAATATGAAAAATTGATTTATTACATGGAACGGGTTCAATCGCAGTCAGGGAGTCATGTTTGGAAACTTTTGGACTATTTGGCCAAGTGACACATGGTAGAACAGTTAAACGCAGAAAATAGTGGTGAGCGGTCAAGGCCTTCAAAGCCTTCTCTGCTGCCTAACATAATCAAGAAATCATGATCATATTCTTCACATTGATGTCATATTATATCCCAGAGTTGTATTTTTTGGTGAGATTTTTTATCCAATCAGAATTCCGCTAGCTCGTATTGCCAGGCAGATTTTACAATACCGGTAGCACACACGATTCGTCCGAGGCCTTCAGATAAAATCGTGCGAGCGTCTGTTCTGTGTCTCACGGGGGCTTTTACGTTGCCTATCGCAACTGTCTTTCAATCGTTAAACCGCACGATTGTATCTGAAGGCCTCGGACGAATCGTGTGTGCTACTGGTATTATGAAATCTGCCTGGCAACACAAGCTATCGAAATTCTGATTGGATCAAAACTCTCACCTAAAAATACGACACTAGGATATAAGAAGACATCAATGTGAAGAATATGATCGTGATTTCTGGATTATGTCCGGCCAGCAAGAAGGCCTTGACCGTCCACCAATGGTGAAAAGTCAGCAAAGGTATTAAAAATAATACTAATTGTGTAAATGTGCAGTTTCATGCAAATATTTTTGGGGAAAAATGAATTTGACATGTTCTTGGTGTGATCACGTGCTCGGCTGGAACGTCCTTTTGGTCACTGAAGTTTCGTACGGCAGTATTTGCCTCGTTGACACTTGACACACGGAAAACTGTTTTGAAAATGACAGTTCCATTGATGAAAAAGACATTTTAAGGGTGAACTCGCAGTCATGGATCATTTTAGTATTACGCTAAAGTATTTGACTTCTTGACACTCGGTAAATGGATGCAAAACAATCCAAAGGAGGCTTTTGCAAGTGTTCTTAAAGGGTTAACGTGTAAAAAGTGGGTCAGCATGGCGTCTTCCCACCGCTAACCTTTCTTGGGCTGTGAAAGCGAGAGAACAAAACCAGCTTTTGGTGCTCTTGTGTGTTTGTCAGCCGAGTGTTGAGCCCCGTGGCTGCGACGTGGCGGCTTTGACATTTTCCGAGTCCCGAGTGAAAAGAAAGGTTACAGGTGGAGGAGGAAGACGGAATTAATGACCCAAAAAAAAAATAAAAATCTTCCTGAAAAGCTCATGACCGCGATTGTGTGGCGACACATCATTTATTCATTGACAGTATGGACGGTTGCCGCGAGCGTCGGCCCTCGGGGGCGCTGCCTTGTCGCTTAATTCTTCTCTCTAGTTTCACATCATCAGCCGTTTGTGGTTAAAAAAAAAAAATTCAATAGTTGGAACAAAAGAATGATTTCATAATACATGCTCGGATGTGGTGTGTGGCTACTTGATATATGGTAAGCGGCAAAAGTGAAAAATGTGATTTTACCAGTGGTGAGTGGTCAAGGCCTGCAACAGATTCTCTGTTGACCAAACATCATCAAGAAATCACGATCATATTCTTCGCATTGATGTCTTATTATATTCTAGTGTTGAATTTTTCGGTTAGAGTTTTTATCCAATCAGAAATCAGCTTGCTTGTGTTGCTAGGCAGATTTCACAATACCAGTAGCACGCACGATTCGTCCGAGGCCTTCCAATAAAATCGTGCGGGCGTCTGTTCTGTCTGTTTACAGTTGAGAGACCGTTGCGATAGCCAATCAGATCGCGAGTTGATGACAGTAAGGCCTTCTCGCTGGCCTCACGTTGAAAGTGACGGACGCGTTTTGTGATTGGAGGGGGCAGGGCTAAGCGGAATCAACACACCTGAAGGTCGTCACTGGCGACCGTTCGAAAATCTAAAATATAGTCTTGTTTTTTTTTACCACAATGGCCGAAGGAGGGAATTTAATTGCAGATACACTTGCGAGGCCATTTTCAAGACGGACCTTTCAAGAAAAGCTACGTCGTCCAACACTCACTCATTAGCGGGTAGTGTCTTTCTGTATTTTATCTGTCCAGCCATGATGTCATAAATGTCAGTATTACGGGGGGGGGGGGGGATTGATTTAAGTCGGACTTCACTGAAGGCCGAAAAATGAAATGCACGGCCCGCCACTGGTAAAAGCCAATTTGTAAAATATCCGATTTTACAAATGTTCAAGTCTTTACATATGTTGGGTTAGTGCTTAAAGTTGATGCTTCACAAATGAGAAACTGTTAGAAATGTGAAACGTGATCTTTGAGTGGTTATATTTGCTTGGCAAACCAACCCACAGAGAAGCATAAATGGTACCTGAAGTGTTCGTAGTACGCAAGTTTTTACGCTGGACTATTTGGCCGGTTGACACATGATAAAACAGTTCAAAGTAGAACAAGGACATGCTTTTAGAAATCGAGGGCATCATTAAAATGCAAAATGGCAGCCCCCCGTTTTTTTTTTTTAACCGTTGTTCACGCTGCGCTAATGTGGACATTAGTTCATCTGCTGGGGCAGGTCAAAGGTCACGCTACCTGAGCTAATGTATAGCTCGGGATGCTACTAAGCTACAATGCCGCGTCCCTTCCGCTTCGCGTGCTAACAAAACCACGCTGGCTGGCCGCCATGAATGAAAAACGTGCCTTTGGGGGGGAAAGCTAAGCTAAGCTACCGCGTATGACATCTTTACATTAGCTGATGAGTTGCTATTTTAGTGGCGTCTCTGAGGCGGCGGGTGCGGGGGGGTGGGGATTATTAGCCTTAGCCGCGTGTCGTCTTTTTCGAGCTGAAGGAAGAGTTGAAAAGTTTTTTTAAAAAAAGAACAAAAACGTATGCAAAAAAAATAAAAGTTAGATTTGTTTTCCCCTATTTTCAATTATTTTTTTATTTAAATAATTTATATATAGAATTTATTTATTTTATTAATTTTCAAATTATTTTTAGGAAGTTATGAAAATACATTTTTATTTTTCAAGAAACACGTTGGAATAATATGACAACGATGAAAAAAAAAATTCTTACAGGCATATGAAAAGTTATCATCATTTTCCATGAAAACATTTAACAAGAATAAAATTGTGATTTTAAAGACAAACATCAAGGTCCAAATAAAGAATCATCCTTTTACTCTGACATTTTACTCCCCCCCACCCCATTTTTTCGAGAAAAACATTGACATCTTGCGAGAATAAAGTCGTATTCTTTCTATATGGCGCATCCAACTCTCAAATTGCTTATTTTTTCAGAGACAAACTTATTCCGACAGGAATAATAATAAAAATTTTAAAAAAAATCCCCAGAAAATTTGCGTAATTATCGGAGAAAAGCTTCATCATATTTTTTTGGAGGGCAGGGAGGAAAATGTTGCAACCCAAATAAAACCGAGCAAGCAACCTTCATCCAAATGTTGGAATTTCCATGAAGGCATTTTGAGGCCAAAGTACAGCGAACGACCACCGTCCACTTTTTGTGGCGACATCGCCGCTGCTTTGTGCTTTTTTTTTTTTTGGCTTCCATCTCACTCAAGCGTGACGGACACGTCGTCGCCCCGAGCTTGCAGCGTCTTCACTTATTTTCCTGTTTTTATTTTTTTTTTAAACCAGGACATGACCACAAATGTTTGCTGTTTGTCCTGGAAGCAGCTTTGAAGAATCTGGGTCAAGGTACCTTCCATGTTCCATCAAAACCTCCACTTTTACGGACCACCATTTTTTTTTTTCAGTCCCACGTCTGACGCCACTTCTCTCTGTTGACTTCTGACACCATTTATCTCCGGAATAGCACACTCAACACTTCTGACTTTTGATCTAAGGACACTTTAGAAACACACTAAGAAGAACCCGTAGACTCAAAAGATGTCTTCATGGTTAATATCCCACTTCTGACGTCAATTTTCTTCATAAATTTCATTTCTGACACCGCCAGTCCGAGGAGTAGCATCCTCAACTGGCATTTAAAAGGTTGGAAACACAGACCACAGAGGCCATATCACGTACGCCGCACTCGTGACAATAGTTCAACGCCCCACTTCTGACACCGAGTTTTCTGAGTACACTTCTGACACTCTTTGTCTGAGGAGCAGTACCGTGAACCAGGATTCAAACTGTTAAAAAAAACATGGATACTGACTATGTGTACACTACAGGAATGATAAAAGTTGATCATCCCACTTCTGACACCAACTTTTTCTGAGCACATTTCGGATGCAATTTTTTTAAGAACACTTTTGGTGTTTGTCAATGGACACTCGTGACGATCTGAGGAGTAATACCTTCAAGATCTATGCCTGCATAGTTAACCATCCCACTTCTGACACCGTTTTCCCACAATACACTTCTGACACAATTTGTTTAGCACTTCTGGCCCTTGTCTGAGGTCACTCCAGACAGTCTTTGGTGAAGAAGTGCCTGGAGACTCAAAAGATAAGTTCATGGTTTACCATCCCACTTCTAACACCAATTTACAGAGTACAATTCTGACACCGTTATTCTGAAGTGTACAGGTGGTACCCACAACGACGATTCAAACCAGGCTCCGTTAGGTTGAAGAAGATGGACAATGAGCATGGTATCCAGATAGTGTACACAACTTAGTGACAACGGTTCAACATCCCACTTCTGAAACCAGATTTTCAAAGGATGCTTCTAACAAGGTTTAAGGAGTCGTACCTACAAAGTGGATTTGACTGTGAGTTCATCAGGGTCCAAAAAATGATATGCTCTCCATTGCAGGAAGATCATGTTCACAAGCGTAATGATAATGGTTTACTGTGCCACTTCTGACATCATCCACTTCAGAGTGGAACTGGGAATGTTCACACTTTTGGAAATTCTCAAAATTGATCCCAAGCATCAAATTTAAAAAAAATGACAGCCACTTGGCAAGGAAAAATACACTAATTGGAATCCGCTTCCTAAAGGGCACATGTCATCATCATCATCATCATCATCATCATCATCAGTGATATTTACATTGCACCACTCATCTTTGATCCTGCCGAAAATGTCAATCATGGATCTGATTAAAGGGCTTGAACGCTCACAATGCCTTTGACACACCTAACAAAACGAAAGTACGGAGATAGCCCCCTCCGGTGGTTATAAAGGGAACTGCAGACATTAAGGGTGTACGACTGTACGTACTATATTTCATTTTTGACTGCCATCCTTATTTAGCGTATTTTATTAAAAATGTCAATACATACATGATGCAATGACATTTAATTTATTTGTGCTTATTTTTGTGAGTAAGCAATTCAGATTTTCAAACATGGAACTCATCCATATATTTCTGTAGTTTATTTATTATTTAAATGCATATAAATGTAATGGGTATTATTTTTAAACGTATTTACTTCATTTGTTTCAATTAATTTACTCTAAAAGTCAAGTCATTTTTCAAAATAATGAGGGCATAATATATATTGTATTCATAATTAATACGGTTAATATTTTCACACCAACATATTTAATATTTTTTATATTTCATATTTATCTTGTTTTAATTTGGTCATTATAAAAGGTTGAGATCTTTTTCAACATATTACATGCATAATTGTTTGTGTATTTTATTTAATATTTTGTTTATAATATAATACAATATAATGTAACTAATAGAGCTTATGTTTTAAATGTAGTTGATGTAATATGTTATTTAGTTGTAATATGAGAATGATGGTTAATCTAATCTAACATACCTGGGCCATTGTTGTTATATATATATATATATATATATATATACATATATATATATATATATATATATATATATACATACATATGCACAACATATTAATGTTTAACTGCGTTTTTTATAGTGTGTCTCGTCCTTGGCCGTGTGCGCGGATTATTTTGACGGGATTAGAAACAGATGTAAAGCAAAAATCGAGATCAAATCTAATCCTAAAGGCAGAGCAATGACATCGGATTAGGAGCCTTCAAGCCGCGCCCCCTATACCACCCCCCTCCCCTCGCTGGTTGGTCCTCAAATAGATTGACGGCTGCTTCGTCCAATGAAAAGGAGTAAAGGGTGGCACGGGGGCAGATGTGCGTGGAAAGGAGCAGCGAGTGTGCGGCTCGCTTTCAGTACAGGATTTGGTCTTCAGGTGACACTCGCCGAGCACGAGCAACCCACGCACGCCAAAGGTGAGTTTGGAACACTTTATTGATCGACTTTAAACGTCGTTTGCGGCTCGTTGCGTCGAAGAAGTGACGTTATATTGCCGCGACGGCAGCAGTTGTAGCTATGGCGTCAACGGCTCCATTTTGACCTAAAAACTCGTGAAAAAATCGACAAGTATGATCAAAATTGCTTTTAAGGGTGTTTGCTCACACTTTAGTATCAGTTTGAGTCACTAATGTGCTGTAAAAGAGGAAGAGGTTCTCAGTGCTGGGTTATAAGGATCTACCCTGTCAATACGATTTTTGTATTGTGTTTTTTTTAAAATAAGAATTACAATTAGTAAAGTTTCAGAGTGACATAAAAATGATAATATCGCACGATGCGTCATTGGAATATTACACAGAGGTCAACCGTTGCCCTTGTGTCAAGGAGTTGCCACTTCGTTGCGCGCGTGTACGTGTTTGTGTGTGCGCGCTCGCGTTTGCGCGTGGGTGTGTGTGCGTGTGGGCGTGTGCTTCCTTGTTAATCTGCAAGCTGTCATGCCAGCGCACGCACGCACACAAATCTTTTTACACAATGCTCTTGCCTAATTTTAGTGTGGTGACACCTGAGCACCCGAAGCCAGGTGAGTTGAGGCAATCCAGTCGCGTTCAGGTCCCAAAATGACAGCAAAATTTTGGTGACATTTCCAAATGTTTTGTGCAAACAAAAGGAAGTGGACACACAACAAAGAGGGGGTCAGAAGCGTGTGACTTTCCATACGGAGCTAAAGGTGATTAAATGAGTGACATATTTGATTTTTTTTTTTCCTACTAGTTTGACCTTGTATTGTGCCAAAGTCCTTTTTTTATGTGGGTTTCAGTTTCTTCCTCTACGTGCTCACTTTCACTTTCACTTTCACATTACTCCAAAAGTCAAAAGTGAGGGGGTGAATCCCCAACACCAAGCGTCATTTTCTTGGCGATGTATTCTTTTTTGGGGGTAAATCCGAAGGAAGCGGAAGATGAACGTCAGCGCCTTGGAACAAAATGTCATTATTGTTGTGTGGCAATACTGTTGTAACATTGCAGCAGTTTCTTGAGAGGCTGTTTGGTTTGGACTCAAGTGGGCACACGATAGTCATATAATCCAGAAAAAACTTTCATTTCAATTGTGACCAAATGTCTATCTACCGTTTAATAGTCAAGGTTGCACTTTTCGGGGTTAAAAGATAAAGATAAAGATAAAGTCCTTTATTAGTCCCACAATGGGGAAATTTGAGATGGAGAAAATTGAGAACCCAAATTGGGTGAACTAGCTAACCGATCACTGGGCCCAAAAGGGACTAAATCTTTTTTTTTTTTTTTTGGGGACCCTGAACCTTGGGTGAAGATTTTTGATCCATCAAGAACTACTGACAAGTTAAAGCAACAAAGAAAATGAGCTGTGGTTGAAAATAATTTAGATTTGAATCAGAAGTCATTTGGCCCTGTCAGGGTTGTCCCACGTAACTCTCCGAAATGATGAGCAGCTTCTTCAACCCAATCTTTTGGGTCAAGGTCATTAGCTCATCTTTGGGTGAAAGTAACGCAATCTGCTCCAAATGCAAAACTATCGAGCAAGTGGGTGAGCAAAACAACCCAGCATTTTTTTTTAGCGCGCGCAAATAGATGTGATACAAAACACTGTTTTGAGACCTTCTGTCATTCAGGTATCCAGATATGTTAAACGTTATAAAAACTGAAATAAAAGTCACATATAATGTATGGGGTAAACAAAAAACAATTTAGGACAGAGACCCAATTCCCCGTCTGAAAATAATGTAAATATAAATAATCATTTATATTGATTAGCCAATTGTTTATTCAAATGGATTAAGAACAAACTAATTTATGTAAAATAATTTTAGAGTAAATCTATTCATTCATCTCATACCTTTATGATTATAATAAATGTAATTAGTTATAATAAAATAATTATTTGATGTAAATGTTTACTTTTTTTTACATTTTACAACTATTTGTGTATTTTATTATTTCAATTAAATAAATAAATAGAAAGTTTGCAGTATTACACAAGCGTAAAAAGAAGTTCACCACAGCTAATGGAAAAACGGTTCCTTGAGTTTGAATACTTTCCATGTTTTGTCCATGTTCTTTGAACAATATTGCTGAATCCGGAGGGAAACAATTGTACATTTGTCCCTGTGTTTTCTTTCCAGATGTCGTTTGCTAGCGACAAGCTGTACAACGGCTACCTGCGCACCAACATGCCCACCATCGTCACCAAGGTCAAAGTGCGACAGATTATGGTCCACTTGCCGTGTCTGACCGATTACGACCGGGTGAGAACCTTGTGTGCTGTACCCCGTGCCTTTTCAACAAACATACATTTTTTTTTACACTTGCAGTGACTTGGAAAAGTAAAATAACCTTGGGTAAGACGTAGAGCTGCGCGATATTGGAAAAAACTGACATTGCGATTTTTGGGGAGGCTGCGATGTTCATTGCGATATTGAAACCAGCAAAATTTTCAGCAGATGACTCAAATAGATCTGTTTGGGAAGACTTTATACAGCACTGGGATGGCCACTTGATAGAAATACGTGCACCACGGCATTTTATACCTTTTGTCGAGCGTGCGGATCATTTTTTTAAACCTCCCGTGAAAAGTTCTTGCTTTCGTGATTTGTCGATGCTGTTTGAGCTTCTTATCATAAGGTTTTATTATAAAGGTGTCTGTCATTGTTTTTTGAGTAGATGGTTTTACATCGGGTCCCACGAATGAGTCTGAACTGGTTGTAAAGGGGCTCCTAATAGCGATTCAAATGGTCGGACAGGTTTGTTGTATGACCTCGTGTTGCAGCGACAACGGCGAGGCACTGTCGGCAGAGAGTTTTTTGTGTGTTGTATATTCCTTTTTATGGCCGAAATAATTCCATATTTCGGATAATGACTTTCTTTTGGGGACCAAATCTCCTGCCGCCGTCGTCTCTTCCATGTCGCCTGTTTGTGTTTTCAGAGCGCACAGAATGGAGCGGGTGGGGGCGTGGCCAGTGACTGGCAGGAGGGAAGGGGTGATCGAGACAGGCTTTGTAGAGCATACAGTAGCTTGCTGTTTCTACGAAGCTAAACAAATTTTGCATGCTCTAAGGAGAAAAAAAAAAAAGACAAAACATCGCACGTCCTACGATGTGACAATCGCGATTTTCAAACCGCATATTGTGCAGCCCTTGTAAGAAGCCACATGCTGCTTCACAAAGTCTGAAGACATTCTCAGATTAAATGGCGACAACCGGACTGGAAATTTACCGGAGCAACAAAAAAACTTCAGTGTTTAGTACATTAGCAAGCTGCAACATGACTTGGTGAAGCAGCATGTGGCTCATAACCAAGGCTCTTTCTGTATTCTCTGTTCCGACTGTATCAACAATTTATATATATATATATATATATGTATGTATATGTATATATATATATATATGTGTGTGTGTATATGTATATATATAGTGTGTGTATATGTATATATAGTGTTTGTATATGTGTGTTATAAAAAAATGTTTGATTGCCATTATTTGTCTTATATGGCCGATTAATCCATCAAGCCCCACCCACGGTTATTTTATCAACAATTGTATGTTTATCCTTACTTACATACTTACTCACTAACATAGGTGCCTCGATGTTGCGTCAGCGGGCTGCTCTATGATTCAATGCTGTTTTTAGACTTGGTGTAGCCGCATGTAGCTCATTACCCAAGATTCTTCTCGTACGTTCCGTTCCAAGTCCGTGTGTGGAGAAGCAAACCAATTAGATTTTTTGTCATGTGACATGCGCTGGCAGGAGACCATTGAGGCCAAGCGGGAGATGTGCGGCAACTTCAACGGCATGGTGCTGCTGCTGGACTGCTTGAAGAGGCGGGAGAGCTGGCCCGAGCACTTCATCCGAGCTCTGGAGATGTGCGAGCACGGCACCATCGCCGCCGAGATACGGGTGGAATATGACAAGCTCAAAGGCGCCAGCAGTAAGCGCCGTTTAACTTGCTGGATTTTTTCTCGTCGGTCCGTTGCCGTTGCTCAACGTGGTCGGCATCGATAACTGCCGAGAGGCGCGAGTGCATAATTTATGGAGACACTCACTACATAGCACGTGTTCCTGTCAAGGTTATTATCGTTAACGAAAACTAACAAAATAACAGATGAAAACAGATGTTTGAGAATGTTGTCAACTTTACTTAATTACAAACTACTTAGTGACCTTTTTTTAATCATGCACTTGACATATACTATATAAAAAGGATAACAAAACTAATACTAAAACTACTAAAAACAAAACTTATGCATGGGTAGAGGAATCGCCGCAATTTGTGCGTAGTGAAGATTTGTAGTCGTAGAAACGAGAGTTGTAATCAGTAAACATTTCGTCTTCACAATTTTGTTTCGTACTCACAAAAAAAAAAAAGAATAAATCAAACCCTCTCAACTCTGATTCGCAGTCACAGGGAAATAATTACGGGTACGCGTCTTACATTTGCTGATACGGATCGTTTAATTGCGCATTTGCCTTTTTGACAGCGATCTTACTCCATACTAAGTAAGGTTGTGGTTGTCATCACGTTAAATATAAAATGCGTACGTTGCGCTTAACTTTATTGTTATTTACTTTGTGGATTATGTACAGAATTTATTCCCATTGTCGAGGTGATGGTGATCGTGTAGAACTGTCAAGAGAAGCTTTTGTAATGAGACACAAGTGAACATATTGTCCAGTCACAAATTGATGTCGTTGTTTATAACGCCATTTAAATCGATACGTTTGTGTTGCATTCTGTACATGAGGCGATCTTGTGCAGGAATTGATTAATTTCGTGGATTGCTTCCAGTTTTTTATTTAAATCATGCGAAATGTGTATAATTAATTATTGTCAAGCGGAACAACATTGTATTATTTATGTGACGTATACATCGCACCCACGTGCCCATGCTTGATTTAAAAAAAAAAAAAAAAAAACACAGATTATTTCTCTGTATTTATTTCCACTATGCAAGTTGGTACATAATTGTTAATCACTGTCAAGACCAGGGGTGGGCAAACTTTTGGATTGGCGGGCCACAATGGGTTCTAAAATTTGACAGAAGGGCCGGACCAGGAGCGGAGGGATGGCGTGTTTTGGTGTCCTCACCGAATCGGAGAAAAACAAATACATTTAATTTTAAATGAATTGTCTGTGGAAAAAAACCCACAGTATTTAGAAAATAAAACATGAACAAGGTTTATTCACTACATTTTTTTTCAACTTCGGTGGGCCAGATTAAAACATTTAACGGGCCGCATGTGGCCCACGGGCCGTAGTTTGCCCACCCCTGGTCAAGACTGTTACAAAGAATACTCTGATGTGTAACTTGCGATCATGTGTGACACCCCCCCCCCCCACACACACACTTTATGGATTCATTAGTTTTTGTTTCTCATTGTTTGTGTAGATTCTACCCCCAGCTCTCCTCCAACCACCACGGTGATGGCTCGCATCCATCCAAGTCCGTCCGCCCCTCACCTCCCCGGGCTTGAGACCTGCCACCCCAGCCAGTCTGCCGCTTCTCCGCCCTCCTCTCCTCAAGCCGACCCTCAACCGGAGCACCAAACTCCAGCGCCCGCTCCCCCGCCTGCGTCCGAAGCGCTGACCACCTCCGCCACTGAGACGTCATCCCCGCCCTCGCCTCCGCAAGGAGCGGAGCGACCCGATCGGGAACGCCCAGAACCAGAGGAAAGCTCTCGCTCCGACATTGAGGGTGGTCAACTGATCCCTGAAGAGAATTCGTTCAGTTGTGACGTGCCGCCTGAACCCCCCCAGGCTGCGGAATCGTGCGAGGCAGACGCGTGCGATGCCATTGAAAGCCCGCCGGAAAGCACCGTCGATTTGGATGTGACGGACGCTCCCGCGGCCCTCGAAAAGCCTCCTGTGCAGGAAACTGCCCCGTCTGTGGAGAAACTCACTCCCGCCGATGTTATCCCGCCGCCTGAAGATATTTCGGAAGCTCCGGCTACACAGGTGAGAAGATCAAGGCCCTTTCACACGGCGTTTTTCGGACCAGACGGATACTTAGAATCCTTTTAACATGCAGCAAGTGGTGACCATATTTTAATTCACGTTCTTCATTACGTCTTTTTCAACTTTCAGATCGTCGTGGAGAACTGTACGGTGACAGGGAGTGCACCTGCAAGCCCCGTCTTGCCCGTCTTGCCCGACGCGTCCTCAGTGGTCCTGAGCACCCCCGGCACGCTCACCAGCATCCTGCCGCAAGAGGATCCGAACACCAACGCCGTCGAATCCGGATCGTCGGAAGAGCCGTATTCTGGGGACACCGAGCGTTTGCAAATAAGCAAGGATGAGGAGGATGAGGTGCAGGTGAACGTGATGCATGTCTCCCAGCAAGCGTCCGTGCTGAACCTGGACGGACAGCGCGTGGTCAACGGTGACGCCACCAAAGAAGTCGCTAGCGTCCAGGACCCCGCCTCGATGACTTTGTGCCCCGAGCCCGAGAAGCCGGCCCCTCGCCGCGCACTGGCTGCCAACGCCAAACTCATGGTGACGGCGCTTGGAGTGGGCGCCTGCGCGCTGTTGGTGGCGTGGAAGTTTAAGCATTGAGGAGACGGGTTTTAGCTTGAAGGTTATTTCCCAGCCACTTTCAGAGCCTTTTGAATTTGAAGTCTCACTGCAAGTCACCAGACAAAAAAAAAAATTGTACATCGAAATAATGATGTTTTTTGTCTTAAATTATGCACAGATTTACTCATTCGATGTGAAATTCTGTTCCTGTTTAGTCAAACGCAAACCTTTTGAGCTTTCCGGCATGAGTCGGGCCTTCCCCTCTTGTTAATTCGATCTGTTATGTGGATCGACACGCGACACAAAATCGGGCAAGGCAGTGACTTAGTGGACAACACAGACGCTGAGCCTCGCTAGCTTGCTAGCATGTTAGCCCGTACGCCGGCGTCAGCGTCCTCACTCCATTTTGGGTCGTGTGTGGTTCCACAGAACCGAGACACTTAAGCGAACTTGAACTGGTTATTCAACAGTTATTCAGTGTGTTGCTCACGATGCAGACGACCGAGCGAGCACATTAGTTCGGACACCAACGTATTCGTGACATTTGCGGGGCATGTTTTCAGCTTCATTCCGCGGACGCACGAACATCGTCCGACAACTTCTTAACCATTTATTCATTGAAATTTGAGACGCTTGTTAACACTATTCTCTGTGGTGTGTTAGATTTGTAAGATATTTTATTTTCCCTTGACAGGGACTTGAAGTGAAGTTGCATCATTTGCTGCAGCACACCTGATGAGCTCTCACGGCACAATGGTTGTGAATCGCCACTTTAAGGAGACCGTAGTACAGGTGCCTTATCTGTCTGGAAGGATGTTATGGTTTTTAGGCTAAATGCTAGCAAACATGTCGAGTCAGCACTTTGTAGATACTATTTTTATATTTATTTGAACATACGTTATTGTACTAAGCTGGATACTCTCAATAGGTACCTTAAGAGCATACTGTGTTGTCATTTCGATGCCATGTTTTAATGGAATGATTAGAATTTTTCTTTGTTTTTAATAATGGCAGCATTTTTAAACATCACTGTATGGGGTGGGAAAGCGTGCGATTAAAGGCCGCACTTTGCGAACAATATGAGATTGGGGGGAAAAAAAGTTCATGTTTGTATTTTAAATATTTACAGTTTGTTAATGTGGAAGTAAAAATTCATATATATTTTTTTCATTTTAACGTCTGAAAGAAATGGTCTGTTTCAGGGTAATATTTTTAAAAAAAAAATATTAAGCCTCATTTTTAAAGGGCATTCCTGATTGTCATTGTCACAACTGTTGCTGTCAAGAAAATCTTTTTTTCCTTCCTGGCTGCCGTACAAGTGTAAAAAGAAGCAGCAAAAATGTGAACACTGTGATAGTACCAGTGCTGCTTACTGGTGAATATGTGTATAATAAATAGTGTCCCGTTTTGAAGCAAGTACTTTGTACATAATAATGTGTGTGTATATAGGGCCTAGAATAATAAATTTGTAACCCCAAAACTTCATGTCGATTGTCATGTTTTCATTTGTCAATTGACTATTTTATTCATTAAGTTTTTTTTAATCCATTTTATTTAAGCAGCAAATTACAAAAAAAGCAAATGAAATGTTTTGAATGACGTACCTCTCACTTGCAGTTTCTTTATACAACATGAAAAATTAAAATTGCAAACGTGTGGGTAATATTTAGTTGTATGACCATTTTTCATAATATATAGAATTCAATAAATAAAATCTTTTGACCGCGACCCTCGTGAGGGTGAGCGGATGGACTCTACTATAGTAACGAAAGGCGTGTCTTTGGAAATGTTTCGAGTTGTGATTGGGTTCTGACCCGTCACTCATCTGTTGACCACGCCCACACCACAAAGAACGGCACAAGAAAAACGACAAGTTAATTTAGCTAGTTACGCGAGGAATTAGCCTCTTCATCTTCGGCTTTTTTGTTTTGTCCCCACCTAAACGTCAGTAACCCCCCCCCCTACCCCCCGTTACCAATAACAACCGCATCTATGTCGTAAACTGACCCACTCTCCGTCTCATTTCTTTCTTCCTATTTTTTTTTAATGGCGACCAACGGTTACCACCAGCGCGACGATGACAGCGCGGACGACGAGGACGAAACGCCCACGAAGAAGCAGCCGCGCTCCGACAAAGACATGAGCGGCTCAGGGTGTCATCTCCGGAGCGAAGCCGACAAGGAGGCGGCGGCCGGAGCTCCGTCGCCCCGCCGCGCCTCCAATGCGACGCCGAGGCTTCGCAGCGACTCCGTAAAGAAGAGCAGGCCGCGTAAGTGTGACGCTGTCGTGCCCTTAAAATCGTTTGTGGGTTTATTTTTATTTATAATTTACTGGGAAGAAGACTTTTATAATATTTGTACAAAATGGTAGTCGTTATTGTTTTTTGTTTTTTTAATCTTTGAAGAGTTCGACACATTAATGAATGAAGGGAAAATGTCAGCATACATACGCGGTCTTTGATGCAAGCATTAATGGCTGACATTGGCGTTACAAAGGTAATATTTGCGTTATGAAGTAGTTACTGTTTTGCAACAACATGGCGTTGGTGGTACACAAGGTTCCCCTGATGGTGATGATGAATGATGAGGATCACACTAAGGGGTGTGTGGATGAAGCGGCATGCCATCATGTGGTCCCCATCATCATCATCATCATCATCATCATCATCATCATCATCATCATCATCAAAAGCGGCCGCAGCAGCATCTGATGACATATTTTCCCTCCAAAATGCTGCGGGATACTTCATACGGAACAACCTTTTCAAATTCGAATCAGTTCCAAAAATTAATTGTTTACATGTGGTTGTACGTTTTTGGCACAATAAATGCCGCTTGTAGCGAACCCAGCCAGACAATGGTGAAGCGTACTGATGTTCCACAGAGTCTTTTATTCCTTTTGTTGTCTTGATTTCATTGTGGAAACACCGTAAGAGCTACAGTGTAAAACAAACCATAATAAACATAAATGAGAGCTCTCAACGGCATGCAATCAAATCCATGTAACTACTTTGGCCATACGTGAGAAAATAAAGTTACAACAAAAACCCGCGATACTACAAAATTGACAAATGGACGCTATTGTCAGAGTGACAGCAGTTAATTATGTCATGAAACACCTGTGCATGGGTAAATCACGGCCAACGAAATAACGATGAAACAAAACAACAATTAAATACCTTGTTCCCATTCCAGCCAGGTGCTTGCAGCCTTAGAAAGTTTCCGTTAGATTGCGTAAAACTGATTTCTTGATCGGCAATGTCAAGATCGTTAAACTTTTCCTTCTCCTTTTCCTTCCTTTCCTTTCCTTTCCTTTCCTTTCCTTTGGAAATGCCCCCTTAAATAGCGTAATGTTAATGTATACTTCCTGCTCATACCGGAAGCGCACCAAACTAAAAGCATATAGTGTCCAAATTATAACTTCAAAATAAAGTATCAAACAAATGCACTTGTGAGTTCGTTACACCGCTAATTAATATTGCTGTTTTTTTTCCTCGATCCCATATTAAAATGTACAACTCTGCTGACAATTGTTAGCACTTTTTGTTCATGTCTGCAAACATAGTTAAGCGCAAGGCAGTATTCCTTTGAGATCATGAATTTGAAACTGTTTATATGAAGACTTTGGACTTAACAATAAGTGGCGGTGCTTGACTTTTTTCCTCGGGGAGGGATGGGCTGGCCAAAGCTATCTCGGGAGGTCCGCAAAACAAAAACTCTTCTCAACAATCAACGTGGTTTTTTTTTTTGTCTATTGTATAATACCGAATACAATTGCGTACACACTCACATGCACACACATTCATGCACACACACATACAGCTAAAAAAAACATTGGAAACACGAGTGGCAAATATACAGATAAAACATATTTCAATAGCGACAATGTAAATAATGAATACAAATATTTGTAATAATAATAATAAGATACATTAAAGTGTCATTTGTGTGTTGCGCTTTCACCACAGCTGCAGTGCCATCAGAAACTCACCTTCTGGATGTTTTCATTTGAAACGTAGCATTCCCGTGGTTCGGCATGGACATCGGCGGCACGCTGGTCAAGCTGGTGTACTTCGAGCCGCGCGACATCACAGCAGAGGAGGAGCAGGAGGAGGTGGAGAACCTGAAGAGCATCCGCCGCTACCTGACATCCAACACGGCCTACGGCACCACGGGCATCCGCGACGTGCACCTGGAGCTGCGCGAGCTGACGCTGTGCGGCCGCACGGGCAACCTGCACTTCATCCGCTTCCCCACGCACGACCTGCCCGCGTTCCTGCAGATGGGCCGAAACAAGCACTTCTCTAGCCTGCACACCAGCCTCTGCGCCACTGGCGGCGGCGCCTACAAATTTGAAGCCGACTTCCGCACGGTGCGTTTGCCTTGACAACCTTGCAGCACCATTTAGGTTTCGCGCTAGGCCAACACTGAAAACATTCAATAAAAACAACATTTACATATAGATTGTGTTATTTGTTTTTTAATTCTGCTTAAAATTCTGCTATGAATTACACTGAATTCAATTGCAATTTTTAGTTGAATAATTTTGAACATTTTATTTATAATATCGGCAATGTAAATCTATATATAGGATATAAAATTGTAAGTTGTGACAATTAGCAAAAAATACATTGAGCATGCTTATTTTGCTGCAAGAAAAGTATTTCTTTCATTAGATATTAAAAATCTCAATTCCTTTGCAATAATGTCATTATCGCAATATCCAACACTCATCGTGTAGCCCGTTTTATTTATTAGTTTTACTAAAGATTAATTACTGTATACATAAAAATAGTAAATCGATGCATCAACATCATGTAAATGTTTTAAAATATTGAATTAAGATGAAAAAAATTACATAATGCAAATTAATTTATAGAATGTATATTTTTCTAGATTTCTTTTACTTTTGTCACATTATGTGTTTATTATATATAAACAATTCTTAACAGGAGCATACAATTTGAATGTATATAATAATAAAGATATGAAATTGAGATAAAAAGATTGTTCAGATTATACAAGTAAAGATGTATGTATTTATATTAAAAATACAGTTTTTAATCCTGATTTTTAAGTATTTTGGAACATCAATTCCACAATTTTCTATGAAGAAAATTTTCTTAAAGTTAACTAATAATTGATAACGTAACTATAATAATAATATTCTATTTACTAAAACTCAAATGGCATCTAAGATCTGCTGACGTCACATGATCTCTTTGCACCAATCCAGACAGCCGACCTGCAGCTGCACAAGCTGGACGAGCTGGACTGCCTGATCCGCGGCGTGCTGTACATCGACGCGGTGGTCCCCAGGGGCCCGTCCGAGTGCTACTACTTTGAGAACCCGGCCGAGCCGGAACACTGCGTGCAGCGGCCGTACGCGCTGGAGAACCCCTACCCGCTGCTGCTGGTCAACATTGGCTCCGGCGTCAGCATCCTTGCCGTCTACTCGGAGAACAACTACAAGCGCGTCACCGGAACCAGGTGCTTTGTCCCTTGCCATTAAAAAAAATAAAAATAAAAACATCAAAAGTCATTCAACAGATTTTGCAAAAAATAAGGCCTCAAATGGTGTTAAAAAGCATTAAAGATTATCTTCATCCGCAATCATTCAATTTAAACACCATTTATAGGCCTTCAGTTAGTCACTGCTTAGTTTATCAGTTTGACTTGAAATAACTTCATAAATTACTATGAAAATACCACCCAATCGGTATTAAACGTATTTGTCCACTTTATGTTCCGTCGAATTAGTAGATTGTAGGATTGAAATTGATAGAAAGATTGTACATTTAGAACAGATAAAACGTGTCATTAATTGCGAGTTAACAAAATCATCATGATTCATAATGATTCGAAATTTTAACCGACTGACAGCCATGTATACGCATGTATGTTTGTGTGCGGGGGTCGGTGTATATGAGGTAGGCGTGGACATTATATTTGTTTTAACTCATTCACTGCCAGCCGAGTTAAAAAAAAAAAAAAAAAAGATCTTTGACGTCCATAGCCGTCAATGGTAGTAAATGAGCTAAATGGCATTAAAAACCATTCGATTAGATTTACTGATCCCCGCATGAACCCTGTTTTATGTACAAAGCTGTAACGGCGGTGTGAATTTCCAGCCTGGGCGGCGGGACGTTCCTGGGCCTGTGCTGCCTGCTGACGGGCTGCTCCACCTTCGAGGAGGCTCTGGAAATGGCCTCGCAGGGGGAAAGCACCCGCGTGGACAAACTGGTCCGGGACATCTACGGAGGCGACTACGACCGCTTCGGACTGCCAGGCTGGGCTGTGGCTTCCAGGTGCGCAATTGGTCCTTCATCCAATATTTTATCTGGAAGTTTTGATCACGATAGGATTGCGACACGACGACAAACGATGAGCTTCGAGAGTTGCGTGCGAAAGGAAAAGTGTCTCGAAACACATTAAGCAGAAAAAAATATATATTTTTTTTAATTTCTTTTTTAAAATTATATATGTAATATTATGACTTTTCCTTGAAATATTACAACTTTCAAAAGTACCACGGTTCTGTTGACTTTTATTTGAAAAAGACAACTTAAAGATTCAGAGGTGACAATTTGTAATAGAAAAAAAAAATGTTAACGAAAATTTGGGACTTTAAAAAAATTTTCATTGTTCATATATTTAGATCCCGAAAATTTAAAAATGAGTACTTGCCTTTCCTATTAGCCTCACTTAAATATACAATGAAAAAAAACATTTTATTTCTCCGTAAGACTGTATGTAATGTGACATTTTTCCTTGAGATAATACTTGTCACATGGTAATTTTTTAGTCCCAAAAAATGTTAATAGTTTGACTTTTTGTTGTCACTCAAAGAAAAAAAAATTTCAATCAGAAAAATACTGTCAAATTGTGATGTTATCTTGGAAGTCTGTTGGAAAAGCATCTTTATTCTGCTAGTATGTCATTTTATTGTTACACGTCAACCTTAAAATAAACTGCTTTCTTCTTGTAATATTTTGAGTTTTTATGCTTCCACACAAACAAGTGATTTCCTCTAAAGCATTTCCCCCTTTTTTTTTTGGGTGGCTTCAATAGTTTTGGCAACATGATGTCCAAAGACAAACGTGAGTCGGTGTCCAAGGAAGACCTGGCGAGGGCCACGCTGGTCACCATCACCAACAACATCGGCTCCATCACGCGCATGTGCGCGCTCAACGAGGTGAGTCGAGACGCGAAACGGCACCCGGCGCTGCGGAAAGGTGTCCTGCGTGCCTTCAGCCTCTTTACGGTGCTGCCTTGTGACGTCTTGATCAAGCAGCATTGTACAGGGCTATGAAGGCGCCAGGTTCGACAGCTTCCAACGACTGACCACGTGTTCCGATTCGGAGTCTGATGTCGCCCACTAAATAGGGCCCTAAATTTGGCTTTTGTAGACTTGTATGTTTATCTCTTTTTTTTTTAATCATAAAAACACTCCTACAGAATTTTTTTTGTTGTATCATAAAAATACCACTTTTTTTTCTCATTGTGACTTTTCATCGAGAATTTTTTTTTCCGCACAGAGTAGCAACTTTATTCTCAAATTATTGTCACGTCTTGATTAATTTTTGCCACACTGTGACTTATTTCCTAAAAAAAAAGAAAAAAGAAAATATGATTCCTTTTGAAATGGTTTGGAAGAAAATAGACATTTATTCTTGAAATATGTCTTGGAAAAAAAGAAAACTTTGTTTTCATGATAATGTGACTTTTAAAAAAATGTAATGACATTCTTGCAGTACTGCAACGCTGTATAATTTAATATTGCAACTATATTGTTGTAATATTCCATCATTATTTAATAATATTGTTGCTTAAAAAACTGATTTAACACTTATAATAATGTATTTTTTTTATTAAATAAAATGCACCTTTATTATGTAGATAATGCCACTCCTTTTTGGAAATTATAAGACTAGAAAAAAAATTATTTCATAGAAAAACTACTCATGTCCAAAAGTCATAAGTCAAAGTATTAGTGTTTTTTTCCATCGCCCCCAAAATAATTGAATTTGTTGTAATTACTGTTTGTCTTTGGAAGACACGCATTGCATTTAAAAGGAGCTTTTGAAATTCCTTTGATTTGCTCCTTTGACGACCTCACGACGAGACTAAAAGCCAACAATTGTGCTTTCCCGACCTCTCGCCAACCATCCAAGAACATCGAGCGTGTGGTTTTTGTGGGCAACTTCCTGCGCGTCAACACGCTTTCCATGAAGCTGCTGGCCTACGCCATGGACTACTGGTCCAAAGGTCAACTCAAAGCGCTCTTCTTGCGCCACGAGGTGAACAAAAACAGAAACAAAATACAAATTCTTGAGGTTTGCGCTATCTTGAACCTTTTTGTTCTTTCTAGGGTTACTTTGGAGCCGTCGGCGCTCTGTTGGAACTTCTGCATCCGTCCTGAAGCAGCCAAAAGAAGAAAAAAAACAAAACATGGACAACGTCAAGCTGCTGCAAAGCAAACCAAAATGTTGCACTTTAGAATCTTTACAATTGAGGATCATGACGCTCCATCTCTGCTTTCACGACGACAATCACCACGTTGGCTTAAAATCGCTGCAAAAGTAGCCCCGATTTCGGGTCCGTTGAAAAAATGAATTTGGTTTCAGGTGTTAAGTCTAAAACAACCCCGCCCAACAAGAAAACAAAACGAAACACAAAAGCAATCACTGCAAGGCCACATATGTAAATTAGACTGCCGTAGTTCCTCGATGTCTGAAAGTTGTCACTCGCTACTATTTTTTGCAACAGATAAGATCTGTTGCTAAGCATTCCAGTGATCGCTCCACATTGTTGTGTGACGCCTCCATCAAAGTCGTAACTGTAATTATCTCAGTAATCGCTGCATGGAGTCATCTATATCCATGTTGGTGGTTCCTGTCTTACCGCTTAGTCACTATTGTTGACCCAGTTGACTGCTAAGGCCGTTTTCTGACTGTTGCGAACCGGAACAGCAGCCGATACAACGTTGGACCCCTCTACTTGGATTCGTTTTTGGTGAGGGCAACAACACGTACCATTTTGTGGACATGTGTGGTCCCGTAAAAAAAAAATTATAATAATAAATTGAAGTGCCTGCTATGTGACAATCGCTTTTATTTACTGTGACTTTGGAGAGTTTAAAAAAAAAAAAAAAGCTCGCTTTGGTAGAGAAGGAAGTGTTTTACGTTTCAGGCTTCTCGCTGAATTGTGATCATTCCCTAATAAATAACTTTATTACTTTGCTCGTGTTTTTCTTCAATCTGAAAATAATCTGAGTGTTTAAAAATGTATCCTTTGAGATGTTGTCATCCTATGAGATTTTTTTTTTTTTAAGAAAATCAAAAGAGTCGCTGAAGTTGTCATTTTGTATTTTCTCTTTCCACTCTCAAAAATGAAAAAATATATCAAAAACATACCGCTATCTAAAACTATATTCTTGAAAACAAACTTTTTGTCAAAATAAACAATTTCATTCTTGTAATACTCGAAAATTTGCAACTACATACCTGGGAGAAAAAATTCGACACATGTTTCATCTTTAAAAAAAAAAGTGTTTTGGTAGCATAATGACACTTTGGGAAAAACGCGAAAAATATGATCTGCAAAAGAATTGTGAGATGATGACTTTCGTTCTCTAAAATGTGCTTTTTCTGTCTTTAAAAAAATATATTTTAATGTTGTTGAATATGTATCATCTTTCGGTACTCGAATGAAAGCCTGGCGTCAGGCTCGGAGCTACGTCACAGCATATTTTTTTTAATTCAAGGAAGTCAATTCAAGCATTTACTACGAGCAGCATTTTAGCACGTTATTAAATAACGTCCTAGTCATGTGTCCGCTGAACGGGTGTCACGTGATCAAATTTAGGTAACGTTACCTTTTTTTTTTTTTGGCCATTACGCAAGCGCCAAACAGCCGTGAAAGAGTCCATGTGTGTGCGTCCCAGGAATTAGACCCAGCCCTCCTCGTCGTTTTCCTCCTCTTTGTCTTGCTCCTCTTCGACCTCCGCCAGGCTGTACAGTTGGCAATTTGAAGACACCACCACGAAGACGACGACGTCCTTCCAACACACTTTCGAACTGTTCACCGTTATCCCCCACCACCAACAACAACAACAACAACCGCACCAGCAATTAGACGGATCCAAGTGTGAAGGACTGAAGGGTCACGTGAGGGTCCCCCCTCCGCCCCTTCCCCCCCCCCCCCCCCCCCCACCACCACTTTTTTGGGACTTTTTTTTCCCTGCCAGGAAAACAAAAGCAGTGGAACCGTTAAACGCTCGTCACTCGGCATCAATAAGGTAAGCCCGCACATCCACTACAGATGATGCTACTTTACATGCACAATTTTGCAAACAAAACTGACATGCTGAGTAACTTCTTATCGTAGACTGTACTGTGTGTTGGAATGTGTTGTGTCTTGTTTAGATAAAACACAAGCGATAAAGTGTCACTTTGCGTGTGTGCCACCGGGCATCCCTCGGCAAAATTTTCAGGAAGATGTCAAGTTGAAAAAGTTGGATTCTTATTGAAGGGCTGTCTTGAAAGTAACGCGGCTTCATTTTTGGAGGAATAAATGCTTGAGCACGTGAAAAGAAATATATCCTAATAATCAGACCCTATTTTATATAGAAAAATGCAGCTTTGTTCATTTAAAAAAAAAAAAAGCTAACTTTCATAAAAATAAGGTTGCATCTGAAAAATTCATGGCAAAAAGAAAT
Source organism: Idiotropiscis lumnitzeri (assembly GCF_059441095.1). NCBI lineage: Eukaryota > Metazoa > Chordata > Actinopteri > Syngnathiformes > Syngnathidae > Idiotropiscis > Idiotropiscis lumnitzeri. The sequence goes on from NC_142391.1 coordinate 1,927,638, forward strand.
TGCAAAACTGTTACTCTGGATTGTATGACTCAAATATACAATACATGGAAAACAACTATTCTCATTCTCTCAAAATGACGAAGAAAACAGGACTATTCCATTAAAAAGGTAAAAAAAGAAGTCATCTCTAGAATTTATTCTTGTCGAATTGCCTTTTTATTTTCAAATAGATGGACTTGAGAAGCACGACTCAAATTTGACTTCATGTTTTACTCTGAAAAACTTTATTCTTTTCATATAAGTATAATAAAAATATGTAAGCTGATGACTTTTTTTTTTATTGGGACTGCTGTAACAACCTTGACTAGACTTGGAGAACAATCGTGTGGATTAGAGCGACGATTACCAGTGCCAAATGAAGACCGTGTTCAGAGGACTTCAAAGTGAAAATTCCACCTCCATGGCATCCATTTTCGGAGCCGCTTTTTCCTCACAAGTGTCGCGGGCTTGCTGCAGCCAATCCCAGCTGGCTATGGGGCTTAAGGCGGGGAATACCCTGAACCGCTTGCCTGCCAATCGCCGATCTCTTAAAAATGAAAATATGTCTCGTCGTTTGAACACGCCACAGAAAAGTGTTGTTGACTTTCATTTTTAAGACAAGAAATTCGATCTGCTTCATTTCATTGGGTCGTTGCAGAGCTTTACACCTTGCCACAACGAGGCGCTCTAAAGCGGCCACGCCAATTCGACGCCTCCATCCACACACGAGCTTTCACGTTGAGAGTTGTTGGAAAAAAAAAAAGTTTAATCCTTACTCTTCCACCTTACTCTGCGCACAGTTGCGACTGACAACGAGGCACTCTAACACACATTGGCTGTCACATGCGACTTTATGGACATAGCTAGCTAGTTAACAGCGCATGGCAGTTGTGCAGGATGACCACTGATGCAAACAAAGGCCATTGACGAGTATAGAAGCCAAAAAAAGTACATTCATTTGAACTGGGCTGCCAGCGGGTGAGTTAAGTCCCGCCCGCATAGTGCTCAACCTTTTGTATATTTTTTTAGAAATTCTCTATCATGTCGTTGGAAACCAATCTGAATTGACTTGACCGGATCTTTCTGAATGATGAGCACAGCTCCCATGATGCATTGCTACTTTAGCCACGCTGCAAACCAGTCGGAGAGGTTTCCTTTTGGCTTCTGGAAAGTATTCCCTCCCTCATCCTGACCCAGACGGTCCGCACGCACGCACACTCATACGCGCACACGTGCGAAATGTTCCCACTGTGATGTTGAGTCAGGCTGTTGGTCGGAGCTGCAGAAGACGTGCAGCTGCCGTGCGGTCAATGAGGTCAGCAACCTCTGGCATGAATGCGGGCAAGCGAGCAAACACGCTGCACCAATCGCTTATTTTAGCGCACGAGGTGTGATCAGGGTAGGGGGAAAAAAAAGCTATGTGAGTTTTTTTTAAATGAGGACATTTTTAATTTGTTATAAAGAGAGAAAAGTCATCATTTGAGGTGGAGCTTTGAAATTCACTTATTAAAATGTGACTTGGTTTCATTGTTATAGTTCCACTTTAATTTTTTTTTCATTAAAAAAAATATCTATATACAAAAACTCAAACTTCAAAGTAGTAAAATTTTGTCAATTGTCTAAAAGATAAAAATAGAAAGTTAAGTTTTTATTGAGGAAAAAATCTATTATCATATTTATTATAAATTTATTTATTTATTTATTTTTCACCCAAAAATGTCTCCTAATGGGAAAAAGTCTCCGTCATGTTTTGAAACGAAAGCCTCCCCGTCTGGTGGTCTCTGTACAAACACAACACACTGCTGGATTTGTGCGGCCCCCCTGCCGCGACCCCCCCCACCTTACACACACAGAAAGTCGTCAATAGCACGTTTATGTAGCGTATAACAGGTCTCCAACGACGATCATTCCATTTCCTGTTCCACAAGTTTTTCCAAAGACATACAAGCTACTCTCTTGAAATAGTGTTGCCCAAATAATGTTTTAATATTTGTGGGAAACACAAAAACAAATAATTATATGGAACAAACAAAAAGAGCCCAGTTGCTTTTATTCCACTATTGCGGATTATCATGAAAAGGATGACTGAGAATGTTAAGAAGAAAAGCAAGAACAGACATTTGGTTGTAACTACTGAGACGACATTGTGCTACGTTTGTTAGCCCGTCGATGGCATTTGTCATTATGTGTTAGCATTAAGCTAGCGGACTTTGGTAGAACCAAGTTTTTGGCTTTGGTATGTTTTGTGTCATTATTTTTGACGGGAAACTTCACTTCGCGGCGAGATGGCTCGTAACTTGACAAACTCATAAATTGGGGCCCGCAAAAGTCAAGGTAGCATTGCGTTGGATTGCAACGTGTAAAATTGATTCGAGTCTAATTTGTTGGCTGTGTAGGCATGAGAATGTCGGCGTGGGCTGGCAGGCGTCACGTGTCCTTCCTCTTCTTCCTTGCCCTGTGCTCGCCCCGCTGCCTCGCCCAGACGCCAGCGCCGCCCACCACCCTTCGCCCGTCGCCGTCCCCGTCCTCGGGGAGACTGAAGGTCCGACTGGCGGGATTCCCGCGCAAGCACAACGAGGGCCGCGTGGAGCTCTTTTACAAGGGCGAGTGGGGCACCATATGCGACGACGACTTCTCCATCACCAACGCCAACGTGCTGTGTCGACAGCTGGGATTCGTCGAAGCCACCGGATGGACGCACAGCGCCAAATATGGAAAAGGGCAAGGTAGGATGTGCCCCTCCGGCGCTCCTTCTCCACTAGAAGCAACTGTACGCTAATTGTGTATTTATCTTCTTGTGTATGGCGAAGCTCGAGTCCATACGAGGATTGTCAAGTCTACCTAGCAACAAGTGACAATTGTAATCTGAGCCATTAAACTTGGCTCTCTGAAAAACTATTTAAATTCACAATTATTTCATTCTGAGTCAAGAAGCTGAAATATTGTGATTGAGCCTCATGAATTCTGCCTAGCAACGAGCGGCGACTCTGTGAAGCGGCCAAGAAGATAATTGGCGCAATTGTGCTTGCTAGCTAAAATGTAATTACGCTCACCCGCAAAGTATGTAGCATTTTACTTTGGAAACAACAACAAAAAAAAAACAATATTTCCCTTCCTGACAGCAAGCAGCTGTCCTACTCATTGACATATGAAGTAAAAAATGAACTGAAAATTGAATCTCACTTGAATGTCAAGTTGTTTGATAGTTTTTCATTGACCTGTGGAGCAGTCAAGAATAAGCATCATGACGCCTGCCGACCAACAAGTGGTCATTTAAATTTGGGATTTGGACAGGAAATTGTAGGCGCTAAAATCGTACTTAGAACATTTGTCGCTAACCTACAGAATAAAAAATACAAATAATTCAGGGCAGTTCTCTTGAAGCCCAATTAAATCTGCCTAGCAACAAGGTTCCTGATTTCTTATTTTTTTTTTCCCGAAGAGCCCAAAAGGATATTTTAGGCCAGTTACGCGGGAATCCCTCGAAGTGTGGCTAGCAAGCAACAATTGTTGTAATTCGGTTAAAGGCAAGATCTGGCTGGACAACGTGCAGTGCGGCGGCGGCGAGCAAAGCATCGGCGCGTGCAAATCTCGCGGCTGGGGCAACAGCGACTGCACTCACGACGAGGATGCCGGCGTGGTGTGCAAAGACGAGAGGATTCCGGGATTCGTGGACGCCAACGTCATCGAGGTGGGTCCGCTCGGATGAAGTCTCAAAACTACTATATATTATATATACAATATATATTTTTTATTTATGTATTTTATATATAGTATTTCTATATGTATTTATTTATTTATTTTATAGATACTATATATTTTATTTTTTATCTTTACTTTTTCCCTTTTTTCTTTCACCTTGAGTATTACTTTGATCTTTTCTATTTATTTTTTTATTTTTTTTGTCTCCCTTTATGCTCACTTTAATATCTTCAACTTTTTTACATTTACAATTATCACCTTTTACGTGTTCTTTTCCCATGATCTCTTCTCTCAATTTTACCTTCACCATTAATGACCATGACTTTTCCCTTTACTTTTTGTATTCCTTTGCTGTTATTTATTTCTCAATTGATTGATCTTTGCGCAGGCTCACGTGGACGAGAACAAGCTGGAGGAGGTGCGTCTGCGCGCGGTGGTGGCGGCGGCCAAGAAGCGTCTGCCCATCGCCGAGGGCGTCCTGGAAGTCAAGTACAAGGACGGCTGGGCGCAAGTGTGCGACGCCGGCTGGACGGTGAAGAACACGCGTGTGGTCTGCGGCATGCTGGGATTCCCTCAAGAGAGGAAGTACAACAAGAACTTCTACAGGTCAGTGACGCACCACCAGAATAATCGCTTATTGAAAAATGTGTGATTTTTGTGATGAATGATGAATTTGGGAGTCGTACCATTTTTGAGCGTTTTTGTGTTGTTTGACCGCTGTAGTGAGAACGATTACGACCAGAGTTGTAATGGGAGCACAAAAAAGAAAAACGAAAAACCGGAGCTTAGAATATTTCCTCAAGTTCCTTAATGGGAGTTGCAGCAGACTCAGAGTTGGTCTCCCATGAGGATATTTGTCCTTCACATTCCATGAGGGCTGGAAGGGGAAAAAAAGGCTTTTATTTAAAAACGCGCGTGTGTGTGCGTGTTGTGCAGGCGTCTGGCAGGAGCTCAAGGAGATGTGTGTGTGTGTGTGTGTGTGTTGTCAGGTGTGTGTGAAGCCTTCGCAGGAACCAACCACATCGCGTGCCTCGGCTACTGTACATCCTGTTTAACGAAAGTTTGGTCACCAGGCGCTTCTGGTGACCTCGTTAATGTCGTACTGGACCCATTTGCCGGTTCAGTTTAAAAAAAAAAAAAAAAAATTCAAGAAACGGAATTGAATTTTATTTTTAGTTTTACTTCACCTTGTATGATTACTTTTACATTTTAACTTTTTTTTTTTACTACTTTTCTGTCCTTTTACCATTAACTTATTTGGTCTGTACCGGCACAAGAATGACTTTTACCCTTCAATATTACTTTTACTGTAACATTAACTTCTACCGTTACCATTATATTGTAGATTTTTTAACTATTTTATGCTTTACTGTTATACAAGATTTATTTAGCGTATTTTCCGAACTGTGGAGCGCCCCCTAGCGGTGAAAGAAAAAGTAATAGAAAACCTGCACCGCTGTATTAGCCGCATAGTTCAAAATCGAGCAAAAAAGTAGCGGCTTATCGTCTGGAAAATACGGTACCTTTATCTGGAACATTTATTGTTCGATTTAACGTCACTTTTTTAACCTACATTTTTTTGTTTTGTCATTAGCAATGCCTTCACCTTGATTATTTTTCTTTTTATTTCTTATATCTGTGGCAGCAGCAGCAGCTTTTTCCTTTTTGAACCTCCGATTGTCAACATTGCAAATTTCTCGGACAATTGTTCCATGTCACGGAGAAAATGGATAGGAAAGTAGTAACCGTTTGTGTCGAGGAAGTGATGCACCGTGGCTTAGAGACAAACTCACAAAGTGAAGCGGAGCCAAGTTTAACCAGGGTTGTTAGTGGAAATTACGGAGCGTTTGAGCTTCATTTGCCTGTACATACGCACACCTGATGCTTTTTTTTTTTAATCTATTGTTTTGATTGGCGGGAATTTTAAAAAGCAAAGCTGAATGATGCGTACATCACAAATTGTGTCTTAAAATTGTTAAAAATGGGAAAGCCTGTGTTGCCATGGCAACATTGCGTCACATCAAACGTGAGTTTTGCAGCTGCCAGCTGATGTATTGGTACTTTTGTTGGAATTGTATCAGATGGGAAGTGGACGAAAAACAAAAGTTTGTGACCAAGCCAAAGAAGTTGGGTGCTGAATGCGAAATGTTTGGAATGTCTGCATACTTCCGTTTGACCTCAATTTACGCTGGCGACTTGTGGAATGTCCGCGTCTCTATTCCTCCACGATGACCCCCGTCGTCCCACTGCAAGGAACGTACGCTCTTTGAAACAAAAGCCATGAGAAAAAGCACACTGGACTAAATGCACGCTGTAAGAAATGTAATCCGCTGTAAGAAATGTGAACGTTAACAAAATGTGCTGCAAGACCGTCCGAAGCCGCCGCTGAAATAAATGTGACCGCATGTGGCCGTGTGGTGGTTGCAGACGTTTGAGAAAGCGCGCCGCCGAAAGGGTCGCCAGGTCAAAGGTGAACGTGCCGGCCGGTGCCAGGTACTCCGTCGCCGGGTGAGAAAACATGCCCGCCGCCCCGCCCACATGCGGCCGCGTTATGTTGTTCTTCATAGAGTAGCGATTAACACTTTCCACTAGATTGAGGCGCCATTAACCTTTTTTTTCCACGTTTGTCACGTGCGGCATGTTCATGACGCCTATGATTGGCATTTGAAGTTGACTTTTTTTTTTTTTATGGGATAGAAGAAGTCAACCTCTTGTGTGTGTGTGTGTGTGTGTGTTTGGCGAGTGCTGGAAATACGTTTGCATGCACGAAATGCTTTGTGGCAGCTTCTTCAACAACGTATCGTCTGATTCCAAAACTCGCAAATTTGTCCCTCTCTGCCGACTTTATGGACAATAAGTGGAAAAGATGTGCAAAGTCGCATGAGACTGGAATTCAATTGAAGTTTCATTTTTCTAGTGGGCTTGTTGAAGAACCCTCCAATGTTCTGCTGGTAGTTCGTTGTAGTCGAAAAATATTAAAAAAAAAAAAAAAAAAGTTATTAAAGGTGTGTCACTTTCAACAAACCAAGGCCAGAAACTGAAAAAAAAAAATTATTCTCCAGTCACGTAAGGTTAGCCGACGTGTTTAAAGTGACACATTTGTTTTGAAATGTGGGCTAAAATTGTGGAGTCTAACCCGTGTTTACCTTGCAGGCAGACAGCTAAAGCTAACGCTAACGCTAAGTCTAAACAGAGCAGCCCCGGCACAAGGTAACGTGAGCGCTAACCGTGATGTGGCGGCGACAAATTGTTTGAACATGCATTAGGCGACGATGTGTGGTTTTTTTTTTAAGTCATGGTTAAAACCAGTGGCGGGCCGTGCATTTCACACGTCGCCCTTCAGTGAAGTCCTACTTAGTCCGAATTGGATAATCCCCCCCCCCCCCCACCAAGACCTTACTGTAATCAACTTGCGATCTGATTGGCTATCGCAACTGTCGATCAACGGTAAAAGCCCCCTTGAGACACAGAACAGACGCCGCCTGCACGATTGTAAGTGAAGGCCTCGGACGAATAGTGCGTGCTACTGGGATCGTGAAATCTGCCTGGCAACACGAGCTTGCTGAATTCTGATTGGATAAAAACTCCCACTAAAAATACTACACTTGGATATACGACATCAATGTGAAGAATATGATCAGGATTTCTTGATGATGTTAGGCCGGCAGAGAAGGCCTTGAAGGCCTTGACCGCTCACCACTGGTAAAAACTGACCAATGGGGAAAATACTTTCTAAAAATGAGTAATGGGAAGAACTGACTCATCTTAAAAATAGGCCAATGGTAAAATTTGACTAAACTAAACTTTCTCATTGTAAAATAAAAATAATTTAAAAAACACAAAAGTATTGAATAATAGTAAAAAAAAAAAAAAAAAAAAAAAGATTTATGGTCCGAAATCACTCATAAAATGGACTCAAGTTGACATTGTGTCTTGCGTGCTCGCAGGTTGTTTTTGGAACGCCAGAAAAATGTGTTCCGCGTTCACTCGGTGGCGTGCACGGGCACGGAGGTGCACCTGGGCGCGTGCCCCATGGAGTTCAACGGGCCCAACGGCACAGCGTCGTGCCGCGGCGGCTCCCCTGTCGTGGTCAGCTGCATGCCGGGGCCTCTCTTCGCGCAGCAGCACCCCGGACTCAAGAAGAAACCCAAAACTTCGGTCAGTGCCTCGTTGCTCGTTTACGTTCTAGCAATGTTGTCGTCGCTCCACAGTGTTGCTTGGCTCCATCTTTAAGTTCCGGTAAATTTTGACATGTGGCCACTCCGCAATGTTGTTGTGTGATTTCGTGTGTCCGTCTTTTTGTTCCAGTCGACTCTGGAAATCTGCCCGCTCCACAATCTTGTGTGTGTCCATGGAGTTTCCTTTTTTTGTAAGCAGAGTCTGACATGTGGTTACTCCACAATCTTGTGTGTCCATGTTTTCCATTAGACTCGTGTGTGTGTGTGTGTGTTCGCTCTACAATGTTGCGGCTGCTCCGCAATGTCGCATGCCTCCATGTTTATTTTCCAATAAACATTGACGTGGTCGCTGCAGAATGTTGTTCATGTGATGGTTCCACCACATTGTGGTCGCTCCTTAATGTTGTGGTCCTGCCTGTTTTTTTTTTTTTTTTTTCTCTTTTCCAGAGCACGGTGAGGCTGAAGGGCGGGGCCCGGCTGGGCGAGGGCCGCGTGGAGGTGCTGAAGGGCGGCGAATGGGGCAGCGTGTGCGACGACCGCTGGAACCTCCAGTCGGCCAGCGTGGTGTGCAGGGAGCTCGGCTTCGGCAGCGCCAAGGAGGCCCTGACGGGGGGGCGCATGGGCCAAGGTGGGGCGCCCAAACGCTCGCCTTTGCAGACTTTGGTTGACCCCTGAGATGTCAACTTTGAACTCTGAACTCACGGACCTCATTTCTCTCTGGAAGTTTTTTTTTTTTCGAGCCAGTGAAGGAATGCTGTCTTGCACAAGTTCCATTTGACGATTCTGTGCATGCTGAGAGACGAGGATTCACATGTCGATAATATGAATGAAGGAATTCCGCCAACTCTGTCATTTCCATCATCCCATGAAGAGATTGCTCCCAAACCCCCAATTTCTTTTTTCAGGGAATCTTGGGGGGGAAAAAAAACAGGCATTTTAAACGAGACATCCCTAACCTTTAATCCATCCCACATTTGAAAATGTCTCAAATTTTTGCTTTCCATGGCATCAAAGAAGAACGCGCGCATTCCCAAATTCAAATGGTGAGACTTTTTGGTTACAATTTGAGAAATCTGAGAAACCTGCACTTTTTTTTTTTTTTTTTTTAGCGTTCAATCCTTCTGTCCAAAACCAACAAATCCATATTTTGGAGGCCAATGCTGATATGTCAGAATAAAATCCTGATACCCGATTAATCGTCTAATTAATAAAAAAAAAATCTAATAAATAAAAGAACTTATTTTGGCTCCATTAATTCCCATAACCTCTTGAAACTTGTCCGAAGTTGTAATGTGTCGTTGTTTTTAAAAAGACAAAGCTAATATCGGCCCAGTGATTAATCAGTGTGTGAAAGTGATCCGAATTCCATCATGGGAAGCCTAAATTTTGCAGGATTTCCGCACTGGAAAGTCAATTAAGGGATTTCCCCCCCCCCCCAATTCCACTCTGAGAGTTCTTTTTTGGGTACAATTCGTCATTTTCTTCAAATCATGGAGAACATTTTTTGTTTTCCTCAAAAATATGATGTTTGCTCATACTTTCCCAGAATAGACTTTTTTGCTTAGTGCCTGTGAATGTTCCGTAAACTGCATTTTTTTTGTTTTGTTTTTTCCCAGGGGTGGGTCCCGTCTACATGAACGAGGTGAAGTGCTCGGGCCACGAGCGGTCCATCTGGAACTGCCCGTTCAAGAACATCACGTCGGAGGACTGCCAGCACACGGAGGACGCCGCCGTGCGCTGCAACGTTCCCTACACGGGCCTGGAGAACTCGGTCAGAGCGCCAGCAAGTTTAGTCACATGATGCGTGTGCAGATCTTATGATTGGTCACGCAGGGGAAATTTTTTTTTGCGACTAATATTTGATGATGATGTCATGCTGGGACATCGTCATGCTAATTTAGTGCCTATTTTACTAACGTGATCACAAAAACTAAAAAAATAATTTGAGATGAACTTTTATACTAATGCAGTACATGTGTGGTCACTCCACAGTGTTGTGTTTACACTCCAGTCGACTCTGGAACGCGCCACAATTTTGCGGCTGCTCTATCGCGATGCTTCTTTTCACATTGACTGACCAATCGATTATAAAATGCGGCCGTTCCACAATGTTGTGTGCATTGACGCGCATGCTTCAGTAGACTGGAACATTCACTTAACAATAATAGCCTGGAGTAAACTAACTTGTGGTGGCTCGACAATGTCGTGTCAGGTGTGTGTGTTCGGGTCGATTCCGATGTGGTCACTCCACAGTGTTGCTGCTGTTCAAGTTGATCTTCCGAGATGCATGTGGTGACTCACTCCGCAGTGTTTTATGCGTCCTTGCTTTTAAGCTCCAGTAGTCTTGATATTGTGTCGAATAGCCTCTGGCGCGGTTGCTCCATCATTGTTTGATTTACAGTAGACTCTTGACCTGTGCTCCTTCCACAATGTTGGTGGCCTTGTTTATGTTGCTCTCAATGTTGATGAGAACTCTTCACATGTTGCGCACATCCACGTTTCAGTTTTAGTTCACTTTCACATGTGGACACTCCACAACGTTGTTGGCATCCATGTTTTTGGCGCTGTAGCTGTTAAAGTGATCACGTCACAATGTTGCGGTCGCTCCACAGTGTTGTGCGAGTCCATGTTTTTAAGTTCTTGACACGTGGTTGCTTTACTATGTTGTGCAAATTTAAAATAAGTCTTGATCGCAGTGAGGAGGCTTCAACGTGGACTATTTCCAGCTTGAACCAGCCGATTTTGTCCATGTAAATGCTAACAAAGGTTCCAGTGGGACTAAAAAAAAGGTTAAAGAGGTTTTGGTTCTTATCCCGCCGGACCTTTTGTTCTAACCCTCGCTGGGCGCCGCCACGCAGATCCGACTCGGAGGGGGGCGCACTCGCAACGAGGGGCGCGTGGAGGTCCTGGGCGTGGACGTCAACGGCACGGAAGGATGGGGTCTGATCTGTGGCGAGTCCTGGACCACCAAGGAGGCCATAGTGGCCTGCAGGCAGCTAGGCCTGGGCTATGCTAACCAGGCTAACCAAGTAGGTCGCTAACGGCTGATGTAGCTCGCCTCTAATAATATACTGTCGCCTTCAAAATGAAACTCCTCTCGTGTCCCAAACAAACGGCATCTGCCGTCCGTGGTGATGTCATTGTTTGTTGCAAGGCGACACAAGTAATTGTGACTCCAAGCAATTTTTTTGCATTTTAATTTATGGATGTTTTTTTGTTTTTTTTAATTATTTATTTATTTATTTTTAGTTGTTTTTTTTCTTCTTGAAGTGTGACAGTATATTATAACTAACGACTTTTCTTTGTGGCATGCAAAGAAAAGCATCCTGACTCGGCCACACACAGAGTTCCCGATCCAAGCGCTGACATCATCCCACCTCCGCAAAAAAAAAAAAAAACTGACGCACTAACTGGAACGCCTGGCGCACAGCACACGTTTTCCACCGCCTGAAACCAAAATGTGTCATCTGAGTTTGGATTTGAATTGTAGCGCTAACTCTCCTTTTTTTTTTTTAATCCATTAAAATATTCCAAAAAATCGACAAGTAAAAAAAAATAAAAAATTACCCACTAACAATCAAAGTGAAGCAAACATTCAGCATCTAAAAAAAGTACATGTAAATGTTCAATTTCAAATTCAGTCTCAGATGACCCAAAAGCAATCAAACCTTTGTCAGTCCGCCCAATTTCCAGCCAATCAAGTTCACGTTCCATCGGTCGTGTGGCAATGAAATTATAATCGTGAGTAGACTTGAAAAAACAAAATGCAATGAATTAGATTTTTTTTAACGTGGAGGTTTTCAGGATGCTAACAGTTATTAGAATTAGCAATTAGCATGAGCATGAGTGAGTCAGGGACAGCAAGTGCTTGTGAGTGACTCCCAGCAGGGCTTGTGGTCCGCAGATCCGGCTAGTGGGCGGCCGCAGCGCCTACGAGGGCCGGGTGGAGGTCCGGGTGGCCTCCAGGTGGGGTACGGTGTGCAGCGCAGGCTGGAGCACCGGGGAGGCCATGGTGGCGTGCAGGCAGCTCGGCCTGGGCTACTCCATGCACGCCATCACCGTAAGTGCCGCGGCTCCCTTTCAAAATAAGACCATTGCCCGCCGGCCTTCACCATAAAAGCGTCAATCTTATTTTGGGAGTTTAACCAGCCCAAGTCAAGTCAAGTCGCGCATATTCCTAAAAAAAAAACATTTTTGTGTTTATTGTTTTGTTAATTTGGTGTACTTTTATCTTTCGTATTGATTGTAAATAACACAATGAAAAATATGCGTGACAAATTTATTTGTATATTTGATGTGATTTAAATGGATTCATAGTGAATAATTGGTTTATTTAATAATAAAATATTGACATGACAAATGTTGCGTATACTTGTCAAATTGTCTTAAATTAAAAAAAGATATTGTAAATAATGCAAAATTGGAAGAAAAACATACATTAAACCCATAAATATTTTTTTTTACCATTTTTATTTAGTGGTTAATTTATTTTTCGTCAAATAAAAACTAAAATCCACCTGCATTGAATTGAATCTTATTTTGTTGTTAACTGTAAATAATAAAATAAGAAATATTTGTGAAATAAAATTCTTTACATGATCTCATTTTGGTTTTGTTATTGCAAATAATGTTTATTCTAAATAAGGTTAAAAAACAGTAGAAAAAAATTATTTAGATTTTTAAAGGATTTGTGTTTGTAAATAAAGTAATAAAGGTCCTAAAATTGAAATGTTTTTTTTCAACTAAAAATGGTTTAATTTAGTTATCGTCAACTATATAAAATAGGAATATAAAAATAAATGTTTAACGTACTGCTTATTGACACTTTTGTATACATTTTATAAAATCACTTATTTGTTCATTCTAATGAAGTTAGGCGTGTGTCTTCGATGCTCTGATTGGTTGGCTGCTCTGTGTTTGCCCCGCCCCCAAGGAAACATGGTACTGGGACAGCAGCAACGTGACCGAGATGATTTTGAGCGGCGTCAAGTGCACCGGAAACGAGATGTCGCTGATGCAGTGCCAGCGACACAAGACGCTCAGTTGCCAGAAGGCCGCCGCCAAATTTGCCGCCGGCGTTATCTGCTCGGAGAGTGAGTTGATAGTTTTTTTTGGGGGGGGGAAATTGAAAACAAGATTCCAATCCAAGTGTAATTTTACTGTTCAGAGTGTGGCTTCTGATGCGACTTCTTAGTCTTATTAAAAGATGTTTTCCACTCGCGGCACAGCGGCGTCCGATCTGGTCCTGAACGCGACGCTGGTGCAGCAATCGGTCTACATCGAGGACCGCCCCCTGCACATGCTCTACTGCGCCGCCGAGGAGGACTGCCTGTCCAAGACGGCTGCTAAGGCCAACTGGCCGTACGGTCACCGCCGCCTGCTGCGCTTTTCCTCGCAGATCCACAACATCGGACGCGCCGACTTCAAGCCCAAAGCTGGACGCCACTCGTGGGTGTGGCATGCTTGTCACGGGTAAAAAAACAAAAATCAAAAGTGGATTTTCAGTGCTACCTTGACTTCAATTTTTTCTTGATCGCATAAAACCTCTTTTCTCAGTCATTACCACAGTATGGACATTTTCACGCACTACGATCTTCTGAACGCCAACGGAACCAAAGTAGCCGAAGGACACAAAGCCAGTTTCTGTCTGGAGGACTCAGACTGCCAGGAAGGTGCGCAGAAACTTTTCATGCCAGTAAAACGTTGCGATCAAAGTTCATAAATGTGAAAGCGATTTCAGTGGAATGTGTGCCACAATGGACAACCAAAGCAATCAAGTTCGCACAATAATTGGCATCAAACCTTCCAACAATTTAAAAGAATATTTTTCCCACGAGCGGAGCGGTCGCGAGCATCTTAATGAAGTGTCCGATGCGTGCAGGTGTTTCCAAGCGTTACGAGTGCGCCAACTTTGGCGACCAGGGCATCACGGTAGGCTGCTGGGACATGTACCGCCACGACATCGACTGCCAGTGGATCGACATCACGGACGTCAAACCCGGAAATTACATCATGCAGGTATGAGCGCACACCTGCCTCTGATTGGGGACAATTTGCGACAATGCCCGTGTCAGAGTCTCAAGTGGCTGCTTCAAACCAAAATGGCCGCCGTGCTGTTCAGTTTTGGGCACATCCTTGAGACTTTTTTTGTGCGTCCTGTTATGATTGACGTGCATGCCCGCAGCTGCTTACTTGACGGATCAAAAATCCCATCAGGTGTTGCAAAAATGACAAATGACTTGGGTTTTATTTCCTGGTCCGGCCCACAGGTGGTGATAAACCCAAACTTGGAAGTGGCCGAGAGCGACTTCACCAACAACGCCATGAAGTGCAACTGCAAGTACGACGGCCATCGGATCTGGTTCCACAACTGCCACGTTGGTAAGCCACACCCAAAACAAAACAAAAAATAAATAAAAAAATAACGTGTCAAATGCGATGGTGAAAAAGTCTTCATTTTGTGACTTGCTCAAACCCGCAGGCGACGCCTTCAGCGAGGAAGAGGAGCGAAGGTTCGAGAAGTACCCGGGACAGTTGAACAACCAGATTTCTTAATCCTAAAAAGCGACGGAAGGACGGAGACGTAGCGCCGGACATTTTGTGCCGTGACCGTCATTTTTTTTTTTTTTTGCCGCCCGGTGTGGAAGTTTCCACTTTGAAAATCGGTTTTAGGGCAGAATTTTTACAAATTGTTTTTTCTTCTTGTGAATGTATTTATTACCTGTTAAAAGGTGCTCTAAAGATTCCCAAGATTTTTTTAAGAGGTGCTACGCTGTGTTTTGTTTTTTTAGGATTTTACGACAAAGGATTGGACAAAAATAAATAAATAAATGACATGATGCCGTATGCACTCTGATGTAATCTCACCTGCTGCACTCAATTAAATGAGATCATAATCTCGTGTTTTCAAGGTCCGCGTTCTTAACGTGGAGCTTCTGCTGGTCCGTTTGATGTGACTTGACTGACTTTACTAAAAGTCTCGCCTGCCGTTTTACAGCGTCCGCAACCCGGCAACAGGATCGACATCTCCTGACTCGACTTTACGCGATTGGTCCAAAAATCGCCGCCCAACCTTTTTCATTAAAGGCAAGCTTCTGCTTTTTGGGAGTAACTGCGGGAAAACACACAACTGGAAATGCGTCATAAAATGAAGCAACAGGTAAACAAACAAATTTTACTCTTCAAGAACTTTCTACTTGACATATATTTTCAAGTGTTTTTATTTGTATCTTCCATTTTTATTATTTTCTTTTAAGTGAGTCGGCAGCAGTGAGCTGGTGCCCAAGCGCCCTCGATTGCATAGCGGCAACTCGTGTGCACGTGCGACATGACCTTTGTCTGGGTTTTTGGAGGCTCGTTCACGACGGTCGATCTTGGCTGGCGTGTGTCGCTCACATGCGTGCAGAGTTTATTTCAATCGACTTAAGAAGCGCTTGGCCGTTAACTTGTTACTGCAATCCCATTAAGCCTCATGTTGCAAAGGCGAGGATCGTTGTGTAGCTCACTAGCGCCCTCTTTGTCGGTTGTTTTTTTTTTTTTCCAGTCAGTAAATTTATGTGGAATAATTGATATGACTTACAAAAGCAAGGTAAATGTATAGTTCATATTTTTAATATTTAAATTATTTTTTTCTGAATGCAAATTGTATTTTTTTTAAATGCTCTAATGGAGAAAAAAAAATGTTTTTTATTTAAAAATACCTCAAATTTAGACTACTTCAAAACACCAGAATTAAAGCAAATATAGGAATTAAATTTTATTTCAAATTGTCAAATAAATTTGCCATTTAGTTATTTTTGATTTTTTACATTACAAATAAAAAACAAATGTAAAGTAAAAAATAAACAAGAACACAAATGCATGCAAATGGTAAATTAAGGCAAATATATTTACTCAAATTTATTTGAACAGATAAAAATACATGTATGTAAATTAAGGCAAACACTTTTTTTAAATGTTAATGAATTTTGGAAAATAATATTTTTACAACATAAAATGCCATCCTTCAGCTTTGACTTTGCTGCGCCCCATCTGGCCGAAGACCATAATTGCGTCACTCCTTTTGAACTTCCGAACTAACACACTCGATTCAGTTGCGTGCACGTAAATTTATTGGCGTTACATTGAAAATGACAATCAGAACGTGAAAAATAAAAGCCAGCCATCAAGAAATGACGGGAGAAGATCTTTTCACGGATAGTCCTCGGATTGCTGCAAGTGAGCATCTTGTTTGATGGCCAACGATTTTCTCGGTTATTTGTCCGAAGTTGTCACTGCAACACCGTCTGTTTAACCACTCGGCCCTCCTTGTCCACAGCAAAGTTGTAATTCTTGGGGTTGTCCAGCGCTTCCTCGATGCGTTGGTCCAAGTTGTCTAATGTGATGAAGTTCTTTGCGTCCTCCTACGAACAAAAAAAACAAAACAAATGTTTGACCAATCTCAAAGATGTCCTTTTTTTTTCTTTTAGATGAAAAAGTGTACCTGCAACTGCAAAATTTCCTCCTCTTTCTGCCTGAGAAAATCTTGCTGTTGCTGTTGTCGCTGGAGGGCCTCTTCTAGCTTCTTGCGTTCCGCCTCTTCCATTTCCTTCTGAATCCGCACAATTCTGGAAAAAACACAAATGAGCTCCGGAAATTTGAGAATGGCACGGTTGTCGTGTCTAAACGTCTTTCAACCTCATTTTTGCCTGTTAGATTTTGGAGGATTTTTTCTTTTGAGTGGCACCCAAACTTACTTACAGTGAATATAAAAAGTCTTAATGGGGAAAAAAAAGTCATTTTATCAGCCAATATTACACCTTTTCAAATTAATCACAATTTACTGGATTGTTGCCAATTAAACGCAGATGAAGTCTTACATAAGATCAATAACGATAAAAAAAAATCCTATATTTTACTACAGCAGTAGAAATTTATTTAGTGAAAAACGAACTAGACTGTGACGTACAAAGATGTCTGCAATCAACTCCAAATACTTCAAGTGTCAGCGGTGTTGCACAGTGTAAATGTTCAATAAGAAAAATATTGCAGTATGATTTGCTAATTTGTTCAAGATTTTTTTTGTCGTAGATTTGATTTTTTTTTTTTACAGAAAAGTTAAATATTTGCAAAAATACATTTTTTCAGTCTTATTTTTTCGCCATTTTTCAGAGGTAATTTTCCAAAGACTTTTTTTGGCATGTACGTATTATACGGAAAATGAAATTTTGTGTGTGTTTAATTAATGACAGCAATTGAATGGTTAAAATCTTGGAAAAAAATTCAATGTGACCATTTTGATGAGGGCTGATCAATCAAATAATAAACCAAAAAGAATCACATTGCTGTCTGGTGGTTTTACAGCTAATCAAGATTTTTTTCAATGCGTCTGGTGTTTGCACGTGGCTGACCGAAGTTGCAGCAGGCGCAGGTTTTCTTGGCGGTTCAAGTCCATGAGGTTGCGGTGCTCCTCGGCCTCCTGCCGCGCTCGCTCCTCCGCCATGGAGCCCGTCTCCTTCTCGTATTTCCTCCGCAGCACCTCCTCCTTGAACTCCACACTGAAATGAACACCACAAACATTGGAAGCGGTCGGCTGTGTCAAAGGTACCTTCAGACTTTAACAAATGTCACTGGACAATGTATTTTAAAAAATTATATTTTTAAAAAATGCACGTGGACAATGAGGCCAATATATCCAGCTTTATTTTAACCCGTCCCCCGTTGTGTTTGTTCCTTAACAATATTCATGGGTCTAATGTTTGATAAAATAAAAAAAAACGCAATGCAGTGTTTTAATATCATAAAATGAAAACGTAAAAAAAAATGTGGCCAGCTGCCACTTCAACTTCAATTATTGTTTCACTCTAGATTTTACAAATGGGTCAATTTTATCCACGACATAACACGAGGTTTAAGGAAACATGTAAATGACGGATTTTTTTAACATTTAAAAATAACAAAACCAAAAAAATATTTTACAGTAAATAACGTTAGGCACGTTTTATTTTGTTTTATAAAAACGTAAACAGATTTTTATTTTAAAATGATAAAAAAATTCGTACATTTTAAATTTTAGAATTAAAAATAAGTAAGTTAATACCACCATGAATAGTCACAGTCATTTAAAACTTGTGAATCAAGGCAAATATATTAAATTAAAAAAAACATGTAAATTACGGCTTGAGTAATTTCTTTCGTGTAACATTAAAACGTAATTAAAACTTTCAAAATGTATAATGTACAACTAAAACCAATGTAAATGAAGGCAAGTATACAGTATATTTTGTTAGAAAAATATAAGAAACGTGTCAATTCAGGAGTATCGATTTAAAAAAAAATGCATATATGTTTTTTATTTTCAAATCAAATGGTAAATTGGGCCAGGTGTCATTATACTAAATGATGAATATCATTATACGTGATTCAAATACAACATTAAGGATTAATGTTGTTAATTTAGTTCGCTTAGCATTTAGCATTAGCATTAGCATGACCTCATGCTGTCCAAATAAAAACAAGTGAGTGTGATGTGTCGAGCGTGGAGGAGTACCGCAGCGCCCTCATGATGAGCTTGTAGTCGCCGTATCTCTCCCGCAGCACGACCATCTCCACCGGGTCTACCGGCGGAGGCACTTTGATTCGCCCCAGTTTCGACTTGGCCACTGGGTCGGTGCGCGATTTGCGTCCGCGTTGCGCCTCCACCAGCGCGGAACGCCCGGGCGCCAGCAGTTGGACTGCCCGCGCGCTTCGGAACATTGCCAGGTCGCCTGTCGGGCTTGTCGGTCGCTTGAAGCGGCTGGTTGAAAGTTGAACAACCCCAAATATGTCACATTGGTGAAGATTCAGCGTCCGCAGGTGGCCGCCATCTTTGCGTGTGTCCTCTGACCAGGAAGCGATCCGAAGGCGGAAAGACTTTTCTTGGACACTTCATCGCCATCTAGTGGCTGCGGTGAGTTTTGCATTAGAAGTCAGTGACAACGATTCCCGGCTATGTCTTTCATTTACAGTAGATAGCGCTGGTAATGCAACATCGTGTAATCCTCATGACTCGTGAGGAGAAGAATCGCCCTTGTCGCTAAAGAAGACTGGTTTGAATTTTGCCAAACTAACACGGCTGGCAAATTAAGAAAAGGAAAAACCGCAAATGTCAGCAGAGCCCTCCTTCCAAAGTCTATTTCGCGTTTGTTCTTTATGCGTTTGTTGTGTCTTATTTATCTGAGTGTGTTTTATTGTGTTTTAGCCCCCTCTACTGGTAGAAAGTTCATGCAGCAGCTGAACCGAAAATAACTTCCTTTACGTACCGTGTCAACTGTATATAATATTAGGTTGTATATTGTGCTCTAACGTTGCAACTGAGTTTAGGTTTTATATCACATACTGCAAATCCAATATTGTGTTATTGATTATTGAACTGTGTGGTTGGGACTTTTTAATGTATCAGTATGCATATTTGACATTTTATATTGTACTGCATGCAATGCATCCCTGGCACAGCTCATCATCATCGTCATCGTCATCGTCATCGTCATCATCGTCGTCATCGTCATCTCCAGATCAGAAAGTCTACACAATCAGACTCACGCGATCTTATTTCTTTATTGGACTTGTTGCTCGTGGTTTCATTTAGTTTCCATTCAGTTTCATGTTTGAGCTTAGCTAAACAATTAAGACTTGCTAATGAATAGAAGACGCCAGCGACGATTAGGCTTCCTCTGCATTTACTTATTTTTTTCGTCTCTTGATGTTAATGTGGGCGTAAATGCAGAAGAAGATGTAAATAAATAGTTTAGGGTCACCGGCTCGACGACTACTACATAATTCTTAAAGTCCAAGCAGCATTTGTGGCCTTTTACAAACACTTGCTCAAGTGTTTGTGCAAAGTTTGTTGCTTGCACTTTAACAATAACGATGCTTCATGCAGTTCTGCCATTTTGTATTCTTTTCTTTTTTTGCCTTTGAAGTCAGAATGTGTGGAGAAGAAGGGGGACTTGTGTTGGAACTCTTGCTTGCTTTTTAACGCGAGGGCGCGTCCATCTTGACGTGGATGACAATTTGGTGACGGCTTGTAAACATGACGAGGATGTTTTAATGCTGTGGTTGGGTGTTCAGTGTACGGCGGCGGGCAAGGTAGGGATCCGACAGCCGCAGCTCTTCGCTTTCTAGAAGCTTCCTAAAATAAAAACAACAACATTTCAAGCCTCGGGATAACTTTTTTTCTTTGCGGAACAGGTTCATGACTTCATTTGAGGGACAACTTTCTAATTTTGAGGAGTAATGAGGATGAAGCGCGGATTTAATACTAAAAAAAAAAAAAATCAACATTATAATGGATGAACAATACAATAACATAAAATAGAGAAGCACTGGTTTGGGTGAAAGCGTGTCACCTGTACGCAGAAATTTCGATGTCCAGCGCCATCTTGACATTGAGCAGGTCTTGGTATTCTCTCATGTAGCGCGCCATCTCCTGCTTGGCGTCGTTTATGTCTCGCTCCAGTTGATTGATCCGCATCTGGGAACGGAATGCGAACCATTTGGATCGATTTACTAAGGGAGAATTTGTTACGTTCGAATGCCAATCCAATTTAAATGTGCAGCTCTGGGAATTTACAAGGTTCCCATTTTGACTGTACGGAGCTGGATTCTCTCCAAAAAGTCCCGTGAATCGTACGAGACATTTGTGGGAACTTTGTGTGTAAAGGCTTGAAAGTTCACCTGGTACTTGTCCACCTCGTTGGCCTGCGTCTCCTCCAGCTCTCCCAGCTGCTTGCCGAGCGCTTCAACGATGTTTCTGAGCGCCTCGATGTCAGAGGATCGGGCCAGGAGCATCCTGCGATACTCGGAGGTCTCCTCGCGGATGGCACGTGCCGCCCGGCGGTTCCGGCCGTCCGCGTCCGCCACCACGGCGCACTTGCTCCTGTACCAGTCCTCAGCGACTTGCGTGTTCTCTCCAGCCAGCCGCTCGTACTGCACGCGGATGTCCCGTAGCGCCTCCCCCAGGTGGGGCCGCGCCGCCGCCCTTGGCACCTCCTCCACGCTGATGTTGGCCACCTCCAACTGGGCTTGCAGCTCCACGTGCTCCTCCGCAAAGACCTGACAAATGACACGCTCGCTGTAACTAACCATATTCATATTTTTGGAACAGCAGTAGTGAATTTATTTTCATTTGAAATTTGCATGAATAAGTGCTACTTACGGTTTTAGCTATGGGCTTTTATTTTGAAGGCCAACTTCCTGTTTATGGGAGTTTACACGTAAGGTAACTTAACGAAGAGTACGGCCAAGAGTTTCGTATCGATCCTCAGAAAAACGGACGTTTCTTTTTCTAGCACCCCCACTGAAGAGGCAAAAGGTGTGTAAATGATTCATCTACGTATTTTGTGTTTGTAAATATTGCGAAATATGTTAGCTCATTGTTTGCGTGTGTTTTTAAATGTGTTTAGCTCTTACGGTGATTAAGTTTGAAGGTTACACGGTTATGGATAAATGCTGCTCAAAAAATATATCGCGAAATCATCAGTCTCATCCTTGATGATGAATAAATTTCACGACAACACAGACACGTTTACACATCGGAAACTGATAGGTTGTGAAGCTCGGGAGAAATAACATCGAAGGTCCGGAAAGAGGAAACAGTTCTGACTCTCGTCGTTAAGGTGTCTGATGGTCAGGACCAAATTGACCCTGAGTATGTTCCGTCTTTTGTGATATCAGAGGTGGGATGGAATTTTTAGAGATCAGAATCCGAATCAAAAGTGTGTTAAGACACAAACGGAATTTGTCACTATGAACTCTGCTGACGCTGCCATTTTTCAGGATTTTTGGAATTTTCCGCTTATGGAATTGTAACAGAGATGAGGTGGCTAGCTGAAAACCCGGAAAGACCACCTGACACTTCTCACTGTGTTTTGCAGCATGTTCTGAAGTTCTGTACAAAAATCTTCTGGATCTACAGCCAAAATAAGTAAACAAAAAAAAAAAAAAGCAACAAACATTTTTGAGGAAGACCATCTCGTCGCAAAGGGACGTGACGGTGGTTTGGGCGTCCAGGTAGCAGAGTGCCGCCCGTCCCGCCTCCTCCCGGGCCTGCATCAGCGCCTCCTGGGCGTCCTCCCGCTGCCGGACCGCCTCGTCGCAGCGTTCCGTCACACGCTCATGAACCTTCTTCAGGTAGTCGCGCTCCGCCTCCATCTGCGTTTTCTCTCGGCTTTCCGATTCCATCTCAACCCTCAAAGTGCGCGCCGCCTCCTCGTAAAGCCCGCTCAGGCGCGACGTCTGGCTCTTTCGCCCTCGCAGCGCCTCCAGCTCGGCCAGCAGCGCCCGGTTATGGAGCTCCAGGAGTCGAACCTTCTCGATGTAGCCTGCGAAGCGGTCGTTGAGGTCCACCAGCTGCTCCTTCTCCAGCAGCCGCGAGCTGAGGACGCCAGCCCGGGTCGGAGATACGGACGCCTCCATGAGCCTCCTGTGGGACTCCGGAGCTGCAGGTGAGGAGCAGGATGGGGATGATTTCAAGCGGGAACCTCTGAAGTCGTCCCAAGGTCGACGGCAGAAGACGGAGGAGCTCATGGTGATGTTTTTTTCTTTATGGGAGTGAAATGGATGTTTTCAGAAGAAGTCCCCCTCGTCCTGCACACCATGGGTGAGCATGAGCGAGCGTTTGTGCACTGCACCAGCTCGGGGATGCTGCAGAACACAGACTTTAAATAGACACGCACACACACACACACACACACGAGTGATGTCACCAGCCATTCGACCAATCGCTGACTGTTGCAGTGAAGTACACGCTCTCTCCTCAGTGCAAGCGTGCTAGCAAAGAACAGACAGTACTGTGCAGTATAAAGCCTTTTTTTTTTTTTTTTTTAACAAATGATTGGAATAGCAGCACGGTTGGTGTTGCGATGCTGAGGGGGGCGCGTGTGACCATGGGTAACGTGCTTTTTCCCGTCGTAACGCAAGAAAGTGTAATTGCACATCCACTCCAGTAGTTGGCAGTGGAGCTCTCCTTGCCCATTGTGCACTGTGAGTATGAACTCGATGGTGTCGGTTTGTTTTGCAATGAAAATGATAGTATTTATAGTTGCGACGGTGAGTGGGTGGTGGTGGGGCGTGAATTGTTTACTTCTTGCTCGGGAGTGGGGGGGGGACACGGGGGACATAACGTAAAATAATTGAGAAGCGGTCAATTAGTGCAAAGTGTGACGAAGACTGTTTAATTCAAAGTTGTAACGCAGCAAACATTCCCTTTTTGGGAAGAAAATGCGGAATAATGAAGGACGGCCATTTTTATGCTCTATATAATGATATTTTATAAATGTATTTATTTTAACATATTGATTTAACAGTTATAAAATGGACTAAATTCATACTGTAATGTCAAATTTGTAGCTTTTTTTGCACATATTGTAAGACTTTTTAAAATTTTGGTGATTTTTTTTCTCCTTTTAAATGTCTAAACAATACTTCTGCGCACACTGCCCCTTGATTTTTTTTTAAAGAAACAAACATGGCAGGTATGCTTAAAGTTGAATTACAAATGAATGAAAACACTTAAGCATGTTACGAGTCAACAATTTACTCTTTCTCCTGCCAGTCATCACTCATTTCAATCACTAGGTGGCGCCCTATCACTGCATGTAATGTGAGTATTTGTGACGTCATTGGGCTGCTCTCCCAGTAAAATGCAAACATTTATAATTATTTTTTATTTTTTTTATTCAGAGTTTATGTACAATGAAAGTCCCCCCCTGCCTCCCACTTCGGTAAAAAATAAGTACATCAAAACATTTTCTTTTAACACAGAGAAGCTTTGGAATGTTGCTCTTTGAAACATTTACAAGATCCATTGGAGCAGATTTCGGAAACAATGTGTCAACTGCATTGTCACGTCTACATTCGGCCATTTTTACATTCGATGATGCAAAAGACTGAAAAAGTCAATATGCTGCATATAAGACATCCAAGAGGCTACATACATGAGCAGGTGTTGCTTTGGTACAAAACTCATCCCTAAAAGAAGAATATAGTCGTGGAGATGAAAAGTGTGGGTTGTGAGACGTTCATCTCCCCTACCAGGAGAGCTGCACATGTATCATTATGTCATCATTGATCTATACAGTGCTTTGGTTTGTTATCAAATCTCTGTCCGGAATGTCCGCAGTGAAGAGACCAAAAACGTGACAGACAGAACACGTGTCAGCCTTTCAAGTCAATGAGGCCATCTTAATAGCTATCGCAAAAACAAAAGAAATCAGCACCACCCGACACTGTGCTTTGGATGTCTAAACATGTTGAGTGACATTTTCTATGTCATGTTTACATGTGACATCTGATTCGAATCTGGTTTGACACGATAGCTTCTGTCTCTTGTTGTAAAATTGGACTCAGATATTTTTTTTCTCTTTTAAATCATCTGAACATGTTTTATCCAAATCGAGTCCAAACATGCAATTCATAACATCTCTGGATAAAAATCAGTTTAATGTTGCAACTAATGACCCTGGGTGCGCATCACAAATGTGTTTAAATTGGATTATATATATATATATATATATATTTAATATTTGGTGTAAACATACAAATTGGATCAAATCTGGATTAAATTTGGTTTGATGTCACAATAGAGTTTCCACATTGTACAGTGTTTTTTTTTCAATTCTACAAAATCTGACAATTTTTAACATTAATCTCTTACAAACCTTATACACATTTTACATTTACATTTGTTATGAATCCACAATCTAGATCAAATCTTGATTAAACTTTGTTTGACATTACTGTGAACACCACACACTTTGCTCAAACTGGATGGAACATGTGACAGATATGAGATCATACCCTTGTATAAATATATAAGAGGGTAGATGATTATTTTTGCATCTTGTTTCTCATAAAATAATTAAACATTTAGAATCCGTCTGAATGTGTATTCATCAGATCTGGATTAAATTTAGTTTGACATTTCAGCATACGCCACCTTCAAAGTGGGCATCATCTCATGTATAAAATGAATTTAACATTCTGTCTATCGTCACCAATCTGAAACATTTCATTTACATTCAGTCTAAATGGGCAATCTGGATCAAATCCGAATTAAACGTCATTTTTGGTCAAAATCGAATAACAAATTACAGGCATTATATTTGACCCTATTTTGTGAATTTTTAACCCCCCTGTAAGAAGAAAGAAACAAACAAAAACAAAAACAAACAAAAAACTTGGTTGCATGTTTTCATCCTCGGCGGCGGTCCTCGTCAAATTGAGGAGAAGAGTTTGAGCCTCTTGCCGGGTGCTCTGCTTCCTTTGGCTTGCAGCAGCATCCTGTGGCCCGCGGGCGGCTCCCTGGCGGAGAGCGGACAGTACTTGATGGTGTGCGCGTTGTCCCCGTTGGCGCTGCACAGCGGGCACGTGTACGCCCGCAAGATGGGGCACAGCACCCGGCCGTCCGCCGTCTTCAGAATGTGCGTGCCGTACACCTCCTGCGGGGCGCCGTTATTCCGGCAAAACACGCACACCCTGGGCTCGGCCTTGCCGCCCGGAGCCTGCTTGCGTCCGCGCTCCGCCACCTCCGGACACACCGAGGAGGCGCTCCCCGCGTAGCCGGCCGCTTCGTCTCTGTCACCGGGCGGCCGCTGGCGGAGCAGCGAGAAGCGTTCCCGGAGCTCGAACGGCGAGTCGTCCAAGCCCAGCGTGGCTTTCAGCGACTCCGTTATGGAGTTGGGGCCGCTGCACGCCGGGCTCCGAATCCGGTTCGGGGCCACGAGGGTGGACAAGCCCAGGTAGTCGTTCCAGAAATTGAAGGTGTAGTCGTACGGAGACAAGGAGCGGCGCGCCACCAAATCCATCGCGCGGGCGAAAGTGTCAGCATGGGCGGCTTGAAATGCGGGAGGTTCGCCTCTTCTTCTTTTCCGTTTCTGTGTCTTCTTGCGATTATTTGTGGTTCCTCCTGCTGCAAGAGCTGGTTCCAGTGTGCGGGACAGTCAACGTGCAGGCGCGGTTAAGTGTCTGTCATTCGCGGAGTGAAGGGGGCGTGGTTTTGGAGAAGACGCGCCACAGTCAGCGCCCCCCCCCCAAATGAACATTTACTCTTTTACAGAGTCTTCCGTGCTTATGGTTAATCAATATAATAATTCATCAGGAGATGCTTGCACCAGATAGTCCAAAAACATAAAACATTCGCAAACCCACATTTGAGTGCACAACACAGACTCATAAAGTATTCAAAATAAAATTGCATTGCATTCCAGACCAATGTAAGTGACACACGGTTCAATTTTTTCGGTTCCATTTCTGATTGTAGAAATAATCTTAGCGCGATATGTCGTAATTTTTGAGAGTTGAACTAAATGGACTAAACCGCTCGCATGTACAAAGTGCATGGCCCTCGCACCCTTGGCCTCTCAAACAAAGTTTCCTCTTAGACGGTGAATTTACAGTGAGTGAATGTAAAGTGATGACCCCCCCCTCTCCCCTCCCCCCTTCCATGCACCTGCTGTGCCCCCCCCAAACCGCCCCACCACCTCCCTTTCTACCCCATTGTTTCCACCTCTCCACAGTAGGCCGCTCATTAATATGCATTAAACCCGCGTGCGCGTGATGCTTCCACGTGTGCGCGCGCGCGCGCGCGTGTCATTAGCCAGTAAAACAGTCAGTCACACAAATGACTTGAGCTTGATAAGCAACTTGACTGTGAGCACAAAGACTGTGATGCACATCATTTGCACACGTTTGATGAGACACTGAATTATTCCTCACTGTGAGTGTCAATTGAGGGGGGGGGGCTTTGGGGGGGGGGAGTATATGTAATTAAGCTTTGAAAGAGAAGACCAGAATGATGCCTTTTTCAGTTCATTTAGAAAAGATTCACTCGCCTCACCCAACAACACTTTGAAGGCAACAATATAAATGTGTGACGCATGTGCCAGCTGAACACAAGACCCCCCCCCCCCCCCTCATGCCCCCTCCCCCCCTCCCTGCATCAATTGCATAAAGTGCATAATGTGTCATTTTAGCTTGGACGTCCCCAGACACATGGAGGGTGGGGGGGGGGTTGCTTGAGAGTCAGGGGGGTGTAGTGGTGGTGGTGTGGGTGTGGGTGTGTGTGTGGGGGGGGCGGCTGTGATCCCTCACCTCTGACCACCCCTTGAACGCCCTCCCCACCACCCACAGGGAATATGCAAGTGCGTCTATCAACGGTTGCTCCATCTGCACATCCCAAATTGGGGACCCAGACGGGTGTGGGTGTCCCCAGCGGCAGCATCGGCGAGCCGCCAACAAGCCAAGGTCAACGGGGGGAATTGAGGAGGGGCGGGCGCACATCAAGTGCTTTGTCACCAGCTATTACTTAACCCTCATTTTGCTCTCTCTCAACACCCCCCCTCCCCCTTTTATCTTTTTTAAACACCCGCATCCTCCTGATGACATTGGAGGTAGGCGGGGGGTTGGGGAGGGGGGGGGGGGGCAACAAAGGGAAAATGGGAATCAATTTCTACAGGCCTGCTTTAAAAAAGCAGACTGCATGCTGGAATATTAATAACGTGAAGGTCTTCGTTTGTGCTCAAGAGTCACGTTGGCGATTTGGAAAAAATGAAGATACGGTTAAATAAATGTTAAAATACGTCAATATAATTTATTATTTTTCATAGACAAAATTTTGAGCTTGAGCCCTAAAATGCATTGAGAACGCGAAAAGGATCAAGTTTCATATTTGTGATTCAAACACCTGAAAAATAAGTAGCGAGGTTTGAGACTTTTTTTTTTTTTACTCAACGATTGAGGTCTCACCAATACCGATACCAAGTTATCGATACCACTGCTAATTGTGATTTGTCAAATTTCCGTGAAACCAATGATTTAAACATTTTAAACAAAGACCTTTCGTTTAGTTCCGACAAAAAGCAAAGCATTCACTCTGCAATGGAGAATCCAATCGCAAAAATAAACAACTAACTCTGAATTTGATGCAACCAAAATTGCAGATAAAATTCGTAAAAAATTTGATAAAAATTAGCTTCAGTTCAAAATAAATGAAGAACATTTTTTTTCCCTGAATGCCCCAAAAAAATGCAGGTAGCAACATCTCCATGACTCACGTCAAGTTTGCGTCGTCACCTGTTGCCGGGCAGAGTTCAACAGGCTGTATCGTAACAACCCCGCAGGATAAAGTGTGAAATTTAAAAATTCAGAAGCTCGTCGACCTCCCAAAAAAACGCTTCTGAGATCATAGCGGGAAGTGTCGAGGAGGCTTTAGCAAGTTTTACAGCAACACCCCCCCCCCTGCAGCGAGGCCACCTTTGTTGGGTTAACTAACAGCACTTCCCACCAAAGAACGCCAATCCTTTTTTAATGACATCTTTGGACAAAATCCACCGACGTGCTAAATGCCTTGAAGGGCCGCCGGGGGCCCGCTTTGAAAGCCGGCGACGGGTCGAGTCCACTTTGGGCCGTTTAAGACCACTAACACCAAAAGTGGACGTTGCCCGTTTTGGATGGAGTGTTAAACGAGAAGGAGAACTGCGTGAGGATGTCGGAGACTTTGAGCTTCGCGAGCTGCTTTTTGTGATCCGAACATCGACTGTTAAGATCTGCCGTGTTATTGAGCTGTTTTTTTGCGAGCGAAACAGAGAGGTTCGATTGAATTACGAGAAGCATGTCGTGAGCTGTCTTTTTGAGCTGCCTTTTGTGGACGAATCATAGACCGCAAGCTGAGCTGACTTACGGAGTTGCTTTATGTCAGTGCTTCTCAATTATTTTCTGTCACGCCCCCTCCTAGCGAGAAGAAAACAATTCGCGCCCCCCCCCCACCACCCTGTCTCCGCCGCAACTCTAAATTATAGCATTTTCGTTGCAAAACAAACCTACACCATAAAATTAATACTCGCTGCGCACAATGGACAAGGAGAGCGCCATTGCCAACTACTGGAGTGGAGGTGCAATTACACTTTCTTGTAGTACGGCTGACTGATTTCAAGAAAAAAATGAATTGCAATTTTTCTGGCTGAAATTTAGATTTTTTTTGTAATTTAAAAAAAAAAAAAAGATTCATTCTTGCGGTTTGTTACCTCACAGGGAGCACAGACGGGAGCCCGCTCGGGCAGTCGAGGCGCCAGATTGGCCGGTCTCAGCCTGGCGGCTCGAGTTACTGACGGCCGAGACGACAGTCGGCTGCCGTACGTTGGGGAATACCCGCGATGGCTCGCTCTTACTCGTCATGCTGTGGTGGACTTGCTTTCAATTGCGGTCGCTCGCCAGGGAAAAGGCCACCAATGGGAATGGAGCCCAAAACTCATATTGGTGATTTGAAGAGCTTCGTGTTGTGAGCCAACTTAGCTCTACACTGAAGGCTCCATTTTTTTGTGGAGCACATTCAAACAAGCTGGAGAAACGAGGGCTGTTGAAAACCAAACGTGCCAAATGTCCGACGGCTGCGCCGCCTTCCTTCTGAAGTGGACTTTAAAGAATGCGGACGACCATCTGGACCGCGATCCGCTTTCAGCTCTCGTGGCCGATCGGCTTCTGTGGATGTCGTCAACAATCGGAGAGGTCGCAACGGCATTTTTTATTTGGTCAGCAGCTTTTTGTGACCAAATGACTTTTGGTTGAAATCTTACGTGACTTGTGCGATGTGTTGGATTGCGTCTGTTTGCAAAGTTGGAACCCCAAAGTGACGATGTCGACATTCACCCGCGTTTCCGAGCTGCTTTTTATCAACAAACAATTTTGTTTTTAAATGTTGCGTTACAGTTGTGGTGCATTTCACAGCATCTGTTTGTGATGTTTGACAAGAAGGAGCGCTGAGGGACCAACAAACCAACGTTGGGCAGCTTTTTGTGAGCAAAACATATTTCATGTGGCCTTTTTGTGGACAAATGACTTTTTAAAAAAAAAAAAAAATCGGGAACCAAGTTGAAGCTGAAGAATGCAATCGAGCACGTTTTTGTGGACAAAAAATGAATGATTTTTGTGAACGCTAGACTTTTGCATCCAATCTCGCGTGACTGGTGCAGCGCACTCGCAACGTTTGAGAGTCGACTTGCCGAGTCGCTTTTTGTGAACAGCTCAAAAAATTGCGGCGACGGATGGACAAATCGTGTTGTAATGAAAAAGTCAAAGGCTTGCGATTGGCCGCGCCCTCGGTCACGCTTTTTGCCCCGAAACTGACGGCATATTTGTGACCTCATTTCCCAAGGTCACATTTTAGACTCTTCTGTCATTTCCATCTTCATTTCAAATTCACGACTTTCTCTCTTTTTTTTTTTTAGCATTTTTTTAATATCTACACGGTGGCGAGACCGTGAGGATCACCCGAAGACAAACTTGCACCGATTCTTTCCTCTCTCCTTTTGCGTCCCCTGGCAAGCATTTCCCACTCTTTTGTTGGCCAGGATCCGGGTTGCCACGGCGACCAAACCATTTCTCATCTAAATATTCCCGAGTTATTATCTATGCTAATGAAATGCCGCATGCACACATTGGCCATTATGTGGCTTCATGAAACTATTGTCTGTTATTAGATGCCAGGCGCTTTATTTCCCCTTTCAGCTTGTGCGTTGACTTTGTGACCCACCCACACACACACACACTCACACACACACACACACAAAGAGTGTCCAGTTGCTGAGCGCAGCCGTGCTATGCTGCTCATGTGTTTGATTGCACTAATTGGCCTGCCTCACGACGGCTTTGTGCTGCCTGGCAGAAACCAAAGAGGAGGATTTCCAATACAGTGGAGCCTTGACTAATCGGTTGCAGCTGCCCCCCCAAAAAACACCACCAAAACTTTTTTTTAAAATCATTTTTCATTAGAAAATAACATTCAAGTGTTGTATTTTATGAAATAAATAAATATAAATAGCAGAGCATAATTAGAGACAACAGAGTATAGGCGTTATTATTTTTTTTATTGTGGCTGTGTCAGTAAAATTTGCAATTTTTTTTTGCAGGGCATAAAACGATATGCCTGTGAGTTCTTTTGTTTGTTTTCAACTGTCCGTTGCCTAAAGGGTTTTATCACGACTACGACATTGATGCTATTTGTTACCTTGCGTATATCGTTTTGCATTCTGTGTTAGCATGAAGCTAATGGTCTCTCCAAAAGCAATTTTGTGGTTCATAAAAAAAAAAAAAAAAAAAAAACATGATTTATTTATTTTTTTATTTTTCCATTTTTTTATTTATTGATTTTTTTACTTTGGTATTTATTGTTTTATTTTTTTTACTTCTCAATTTTTTAATTTAATTTTTTTAATTTTTAATTTTTTACAATATTTTATTGCAGACAATGAACGAGAATCTAAATAAATAAATTTAATTTGTGAAGTTTAATGACAAGCCCAAAGTCCCTGTGTGTGTTTCGCTGTTCGAACATATTTAAGATGCCTCCTTTTTTCCTTTATTCCTGGTAATTTACAATTTACTTTCTATTATGACACACTTTCAATTTGACTTAATCTATTTCATGAAAGAAGAATTCCCTCCTCCTTTGATCACATAATCATGACATACACCATCACCGCTAGCTACTAAGTTGCTAGCAGCTAAAGAGCTAGCATCTCGCCACATAAAGTAAAAAAAAAATCGATCAAATGATGGCATGTAACTCGAAAAAACTCACCAGTTTGGCCAGTTGTAACTCAAATGACTTTTATTCTAATATTTCATACCCTAAATATATGCAAGCCCAAAACACTTGATTCCCATTTCTATATCATCTCCAAACATGAAAAATAACAATCCCCAGCATGACATTTGGACGACAACACTACACAACACTAAGCAGCATTGTTCTCTAATAGAATATTTGTGACTTTACAAGGAAGAATAAAAGAAAGCTCCACCAAGCAGATAAACTGAAAAAAAAAAAAAAAGAAAAGCGCATGTGCAGTTAATATGTGCAGATTGGTGGCTTTGAGCCAGTCGACATCGCATGAGGCGCTCATGTCACCGACGCTTATCTCCACGTCCGCCTCCGAACGGCTGAATAAAACATGAAATTATGTCATGCAAATGGAGGCTTCATCATTTCCTCGCCTGCCTGGCGGTTGTGCACCGCGGGGACCGACCAAAGCAGTGGGGGGACTCCCCCCAAGCAGGGATGGAGACAAAACCACAAAGGATCCGTCAAAAAAAAAATATAAAAAAATCTTAAAAAGTGAAGCCCTGTGAATTTTTTTTTACAATGCTTTACTTTATGTAAAAATTTATTACATTTATTTTTTGGAATGTTTTCATTAAAATTTGACACAAAGCTATGAAAGCCGCACCAGAAATAAAACGTCAATATCACACTATGACGTAATCAATTTTGTTTCACATTTTAGCATGATCATTTTCACGGCAGAATTTGACTCATTTGATGTCATAATGTTTTTTTTTAAATATAAGTTAAGCGTTATAATTTGAGAAATTTCACATTTTCATGAGATATTTTTACAAAAGTTTAACATTATAATTTGAGGAATTTCACATTTTGAGCTACATTTTGCATCGTAATGTAATTAATCTTCACAATTTTCACACATTAAATCTCACCTTTTGATGTGGTAAGTTTCACAATTTCACGTGCTCACCCTGATCATTTTGGCATTCGGCAAAGCAAATCACGTGTCCAGTTTTAAGTCCAATTCTAAACCCAAGCGCCAACTACTGGCCTGGCATACACATTACAACGTTTGTCCAAATTTTTACTTGAATCTTTTGGACAAGGGTTTGCGCTTTTGCCGTTTGTTCTGGAGTAGTGGACGTAGACGTTGTTTCAACATCCAATCATTGAAGCACACATCACGTAAAATCGCCACCTACTGGTCTGGCATGCATAAAAATTGCATAAAAGAAAAAAAACGACACACATCCGCAAAACTGAAATGACATTTCTTCTTTTTGGTTGATTAAAAAAAAAAAAACTTTCGTCGGATTTCCATTGGCACTTTAATTTGAGATGACTTTCCGTGTCATTAAAACAGACATCGCCAACTACTGGCCTGGCATGTTCATTACAGCCTTTTGCTACATTTATTCATTTCAATTTCGCTTGTTTTGACAATATATCATCAAAACCTTTAAAAAAAAAAAAAAAAAACACGCACACAAAAAAAGCCCTTTGGCGATGTAAAACTGTTGTCGAGCTTTTGTGAATGCCGTTAATTGCCCCCAAAGATGTCGGCAGATGAAAGCCCCCGGTCTCTTCACGCCACTTCAAAAGCAAATCAATGATCTTTTTTTTTTTTTTCCTTTTTACATCAAGAAACTCCGATCTCTCCGCCTCGCTTTTTTTTGTGCCGCTTAATCTTCAGATAGGCTTGCTTTATTCTCTCCTTTGTCCACTTTGTGTCGGGCTTTTGACACTCAGAGGATTAAAGGGCTGCAGCGGAAATGATTGTTTGTGCTTTTCTTCCGGCCTGCCATTGTAGAGGTTTTCGTCTTCCGCCTTGAGCGAGAGAAGAATATAAAAAGCAACAGAAAGTCGCATTACGGGTAGCTGGCGATGCCATCTTTAGATCTTGAGGAGGATTCAAAATTCATGTCCCAATATTTATGGACCCGATTGTATATAGCCCGCAAACAAACAATTGCAAAATTCAAGTGATGGCAACGTTTTTTTCTTCTTCTTTTTTTTGGAAGGAGTTTCTCAGGCGAACTGCGACATTAAAAAACTCTTTTGCATCAAGAAGATGAACTCCGTGTGAACCTGAACATTGCGGACATGTTGTCCATATTTAATCTGATCTGATTGTTTGGCTTAGCTTGCTCACAAAGAGGGTTTAAAAATAAATAGGCAGATAAGTGGAAACAACTCAAGTACAATAAGCCAGAAAACAAAACAAACGAGCAGCAACATGGATCAGGATTTTTTTTTTTCAAATTCGTGTAGTTTTCCATCTTTTTGCATACTTCCAAATAGATTTGTTTAAATTTTTAAACTTTATTTTCACATTTATTTAATATATATTGGTCTAATATTTTTGTTTTTTTGTATAATTTTCTAATATTTTTCTGCTACTTTTGTCATTGATATATTTTTTCCTAATAAAAATAAACAAAATAAATGTCTTATGATTGTGTATATTTCCATCAGATATGTTTTGTTTCCAAATATTGCAGTATTATATTTTTATTCTTATAATTTTCATTTAATATGAATACTTTTTGTCATAATTGTATTTTTTTTCAAACATTTTTACATAAATTTAAAAAAATCTTCCAACTTGTTTGTTTTTACATTTAGTATTTTTGTACATTCCCTTATTCATACACTAAAGATTTATTAACTTTTTTGTGATGATGGGATTTATGACAATATTTATGTGATATTCTGATATTGATTTCCTCCTGTTGCTGCGCTGCGTGAAAAGGGTGTGAAGTCGAACATTTTTCAGCTTTGGAGGTTAGTAGACTTTCCCACTGCTTGTCCGTGCTGACTTTTTCCCCCATGTCAATTTTCTGCAGAAAAGGTTCGAAGATGAAAAACGTTGAAGTTGACTTTGCAAATTACTGTAAATAGGACGATGACGTCTGTACCAGTGGCGCTTGGCCAATAGAGGGCGCTCGAGTGAGACAAACCGTGGTCACAATATGACTTTCCATGAAACAAAAAAATGCAGTAAAAATATATCTAATATAAAAAAAACTTCCAAGTTCTGTTCCGAGTGTTGATCAAAGAATGTCAAGTTTCTCTGCGTCTTGCTTTTACGGCGTTGTGAAATGAACACGGTAATTGTCACTGTAAGAAATTGACCTTCACCTTCCAACGAGCATGTGGCGATGGCGCAAAACTCAATTAGGGGATTGATTGCTTGGCTTTCAATGTCCTCGATGGCATCAAAAGCGGACGGATGACTGGTCACCTCATCTTTTGT
Organism: Idiotropiscis lumnitzeri; assembly: GCF_059441095.1. Taxonomy (NCBI): domain Eukaryota; kingdom Metazoa; phylum Chordata; class Actinopteri; order Syngnathiformes; family Syngnathidae; genus Idiotropiscis; species Idiotropiscis lumnitzeri. Next base: position 1,962,328 of record NC_142391.1, read on the forward strand.
TCAGAAAGCGATCGACTCCGCCAATCAGCTGTGGCCTTTTTTTTTTTTAAATGCGCCCCCCTTTTCTCGCATGATGGCTCTTAACAATGTCTTGAAAATAATGCGATTGAGTGTCTTGTGAAATATTTGTCTGAACGTGTCCTTTTGCGTCGCCAATCAAAACCACGCTAATGCTAATGCTAAAGCTATCGAGTACATTAATTGATTACTAAAAGCAAATAAGCTGCAAATTTCTGGAGGATGTTTTGTTCAAAGGCTTCCACATTTTCCTAATATGTTTTTAATTTTTCACATTTGTACTTTTTACTCAAACCAGTGAATTTTTCATGTAAATTGTTTGTGTTCATGAATTATTTTTGTTTTATTTTCTAATTATTTCAGGGATTTTCTGTCCATTATTTTTGTATCCTTTCTCTAATTTTTAAAGTCTAACATTTGGTATTCTTTTGTCGTGTTTTTGTCCTTTTATTGTAATTTTTTAAATCTATTTTCATTCATTCTTTAAATTGGTGTATTTTTCATTTAATATTTTCTCATACTTTTGAACTTTTTGAACATTTTGAAGTTTAAGGTTTGTGAAAAAGGTTTACATTCCATCCAATTTATTTTAATTTCAATATTATTTTTTTTTCTCATGGAATTTTTTTTAATTAAAAAAAAATATTTTAAAGGGGAAATTTGCTGTTTTTTTGTTGTTGTTTGTTTGTTTGTTGTTTTTTTAAAAGAAATTACAGCACCAGAGGACAAGCAACTGACCAGAAACTGAAAGCTGAAAAATGATCAAAGTAGCCACGATTATCATGATGTGTGAGCGAAACGTATGATTTTGACAAACTCTGTGTTGCCAACACACAGAAGTCTTTCCCATCGTAAATACTGAACGTTAAACATTTTTTTAGGAGACCAAATGCGAAGCAGAACATTGAGGAAAGATTCACACGCCACACACCACAGGATAATCGCTTAGGATCATTTTTCAGGCATACCTAATGATTGGGCCTTTGATCAGAAGTGGGGAAAAATGCCCAAAAGAGGTCCGATAAATCACTCAATTGTAAAGATCAAGGAGGAAAAATCCCTCTTATCACACTGCACACCACACGGTAATTGCTCGGGATGATCAGATGTTTCTAAAAGATAACTGACTGACTTTGAATGCAAGAAAGTGAAAAGGTTCTAATTAGGCTCGATTATAGCATTTTCCTGGATTGTTAAATCTGGATTGTTTCAATTTCCATTCGAGTAATCCCTTGTTTATCATTGGAGTTACGTTTTGTGCCATCCTCGCCATATATGAAATCCGTGAAATAACCACAAAGTATTTATGGTGTCGATTTTAAAGTTTCATGCTTCGCCTTCATGGTCATCAACCAATACAGTTTAAGCATGTGCAGTGCCGTTATTATTTTTCTCCACTCATCTGCATATTCGACAAGGTAACAACTGTGACTTGCGTGTATGCCTTTAAAAGGCGGGGCTACTCTTTTGAGCGACGTGGATGTGAACGTAATTATGTGCCTGATTTCCAAGCTATTGCATTAGCCGCTGTGGTGTAACGTGATAGTGGATCAGATGAGGCTTCCAGACAGCTTTCGATTTATATATATCCTTTACATTTGTTGAATAAAACCATTGAAAGAACACCAGCGGCTGATTTCATCCTCCAAAGTACCTAAGTGGTTTTAGGCTAGTCTATTCAATTAGCGTACGCCGTTTACGTCAACAGGAACATTCAGTTGCACAACTGTGCTGTACACGTAAAAAAAAGGACGTGCATTGTGCTTGCAATAAGTGAAACACAATATCGCGGCGGATGACTGTATTTCCGGTGAGGTGTTGTTTTAGCAGCAATCCGGTATGTTTTGGTGTTAGCTAAAAGATTATTTTCTCCCTTTGCCAGGTTTCCTTCCCGCTAAAATAATTGGACTGCTATCATTTCATTCTCCTGTCAGCTCGTATTTGAAATAATAGCAAAACAGTTGTCCCGACATTGTAAATCTTCTCATTGTTGAAAGAATGGAAGTTGAGGGGAAAAAACTGCCATCAAGACACCAAGGGCTGAAAAAGTGCTGTTGTGGCGGACATTAGGACCATGCCTCTCACCCAGCAGGCATCCCGTTTGGGGGCGTATCCATGTGAATGTTTGTTGGCGCGAATTTGTTATTGTGCGTGATTCTGTTGTTGGCAGTCTTGGAATAAAGACGTGTTCACAGTCAGTCGTGTGTGCTCCTTTTAACTGCCACATTGGTGACCCCGACGCTGAGTATGTTTCAAGTCGTAGATGAAGAGGTGTCTTCCTCGGCCATGCCGCCCCAACTCCCTCATCTTGCAGCCGTCACCGCTACCGTGAGGCTACCGGAGTTCTGGCAGAGCGATCCGGCTTCGTGGTTCCAGCATGTGGAAGCGCTTTTCCACCTTCGTGGAATCACCTCCGATGACCCGAAGTACTACATGGTCGTGGCGTCCCTCGACCAACTGACTACACGTCGTGTTATGCAGCTATTGCGAGCACCTCCACATGGCGGGAAATACGACGCGCTCAAACAGCTTCTGCTGAGGAGGTTCTGTTTGTCGGACTCAGAGAGGGCAGATAGGCTCCTTTCCCTGCCCGGTTTGGGCGATGGCACGGCAGTGGATCTCATGGACAATATGCTGTCGCTCTTGGGTTCGGATGAGGGCGGTTTTATTTTCCCGCACATTTTCCTGCGACAGCTACCATCTCCGGTGCGCGCAGTGTTGGCTAACTCCGCTTGTCTGGCGACCGGCGATCATCGAGGTTTGGCTGAGGAAGCGGATCGAGTTCTGCTGGCTACGAGACGGTTCGCCGTGCAAAGTGTGGCGGCCGATTCCACCCTTGGGACGACACCAGACGTGGATCCGTCAACGGTGGCCGCGGTGGTCGTTCAAAAGCGTCGTGGGAAGGTTCTCTGTTTCTTCCATCAGCGGTTTGGCGCCAGGGCTCGGCGTTGTGTTCCCCCCTGCACCTACGAAGCTCCGGGAAACTCCAACGCCGGCGTTCAGTAGTGGCTGTGGGCGCCGGCAAAGAGAGCGAGCTGCTTTTCCTCACAGACTCGTCCTCTGGACGACGTTTCCTGGTGGACTGCGGGTCGCAAGTCAGCCTGCTTACACCCTCCGCCGTGGACAAGGCGGGCGGCGTTTGCGGACCACCCCTGTGTGCGGCTAACGGCTCGCCCATCATCAGCTTTGGTTCCAGGTCGGTGACTCTGTGCTTCCATGGACGTGATTTCCAGTGGAACTTTCTTGTTGCCGCAATCACGGTTCCCATTATCGGCGCGGATTTTCTGTGTGCACATGGACTGCTCGTTGATGTCGCAAACCGCCGTTTGATTGACGCTGTTTCTTTTGCTACTTTTCCGTGTGAGGCTGGGGGACTCGGGCCATTAACGCATGCGAATTATTTGGCATCGGGTGACATTTATCAGCGCCTGCTGACAGACTTTCCCTCCCTAACGACTCCAGCCTTTTCCACCGCATGCACTAAACACGGGGTGGAGCATTTCATACCCACGGTCGGCCCGCCTGTTTTTGCTCGCGCGCGTCGCCTTGACGCGGCCAAATTGGCGATAGCAAAAGGGGAGTTTGCTACAATGGAGCGTTTGGGGATTGTGAGGCGTTCTAACAGTCCGTGGGCCTCGCCTTTACACATGGTGCCTAAAAGGGATGGTTCCTGGCGGCCTTGTGGTGATTTTCGTCGCCTTAACAATGTGACTACGCATGACCGTTACCCCATTCCACACATTCAAGACTTTTCCACCCGTTTGGCGGGCACCACCATTTTTTCAAAAGTGGACTTGGTCCGTGGTTACCACCAGGTGCCTGTGCAGGCGGAAGATGTGCCCAAAACCGCGGTGATAACCCCGTTCGGTCTTTTTGAATTCTTGCGCATGCCTTTTGGACTGAAGGGGGCAGCACAGACTTTTCAAAGATTGATGGACTCTGTGTTGCGCAACCTCGACTTTGTGTTTGTTTATCTTGACGATATTCTGGTGGCCAGTCCTTCACCAGAGGAACATCTGTCGCACTTAACAGAGGTTTTCAAGCGTCTTGATTCGCATGGTCTGATCGTTAACCCGGCGAAATGTCAATTTGGTCTGGCTGAGATTGATTTCTTAGGCCACCGGATTTCAGCACAGGGCGCGGTCCCCTTGCCCGCCAAGGTGAAGGCAGTGGTGGATTTCCCCCGCCCGGCCTCAATTAAGGCGCTGCAGGAGTTTTTGGGCATGGTTAATTTTTATAACCGGTTTCTCCCGCGTGCGGCCCACCTCCTGCATCCTCTTTACAATGCCTTGAAAAATAAGAAAGCTAATGATACTGTCGAGTGGTCTGCACGGCGGGAACAGGCTTTTCAACAAACTAAGGACGCCCTGGCGAGTGCGACTCTCCTGGTCCACCCGATTGCGACTGCGCAAGTTGCCTTAACTACAGATGCTTCTGATATAGCTGTTGGGGCAGTGGTTGAGCAGCTCGTGGCAAATGTGTGGCAGCCTCTTGCGTTTTTCAGTCGTAAGCTGCGGGATAACGAACGCAAGTATAGTGTTTTCGACCGAGAGTTGTTGGCTTTGTACCTTGCGACGCGCCACTTTCGCTTCCTTCTTGAAGGACGCCGTTTCACGGCTTACGTGGATCATAAGCCACTTACGTTTGCGATGTCAAAGGTTACTGAACCATGGTCGGCCCGTCAGCAGCGGCACTTGGCGGCCGTTTCAGAGTTTACGACGGACGTTCGGCACGTGGCCGGTAAGTGTAACCCTGTGGCTGATTGTTTATCGCGCGCGATCGTGTGTCCAGTCCAGCTCGGGGTTGATTTTTCGGAAATGGCTGCCGACCAGTCCGTTGATCCTGACATCCGCAACCTCAAGGCAGTGAGTACGGCTCTTAAGCTTGAGGAGGTGGTGTTGCGGGGCGGTCGCACTGCTCTCCTCTGCGATGTGTCCACGGGCCGCCCTCGTCCTGTAGTTCCGTTGGAATGGCGTCGCCGGATTTTTGATTCGATCCACTCCCTTTCACACCCTGGCGTCCGTGCATCGGTCAAGCTGGTTGGGGCAAAGTTTGTCTGGCCCGGGCTTCGTAAGGACGTCAGGATGTGGGCAGCGGCCTGTGTAGCATGTCAGCGTGCCAAAGTCCACCGACACACCAGGTCGAGCCTTGAACCTTTTCCGATTCCGGCCAGGAGGTTCGACCATGTGCATGTGGACTTGGTAGGTCCCCTTCCCCCTTCGCAAGGTTTTACTCACCTACTCACTATGGTGGACCGGACGACTAGGTGGCCAGAGGCGGTTCCTCTGTCCTCCACGACCTCGGTGGATATAGCCCGTGCGTTTCTGTCATCCTGGGTCGCGCGTTTCGGCACGCCGTCCGATATCACCTCGGACAGGGGCCCCCAGTTTGTATCTGAGCTCTGGTCAGCCTTGGCAGTATCGTTGGGTGTGCGCGTGCACCGCACTACTGCCTACCATCCGCAGGCTAACGGTTTGTGCAAACGTTTTCACCGGTCACTTAAAGCTGCGCTGCGAGCTGCGTTATCGGACGGTAACTGGGTCGACCGTCTGCCATGGATTTTGCTCGGCTTACGTTCAGCGCCGAAGGAGGATCTTAACGCCGCTCCTGCTGAGTTGGTGCTCGGTCAGCCGCTTCGCGTACCTGGTGAATTTCTGCCAGACGGTTTGGACGCTCCGCCCTTTTCCTTTTTGTCGGGGGGGCCCCTGAGCCCTGCACCGGTTCACCACTGTGTTCCCAAGGTATTCGTGCCGTCCGCGCTTATGTCAGCCCGTTTTGTTTTTGTGCGCCACGATGCCCACCGCTCACCCTTGCAGCCACCGTATGACGGCCCGTTTAGGGTGCTGGAGCACGGCGATAAGAGTTTTGTGCTTGATATGGGTGGGCGAAGGGAGTGCGTCTCCGTAGATAGGCTAAAACCAGCTCATTTGGTTGCAGGCGATGTGCTGTTGCCGGCCCACGTCCCTCGCCGCGGTCGCCCTCCAAAGTCCGCGCCCTCACTTCCGCGCGACGACGTTGTGTGTCGTGCTCCCGCTCCTGTCTCGCCTGACCCCCCTACCCACCGGGTTTCAACTGCACCACTAAAGGATGGCCTGCGTAGTCGTTGTGGCAGGCCGGTGAAGCCCCCTGTGAGGTTTTCATTCTGAGCGACCTTCTGGGTGTTCGAGGGGGGGCTGTGTGGCGGACATTAGGACCATGCCTCTCACCCAGCAGGCATCCCGTTTGGGGGCGTATCCATGTGAATGTTTGTTGGCGCGAATTTGTTATTGTGCGTGATTCTGTTGTTGGCAGTCTTGGAATAAAGACGTGTTCAGTCAGTCGTGTGTGCTCCTTTTAACTGCCACACTGTAATTCTTTTTTTTTAAGGCACAGCAGGGCAAAATAATGTCACCATTAATCACTGATTTACGACAGGAGACACTTGAAATAAAATCTCACAGCTTTCAAAATGGTGTACTTCCTGCACTGAAGTAATGTGCTTCCTCCAATGCAGATAATTGCACAGCAACAGTCACTATTTGAGGCATTCCACCTGTGAAAATTGCTTTTACGTTACATACATTTTGGCATATTCACTGTATGTTTAGGAATTTACCAATTCATAAGAAAACACCCTCTAATTTATAACTAAAAAATGCACAATTCTTAATTGAAATTGTAATGGTCTGGAATAGTAATTAACACGTTCCCAGACCCCCCCCCCAAATAAAAGTGATTAATTTTTAATTTTCAACAAAAAAATAAACCATTAAAAATTGTATTTTAAAATATTTACAGTAATGTTTCTACCCATTTTAAGTTACTTTTCAAAATATTTTCATCAAGTATTATCATCATATTTAAAACATGTAAACGCACGCACACTAAGCCTGTTATTGCTTAGATTATTACTGAAAACCTTTCATTAAAAAAAATTGTCTGTTTGTTTTTTCGTTTGTTTGTTTTTCGGGGCGGGGGGTTCAGTAATTAACTTTTGAACTGAAAAATTCCAAATGAAAAGCGTAATGCTATTAGGACGCTATTACAACAATTACTGTTGTGCCATGCGTCGTATAAATAAAGTTGTATTTTATTGTATTGTATTACAGTACTTTTTTAGTTCTCGACGATTTTCCCCAAATAGTATGCTTTGCTTCTTTACTAGAGAAAAGTGACATATGAGCCTTTTCTCAAAGAAAAGTAATGTTTTATTCTGACATGAATGAGTGGATGAACAATTGAAGACATGAACAACACTTGGGAGAGGCTGCTCCCTGGAGGCGCTTGCTTGACAATTAACTGAAAAGTCAGTCAAACATAAACATTTATATCTTCTGATAATATTCTATTTAAAATTAAAATGCAAACTATTACATTTTATTTTAATCAAATTGTTTTCTTTATTTTATTCGAACACGTTTGAGCAACTGCGCCGAGATACGCATGCGCTTAATTGATTGTTCGCCGTCAGTAGAAAAAAAGAGAGAAGCTCCCTACTGCCATCTGTCGCTGTGGAGTATAATAAACGCACCTTTGAATAACGTTTTGGATCGAAAACAACAACAAAATAGCTTTGATAAATTAGAATTACCGTAGTACAGGAATGGTTTATATTAATTAAATAGAGGTTAGCATTTATTATCTTTTAATCTACTTGCAAATCTCCGTAGCAACGCTGCTTGGATACTGACAAGCGAAGCCAGGAAGCGCGCGCACAGTGGCGGAAATACAAACCACAACAACAACAGAAATAAAAATCAGCGCAAAAGTTGTCTGCTGCTTAAAGGTATTTTTTGATTTGTTTTCAAATTAACTTTAATTTACTTAATTTGGACACTGTCGTCTCCTCTCGCGTTGTTTGCGCTACCGAGCTGCATTTAACCGGGCCACTTTATTTGGCGGGCGAGCAGCGAAGCTTTGTTGCTAGCCTCACCGCGTTAGCTCGATAAGTGACACGTTTCGAGGGCTCCAAAATCACATTTGATGACACAAAGTCATCACTCAAGAGGAGATATTGCCATCGCAGTCATCAGCCGTCTTGGACGCTCGTTCCGCCAGTTAGTCGGCAGAGGCAACTTGTTGCTCTTTTGCCTGAGTTGCGCGTGGCTTATTTTAGAAAAGTGTTTTTAGTCACTTCATGCTTCATTTGGGCGTTTTTGCCTCACTTTTCTGTACTGATGAAAAGCCGCGACGTCAGCTGCAGGTCGTCGTATGCACACGGATCGTATCGTTAGTGAACAAATCCTGGTAGTTGTTTGACATAAAGAAATAGCGAATCACCGTGAAAGACAACAGTCATTCTGGAAGGACGTTCGGAATAATTTCATTCATGCCAATTGTGAGATTCTGGACAAATAAATTGCAGTCATTTGAATAGGAAATCTCTCCGGACGCACCGACAATTGCGTCATTGCTGTCGCATAATATCAACGTCATTTTGGGGGGCACAATTTTTAAAATGAGCTTTTCTCGTATTTGACAGGCCACGATTATTCAATGTTATTACGTAGTACCCATACCTCAACTAAATACAGTACAATATAACTTTATTTATATAGCGTATCTCGCATGTTTACCCTTAAGAATATACTTTTATATTTCAATATATTTGAATCCAAATAACGTTATTCACATTTCCCCAGTTCCTCACACATTTGTTCCTTAATACTCCTTTAATATCACCACGTTATTTCCTCTGTGCAACAATAGTTAATTGTTGTATTTATAAATACACCACCATTTCCGTTTGCGGTTGTTTCCCAGCAGGGTGTGAGTCTGCCGAGTTGTCGGACGATGAGGACATGAGTGTGCCTTTTGGAACAACAGCCAGCAAAGTGGACGGAGTGGGACGTTTCCAGCATGGTTCTCACAAGAATGGCAAAGTGACGACCGGTATTCTGCATTCGCAGCTCCGTAGGAAACCTTTTTATAGTTTTCATGTGTTCCATTATAGTTTGTGGGAATTATATTAAATGAGCTGATGTTTTCCCGACATTGCTCAGAATTCCAGGACAGCGCTTTGTCTCCGGTGTTTGCTCTGTTGTCTGCGAACACCGCCGAAGCAGCCGGTGTGGCAGAATATTCCCTATTCCAAAAGAGCGACACAGAATTTCTGCCTTTAAGGTAAAAAAACAAAACAAAACAAAACAAGCAAGATTCAGCCATGTTGATTAATTACATAATCATGACCATAATCGCTATACTCGAGAATGATAAATCATTATTGTCACTATTTCTGTTTGTGTTTTGTTTTTCTAGAGCAAATCTCGACTTTTCTGCGGGACACGAGTCTGATGAGGGCTCCTTATCTCAACACCCTCTCGCCCAGGAGACCATGGCCTCCGAGGGCGAGAGCACTCTAACGCCGCGGGAAGTGGACGTCAGTCGCATCAACTGCGGTTCTCGCAGCACGCAACCCGACGCCTCCAGCGAGCTGTTGTACCGAGAGCTGCTGTCTGAGAGCAACAAGTCCACTCCGAAAATGTCCGAAGGCAGGACGAGCGTCCCGGAATCCGAGCGTGACGCCACTCAGCAGTCCTACTTGGGTTTCCTGCCACACTCCCAGTCCACGCCGGGAGTTCTGAAGCTCCCGGCCAAGTCAGCCGTTGACTCTGGGAGGCTCTCCGTCATCCCCTCCAGCGACGAGAATTCCCAACAAGGTTAGCTTACGTCTGCATTTAAAACATTTTATTTTTTTATTTGTTTTAGTTTTGACTTCATTTTTCTCGTATTTAGTTTCAGTTTTAGCTTTTGGGATGAAACGATTAAACAAAAAAAAAAAAATCTTTTCCTCAAAGTAAAATAATTTTTGGCCCAAATACTCATTTAAAAGAAAATACTCCATGGCTTCAGCTTTAGTTATTTAATTATTTTAAGGTCTGACTTTATGGAATTTTTTTAAGCAGGTGTCGATTCCAATATTTGGCAGAATAAAATTTCAATAACTGATTTATAATGTGATTCAATGTAAAAGTATTTATAAAAAATCAGATGACTTCTCTTCTCGGTCCGCCGATAATAAACTAAATTAAATAAATAAAATACATTGGCTGTGTTACAATACTTTGTCCTGTCGTAGTCGTCCAACTTTACAACAGAGAGATGAATATCAGATTTCTTTTTTGGGGGGGGGGGTGGCTGAGATATTTGAATGTAATTATTTCTGTCGTATGGTGTAATATGCAAATGTGTAAAAAATGTATACAGTGAAACCCCGCTACTTCGCGGTTCACCTTTCGCGGGTTCAGTGCTTCGCGGGTCTAAAAAAAAAATCTTCAAAAATTAAAAACTTGCCCGGGCACGATCGGGGTTCTCCATTCGCTCCGCTCCGCGGAGGCATTGTAGTTTCGCTGAGCGGCACGACGGGGCGCTGGAGCGGTTAGACGGCCGGCGTGCGCCGAAGAAGAGCGTGGGCGAAGAAGAGAGTGGACGAAGAAGAGCACGTTCCCCCGGGCAAGATCGGGGGCGACGTTTCGCGCGGTTCGGACCGTACCAGAGATCCGGCCGGCGTGCGCAGCAGTTAAGCAGAAGAGGAGCACCTCTTCCGCCCGGGCACGAGCGGAGCGCGAGGCTGTCAGTTATGAATGAATAAATAAATAAATGAGGAATGCCACCTTTCATTTCACAGGGCACACCGGACGGCGTACCAGCAGGTAAAAGTCGAAGTAATTAAATAAATACAAAAAGAAGTAATTGAATAAATACAAAAATAATGGCTGGGGAATAAAAAAATAATAAGTTTTAATAATAATTTGTTTTTTTTGTTATAACATGAATTTCACTCTCTCTCTCTCTACCCGTATTCTATATGGTGTACTGTATACCTGTATAGGTTTTTTTTAAGCATTTTTGAAGGGGCGCCGCTACTTCGCGGATTTTCTAGTTTTCGCGGGTGGTCTCGGTCCCCATTAACCGCGATAACCGGGGTTTCACTGCATCTTTAAAAAAATTGGCCGATTTCAAGAGAAGTAATATTGGCCTTTTAAATCATCCGGCCAATAAATTGGTTTTTAATATGGGGTATTTGTCAGGTGTAAGATTAGAAGAAGGCTCCAATAGGAACATTGAACCTCTCAAATATTCATGGTTCAGCATTCACCTGTTTATTTATTCATTTATTTCTTAACCATCCATCATTCGTCATTTTTCTCCAAAAAAAACAAAAACAAAACCTCACAACTCGGTTTCAGCGAATTATTTGTCCTGTTTGAATTTCCATTTCAGTTCCTGATGCCGACCCCATCGGCGACATGTCGCTGGATTCGGACGCCACGGCCAATTGCAAGTTGGGAGCATCCTCTTCTGTCATCAGTTTGGAGGTTGATGACGACGCCCCCTACTGGAGCTCCCAGCCTACTACGCCGTCCAAACGGGCAGACCTCAATATCGAAGACAGGATTCCAGTACGTGTCAACCAAAAAACGCTGTTCTCGTCTATATTTTTCTGGAGTCAGCAAGCTATCTGGTGGGAGGAAAAGGGGCTGAGCCTGACTGCAAATTGCAAATAGAACACAAAAAGTATTTTGTCAAAACCAATTTCTTAATGCACACTATTGAAGGTTGTTTGAAATGAGATAGACATAATATTGTAAAGTAGCCTCAACCAAACGAAAGACACACTCCGGATTGGCCCAAGAGTAGACGGGAGACGGGCTCATTTGCATATGCGTGCCGTAATTCTTGATCTTTGACAAAAGCATTTCAGTCAGGACGATTTTTAACACGCATGGAAACTGTTTAAAAAAAAAAGTGTTGAAAATTCCACATTTACAAGGACTCAAAGGAAAATCGCAAAACGGAAGGCCATGAGAAGGCGTGACATTATTTTCAAGGCATTAAAGTAAAAAAAACATCAAAGCACCTCGGCAAGTCTTTGACATGTGCTCTGTTTGTCTTTGCTTAGTTGTATCTGCAAAACCTCGGCATTGACCAGTCGCCCGCCGACATCTTGACCCCATTCGCGCCCAGGGGACCAATCAGAGAGCCGGAATTCTCACCCACTGATCTCAGCACGATCAAGGATTCTGTGGAAGGGACTCCGATGAAGAGTGTGTCGTTATCAGAAGGTAAAGAACGTTATTGCCTCCATTTTGTGACGCCAAACCAAAATATACGACGACACGCCTTACAAAACGATGACACACGCCACAAGGACGCCGGTTCCGCCAACCTGTTGTGTTTTGACGTCTGAACTGGAATGGAGGAGTAATTAGGCTAAAATGATTATTGCCAAATGCAATGGAATTCAACGCATAGAGTACTGCCATAAAAAAAGTTTTAACACTATATTTAGTTGAAACCCTGAAATTTGCCGGAACTCAAGTCCAGGCCGGCTCACAAATGGCGAAAATCCACATATAATTGTCGCCCACTGAAATTTATTTTTTGATTAAACGGCTGATTAAAATCACTAATTGCTTTTCTTTCTTTCTTTTTTAAATCGGTGAAAAGATAAAAAAACAAAAAAAAAAAAAATCCCAATCGGTCGGGCCCAGCTAGAAAGTTACATTTGTTTCAAGACAATCCAAAACCCACACCAGTCACATGATTGTTAACAGATTTATTTATTTATTTTTTAAATACAAAAATAAAAATATAACATAGACTGCGGGCCTCGTGATTTTTAGCTTGATATCATTTCTTGAGGTTCAAATTTAAAATGACTCCACACGTGGGATGAAAACGGCAAAATCACTTCGGTCGCGCTTCTGACAGCTTGCTTTTGTCACCATTTTTTTTGTTGTTTGGTCAAATAAGCTTCCATTTATATGGAGAGCGCCCCCCGCTGGACAGGAGGTGAAGCCGAATGGATTTGAAGTTGGGGAAAAGAATATTGTGTTGATGAATCGAAATTTTGTCATTCTTGATCCTTAATAAATTGTCGTGGTTTAATTCCAGCTGGCAGCTCTCCTAAAGTCGACCTTTCGGACTCCAGTGCGTTGTCACCTTTCAGCCAGGACGGTCCTCGGTTAGCCGCGTCGCTGCCGGGACAGACTGCGACATCATCATCGTCGACGTCGTTTATCGACAGCCACCAGCTGGCCCCTGGCTCACATCAAGACCCCCGTCACTCTCGCCGCAATCGCCGCTCGAGTGACGCTTCAGGTCCTCGAGCTCGCTCCTCTCTGTTCGTGGTCCCATCGGCGGAAGAAGGCCCCTCCTGCCCGGGCAGCGTGAGCTCGTCAGCGGCGCCCACCGACGCGCCGCCCGTCGTCCGAATCCGGGACACGCATTCGCCTCGACGGGCCGAGCCCGAAGGCTGCAGCGCCGCCCCTCAGTCGCCGCTCGCCGTCGCACCGTCGGCAGCTCTGGACGACCAGGACGCCGCCGCCTCGCTTCCCGCGGGTGCGCCCGACGTGCCGGATGACCCGGACGATCCATCGGTCATGAGTGACGACAGCTGTCAGAGTTCGCTGACCGTCAGGGTGGCCAAGCTGCTGCGAGACGACTCCCCGGCCGCCAGCGTCTCGGACCAGGAGGACCCGAATCGCAAAAGTGAGACCTTTCATCTGCTGTCGCAACTTTACAAGAGCAGAGTTTGTCAAAATTGTAAACCTTTGCTGCTCTGATTAGAAATGTCAAAATGGAAGACTGAGAGTCTTCTCATGAAAGTCACAACGAAAAGCCGTTTGCCTTGCAGAGCAGTTCATCCTGAAACTGTCGGAAGGCCGTTTTGACACGCTGGAGTTGGACAAGGAGGATCGGCGACGCATCGAAGAGATCAAGGCGGCGATGCTCTCCAACAACTTTGTGACGGTGAGGACTTATATGCGGTTGCCATGGTTACCAAACGCTGCAATTTGACCATCGGGCGTGCACACACATTCAAATGGTGTGGCCCTTAAAAAAAAAAAAAAGTTTTAGTTAAAATAGTGTTAGTGCTCATTTGAAGGAATGGCAACTTCCTGCGCAATTTCAAGCCAAAGTTGTTGAGAATTTTTTTTTTTTTTGAAATACTCACACTTTGTACTTATCAAGTACAAATCCAGTTTTTTTCCTCCAAATATCAAAACAGTTAATTCTCCAGAAAAAGGGTTTGTAATTGCTCTTAGATGGCAGCAGAGAACTAAAAAAAGAACATGCTTCTCGAATACACACAAACCTGAACCCATGTGACATAAAGTTGGAAATTATTCAACACAAAGAAAAAAAAAATGGATTTGATCACATGAGGCTCATTAGTAGTTTTAGCTCGCATACGAAATTCCGCAGGAGCACAAACGTGGCAAACGAAAGCAACGAAGACTCACTTTTGGCATTTACACGTCTCAAATGTTTTCATTTAATGCTCTCGATGAATTGGAATGATTTAACCGGACTTTTGTGTTGATATGCGTTGTAATGTTTGAGAGTGTCGCGTTCTAAACTTTGCAGTGCGCCCCAACGCATCGTTCCTTCGTTCTTCATGACATCATCACCTTGCGGCCCCTTTAGAGCGAGAGCAGCACAGACACGGAGAGCACGGCGGCATCCAGCGTGGCGGCGGCATCGGCGGCGCCGCCCATTTCGGACGTGGCGGCCGCGTGGACGCCTGTCCCTCCGGAAGATGAGCACGTCCGCGTGGAGACTCGCGCGCGGGAGATCGCCGGCGCCGACGTCAAGGCGCACACGTCCATCACCATCGCCGCCCGGAAGCGACCCGCTGCCGCTTCCCCTCTGGGTCCCGAGCCCCTCCCGCAGGCCCAGCTGGACACCGGGTTGGTTCGCAAATGGAATATTTTCATCAAATAATTTTTGATACATCCACTTTGGTTGGAATCCCGTGAACAGGAAGTCATCGTTGGCGGAAGAGTCAAGCGCGATTGTGATTGAAGCCGAGTCAAGCGGCGACTTGGAGGAGCGGGACGGCGCCAAGGAGACGTCCCCCCAGCGCCACGTCGCCGAGGAAACCACCATCCCGTTCGCTCACGTGTCACGCGCCCACCTCACCCTCTCGCCAAGACCCCCCGATCCTGCTTCCCGTGCCGCCTCCTCCTCCTCCTCCTCCTCCTCCTCCTCATTGGCGCCCCCCGGTGGCAAGTTTGTCCCGCTGCGGCGCTCCTCGCCCGCCGTCAGCAGCACGGATGAAGGCGTCGCCCTGTCCGGCCCCCCGCCCAAGTGGGACGAACGCGCCCACGCGACATCTGCTCTGCCTCCTCCACCTCCTCCTCATCTTCATCATCTTCATCATCAGTCCATCACAGGCAACGCGATGAGGAGCTACACACCTGAAACACCAGGTAGGAGCGCCATTGTCGTCCATTTTTTAATTATTTCAGAATATATACCACGACGTGAAATGAATGGATCGTTCCAAAAAAATCCTCTGGACGGCTTGGCTTGTGTTTTTGTTTTCCCAGAGCGGGACGAGTGCGTCCCGCGTGCATCGCCGGCGCCGGCGCCAGCGCTGCGTCCGTACAAGCCTCGCGGCGCCAACGAGCTCTTCTTCATTCCTCACGTGGAAGCCGACGCGTCGTCCTCGTGCACCACCATGGAGAGCTCGCACACGGGTAAGCTGACGCACGCCCGCACGGGGCGTTCCGGTTTGCGGCCAACAAATTGTTCAAGATTCGCTTTGCTCCCTTTGCTTCATGAACATGGAAAATGAATAAACGAAGCTTATCCATCAATTCTAATTAATTAAAAATATCTTTTCATTTGAAATTCATCACTTTTATCTAGTTGACATGAATTTATTTGTTTGGAATCAAATTAATTATAAAATAATTTTCACCTGAAAACAATCCATTGCAATCTTGTAACCATTTTTACTTCGTCATTTTCTGAGCTAATTAGTCAATTGAATTCTTGTAAATTTTTGTAATTTGTTTCCTGGCAAGCTAATTATGAATAACCAATAATTATAATGAAAACATTCAAAACTCAGATGAGTGATTTTAAAACTTTTCATTTAAATTATGGAAGTTTTTTTTTTTTTTTTTTTTTTTTTAAAACCTGATCTGAGTTGGCCCATCTGGCTGCTCAAAAAGGAAAAAAAAAAAAAGATCCAAAGTTTGCGTTTGGCAGCTGCCACTTTGTAACAGACACTGCTTCATAATTGATGTGGGTGGAAGGACGAAGCTCCGCCTCCTCCCCCTCGAGCGTCACCTCTGCATTGTCGCCGGCAGGTTTGGACGACGCCGTGCCGCCGCTGTTTAGCGCCGACGTTCTGGGCCGGCACGACCCGGGCCTGGACCGCGGCGTCACCATCAAGCATACCGAAGGCATCTACAGCAAGAGGCGGGGCCAGGCGCGCTCCACCGCGCAACCGCCGCCGCCGCATTCAGGTCACGCCGTCGACATCTTCCCTTCGCAGCAAAGAAGAACCAATTGCCGACTTTGTGTACGACGCTAATCCGTCAGTGTGTGTTTGCGCTGTCAGGTGGTGCTCTGGCGTCAGAGAAACGATTTCCTGATGAGAGCCACCACAAAGCCGCCACGATAGAGCGCTTCAGAGTAGGAGGCGGAGCTACACGCGCAATGGACCAACTGCCACTCACGGCCACAAACAGGGAGGCGTGGCTACTGGAGCAGCTGCAGCGTCTGTCCGATCTCATCCTCACCACCAGCGGCGCCGACGTGCCGCCCGCTCGCACGTTTTACAACAGCGAGACTCAGGTGACGCCGGCGTTTTAGGTGCCAACGCATCGTTTCAGGAAATGAAATCAGATTCTTGAGAATTGAGTTTTCTTCCTCTTTTTTTTTTTATTTTTTTATAAAAAAATAAATAAGATTGTGTTCAGGTTGATAGAATTTGTTCCGGAGAAGTCAGTCAAGTTTTTTTTTTTTAGACGTGAAAATGAAGTTGATTTTATTTGAGTTGCAGCGTTACAATTATAAACAGTCAGTATTCATTTCTGGAAAAAAATATTGAATGAGAATTTTGCAAAAATAAGATTTTCTCTGCTGAAATGTAATAATAAAAAATAGCATTTTTTAAAATTATTTTTTTATTTTTTGGGGTTTTTGGTTTTGATGAATATATTTTTTCCCCTGAAGAAAAAAAAACGTTACTTTATTTTTTTCTCGTACTATTACAATTTTCTTCTCTATTCACTTTATTCTCTTATTTAATTGAAAATAATAATCATACTTTTCATCTCTGAATATTAATACTTGATTTCCCATAAAAATCAAAATAGGGAAATATTCTCATCACAAGATTACCGTAAAGAATTAATTTTACTCTTTATTGTCATAACAAAAATATTTTTGCATTAGAGTTTTATAATAATTTCAAATTGTTTTCCTTGAAAAAAATGCAACTTTGTCCTTGAACATTTGTGTTTTCCCTGATCTTCTCTTTTTTTTTTCCTACTTTAGAGATTGCAATTCAATTTTTGTTGTCTAAATTGTTGTCGTTTCCCTTGTCGTGCTGACACCTTTTCTTTTTCCTCTCGCTTTTTGTCGGCAGGCGTGGCCGCGGCGGGCGCACGACATGTGCGTTCTTTGTCCGGCCGACCGGGAAGAGTCCAGCACCACCACGTCCACGCTGGACACGGACCGCCTCATCAGAGCCTTCGGCGCCCACCGCATTCAAAGCGCCAAGACCCCCAAAAGCGACAAGACCTCCACCCGCCTCCACAAACTCTACAACCATGTGGCCAAACAGCGGGAGCAGTGGGAGGGGCGTGGCTTCAACACCACGCACTCAGAAACCACCGGCACAGAGGCCTCAAACGTACCTTTACTATTTGCTTGAAATAAAAAAAAAATATATAGAAAGTTTCATCTATCAGAAGTTTGAAAATTTAGAATTTTTTTTTTTAAATAATATTTTTTATTTTTTATTTAATATTTATATTTCTGAGAATGTCACATTGTCATAAAATTGCATTTTTATATACCACTTTTAAAAAAAAAATATATATATATATATTTTTTAAAAATATAACATGACTTAGCATTTTTCCGGTGTCCTACTAATACTCGTTGGTAGCAAAGGTTTGCTGTGACTTGAGTGAAATTGTGTTGGCGTGACGTGTTTCTGCCTTTGGCAAGGTGACCGGCGAGTCGTCGTCGACGGGCTCGTACGCCAAGACGCCGGTGTACAGAACCTCCAAGAAGCCCGTCAGCAGAGTCATCCAAGCAGGCAAGCAAAAAAAAAAAATGCTTTCATCAGTCATACTCATGTTTTTTTTTTTCTTGTCTCAAATTGAGGCACACATGTAAGCCACGCCTCCTCCGGCTCAGGTGAAAGTTTTTGGGGGGTGATTTAGCTACACACGTGGTGTCGTTTTTTTAATGTTCTCTTTTTCTAAAAACACGTATAATCCTGAAATAGAAAGTAAAAATATCTGAGCTGTCAATTGAATTAAAATTAATAATAAAAAAAAAGTTATTTAGGGATGGAATTATTACTGTTTTCAGACAGATTGCATCATTTAAAAAAATATTGATTTTTAACAAGATGTTTTCTACAAAAAAAGTAAATCCATATTCATTTAAAAAAATTTTTTTTAGATGAAAATACATTTGGAAAAAAATGTTGATTTTATTCTTGGAGGATTGCAATTTTTTTTCTCTCTCGCAATATCGCAACTCTTTTCTTTATTTTTTTTTCTTCCTAAATGTGTGCAAATATGTGTTTGTATTTCATTTGTCTTTTCCTCGTCAATCATGGGCACGGCAAGATAAAAAAAAAAAGGTCACACCAGTTCAAGGGTGACTTTTAACTGTGACACAGCGCCACCGTATCATAGTGGTGTAATAACGCAATTGCAAATGAGATCATTCGACCTCCGTGGCCCAGAAAAACGGTGGAAGTCGCTGCCTCCAGATTTTCTGTGCAGCAAACATGCTGGTATGGAACGTTCTCCTTTTCATTTTTTCCTCTTAGGTGATGTTGAGGTGGTGTGCAATGCGACTCGCCTTCGCACACGTGACGTGGGAACCATGTTCCCGCCGCCGGGACGAGCGCGGAGGAGCTCGCAAAAAGCTCACGTGACTTCCCTCAAGCACAAGAAGACTCGAACGCCGCCGAAGCTGCCCAAAGGTACGCTTCGCTCTGCATCTGGAGTCAGGCTTTCATTTTTTTTGCCTTTATCTTGATTCATCATTATCAACCAAAAAAATTTTTTTTGCATAAAACTTTTTTTCACAATTAAGATTTTTTTTTCCCCAGGAAAGAATTTTAATTTTTTTTAAGTCTCAATCTTGATAAATATTTTTTGCAGAAAGACAATTCTAGGACACGGGTTCTTCAATTTTTTTTTTTCTGAACAGCATGAAATTGTGGGGGCGTTTCCTATTCATTTTTGTTAAAAATTAATACATTTAAAGAAAATCTTACTTAAAAAGAATAAAGCAGACAGCATTTTTAAAAAAAAGTTGTGTATGTTTTAAAAACAAAAGTTACTTGTTTGCGATGACATCATCATTGTGGGACGTTTCAGCGGTGTGTTGGTTCATCCCGCTGGACGATTCGTCCAAGGAGAACCGTCCCGAGAAGGAGGACGAGCTGGAGGCGGCGCAACCCGGGCCGAGTACGGTTTGGTACGACGGCGCGGCCAAAACGGCAAGAGAGCCTCTGAGAGCGCGGCAACAACTTGACGATGACGCCGCGTCCTCCAAAAGTTGCCACCAAGTCACTTCTCTGCAGGTTCCACTTCAAATTCACGTGTTCGGAAGCATGGAAGAAAAAAAATTCCTCCGGCCTGACCACCCTTCTGAAAATGGAACATTTTTTTGTCCTCTGCTGTCAAGTTCATGACACTAAAGCACAAAATATTGGAAAACAGTCATGTTCTGCTTTTAATTCATAACTTCGATGTTGAAAGTGTTAAGGCTCGACCCATAAAAATTTTATTCATTACATATTTTGGTAATTAATCAAAAATTTTTATCTAACAAATATCGCCCCAAAAAAAAAAAATCATGGGTCGACGCATACTTGGAACGAATGCGGAAATGTTGAAAGTTGCAAAGTGCTGGATTGCTTTGGGCATGTTGACGGAAAACTTGTTGTTGTTGTGTGTTTTGTTTGTGGCGCCCCCCGCAGGAAGCTTTGGCCAGGCGACGGCCCGATTTCATCTCGGATTCACATGAACGCGTTCAAATCTTGAGGTGGCGAAAGCTAAACGCAGCACGACCAGGTCTCCACATCACGTCACTCATTTGTACCCAAAGAATGTTTCTCTTTATTTCTTTACTTTTTTATGCTTATAAACCTTACTCCCAAAATTGAAACCATAATTTGAAACACTAACCCTAGTTTGAAAATGTAGTTTGGAACGCAACTCAACTTATTTTGAAACGCTAACCCTCATTTGAAACCCTATTTTGAAACCGTAACTCTCTGAAACCCTCGTCCTCGTTCGAAACTCTTCACACTTAATCCGAGATTAAAACCCGAACCCTAGTTTGAAGCCCTGACCGTAGTTCAAAACTCTTCTTTGAAACACTAACCCTGATTTGAAACCCTGACCCTAAATTGAAACCCTAACCTTATTTTTAAAACACATACTTAAAAAATATACAACTTTTTTTTCAAACATTTCCAACTGCACTCATTGTTTTATTTTTTTCCATTTTTTTAACTCATTTTAACGTTTGCATATTTTGCATGATAACTCAAATTCAAGTTTTTAACCGAATTTTCACCTTTTTTGTTTCATGCATTTGAACTATTTTTACAGTTTTAAACTAAATTAAACCATTGTATTTTTCTAGGTTGGGGACTTTTTCAAATGTTTTTTTCCAACTATTTAATTTTTTTTTTTAATTTAATTATCTTTTGATCCAAAGTGACATTTTTATTCAAACAAAACACGCTTTTGTTGCAAACTTCAAATTTACATGGAAAAAAAACGTGCTTTGCTTATTGTTGTGTAACCAAAGAATTTTTGTGTTTTTGGGTGTCAATAAGTGTCATTTTGGTGTTTTGTGTGCAGTTGCAGTCAGCGGGATGCCGAGGCGGGCGGTGCCCAGGAAGGAAATGATGCAACGCACCAAACTGTCCGAAAATTTCCCGACATGCATTTGTTTTGTTGTTTCCTCCTTGATTTTGACAAAAGTGTTTTGTGGTTCAGGTTGTACGAAGGACTTCCGGAAGTTCTCCGCAAGTTGGAGGTGGAGCGAAGGGACACGCAACTACGATTAAACCGACTCAACCTGCAGATCTTCAACAAGGTAGAGAAACAAACATCCAAATTTCTCACCCCCCCCCCAAAAAAAAAAAAATACCCCATTTGTGACTTTTCTTGTATGCAGGAATAACTTTTTTTTTTTTTACTATTGAGAAAAAATGTTTTTCTTATCAGAAACAAATCTTTCTCATACATTTTTTTTAAATGTATTGTCCTCTCACCACCCATTAAAAAAAGTAATCAAAAATATGTATTTCACATGATCAAAATGTGACAAATATTAAGCCCTGAAAAATAAATTCTCATCCAAAAATGTTTTTCTAGAGAATCACCAAACGTCGCCTGGAGAACCGTAAGGCTGTCCAACATGAAAACCTTTGGGGATTTTGACTAGCGGATTTAAAAAAAAAAAAAGAAACCGCATCACTTATGACACAGATGTCATTTTTTAAAAGTTTTCTAATGTTTATAATAAAATATTTCACAAAGAAATGCTGAGGGTTGGCAAGCCACACTTTATTGATCAGTGTCTCGCATGAATGCACTACACGCAGACAAAAAAGGCAACATAGAAAACAAATAAAAGAAAAAAAATACCATTTTATTGGTTACAGCTAAAAACAAAATGTCATTTTGGAGCTGCCACACAAGAAGGCTAAAGTCGAGATCCAAACTCGGACCTGCGAGGCAGAAATTAATTTCATTTTTTTTTTTCCCCCAACAAAGTGCAAAATGCATGAGGACGTCCACTTGGTTGCCTTTCTGTGACTCCTCCAATCTGTCTGTTGTCGACACACTTTGCCTCCGTTATGCAGCTCGCGGGACGTTCTCACGGGGGAGTGGCGGCTGAGCTTTGTCATCGACAAGGTCACAACAGAAGACTCACAGAAAGGCTGTTGGAGAAACAGTAACTGGATGTTTTGTCACTCAGATGTGCAAACGTAAAAAATTATAAAATAAGGTCAAAGCAACGCACACAAAAAGCCAATTGGAGCACATGCCACGAAGCCAAGAAAGATGAAGAGGAGGCTCAGTTGCGCAAGAGAAGGCTGTGGACATGGTGGAGTTGACTTTGCGTCAGAAGCACACGATGGACCTGCTCCTGACCCCGAGGACACGGAACCATCAGCCGGCCCACCAGCACGCACGAGCCCGCGTTCTCCTCCTTGGCCTGAGACACACGCGGCAACATTCAGCGCACGCGGATGCTTTTCTCAATGAGTGAAGTTCACAACTAAAGATTGATTTTGGCTTTTACATTTTTTTTTTTTTTTTAAATACAAACTTTGTGCTTCTGAACAAATTAAAAATATTCTTGCTCAAAATATTTTTTGGGGGGAAAAATATTGACCTCACAATTTTTAAGAAATATTTTCATCTTGGAAATTTTTTTTTTTTCTGGAAACAGATGAAAAAAAAAAAAATCGAACCTTGTTGATGTTAGTTTTTTGTGTTCATCCCGAATTTATGTCCTCTAATAACTGATTTGAGCAATTTTGAAGGTCATTTAATTTCTGCATGTGATGTTGATGAACGACGACAAGGCCGACTGACCTTGACGAAGGAGGCGGAGGGAAAAGTGGCAAAGTCGGACG
Organism: Idiotropiscis lumnitzeri; assembly: GCF_059441095.1. Lineage (NCBI taxonomy): Eukaryota > Metazoa > Chordata > Actinopteri > Syngnathiformes > Syngnathidae > Idiotropiscis > Idiotropiscis lumnitzeri. Next base: position 1,984,985 of record NC_142391.1, read on the forward strand.
ACACCCGGGCGCCCGGCTGCTGCTTGACCACGTGTTCGGCCACCTCGCCCTGGCACCAAAGCGCAACATGAGTGTGTGTGTGTGTGTGTGTGTGTGTGTGCGCGCACATTTGCTCGCGCGCACTCACCTTGAGTCTGTCGAGCGTATCTCGCAGCGACTGCAGGCGAGCCGTCTGCTCCAGAAGCTGAGCGCTCGGCGTCACTGCAACCGTCAACACTCGGCATTTGACTCGCAGCTCATCCAAAACATTTGTCAGTTGAACGACATTGAAATTAAAATGGAAGCTAGAAGAATTATGTCATAACTGAGCTTCATACAAACAGAAAATTGTGCCACTGGAACTATAACGTAATATGAGACTGGTTGTTCTGACATTTTTTTTTTTTAGTCCAGGAAATGTTTTTGTTTTTGTTACTTCAAAAATGCATTTTTCTGGAATATGGTATAATTTAAAAATCTGTATCTCACAAAAAATAATAAATGAATTAGTAATTTTTTTGTTATTTCCAAAATATTTCGTTTGTTACGTTGAGAGAATTAAGTTTTTGAAAACAAATTGGAATCCTTTTGAGTTTTTGTTTTTAATAAAGTTTCAAACTTAAAGTAAACTACATTTAAAATCATTTTTTCAAGATTTTTATACTCAAAAGTGGCGGAAAAAATTAATTTATATAAAATAAACTAAATCTCGTTCTTTCAAAAATGGCTCATTTCGTTTTAAATACCGTAATCACGTGACTTACCGGGACATTTCCCGGTGATGTCGACCACTTTGACGTTGGCGCTCATCTGCAGCAGCGTCTCCAGCAGCTGGTCCGTCTTCCTGTAGAGGGCGCCGGAGAGCGGCGCATGCCCATCTCTGGACGGCATCTTGGTGACGTGCAGCGGGGGCAGCGCTGCCAGCTGGCTGCGCATCTTCTCCGCCTGCGGGGATTTGGGGCGTCGGAGATCAGATCGATCGCCTTTTTGCGCCACATGACTGCGGCTTACCTTCAGCCAGTTGTTTTGGTTCTTCAGCTGCTTGATGCAAAGTCGCTGAGCTTCCAGCTGACGCGTCAGCAGCGGCGAGTCCACCACCTGGAAGCCTGCGCCCAGGCTTGCTGCGAAGGCACGGCACAGCGTCAACACGCACACGTCAGTAACAATAATTTCCAGTTTATTAAAAAAAAAAAAAAAAAACTAATATTTAGACTTTTCAAATGAATGCATACATCGTAAGAGCTTGGGGAAAAACAACAACCAAGAAGTTATTTTAAATACTTTTTCACATAATTGACAAAATACGAATTTTTCCTGAAGAATTTGGCTCTTCAAACATGATTTTTCAGAATTTTTTTTTTTTTTATTTCTCGTAAAAAATATTTTTTCCGCCACTTTTGAGTAGAAAAATCTTGAAAAAATTATTTCAAATGTATTTTACTTTAAGTTTTAAACTTTCTTAAAAACAAAAAGTCGAAGGATTCCAATTGGTTTTCAAAAACTTCATTCTCTCAATGTAACAAACTAAATCCTCTGGAAATAAAAAAAAATTACTAATTCATTTATTAATTTTTTGTGAGAAAACGCAATGGGGAAAAAGATGACAAAAAAAAGGAATACTGTATGTGATTTGGCAATCAGTCTTTTTTTTCTATATTTTTTTGTTTTATTTTATTTTTTCCTCAAAGTGGTCACTGTGGGTTAGGATCATCAATGCCAACATTAACAAAAGCTCATATGAAGAAAAATAATCTTTGGACGTGCAAAATATATATTTTTCAAACATTTGCATGCAGATTTAGAGGCCGGTACCTTTTTGTTCCTCTGCACATTAAGCATGTCAGTCGAGAGATTAAAAAAAGGGACAAACACTTGATTAAAAACTGAACTCAAAATTCCAATTAGGAAGAAATATTACAAATTTTGCAAAATGACTCATGCGATGTTTCTTAAGACATTTCTTAAAGTGATGTATTTTTTTCATTTTCCAGAAAAGAAACGACTTGAAAAATTGCAACCGTTTTCTGCCAAAATAAAACTTTCAAAATAAAATAATTGGATTCTTTTTCTTTCTGGATAACTTCAAGAAAATGTGAAAAATCTGACCCAAAAATAAAAAAATCTAAAAAATGGTGAAATCAATTTGACTCGACTTATTTAGTTTTAAAAAAACTTGAAAAATTTTTTTTATCGAAAAAGTTTTGCACAGGGGGAAAAACAAATATTTTTCTGTGAAAAATCCATCTTTTCCCCTCAAGAAAGTGTTTTTTTTTCTGAATGTGAGTGGTGATACACAACACGAATAAGATCAATAAAGAGCTCAAATGCCACTAGAAAAAAAATTAAAAAAAAGAAATGAATGAGCGTGCAAAAGCCAAGCAGATGGCATGCACGTGTTTGCATACTGCTACCTTTTTGCTCGTCTGCACGTTTTGCGGGATTGGGGGAAAAAAGGGGACAAACAATTGGCATGAAAAATTGAACGCAACCCTTCAGACAAAGTGAAATATTGGCCATTTGCCAAAATATCATCATCCTCATACAGCAAGAACAAAAACAAACATTTTTGTTTTCTTTAACTCAAGAAAAAAAGCGGACTTAAACCTCGTAAGAGCAACTTTTCTAGATTTTTCTTTTCTGGGGAACAAAACTCAATACGACGGCAAAAATGTTTTCTCAGAACTTAAATTTTTATTTTCATTTTCTGCGTTTAAAAAAAGATTTTGTTCTCATACTATGCATACTTTTTCTTTTCAGATTGCAACTTGATTCGCCCATGGCTTTTTTTCTTCTTAAAGAATTGATTTCTTTCCTAAAAACAACAAAATTATATTTGAGTATTATGATTGAATTGTTTCTTTTCTTCAAATTTTTTCCCTCACCAAAAAAATGCACCTTTACTCTTAAAGTACGCTAATGTTTTCTTGACAAAATAATCGCTTTAATACAAATTTCTTTTGTAGATTTTCTAGATTTCAAAAATGCAGTCTGTTGCTTGTGGATGAGTGTGAGTTTTTTTTTTTTTTTCATTTTTACATGCTCTCCTGACCAATATGATTTGAGTTTTTTTTTTTTTTAATTTGTTGTCCGTTGCGCGGTCACCTGGGATCCCAGGCGGGCCGCCGCCCCTCGGGCCGTCGCCGGCCATCTTGGCCTGTCCGCCGACTCGCTGCTTGAGCTCCGCCTTCTCCGCCTCCAGCTGGTCGATGTCGGCCTGCAGGGCGTCCATCGTCTCCTCAAAGTCCCTGATCAGGGACGGCATGGAGATGGTGCGTGAGCGCGGGCCGAGTTCGCCAGGCGCCAAGTCAACTCACTTCTCTTTCTTCTTGAGGAGGTTGTGAGCTTCGTCCAGCCGAGTTTGGATCTTCTCCACGCGCTCGTCGGCATCTTTGGACGAACTGTCCAGCTTCTTCTCCAGCAGGCTCAGCCGCACGTTGGCCTCGCTTAATTCTTCGCCCTGAAAAAGACGAGACGTTCCTTGAGTGGCAGATGGTAAAACGCTGGATGAGCACAATTAAAAAAAAGTTAGATGAGATGAAAGAAAATTCTTGCCATAAAAAACTATTTTCAAGAACAAAAATGTGATTTTTTTTTTTTTTGTCTAGATTTTTTTTTTAAATGAATGTTTTTTTTTTAATTTCAGGGAAAAAAAAATTTTTTTCCACAGGAAAACATTTTGTGTAAAAGGTTTCATGTCTTGGTCATTTTTTTTGTTTTTGTTTTGTGACATGACTTTTTTTTCCTAGAGAAAAAAGGTTATCAGAAAAGTTTTCTTTCTCAAAAAAATGTTATTTTTCATGAAAAAAAGTTCAATTCTTTTCCACCAAAAAAAAAATATGTAATTTTGTTCATGAAAAAAAAGCCCAAAATTTCAGAACCTTAATCCTGAGCGACTTCTTGAGCTCCTTGATGACCGTCTCCCTGTCCTCCAGCTTCATTCCCAAACCTTCCGCATCCGTCATTTCCGCACGCAGAGCAGCCGCTCGCAGCTCCACGGGAGGCGCAACCTTTTTAACAGAAAAAAAAAAAAAAAGCAATAGAAAAAGTGGCACTGCGCATCAAACGAAGCGTCCGGAGGCGTCAAGTCACCTTGGGGTGAGGCCGTTCGGCGTCGTACTCTCCTTCCTGCATGGCGGTGGCCATCTTGTTCATGGTCGCTATGACGACGCAGCACGACTGGCGCAGACACTCGAACGGGTTCGCGCCCGGATGCCCGTAAATCTGAACAACAACCACATTGCAGTGTTAGCCTCCGATCGGCCGATACCGATTTCGATCACGTGGCTTGGCCGCACATTTTGCAATTTTAGAGCTGCTCACTAGATTTATTTATCTATTTTTTAATGACAAAGTCATTAATCAACAGATTAATGTCAGATTGATCACTACATTATACCATATTTATTTTGAAAATAATATTAATTATGAGGAAAAAGTATCAGAACAAAGAAAAATTCTTTCGGGAGAAAAAGGTTGACAATTGAGGAAAAAGTCAAATGCCGTGTAAAAAAAAAAAGAAAAAGAATAAATCAATTAAATTTTTATTCTTCAATGAGAAGCAATATTTAATAATAATAAACAAGTTGTAAAATTAGAACAAAGTCAATATTTAAACTTTGTTTTGTTTTTTTATTATAATACTAAAAGAAAAAAATAAATCATAAAAACATTCAAAAATTCTTCATACTGAGGGGGAAAAAGTTGTAAATGAGAAAAAAATGGGGGGATTATATTTTTTAAATACAAGATTTCTTAATTTACAAGAAAAATTTTATGATGATGGAAAAGTTAAAAGTTCATGGCAAAAATTCATAATATTTTGAGAATGTTGCGCAGATAAAAGTTGTATCATCCAAAAAAAAATATTTTGATTGAGGAAAAAAAAATGTTATTGTCTTCAATGGCCAATCATTGGAGAAAATTGTTGGCGTGATGAAATTCTGAAACATTTTGTGACCTGCTCTGCGGCCTTGAAGGCCACGTCCTCCAGCTTGACGGCCGCCAGCCCCTCCTGCTCGCCCAGAGGCGACATCATCTGAGCGCCGGCCGCCGCCACCTCCTGCAGCAGCGCCACCGCCCACGTCAGCTGCTTGCGGCACTCGCGCAGCGTTTCCGACACCTGCACACACACACACGTTGCAAATGGTGGCCTGAAAAACACGCCTACACGATTTTATCTGAAGGCCTCGGACGAATAGTGCGTGCTACCGGTATTATGAAATCTGCCTGGCAACACAAGCTTGCTGAATTCTGATTGGATAAAATCTCAGCTAAAAATAAAACACTAGGATATAACATGACATCAATGTGAAGAATATGATCATGATTTCTTGATGATGTGAGGCCAGCAGAGAAGGCCTTAAAGGCCTTGACCGCCCGCCACTGATATTTATTCAATTCATCTTTCAAATGACATTTTTTTCACCCACCCCCCCCCACCTCACCCGAAAAAAACAGCAGTACTTTATTCAAGAAGAATTTTTACAGGTGAAGGTTCTGTCGGCTCACCTGCTGGCCAAAGTCGAGCGCCGACGGGATGCCGGGCGCGTCCGTGCCGGGCATGCGTCGGCGAATCTTCTTGCAGAACTGCCGCACGTCGCCGCAAGACGTTTCCAGGTCCTTGAGCAGCACGGCCAGCTGGGCCTTCTCCTGGCCGGCGTGCATGAAGGCCCGCAGGCGGCCCACCTCCACCCACATGCAGTCCAGCGCGCTCTGCGTGAACTTCGGCACAACAACGCGTTAGCGGCGGTGCAACAAACCTTTTTTTTTTTTTTTTTTTTTTTTTTTCAGGGGGGCTCACTCTGATGTGGTCGGCCAGCTGCATGGTGCAATCTTCGTCCTGTTCTGACAGATGGATGCTGTACAGTTGCTGGAAGGAGACCATTACAAGAAAATAATTATTTTGCATTTGTAAAAGTTTTCCTGCTAATATAGCCCCAAAAAAATAATTTAGAGTCATCATTTTAGGTAAAAGTCATCATATTAGAAAATGTTGAAAACAGTCCCATTTGTAAAATAATTTCAGAAAAGTGCTGCGATGGCTGCGTTTTGGTCACCTGGTAGTACTTGATGGCCTTGGTGAGCGCTTCCACGTTGACCGTCTCGTCCAGCTGGTCCTTGTGCAGCAGCTCGATGAGGAAGTCCAGCGAGCGCTCGTGGACGCTCATCTCCGGGTACAGAGCGCCGATCTTCTTGTACACGTCCACGCCGCACTCGCACAGCGCTCTGGACCACACGCACAAATAGGACATTCGTTTTCAGCTGATAGTGAAGCAGAGAACTGTTGGAAGTCATAAAAAAAAAAAGCTTTCGGATTACAAGGCCCATCGGGTTAGAAAATGCATTTTCGGCACATGAAGGCAAACAAAGCAGTACAGAAAAAAAAGGTCAAGCTTTATTCAATTTTAATTTGACATAAGGCAAACCAGATTTTAAGACACACTGTCAAAAAAAACAAAAAACATTTTATGTGCGCCTTGCAGTGAAAAAAATACGTAGCCCCGCCTCCCAAAAAAGTTATGATTTATAATAATAATATATAATATAAAAAAAAAATAAAAATAAAAAAATCTAAACTAATTTTTGCGTTGAAAAAATAATTCAGAATATCACATTTTTTGATTTGCTCAACACAATTTTGTAATAACAGAACAAAGTAATTTTTTGTTTGTTTTGTAAAGTCAAACTATCATATGGATCCTGTCAGAATTTAAGAATTGTTTTTAAAAAAATCTGTTTCAAGATGAAAAAAAAAAAAAAAAAGAAATTTTTTTTTTAAAAATGTTTACAACGAAAAAAATACTCAAGTGAATTGATAATTTTAGGAAAAAGTTAACAGTGAGAAAAGCATCACAATTAAAAATGTTTTAAGTGTAATGATACCACAGATGAAGTTTTCATTTTTAAGGGAGGGGAATTATCATGTTGCGAGAAAGTCATCATAACATGAAATAAATTGAAAAAAAAGATAAAAGAAAAGAAAACAAAATTCAGATATACTTTTGTCCCAAATGATGATTTGACAAAAAAAACGACACTTTCTCCAAATCTTTCCAGACAGCAGAAAGTGTTTTTTTTTTTTTTCTTGACACTAGCACACATTTCTCAGTTTGAGCGAGCAGGCAGAAAAGCGTGCAACGTACCGTTCATATTTGTGGAGTGTGGCCTGCAGGAGGCTCAGCGAGTACACGAGACCGCCGGCGAAACTCAGCCGCTCGCCCGCCGACCCCCGCAGGCCCGTTCGTTCCGCGCTATTCTCCTTCAGATCAAACTTCTCCTGCGCTTGTTTGCTGATCAGCTCCGCCTACACGCACACACACACACAGACACACAAATCAAGTGGACTGGACTTGACTCTGAACGTCGGCTGGAAAGTTCCGGCAAGGCCCCGCCCCCCCAACAAGTGCGGGCGACGGACCTTGCAGACGAGTCGGGGGATGAGCAGCAGCACCAGGATGCAGTCGTGGTCGCCGCCGTGGCGCAGGAACGACTCGGGCATGAACGCGGTGAGCAGGGAAATGTGCCTGTTGGCCTGAGTCACTTCCGTCTTCCTCAGCTCCATCTCCATGGCCTAAACGCGCACACACACAATTTACGTCAAAGACCGAAAAATTTGGACGGCGTCGCATTGTATCGAAATCATACTAGCTCCTCGTTTTTATATTGCATCGTGTCATGTAGCTTAACGGCATTGAGGACACGATAATGGACTCAAGTATCTTTGATTGTATTTAGGCATGACGTGATGAGGATTTTGCAGGGTGGCAGCCAGTTTAAAAAAAAAAATTTAAAAAAAATCGCAGATCCAAAGAATCAATTTAATTTGTTTATTGGCCGTACAGTTGACCTCCACAATTAGTGAGGGATGGGAGCCGGCGCCAAAATGCGCAAACTGGGGCAAAAAATAATTAGCGTACTTTTCGCAACCTGTATAAAACAAACGAAACAAAATAAATCAATCAATAAATAAAACAATATACAATCCGCATCAGGCTATAAGCCGCCGTTTTCTAAGTTGAAAAAAATCAGTTGTTGACTGCATGTCTAGAATGATTTTGTACCATGAATGCACATAAAGGTACATCAACAGATTGTTAAAACAGTGCCTGTTGCCACGGCAACAACTTTGCTGATTAAAACAGAAAAAAAAAAAAAATCGAGATGTATTTAGCGTATTTTCTGAACTATAGAGCGCCCCCTGCTGGTGAAAGAAAAATCCACAGAAAAGCCACACCGTTGGATTAGCCGCACGGTTCAAAATCGAGGAAAAAAATAGCGGATTATAGTGCAGAAAATACGGTAAACCCTAAGAATGATCCCAAAACCACGAAGAATCCAACGCACGGAAAAGTGTCTCCTGGTGATTGGTGTCAGACTGTCGGAACGTAAATCACAGAAAAAGCGCCTCTGAAGTTTCTGTTGCTAAAAGCCGGCAGGAAATGGTGACGATGTTTCCTTAAAACTCATTTGCTGCCATTTTCAACTTCAGAGGAAATGTCAAAGTTTACTTAGCAGGTTGCGACAGCGACCTTGGCGTGTGCCTTTGTCTCGGCAAACTTGATCTTGAAGTCAAACATCTCGGCGGGCGGCTGCTGCTGCTGAAGCTCGGCCGAGGCTTCCTGCTGGCTGGTCAGCTCTCGGTTGACTTCCTGTCAGCGCCCGCCAAAAGGACCAATCAGGATTCGGCGCCAGAGATGGGTGGAAGCGCGTCACATATTTTGCAAGTCGCGAGCGTGAAAGAGTGGCGGAAGGGGCCGCTACCTGCAGCCGAGCGGTGAGCTGGCGGTACTTGTTGATGGTCTGCTGGTAGTCGGCCACCGTCTCCTGCGCCGCCTCCACACGCTTGTCGGCCTCTCGCACTCGGGTGCCGCTCAGGTCCAGCATCTCCCTCAGCTCCAGCTCCGTCTCGCGGGCGTTCTCCTGCAGCTCGTCGTTCATCTCGTTGATGGCCTCCTGCAAAACGCAATCAAATGAGATGACGAAAAAAAAAAATGGACATTTTTATTGACTTCACACGTTTTGCTTTTTTTTTTAGGTTGATTTGAAATTTATTTAGGCTCTGTTGGTTTTATGACAGCTGGACTTCAGTCGGGTCTTCTTAAGGTCTGCAAATAAACTCAAACGCAATAAAAACTAAACTAAGCATAGTTTAAAAAAGTAATATGAATGAGCAAACTAACACAAAAAGGAGTCCTAAAACTAAATCTAATAAAAAATCCTAACGTGTGAAAGACCAGAAGCGAGCGAAATTAAAAAGCAGATTTGTGGCAAGCGCAAGCACTCACCAGGTCGGTGACGGTCTCCCTCAGCTCCCGGACTTTCTCCTCCAGATCCAAGTTCCTCTCCGTCAGGGTCTCCACCATCTCCTCGGCCCCCAAAGCTGCATCCACCTGATTATCGAAACAAATAAATACATTAAAAAAAATAAAATTCTCATATTTCCCTTGGGAAAAAAAAGACAATATTACCTCAGATTTTTTTTAAAACCATCCCCACCCCCTACAACAAACAAAGTAAGAAAGCAAATAAATAAATAGGACTTTGTTGGCATATTAAATTACAAATGTTTCACAGTGGATGATCAAATAAGCAAGCGCAAAAAATAAATAAATAAAAAAAATAAAAGGAGCAAAAATAAACACAATATTTTGGGATTTCTTCCCCTGAAAATAACAAACAACAATAACACATGAAGATTTTTTCAAAACATTGGGAGGAAAAAATTTTTTAAAAAATCAGAGAATGCAGAGGTCAAAAGGAAAGATTTTCTGAATAGCGCCAGAAAGTCGAGGCCGGAGGACGGGGACTGACCGGCAAAAAAGGGTCAAGTGCCCGGCTGTGGCTAAACATCAATAGAAATGCTGATTTTCTTCATCTCTGTCACCCAGGGATTTTTTTTCCCCCTCACCTGTTTTGCCAAAATGACTTGGCAATTCCGCTATTAGGCTAACGCGTGTCACTTTCACGAGCCGGACCTGCTCTTTCAGCTCGTCGACGGTCTTCTCAGCTGCCGACATTTCTTCTTGCAGCTTCTCCTTGTGCCCCCTCAACGTGTCCAGCTCCACGTTCTTCTTCTCCATTTGCTTCTGCAACTTCACGTGTTCCTGCTTCTCCGACGCCGACAGATCCCGCATCCTGAAGTCCGGGAGAAATTAGTGAGTCGCGCTGAACCAATGTGGATTTGCTGATTAAGAATAATAAATGAATAAATTAAAAAAAAGAAAAAAAAAAAAGGACTAAAATTACTCATTTTTGGACCCCTTAAGATTTGAATTTCATGGAGGCACGGAAAGATTAACGATTTACTGTGGTTTTAAAAAGTTTTTAAAAGAATAAATAAATAAAAAATAGCACCTGCGGGTACTAGTTAGCCCCAAGGACAACACGAGTAGTCAGCAGGTCTGTTCTAAAAATAGCTCACCAGTGATGAGACTCTGTGACTTTAAAAGTGAAAACATTATTCATTTAAATTTTTCATGTTTTTTTATGTACCAAATACTCGATATTCGGTTTAAAAATAAAATAAATTGTGGTCAATTGGGGGGATAAAAAGCAGTTTATATTTACTATAAATATTTCCAAAAATTTCAAGCGAAACATTTGTCTGCTTGACAGGACTTTTTGCTTTCGTATTTGATCAAATTTATTATATGGACAAATAAAATATCGGCTTATCAGTTATTAGCGGTCAAGCTCAGTTTTATGATTGCGGCAATTTCATTTTTTATTTTTTTTTTTAAGCAAAATAGGTAGCCTCTTCGAAGAATACGGTCGTATTATTTGATTTTTTTTTTCACAGATATAAAGAAACTCAAGAATCTTCAAACTATGAAGTCTATTTTTGGAGAAAAGGGAAAGGAGTCTCATTCTTCTTCTTCAAAGAACTTGAGAGCATGAAGGAGGTGGCATCATACGCACCTGACCAGAGCTTCCTTCAATCTGCCGTTTTGCTCCTCCAGCTGTTTGACGTGATAACTGGACGCGGCGCCGTCAGAACCTGACGCACAAAACAAGATTTATTTTTTTTTTTTAATTCCCTTCCACGTCGGAGCGTTCTTCACCACACCTTTCTCCTCGATCTCGTGCTTGAGGATCTCCAAGTCCATGGTGAGCTCCTCCACCTTCTCCTTCATGGAGTCCACCTCCAGCTGCAGCGACTCGGCGCGTTCCTCCGCCATCTCCTTGTCCAGCGTGGCCATCTCGATGGCGTCGGCCGTGTCCGACATCTCCTCCATGTAGTGCTCCTTGGCCTCCAGGGCTTCCTTGGCCTCCTGCCAGCAGACGCGTGGCGTCAACGTCACGTGCATTTGCACGCCCCCCCCCCCCTCTCTCCCCTCATACCCGTTTGGCCTCCTTGAGTTGCTTCTGCAGCTCGGCCTGCTGCTCCTGCATCTTGCTCCGCCACTCCTGCAGCTGCTCCAGCTGGATTTTGTGCTTCTCCAGCTCCTTCAGCTTGGCCTTGTCCTCGGTGCGCTTCACCTTCAGCGTCTCCAGCTTCTCCTCCAGGTCCTTCACCTGAGCGCGCAGAGCCTCCTCCTCCTGGAACACGACGACAGGTGAGAATGGCGCATTTTGCAACACGCTTCACACCAGAGTAAAAAAAAAAAAAAAAGTTCAAGAGGATCATTTTCTCAAGCCGAGTCAAACTCTAATCAACTTCAATTTGACATGCAGACGCACCCAATTAAAAAGCGCACTGTCGATTTTTGAGAACATTGAAAGGATTTTAATAAGTATGCCTTAAAGTCAGAAAAATATGGTCATAAAAATTTGGGGATATTAAAAGTTCAAAAGACATGATAATGTTAAAAGCAAACGCACGCATGATGCTTGAAAGTGAATTGAAAAGCAAGAGTGCATTCTTTTCTTATCTTTTTTTTCATGATCTTTGTCATCTTCTTTCCATTTTGATGATCACATGCACAATTTCATCGACATTAAATATAATAAAGAATTGAATCGAAATGTTCCCGGCACTCAACACTGGAAATAATTTCATATTAAATTATGAATTAGTTGAGTCCATTTTAAAATAGAAAAAAAAAACTTCTGATCAACTTTGCATCATTTCATGTTGACAAAATGTTGAAATCGACGTCCAATGTATGTAAATAAGAGATTGATTTTGAAGATTTAGCTGTAAATCAACCACTTTTATTTATTTTTCTTGCAATATGATCTATTTTCGATGCTGTTTTTTTTCCCACAAAATTTGAACTCATTCGCTGCCCGCCCAATTAAAACGAGTTGAAAAGCGCCTTTTATGGTTTTTAAAGCTTAAACCAAAGTACAGCACATGATGATGTCATTATGAATAAAATCAAATATATTCTTGTTTTTTTAGCATGCATCAGCAGCCATGCTAAGGTACAAAAAAAAAAAAATGGATTCATGTTCAGACAATGAACACAATCATGCGAGTCAATTTGGCCGAATGCGAAAAGACTATTTTTAGCAGTCACACCTTTGATGGGATGTTAAAACTAACAGACAACATGTTCCGGTGCGAACGCACTTGTGTTGCCATGGTGATTTCTTCCTGGAGTGTGGGGGAGGGGAGTTGGGGTGAAATATCAATGAGGCGGAGGGTGACTTAAACTTCGGTCCCGATTCCCCGCCAACGGGAGGACGCGGGCGGTTTACTTTTGTCATACGATCCAAATCTCAGTTTCCGTGAGGTTTCAAGCGTGTCATCCAAACCTTGCTGGGCACGGGCGGCGGAGGATTCCCGGGCGAGTGCAGGGTGGGGATGACCGGGGCGGCCAGCGGCGTCTGGGCGGGCGTGCCGGCCTCGCTGCTGCTCATTTCGCCGGCCGACGCCGAGGCCGAGCCGGACGCCGGAGCCTTCGCCCCGGAGCTCGTGGGACGGCTCGGCTGCTGCAGGAAGAACACGACAAAACCAAAGTTAGCGTTCCGAGGCCAGGATTGAAATGCGTTTCAATGACATCTTAACATTTGCGTGAGAACGACTCACTCCAAAATGGTTTTTACAAACTATGTCGTCATTTTTTTGGAATCAACAAGATGATTGGTATGAATGTTAAAATAATTTAAAAAGATATGACTATTCATTTCCTTAAACAGTAACCTCTGGCAAATTTGCTGTTCACTCTTTACCTATTTGTGTTATTATTATTAACAGTTATTAATAAATATTAATTAATAATATTATATATATGATATGATATATATGAATTAATTATTAACTATTTTATTTACTCAACAACATTTGTGGAAAATTAACGGTTCTCTGCGTATTAACAGAAGATACCACAAGATGGCACCAAAGCCAAGTTTATAGGAAAGTAGTAATTAGTATGACCAAATGGCCAAACTGTTCATGAGCTTTGATTATCTTGGCGACAGAATTTTCTCGACTTTGCTTTCAAATGTTTTCAGCTCGTTAGTAAATGCTTTTACTTTACCTTTGCGTATGAAATGTGGGACGTAAATAAAGCAGCCTTGCCTTCCGGTGAAGGTCATCCACGTCTTTCAAGTGCATCAAATAATCGATAAACCATTTATTTACAACTATTATAAACAATTAGAAACCTTTCGATAGAGGCTTCATTATTTGTGGAATGTCGCCAGATAGCAGAGATGACTGTAAATTAGTTTTTTTAATTGAATTAATTCAATATTGACAATTATTAGGAATTATTATAAATAATAAACACAAGAACAGTATTTCCCTATATGTTAACTTTTTCCCAAATCACATCAACAAATAACATGGATTAGCTTTCTGTTTGAAAAAAATCAAAGTGGGCACTTAAACATATACGTTTTCGAAAACGTAGTCCCCGCCTCCCAAAGACGTATTTATACGTCTTAGCCTTTTTTTTTTTTTTTTTTGCACCGTTATTCCGTGTTTTTATAGCATTAGAACACAATATTCTGTTGGCCGAGCAAAATCAGTTAAAATCCAGAAAAACACTGGAATTGAGTTATTTCCTCTAGTGAAAATTTCTTGAATGAAATGAGTGAAGCACAAACGTTGATAATAAAGCAAAGTCGTTTGGAAATGGGAAGCCCTGACAAGCTGCAAGAGGGCTCACCTTGGGCCTTCTGGCTGTGGTCTGAAGAGGAAGAAGACGCAGGAGGAGGACGAGACGAGACGAGACGAGACAAGGCGGGAAGGGAAGGGAAGGGAAGGGCAAGGAAACAAACAGGCAGGGTTAGTAATCGAAGGCAAGGCATTCAAGCCACTCTCGCGTCCGACAGCTTTGCAAGAACGGAAAACCAAACAACGCCACCCGTCCAGCACCCAACGGCAAGAACACCGGGACCTAAAACGCAAGGTCTTTTTTGGGGCGCTCAAATCACAACCGAACCACGACCCAATTTGTTTGGCACGGCACCACAGTTGGATGACCGTGTCCGTACTGGACCAAAGTGGGGAAAATAAAGAACTTTTTTTTTTTCTCACCAACCCACTCAATATTTTAGCTGAGCCGCAGACTCAGTGATTGTGAGGTCAAACATAAAGTTGACCCAATGTCCGGATGGATCACGAAGCGCATGTTCAGCTTTAAGAAGCAAAAAAAAAAAAAAAAAAAAAGGAAACGTGGTGGCCGTGCTTGCTTGTTGATCGGCTCTGCTAAGGTCACGTCGCATCAATCGGTTCTGCTGGAGCATCTGAAACGACGTGACTGGCGCCGGCACCGCCGCCGCCGGTGAGCTGAATGACTGCATTGTGCGGTCCAGTTGGCCGGGAACACAACAGAACCACAACAGAAGCCTGGCACGACACGGAAAACCTCAACCAGATACTTTCTTTTGATACAAGTTAGTCTCCACTTCACCGCTCTTTGCATTTAGGGCGTATTTTAAATTTTTTGGGGGCCGGAAAACAAAAAGAACACCAGCCAATTAATTTAAACGACATGCATAAAATGTTTCTCCCAAAGAATTTTAATTTAATTTGAAGGATTTTTGCTTTTTGCGGAGCGGTCTTGTCAACTGTAAACTACATTGTTTAAAAATAAATAAATAAATAAATCCCTTTTGGTTCCCAGCATGCATTTAATTAACGACATTGGAACGACAAAATCCTTGTCGTGTGTTTTTCGCGCTCACCACTAGGTGTCACATTTAACACATTTAGGTTTGATTCGTGTCGTGCAATATTTTGAACAAACTGTGACTTTAAATTGTGTGAACCAGTGAGCTGGCATTGCTCGCCTGTAAGCATTGATTGTAGAATTGAACATTTCTTTGAAATCGTAGGTCTTATCGACAAATATTATATTTTAGGAAACAAGGTATACATTTATGTGTAACGTGCGCAACTGCTGTAAATGGTTCCAGCACATTTTGGCCGATGTTTGAAGGACCAGAATCGTGCGAATAATCGGTCGGGGCCCCTCGTATTTGCCGTTTTGTTGGGACAAAGTCACGATGCACGTCCGAAAAGCCTGGCAGGAAACCACCAAACTAAGATGTGCCAAAAGTGTTGTATTCTGAAATTGTATTTTTTTAGCTCAACACGCTCGATTTTTTTGTATTGGTTGGCAACTGGAGCACAAACAGGTTCATTGTACTTTCTGCCATTAACTCATTCACGACCAGCCAAGTAAAAAAAAAAAAAAAAAAAAAATTGACGTCTATAGTCGTCAATGGCAACAGCAATTAAAAGTGCTTCCGGTCACTAAATGTCCCTGGCGTAGATAGATGAGCTTATTTATTTATATATGTCATAAGGTGGGATAATTTTCTGTGGCACAATCGAGCACGATGAGAAAAACTTTTGAATCAAATCAATTCAACTGAGTTAGCGGAAGTCCATTTAGCTGCTCCAAGAACATCTTTTTATTTTATTTTTTTTAATTTTTATTTTATTATGCGGACTAATCTCCAAAACGCATGAAAACTTTCTTCATCTCACCGACGTGCTCTCCTTTCATCCGTCGCGTTGGATGCTTTATTGGATTACAGCGAGACCATTCAGCGGAATTTAGCCCGACCGAACGCCGCTGCCAAATAAGAGCTGACAGCTTCTTAAGCACAAACATTGTGCCCGGCACACAACGACCAACGTGACCCCCGGAAAAAAAAAAGTCAGCATGACAAAGCAGGGGGAATAAAAAAAAGAACGAAAAAAAAAAGGGGGCGATAGCGGCGGAAATAGGAAAACCAGATGAGCGGCGAGCAAGCGTCAAGACGGCGGTCAGTACCTTTCGAGGAGCCGGCGTCTGCCTCATCATATTTGCAAGAGAGAGTGGACGCACACAGAGACGGACAGACGGGAAGAGACGATGCGTTCAGGACGGACAGACAGAAAAAGGCGGGCGGGTCGGCGAGCTGCAGCGGTGCAAATGGCCGCGGCGGTGTTTCCCGACGCCTCCCGTCCTCGTCCTCTCCTAATCCCGCCGCCTCACCAGCATTCTGACATCTCGCCACCTCCCCTCCGATAACCTTACGCCCTCCCACCCCCCGCCCCCTCCGACCAGCGTTCTCATCCAATGCCCTGCTCCCGCATTACATCACCGCGCGTGCCTTCAGCCCTCCCCGCCTTTTCAGCCACTCATCGCCACGGCGACCACACCAGCAGGGGGGGGGGAGTGCTCTGTTAACCGCTCAGGGTGGGATCGCGATGCAAACAGACAATGTATAAAAAAACGCAGGAGTGAGCATAGAGCAGAGAAATGAGCGGCGACATCACAGATGCGAGCCTCCCCTCGTCTCCTAGCAACGCCAATGCACCCCATCAATGGCTGAAGCGACAAGTGATGTTAAGTGCTTGAGGCTGGGAAATGTAGCGAAAAAAAAAAAAAAAAGTCTGATTAATGTGATCTGACAGACATTCTAATAATATTTGCCCACATCAGAAGTCTCTGAGAAAAAGTAAAAATGTTCAGAGATATGACCTGATTTTTTTTTTTGTCACGCCTTATTTTATTGAAATGGTAAAAATACTTGAATATTAAATGCGAGACTACTCTTTGTTTTTTTTGTTTTTTTTTTAACCGTTATAAAATATTGCAGAAAATAAAGAAACTTTGAAGGTTACAAGGTAACTTTTTTGGAGTTGAAAGTCACTTTTCTTTATTTAATAGTTTTTTTTTTTAAATATAAAAAAAAAAAAAAAAACTACGTGCTACAGAGAACTGATGAACAGAATTGTTTCGTTAATTTTGAAAACATTAGGTGAGGACAAGTACTGATATCAGGTATCGGATCCGTAGTTGATACCAGAATTATGTCAATGTATCGATACTCGCGTCAGCGGCCGATACCGGCACCCGCGGCTCCTTGTGGCCGTTTTATGATCAGAAAGTACGAACTGTAATTTATAAGATCAAAACATGTGATACAATTTTCAGGAAAATTCCTAGATTAGGATGAACCGGACTTTCTTTAGAATAATCATTGTTTTTTTTTTGAGAGGGGAGAAATTTTAGGGATTAAGTACCGGTGGTATCGATACTTGGTATTGATATCGGTGACGTATCGTCTGGAAAAAAAATAAGCGGTACAGAGCATCCCTAAAAAACACCATATTGGTGATTTATTTGACAAATGAATACTATAATTGTGGAAGGGAAGTACAAATGGTTCAAATCTGTTCGATATTGACACTAAATAAACGAATAGACGACATCAAATCACGGAGCTTTTTGTCTTCTTTCGTGCGAACGGAATTCGGCAGTCCTGCGTTATTTCTCGCTTGGCTTGACAAAGTCAGCACGCAAGCTTTGCCAAGTGGTCTCGATGACTTCTTGTCATCCTTGCTGTGATTTATCCTGCTCGGGGAAACTTGATATGCTCTGAGTGCAGCGCTCGTCTGCTGGCGGGAAGTTGTTTAATATTTCAACAAAACACATTTTCCCGCAGCTGAGCTGTAATGGAGTCGCATACACAATTGTCGTGACTCGGCATATTTTGTTCCGCCTTGTCACACTTGAGTACAATGACAATAAAGGGATTTCTAATTCTTTGGTCTTGTGTCGCCCCCACTCTACAATCTTCCATTCATTTTAATTGGGGAGGATGATTTGAGATGAGAGCGTGCCACGGAATGAATTCAACTCCTATTTCAAGGCACCTATATATTTTTTGCATTCATTTTGGCTCTTTTTTTTTCTTTAAAATAAGTCATATAATATCATTTTTTAAAATTTATATATATTATGAAATCATGTCAATTGCTGCACTGTAAAAAGATCTAGAAATATTTGCAAAATAAACAATTTCACTGACATTTCATGTTTTTATGACTCGTATGAAATGATTGGCTATTTAGCTCGAATCAAATGAATCATAAAAATGAGCATGAAATATCTTGAAATAAAATCCATATTTTAAGTACGCTCACCCACAATATATTATCAACACTGCTTTACCGACTGATATCATTATATTATCCACGTATCGCGATATCAGCCGATTAAAACCGTATCGTCTGCTCTACGACACAACAAGCTGCGGCCAAAAAGCCCCCAAAAAATAAAAGCAAACAGAAAAGCTAACAAACAAAGTCAACCGCAAGGCAGGCCAGAGCTGAGAGCATGGTCACGTGACAGGAAGCGGCGGGCGCGGCCTCTTTCTGTCATTCGGATGAGAGTGGTGCGGACAAAAGCGGGTGGCGAGCGGCCGTTTTCGGCGCCGCGGTTGCCACAGTTACCGCGGCGGTTAAGACGCAGCCGTGAGGCCGGGGAAACGTCGCACCTTTTTGGCCTTGACTCCTCGCTGCGTAGCGGAAGGAAATAAGAGGAAGCAAGGAAGGAAGGAAGGAAGAAAGGAGTATGAGGGGTTAAAGTCAAGATGATCAGGGGGATGTTGGAGGAAATGGGGAGGGAACAGACAACCTTCACGTCTGCATCTGGCACAAGCGAGCATCTCGCTGCTAGTTGAGAGAAAAATTCATGTGTTGGATTGACATTTTAAAAAAACATGGACATTTGTTGCACACGTTAAAAAGATGTTCCACCAGCATGAATATCGCTAAAGTTAAATGTCCATAGTTTTTCTTTTTATGTAAATCCAGCAGACTTTTCTAAGTACAGTTGCTTGTCTTTTCCATGAATGCAAACATGAGCCTTAAACGTCAAGAAATGTAATCATGTCTGGTTAAAGCTAAAATGTCGCCCTCTGCTGGCGGGATTAACTCCCTACAATGTACCGTCATCATTTGCCAATGAGTCTTCCAAATACAACTTTGTTGTCCATCGACTTCTTTTGGACACAGTTCATGGTGACCAAACATAATGTACCAATAAATGAAAAGTTACATTTTACTCAGCCCAGGCAAGAAAAAAAAATGGTTGATTTAGTTCACTGGGTTTACTTTGGATCGCAAAGTGTGTCAGCAGCAAATTTTATAATACATTTAAGGACTGTACATATTGTGGTCGGTGATACAATTTGAGTATATTTCTCATAAAATATCTTAAAACGGTGGCTTTCTCAATTAGTCATCTCACCTCAAATATACAGATACCATTCACCCACCGAGCCGTCCCAATCACAATTGAAAAAAAAAAAAAGATCCAATTGTCCTCTGGAACATTTTGGTAATGATGAACATGGTTTGAGTCAATATTTTAGATATGACTCACCAGTTTGGTGGACTTGGATGCGTCCAGGATGTCTGTGGGGATAGAAAGAGGAACACGGATGTTGAAGATCCTGGTGCTAACAATAAAGCTATAAAAAAAAAAAAAAAAAGGAGAAGACCAGGTGGCCCGTCGTGTCATAAAAAAGGAGGTCAAAATGGCAGCCGGAAAGTGTTACCTCGCTTGGGCACCTTGGTGGCGTTGGCCTCGGGCGTCTCTGGAGACGTGGTGTCGGCGCCGTCGTCAACTAGTTGGATCTGAAACAAAAAAAAAGGAAACCATCAATCCGTTTTCAAACTTTTTAATGAATGAACGGCTGCGGAAACAACAACAAAAAAAAGAACATTTAATTATATTTATTGAATTCAATGGAGGTTTTTTTCAAATTCAAACTTAGTAAAAAAAAAAAGTAACACTTTTTATTCACTTTTAGAAAACTAAAAAAAAAAGATTTCCTCTAAAATAAAATGTAATTACAAAATCATAAAATATTTAATAAGACAAAAAAAAATGCAATACATTTAATTGCATAAAAAAACAACAAAGTGCAAAATTGTAAATGTTTAAAAAAAATAAAAACTCAAAGGACAATTTGTGATTTTTCATTTAAAAGTCACTCATACCTGCGACTGTCTGACAAAAATGCCGTGTCCGTCCTCGCAGGTGAAGTAGCGCTTGCCCTGCACGGTGCCGTTGTTCTTGCCCTTGGCCTCGTCCAGGATGACACCCACCCACTTGCCAGAGGCGAAGAGGGTGGCGCCGATGTAGGCCACCGTGCCGTGCTGGCCCTTGCCGATGACCTCCACCAAGGAGCCCACCTTGGGGGGCCGCCCGCCGCCGCTGCCGCCGTCCGAGCTCATCCTGGCACTGCCAGCCGTCTGTGTGGGGGTCGTAGCAGACACAATTTGTGGTTAGGTGCTTTGCCAAGAGGCAAGGTTGTCATGGCAGCCATGTTATTTCCAAAGTTGTTTTTTTTTATTCAGAATTTGCTGTGGTAAGAGCAGCATTACAGCTGTATTACTTCAACGCGTTTCATCTTTGAAGGTGAAGCAAACTCTTTGGAACGCGACGCCGTTCTACGCCTATATTATACCGTTTGTATTGGTGATAAACGATATGCCTTTTTTTTCAGGGCCGATACAGATTAGTAGTAGTCATGGGGGCCGATTACCGATATTTGAAGCCGATATTCATCGGTTGAAAAAAAGGAACCAATCAGATGGTGCTGTGGGCGTGCCAATCTGCTTCTGCGGGCAGGGCCACCAGCACAGCAGAGCGAGAGAGAGAGAGAGAGAGAGGGAGAGGTGTGCTGCAGCGAGCCAGAATAAACCAGCTTTTAATTTATGGACCTTGAACGTTAAAAAAAAGAGAGAAAAAAAAAGGCAGACGCCGATAATTGGCAAAATGCCAAATATCGGCCCGATAATCGGCCTGACCAATATTCGGTCCATCTCTAATTTGTATGTGATGTTGATCTTGTTGTGGTCTAGGATTTATTTATTTTTTTTACATTGAGACTAGACATGGTCTGATATTAGATTCTGACGGTTAGAGAACGGAAATAAAAAAAATTAAAGCACTTTTCTTTTCTTTTTTTTACAGAACCGTGCCTTGGGTACGGAAACTAATGTAAAGACGCTACCTATGCGATGCTACGCTATGATGTAAAGTGCCGAGGATGACACATGTGCTCTGAACAGGAGGCTACTCCACCCTCAGCGAGAGAAATGTAGACCACCGGTCGGATCACACGGGACCACATGCAGATGCTCGCGTTACGAACGGTGACGTCGCCCAATCGGGAAATGAGAGCGCTGGTGACTCAGCAGTTTATTCTTACACTCCCGCCTCTGACGCTCCTTCAAATGCAAGCAGGCCCTCTGCTGCTGCACAATAAAAACACAAGGTTGACAACCGAGATATCCGGAAAATAGTCCAACATTAATTTCTTTCATTAATTTACTCAGAATTCTACCAAAGATACAATATGAAAAATGAAGCGGAATGAAATTTTTGCTAATCTATGAATAAAAAAAATAAATAAAAAAATCATTGTCCATAAGAATTCAAAATACGTGCTCGATGCAATTCTCAAGGCTTCACTTGTGCAGACTTTTCACAATACTGCATCGCGAGGACTGTTAAGCGCAACATGCGCCACATCCTTGTTGAGAAAGAGCCATTGCTAAACTTCAGCTTGAGGTTAAATCCACATCACAAAAAAAAAAACATACAAAGCATAATGAACATTTTGTCGGGCGTCAATCCCTCCGGGAATGTTAATGACGATTAAAACCACGGCGGTTAGTAGATGGCTAAGCATAAGCCCGTAGACAAACATGAGGAAAAGTATCGTTTGGTACTTCCCCACCTGAAGCATACGGGCTAGGTCGTACAGACACACGATTTATGTTATGTGCTCCCTCTTACGAGTACCAGTCAAGGGGAAGCAGCAGCGTTGTTTGACGGAGGACTGGCTGACTCCAAAATAAAGCGCATGAAAGTAATCCAGCAGAGATGTGACGTTTCAAAATGCTGTTGCGAAAGTTGAAACTTCACCTTGGCCAGCTGCCAAAGATGAAAAAGGCTGGTCCAATTCAAAATACTGACCAGTTTAAGACTCAAGTTTTGAGACCGTTGGATTGAGTTAAGGAGTCAGGGGGCGCAAGTCAGCAGGATGAGAAATACAAAAGGCCACTGGGACCAAACGCCATTAATCGAAGTTCAAGAATTTCAGTGCCATCCGGGTCTTGATTTTCTCCAGATGAGAAAAGTGGCCGCAGTGAGAAAGCATCAGTGGGACATAGATCTGACAGTCATCCGCAAAGTGGGGAAAGGAAATCCCACGTTACCTTGAGATGGAAGCCAAAGGGAGCCTATACGATGAAAAAAAAGCAGAGGCCACGAAATTGAACCCTGTGGAACGCCATACGGCAATGGAGCAATCAGAGCAACCAAGGCTAACACAAAAGGTCCGGTCAGCCAAATAGGATCCAAATCACTCTCACCCTACCACTGATGCCCACCTGGTGCAGCAAACAAGCCAACAAAATACCGTCATCCGCCGCAGTTCAATCCAACAAAACCAGACCCACAGCCTTGAGTGTCATTTGCCAGGACCATGTCACTAAAACTTGTAAGAGGGCTGGAAACCTGACTGGAAGACCTCCATGAAGTTATGATCATTCAAGAAAGATTTTCACTGAATGTGCAGCACTTCTTCCACCATTTTTTCCCGGTCTAAAATTTGACAGCAGCTCTTGATCAAGACGAGGTTTCTCGAAAAAAAAAAAAAAAAGGAGATGGAAGTTACTGTGTTGTGTTTATACAAAATAAAACACACCTCAGCGTCCGGAGCACCTGAGTTCAAAGCGGAAGAAAGAGTGGGCACCGCTGTCGACAATTGTCACACACTCACCCGGCTCAACGTGCTCCTCCTGGTTTGTGACATGTCCCCCCCCCCCTCACCCGAGTTCACGACTCCTCCGTGAACACAAAAATGGTTACGAGGCGGCGAGCACGCCAGCGGCACTTGTTCACACTTTACGCCTCCGATGTAAATGCAGAGGCTGGAAGCAGACTAAGCGCATCAACGTGCGTGTTGTGTGCTCGATGAAAGAGAGAAAGGGAGGGTCGGAGGCTCTACAAAAAGGCGCTGGGTCCTAAAGCCGACACATTCGCACGGCACGTACAAGTGTTTGGAGTTAAAAGGCGAGTTGACTGACTCTTCATGGGAATTCAGTCATTTATGGAACGTGAGTTCATGATGGCGTACGTGTTCGATGGATGGTACCTGTCGACGTTTTGAGTTCCTCGTCGCCATCCTGTGGCTTCTATTGGCAATTACAAGCTTTTGAACGGTGGGAGTGGCAATTCTTGGAGCGTCAGAATCACTGATTAATCGGAACAGATGAACAAATTATCAAACAATATTTGCCGCCGTAAACCACATACAGTGTTACTTTGACTTTCAATTTCTTTCCCAAGTGGTGTGGCGCTCGCTGCCGCCATCTAGTGTTGATGTATGGGAAGCTCACAGGTGCCTTAAATTTTGGCTTGCAACACGGAAAAAAAATTATGAATCAACAGTGAGGGCTTGTAACTTGTAAAACTCGTAAACGGGTGCACTCGCACGCCAAGGTACCACTATACAGACGTTTCCGGGTTTACGTCACAGAACCTCGTCAGTCCCAACTACTACCCGGTCTCGGACACGTCGACTTGGTCCGCACTTGAAACGACCGTGTAAACAGGAACGACAAATAATTGCACTTGCAGCAGATAAATGTCAGCAAACACGTGTTGGGTACTGCGGCTCGATCCAGTCCGAGGAGAAAATGCTGACGTGATGCGCACCAAACGGTAAACAAAAAGCCAGACAAAACCAGGATTAACTTGACTGCACGCCTCGGCCTTTTTGTTGCTTTTGTGCGGTCATCCCTCTGTTTTCCAGGAAGGGCAAAATGTGCCGTCGCAGGCGGCTGAGTCACGGCTCGATCAATTTAGCACAATCATGTAAAGAGCCGCCATTTTGGATTCAGCGACAACGAAGGGCTCCTGTGCAACTTTCGATTGGTTCCTCGATTAATGGGCCACGCCGCTCTTTAATGCGGCCCGTCGAGCATTTACATGAGCAAGAGTCCTGGAAGAGTTTTTCTTTTCCCTAAAATTGCTCAACTGAAATTAACTCATTGACTACCAGCCGAGTTAAAAAAAAAATGGATCTTTGACGACTTTAGCCGTCAATGGCAATAAATGATTTAATGTATTCATTTCATTTAGTTTTTTTTCTTTTATTATTTTACCTCATTAAATACAAATTTTCTTGAGGGAAAGGGACCACGGATAATTGACGCTAACTATAAATGCATTACAAAATTATAGAATTCTATATTTTTGAGCAGCAGTGATAAAACAACAATAAGCATTTTTGCTAAAAAGGTTCTGCAAAAAAAAAAAGAATTTAAAATGCCAATTAATTTACAATATCTAAACTATTTTAAATTTATTGACTCATCTCGTATTTTTTTATTCCCTTCTTACTCAAGAATTGATTTATTCATTCTTAACAATAAAATAAAAAATACACGTTAGTAAATAACCGCTTGTTGATTACGCGTTTCACTGTCTATACAGCCAATCGATTTCAATTTCTTCCTCAAAAAACTGGGCCCTGCTTCTGCAAATTGAAGCCGCTCGCCTGGTTCGCAACGCCCGAGTTATCATGGCAATGAAATCCACAGTCAGCATTTTGGCCCAGCAGGATATGGGGACGGGACCACAACTGCTTGTTTGCATGAACACAAAAAATGGGGAGTGGAAAGTGTGCTATAATTATTTATTTGTGGGGAATTAAAAAAAAACACATCTGGGAATTTATTTAAATGCATGACATGAGTACCACTGACTTATTTCCACAATTTTTCATTGGGATATTTTTGTGATCACAACATGCAGGTCCATTCCTCCCTCCCTTTCAGAAAAATTAGCAGTGGCTTGTGAAAAAAGTGTTTCCACCGTCTTTTTAGATTTAATGTACAATGGAATCTCCTCGGTGGGATTTTCAATTAGCTGAATTTCAAGCAGTAGTTTGATGTTTATACCACATACGCCAGGATAACTCCTTTTTGGCCGCCCAAAAAGTGTTGATAGCGAGCTGGAATATTTATATCGACCTAATCGACCAATTTTGAGGGTTTTGTGGGACATGCAGATGAATTTATATCCAATTTGTACGTTGCCAAAGAACATAATAAGTGGCTAAAATTTGTGTCACTGAACCTTGAATGGGGGTGTCACCGAGGCCCTCCGGAGATCAGAGATGGCTTTTACGGCACACGTAGTCGTCCCCTATGCTTATCTCGCCTTAAAACGCTTCTCTTTGCTCTTACTAGTCCCTAAAGAGCAGCACAGATAATCGGTCACAAGCCATTTCCTCTCATTGTAACAATGGAGAACATTTTCTGCCTGCTTTTTGAAGCCTTTAAAATGTTATAACTTCCTTAATTCTCAACCTATTGACAACATTTAAGAATCGTTTTGTTCCTTTATTCCATCTGTTCACGGTGACAGTGGTCTTGTTGGAAATAAGATTTAAATTTTGTTACGTCCTTACGTAACATGTCTTCGGTTATGCATAATTCAAGTCATTCCTGACAGTCTGAAAGTGACATTTGGCGCCATCTTGTGGTTGTAAATTGCACATGACACAGAAAAAAGCATCCAATTGGGGATACACTGGTCACAATTAAAGAGTCATTTCATAACGAGAGTACAAAAACGTAAAGAAGTGTCAGTGCATTTAAACATGATTAAAACCAGCCTCACTAATGGAACCTAATATACATTTTTCTTTTGTCAATCGGCAAGACCGGAATCTAACACTTAGTGGCGCTAATACGATAAAAAAAATAACAACTTGTGAGGTTTTTGTGCGTGATTTTTATCATTCTTGAATGCATCGAACGCGTGTTTTGGCATTGACAGAGGCAGACACTCCCTCGGCTAAAGTTAGCCTCTGTTAGCTTGCCCATGAAAACCACGCACACACTTTCGCACACTAACACACACACAACATGAGTCCCAAACGGCTCGCGGTGCGTCTTACGAGGCCACATTTGTCTTCTACACACGGAGACAATTTGCGAAGCCTACCTGCTTTTACCCGAAAATGTCGCGAGCTGCTCGGCTTGGGCCACTCGCGTCCATCCGCGGAGGAGACCGCACCGGTGACGGACCGACACCGACACCGGCTGACTGAGGTGAGGTGTCCGAGCAGGTGCCTGCCTGCCCGGCCGCCTGCCTGACCGCAGCCGCCGCCTGCCACTGCCAGACTCGCAAGATCCAAATGTGGCTTGATGCTTTTTAAATTAAGGAAAGGGGAAAAAAAATCATGTTTGGAAGGATGATTGAAGGGGTGGTATTCAGTAAGGAGACGAGGACAGTGTGAAAGGAGGGAGGAATGTTTGACAAGGGAGGAAGGGGAGAAACTAAATTGGATGAAAGAAAGACGAGCGGAAGAAAAGAGGCAAAGAGGAATAAAAGCAGGAAGGAAGGATGGAAGGGAGGAAACAAAAGGCTTAAAGCGTTTTGTTTGCTGTACTAGAATAATGTGTAATTGCGTGTCCATTACAGTAGGTGGCAGTGGCGCTCTGAAGAAGCAGAGGGGAAAAAAATTACAGTAAAGTTACTCAATTGTAGTTCCTTTTTTTTTCATTTTCAATGTTACAAATTAAGATTGTGTTTTGCAGAGGAGTACTTACTGCAATTTTAGAGACTAAATTCCTGAAACTGTAAATTGAGGAGCACTGCGTTCAAACAATTCTGCAAAGAGCAGGTCCAGATTCCTTCCACGTAATGTGTAACAATCCATCACCGGTTATTCAAGTGTGATTTGATTGTCGCTGACATTTGTTTTTTTTCTGTGAATTTCATTTTTGGGCTAAAAGACGCTTTGGTCACAATAAGCTGCGAACAAGGCATGAAAGACAACATTCTTTTGTAATGTGGTTTTACTAGACTAAAATGGAGAAACAAGTTAAATAGACATTTATAAAATGGAGAAATGAATATTAAATCTCAGTAGCTGCTGTGTTAAATAAATACGGCAATAGTAATTTTATATAAAAGTCATACAGTAGGTGACAGGTGTGATCAGTGTTCATTGGAGTAAAATAAATTGTTAGAATACAGTAGCATTTAGCATTTACATTAACATATAATGCTCAATATCTATGGATTGTATGGTATACGCTAGCGATAGACCGACATGCTTTTTTTTCAAGGCCGATACCAATGCCAATTATTAGAAGTCATGGAGGCCGATAACCGATATTTGAAGCCGATATGTTAAAAGCAGGGATAAAATGGTGTCTAATTTTTGAAAAACAGCAACTCCAAAACTTGATTTAGTTTAATTGACTTTAAGCACATGTTTATTAAACAACTTTAGCGATTTACAACATGTTAAAGCTATTTTAAATGTTAGAAAATAGACAACTATGTTTTAAAAGCCGAACAAAAAGTGCAAGGAGCTCCCAGGCTCAGCTGCATTTATTAGAGTTCAATAAAAACAAACATTTAAAGTTGACTATCGCCAATAGTTTTCAGTTAGTTGTGAGTTGCAGGCGGCATTTATTAAAATTTTGGCAAAGTCAGTTGTAGTGCGTGTGACTCGAGGTGAAAAAGCAAACAGGCAGCTTACTGCTGATTGGTTGCTACCCACTACATCAAGGAACCAATCAGATGCTGCTTTGGGCGGGACAATCTGCTTCTGCACGCAGGGCCACCAGCACAGCAGAGAGAGAGGCTGTAGCAAGCCAAAATAAATCAGCTTTTAATTTATCGGCCTTGAAAGTTAAAAAAAAAAAAAAAAAGCAGATACCGATAATCGGCAAAATTACAAATATCGGCCCCGATAATCGGCCTGGGCGATAATCGGTCTCTCACTAGTATATATGCATAATGATATCCAGACAGGAAATGGCGCGTCTGATGTTGACGTGATTTTGCATTTGCTTGCCATCTGTCAGAGTCCCGTCTTCACCCGCACGCACATGCGTGATCACATCCAAGTCGACTCGGTACTTGTAGTCCAGATGGACGCTCACGTAGAAAGAGTTCGCATCCCACCAGATTATCATCTGAACCACAACAAGACATTTTCAACCAGTAAACGCACATCAACCTGCTCAGCAAGAGTTCTCCGTGCTGCCCCGAAAAGAAACATTCATATTGTTGTCACGGAGGTAATTCATGTACCTCAAAGAACTTCCCAGGTGCAAAGGCGAAGAACTCCAGCTGGCGCTCCTTCTTGACCCAGCAGCCAGACAGGCAGGAGTTGTGCACAAATACGTTGACATCTCCCGAGAAATTGAAGCGGAGGCCCAGACTCAGCACAATGTCGCGGTCGTCGCACAGTCCGACTCGTAAACTGCAGCACGGAAGCAAAAACATGTCATGGGAGCAGAAGCCATGATTTGCGGAGGATGTGGCCTCATCGCATTTTGGGGTTAGACTTGACTCACCCTTTGATAGTGATGCGGCTGCCCACCCTGACAGCTCCAAACAGCTTCGCGACTCGAACGTTGAGAATTGCGGGTGAATGCTGAAGAGCTGCCTCAGAAGAGAAATTCTGTGGAAGTTTAAGAGCAAATGAGGCCAAGACTGTCGGGTGTCCTGATTCATTCCGTGACGCCTCGTTTTGTAATCACTCTATGGACTAGAATATTCATGTACTGTTGGATGTGGGCCTTTAAGAGGTGTGGCCGAGCAAGTGATGTCATGAACTGGTGTCAGATTGGCCTAGAAGGCAATTACCACACAGGTTTGACAGCATTCACACACAAAACATGAGACACAACACGTCAGCGTTCACATTATCAGCAGAACACGACTGGCGACTGGCCACGGTCACACTGTCCTCTGGTGTCTGAGTTAAAAAAAAACAAAACAACTAAATACACAACGTCACATGACTTTTGGTCAGTGTCAGAGGCGACCACTCACAGTCACGACCTTTCCCATGACAGCCATCTTGGTGACTAGCGTAGCCAGTTCTTCAGTCTTGTCCAACACTTTAGTGCGGTTTGGCACCACCACCTGAAACCGAAGTGTGATTAGCTTAGCATCGGCTATCGCTCGTGATTAGCTTAGCATCGGCTATCGCTCGCGATTAGCTTAGCATCGGCTATCGCTCGCGATTAGCTTAGCATCGGCTATCGCTCGCGATTAGTTTAGCATCGGCTATCGCTCGTGATTAGCGTAGCATCGGCTATCGCTCGCGATTAGCTTAGCATCGGCTATCGCTCGCGATAAGCTTAGCATGGGCTATCGCTTGTGGTTAGCCAAGCATCGGCTATCGATTGTGATTAGCTTAGCATCGGCAATAGCGTTTGGTTAGCCAAGCATCAGCTATCGCTAAGTGTGCACATTGTTCAAAGTCATGGGCAGAATTTTTCAAAACATTGTCTGATTTTTTTTTTTAAAACGTGACTCATGACTGGTGGCAACAATCTCGTTCATTTTATTATTTTTCTTGAAGAATGCTACTGACCATGGACTCGCGTTTGCACGTGTCGTACAGCATGGTGGAGTCAAAGTCGTAGTCGAACCAGAGACCCCCCCATCTTTGGTCACCATGGCAACACAGTTTGCACCGTACTTGCCGTTGCCATAGTTGTTCGACTGCTTGTCCCCCCCAGTTCCTGATACACAAAAAAAGCGCTTTTCACTCTTATGATGTCATCTTTTTTGCCCTTTGAAATCTACCTAGTAACAAACAGGAAGAGCAATCTGACCAATTCTGTTCCATTTGCGTGCTTTCGTACTGCCACTTACGCCAACGAATCATTGAAAAGACTTCCATCAGTCCACTTCCACTGTCCCTCCGTCTCCTCGTCCGTCAGGCCCAGCCAGGCCTTGTCCTGTTTCAATGTTGTCTTCAGCCATTCCTACAAGAAATCATACAACACACAACTAAATAGTAGACATGGATGAGATGGAGGTGGGATCATGTGACCTTCTCGTCGTCGTCCACAACGCTGGTCAGGTTGCTGTCGTGTGACAAACAGGAGACATTCGCCTCCTTCCATGTCTTGGCGTCTGCGGAGATGTAGTAACACTTGTCGTCGCGCTCCAGCCAGTCTGTCGGACACTCACACTGGCCTGGAAAGAAAACCAGCAAAAACAACAAACTTGACCAAAACTAGTATGCTAAACCTCTCCAAAACGGCAGAAAAGTCTTGTGGTCATTTGCTCAGTTGTTTATTTATAGCAAATATTCTTTTAATCATTTATTTCAATATTTTTTCGGTATTTAGTTCGTAATTATTTTTTCTGTTGATTGCACTTTGAATGATTTGAATAATCACTAATTTCATTATTTATTCAATTTTGGCCATCTTGTTTCCTTTTGACATTTCATCTGCCATTGTGTTTGATGTGAAAAGGAGTATGAGGGCTGATCCTGGATTAATTTCCTTGGCTTTGCTAATTATGGCCGGGATGGCCCAGTGGTCTAAGGCGCCGCGTTCAGGACCCAGTCTCCCCAGGAGGCCTGGGTTCGAATCTCGAATTTTAATTAATGGCATGCCAGGATGGCCGAGTGGTCTAAGGCGCCGCGTTCAGGACCCAGTCTCCCCAGGAGGCCTGGGTTCGAATCTCGAATTTCCCCATTGTGGGACTAATAAAGGCATTATTATTATTATTATTATTATAAAATTGTGACTTTCGAAGCCCCTGGAGGTGCCTTGGAGCTTCATTTATGATCCGAAAGTGCACATTACCAGACATAAATAAATAAATAAAATACTGAGGGGGCGGGGTTTGGACGTGTAGGCCTTTTTCGATTGTTGAATCAGTCAATTCTGATGTATTGTCACCATGTCAATGATTAAATCTATGAAAGATTTTTCATGCCTTTAACTTTTTACGAGCCTCCTCCCCAATTTTTTTTTTTTCACCAACCACAAAAAAATATTGAAATAAAATTATGCTTTATTGCGAAGCAAAAATTCTGAAAATCTTAATAAATCTCACCACGACTCAGGACGACACCCAGCAAAAGGAGGAGTAACTCTTTGGATTGATTGATCATCTCGGCGGATTTATTGATTTTGCGCAGTTCGACGGGAACGTTCGGCAATGAATGAAATGCTGCAAAACGCCCAAAAACTAGAACGAGGCTGTCACTAAAGACTTCGATCTGGCGTATCATCTTTTTTTTTGACAAAGGGTGCAATAAATGCATCCTGATAACGTCTACACGTTTTCATACTCGACCATTGCCAATATTCCATTCGCAATCATTAAACAATGATTGGGCCGACAGCATCAGAAGAATTTCAATTTCACAATCCCGCGTTTAAGTGAACCGATGTCTACGAATACGCGTTTGAAATTCTAATAAATAAAAATAAACCAAAATAATCAATTAAATAAATAACAGGGACGGCACGACGGTCTCACAGTTCAGAGATTACGGGTTCGAATCCAGCTCCGGCTTTCCTGTGTGGAGTTTGCGTGTAGTCCCCGCGTCTGCGTGGATTTTCTCCTGGTGTTCCGGTTTCCTCTCACATTCCAAAAAACACGCATGGTCGGTTAATGGGACACTCTATAAACTAAATTGTCCCTAGATGTGAGTGTGAGCGTGATTGTTTTTTCGTTGACGTCACCCTACAAGTTCGGGGTTTGCCCCGCCTACTGCCCATGAGAAAAATTCAAATTAAAAAATATATATCTAGCTCAACTGTTTGCTACTGTAGAGCAGGTTGTTGTAAACTAAAGGAAGTGCAAATCAAACAATCAGTGTCAGATCTTCCTTTACGTTTGCAGCTCAAATTGCTGCTACATGACAAAAAGAAAGTGTGACGTATACAACTAAACATATCGGATGTGGTATATACACCAGAGCTGACTAAAAAAACAACCAAAAAACAAACAAGTATGAACCCGCTAAAAAATGTTGGGTTGTTTCACCCAATCTTTCCAAATATACTGCCATTCACACTTTCAACATTGTTGTAATATCATTCATGTCCACGTGGAGGCAGTATTGTCACATAATCACACGTAGTCGCTACAATGTCGAAATGTGGATCTAAATAATAAAAAGAGCGTGTATTTATTCATCCGTCACGATCAAGAATATGATAGTGATTCTGGATATATGTCGTTGTCATTGTTTATCGATGCTAAAATTGCGACTTTAGAAGCTCATATCGATGCCTTGGATCTCCGTCAATGAGACTGAAGCACACGTTAACACGCTTTTTTTTTTAAACTGCTTTGTCGAATTGGTCAGTTATGAAGGATTGGATTTGATTTTTGCAAGCACTTCCAATTCGTATAGTTTTCGCTCGTTTCGTTCTCGCCAGATCGCCTTGACGCTCGCTCCTGTTTGACTTCTGTGTTTTCGTGTTCCTCCTCCAGCCGTCCAGCGCCCGTCCGAGCCCGGGCCCCCGCTGCCCACCTCCGAGTTCCGGATCACCGTCTGCGCCTTGCCCGCTCCGACCCTGCCTGCCTACTGCTTCCCGCTCCTGCCGCCTCGTCTGCGTCTCTTCTCAATAAAACCTCTTCACCTCACCCCGGTTGCTCTTGGGTCCTGTTTTCACTCCACACGGTTCACTGAACCACCACAGAATAATCCGGCCTCAACAATGGACCCAGCGACCCCGGATCCCCTCAAGGAGGCTCTTTCCCTCCAAGGAAGACAGCTAGGGCGCCATGAGAGGATGTTGCAAGAGTTCATGGACTCCGTCCAGGCACTCCACCACCAACTCACGCACCTCTTCAACCAGGTTAGCTCTCTCGCTTCCTCCTCCGACCCCCCCGGGGGCTCTCCCCCGGTCCCCCCTACTCCCGCGACGCTCCCTCCGGGCAGCAGGGAACCTCATGTCCCCACGCCGGAGCCCTTCTCCGGGGACTTAGGCTCGTGCAGCCATTTCCTCCTCAGTACCTCGCTGGTCTTCGACCTGCAACCCCTCAGTTACCCTTCCGACCGAGCCAGGATTGCCTACATGGTAAATCTGCTCCGCGGCCGCGCCGCGAAATGGGCCACGGCCTTGTGGGAAGCTTCGTCGCCGGCGATGTCCTCCTACCCCGAGTTTTGCCGAGAGCTGCGGCGCGTTTTCGATCACCCCGTCAAGGGACGCGAGGCGACCCGGAAGCTGCTCGCTCTCCGGCAAGGCTCCCGATCCGCAGCTGAGTTTTCTATAGAGTTCCGCATCTTGGCTCACGAGAGCGGATGGAACGAGCCCGCTCTCCGCGAAGTTTTTCTCAACGGGTTGACCGACCCCTTAAGGACGAGCTGGCCGTTCGCGACGAGACCTCCACCCTCGAGGAACTAATCGCACTCGCCATCAAGATCGACAACCGGCTACGAGAACGGCAGGCCGACCGGTCGCGGAGGACGGCCAGGCCAGCCGCACGTTCCGCCGTGCCCCTCGCCGAAGCCAGCCCGCCCAGTCCGGCCCAGCTTCCCACCGGTCCGGAGGAGCCCATGCAATTGGGAAGAACACGTCTGGACGCCCAGGAACGTCAGAGACGCCTCGCCAACCAGCTTTGCCTCTACTGTGGCAACTCCGGACATTACCTCGCTACCTGTCCTGTCAAGCCAAAAGACCAGGCTCGTCGTTGACCAAGAGCCCAACGGCGAGCCTTATCGCGTCGGCTACTGGCTCTTCCCCTCGTATGTCGATCCCCGCATGAATCCTGTGGCAACACCAGTCCCACCCAGTCTCCGTACTGGTCGACTCCGGAGCAGATGGAAGTTTCATGGACCTAGCCCTGGCTCGTCGATTAGGGATTTCCTTGGAACCTCTCCCTTCCCCCCGGCGAGTGGTGGCGCTGGATGGCCACCTCATTGCCCAGGTTTTCCAGCAGACCACCCCCCTGACCCTCATCGTCTCAGGCAACCACCGGGAGTCCATCCAGCTGCTTCTCATTAATTCACCCCAAGTTCCCCTGGTGCTGGGGTTTCCGTGGCTCCAGACGCACAATCCTACCATCGACTGGAGGAGATGTTCCGTCTCGGGTTGGAGCGAGCTCTGCCACTCGCAGTGTCTGCGGACCCGGCTCCTTCGTCTCCGTCCCCCGCTCCTACTCCCCCCGACCTTTCCTCGGTGCCCTCCAACTACCATGACCTCGCCCAGGTTTTCAGCAAGGACCTCGCCCGCACCCTTCCTCCCCATCGACCCTACGACTGCGCCATCGACCTTCTCCCTGGGGCTCCCCTTCCCAACAGCCGTTTGTATAACATCTCCCGTCCGGAAAAAGAAGCTATGGAGACGTACATCCGTGACTCTCTTGCCGTTGGTCTCATTCGGCCCTCCTCCTCTCCCCTGGGAGCTGGCTTCTTCTTCGTGAAGAAGGACTCCTCGCTTCGCCCCTGCATCGACTTCAAGGCCCTGAACCAAATAACTGTGAAGAACAAGACCTCACTTCCTCTGATCGACCCCTCCTTCGAGCCCCTATGCGAAGCCCAGATCTTCTCAAAGCTGGACCTAAGAAATGCCTACCACCTGGTCCGAATTCGAGAGGGCGATGAGTGGAAGACGGCGTTCAACACCCCCCTTGGCCACTTCGAGTACCTCGTAATGCCATTCGGTATCACGAACGTACCGGCGGTCTTCCAAGCCCTCATGACCGATATTTTCCTAGACATGCTGAACCGCTTCGTGTTCATCTACCTGGATGACATTCTCATTTTCTCCCGTTCACTCCTAGATCACCGTCGACACGTCCGCTTGGTACTTCAGCGCCTCCTCGAGAACCGCCTGTTTGTCAAGCCCGAGAAGTGCGAATTCCATGTCCCCTCGGTGCATTTCTTGGGATACATCATCGCCCAGGGCCAACTCCAGCCAGACCCCGCCAAGATCCAGGCGGTGGTGGAGTGGCCCATGCCCACTACCCGCAAGGAGCTTCAGCGCTTCCTGGGCTTTGCCAATTTCTACCGCCGCTTTATCCGCAACTATAGCAAAGTAGCTAGCCCTCTCACCGCGCTCACCTCCACCTCCACCCCCTTCCAGTGGACCCCGGCGGCGTCCCGAGCTTTCGATCTTCTCAAGGAGGCCTTCACCAGTGCTCCGGTACTCAAACACCCCGATCCCTCTCAACAATTCATTGTCGAGGTGGACGCTTCTGACACCGGAGCGGGGGCCGTCCTCTCTCAACGGGATTCCGAATCACAGAAGGTTCACCCCGTGCCTTCTTCTCCCGACGCCTGTCTCCAGCTGAGAGGAACTACGACGTTGGAAATCGCGAACTGCTGGCGGTAGTGTGGGCCCTCCAGGAATGGCGTCATTAGCTGGAGGGCACCTCGATTCCCTTTCTGGTTTGGACAGATCACAAGAACCTCGCCTACCTGCAGTCCGCCAAACGGTTGAACCCTCGCCAGGCTCGCTGGTCCCTCTTCCTGAGCCGTTTCAACTTCACCCTCTCCTTTCGACCCGGCTCAAACAACGGCAAGGCTGATGCCCTCTCCCGCATGTTTTCGTCTCCCGCCAGTCCAGACACACCGGAACCCATCTTGCCGCCCTCATGCCTCCTGGGAGCGGCCGCCTGGGAGATCGAGCAGACGGTGAGAGAGGCTCAGCGTAAGCAACCCGACCCTCGGCCGGGTCCCTCCGACCGTCTGTATGTCCCCGACGCCGTCCGGTCCCAGGTTCTCCAGTGGGGGCACTCGTCCTCGCTCACATGCCATCCGGGCGTTACTCGCACCCTCCGGTTCATCCAAGAACATTTCTGGTGGTCCAGCATGGCCAAGGACACCCGCGAGTTCCTGCTGGCATGCTCGTGGGAAGGCTTCCCACACCGCCCCGGCGGGTCACCGCCGTCCTCTGCCTATCCCGAGCCGTCCCTGGTCCCACATCGCCGTGGATTTTGTCACGGGTCTCCCCCCATCCGATGGACATACCGTCATACTCACGATCATCGACCGCTTCTCCAAGTGTGTGCACTACGTTCCCCTTTCCAAGTTACCCACCGCCCTGGATACGGCAACTACTTACTCAGCACGTCTTCCGACTCCATGGCATCCCGTTAGACATAGTATCCGACAGAGGTCCCCAGTTCTCGTCCCAGGTCTGGAGAGAATTTTGCAGGGCGGTGGGCGCCACGGCCAGTCTCTCCTCCGGATACCATCCTCAGACCAACGGGCAGACCGAGCGGGCCAACCAAGACCTGGAAGCGGCGCTGCGGTGCGTGGTGGCCCGTAACCCGGTGTCATGGAGCGAGGCCCTGCCCTGGATCGAGTACGCCCACAACTCCCTCTCCTGCGCCACTACAGGTATGTCCCCCTTCATGGCCTGCCTCGGTTATCAACCCCCCTTATTTGGGGAACAGGAGCATGCCGTGGCGGTTCCCTCCGTCGAGGAGCACCTCCGTCGGGTCAAGGGAGTCTGGGCCGAGGTGGAGGCTTCTCTCACCCGTTCGGCGCAGCGGACCAAGCGCCTGGCCGACCGCCATCGGTCCCCGGCTCCGGACTACAAGCCCGGCCAGATGGTCTGGCTCTCGTCCCGCGACCTTCCGCTTCAAACAGACTCATGTAAGCTGTCTCCCCGATTCATTGGTCCCTTCCCCATCACTAAAGTAATTAACCCGTGCTCCGTCAGACTCAAACTTCCGGACTCGCTAAAGATCCATCCCACGTTTCACGTCTCTCTCCTCAAGCCTGTTTCTACCAGCCCTCTGAGCCCTCCGACCGTCTCCCCTCCACCCCCCCGGATGATAGACGATCACCCTGCCTTCACGGTGTCCAAGGTGTTGGACATGAGGCCCCGGGGTAGAGGCTTCCAATACTTGGTAGACTGGGAGGGTTATGGCCCAGAGGAGAACTCCTGGATCTCTCGCAAGCTCTTCCTTGATGACTCCCCGATCAAAAACTTCTAAGCTGCACACCCGGACAAGCCGGGTAGGACGCCAGGTGGCGTCCGTTGAGGGGGGGGTACTGTGGTGGTTCGGGTTTGGGGGGAGCCTGGCGAGTTATTGTTGTTTTCAGGTCTCCGGCGGTTTCCATCCAGGCACGCCCCCGGCTTGAGAAGGCGTCGGCTTCTGCGCACCTGCTGCCCATCAGCGGCAATCAACACCTGTATAAGACCCAGCGTCGCCAGGAGCCAGACGCCGGATTATCCCGTGACCTAACGTGGTATTGTCTCATGTCTTCGCTCGTTTTGTTCTCGCCAGATCGCCTTGACGCTCGCTCCTGTTTGACTTCTGTGTTTTCGTGTTCCTCCTCCAGCCGTCTAGCGACCGTCCGAGCCCGGGCCCCTGCTGCCCACCTCCGAGTTCCGGATCACCGTCTGCGCCTTGCCCGCTCCGACCCTGCCTGCCTGCCACTTCCCGCTCCTGCCGCCTCGTCTGCGTCTCTTCTCAATAAAACCTCTTCACCTCACCCCGGTTGCTCTTGGGTCCTGTTTTCCCTCCACACGGTTCACTGAACCACCACAGAATACTGTCATTTTCAAGAATTTGCCCATCATGCTGCTCAAAATTGTGGAACGAATCTGAACATTTCAATAGCAGAAACACATTTTCAAGCATGTTTGATTTATTCACAAATTTTAAATATACAATATTATTTGATCTTGTCGCATACAAACAACATGAGAAAAACACTTGTTGAAGTGATAACATCCATTTTGGACCCATGCCAAACAATTGAAAGATGCAAAACATGATGGAAAGAACACCACATTTCAAACCAAATGTCCAAATGTCCAACTAAATCATGTCACAAATGGCATGTGATTTTTGCTCAGAAAAACAAAACGTTCATCAAAAAAAAAAAAAAAAAGCCCAACACCAATTGTCATAATAATGAGGAAGTCAAGCTCCTAACATTTTCTTCACCATGTAACCAGGCATGTTGTAGAGGAAGAGTGCCAAGATGGCCAAAACTAGCAGAACACAGACGATCTTGATGGTGAGCCAGCGGTATTGGTCGCACACGAGATGCTTGGCCGCCTTTAGGGGGATCAAGAACCACAGGAGGGCGATGTCGGGTCGGCTGGGGACACACAGGTAAACATTCTAAACGTTTAATAGAAGACAACCTGAAGACAATGAAGTGTAATCGCATCCCCTAAATACAGTTCACATACCGGAGCGTCACATAGCTTAGCGCCAAGAACCACATCTGATACCGTATCATAAATTGTACTGTCACTGATCATGAGGTCAATGGTTTCCTGCACCCCTGGACGAGGTGACCGAGTGGTTAAGGTGATGGACTGCTAATCCATTGTGCTCTGCACGCTTGGGTTCGAATGCCATCCTTGTCGATATTTAGTTTTAGATTATCATTTAATATGATATACTGTTAATATAGTATCAACATGTTCTGTGTTGGACCATAGACTATGTCATACACCACTTTCGCACCTTATGACCCAATTGTAACATATTTTCTCAAATAAATCGTGTTTTAACCAAGTCCTGTCCTCCTTTCTAGCGTCTTTACAGTTGCGAGCATCCCAAGTGGTGGGACAGTCCTAATATTTCCCAACAATGTCCGAAGCGGAAGCACCGGATGAGGTGACCGAGTATTTTAGGTGATGGATTGCTAAACCATTGTGCTCTGCACTCATGGGTTCGAGTCCCATCTTTGTCGGTGTTTAGCTTTAAATTATCCTCTATTAACAGGTACAGTTAATAATAGTATCAACGTGTACTGTGATGCTTCATAAGGTATGTCATACACCAGTTTTGCAAGTAACCAAGTCCTAACAGTTCCTAACAACAATGAGTTCCTAAAAGTTTCGAACAATGTTCAAACAGTTTCTAACGTCCAAAAAGTTCCTAACAAATGTTCAACCACTCTGGTCCAGTTCCTAACCGAGTCCTAACAGTTCCTAACAATTTCCAAAACAGTCAGTCAGGAGTTAATCTTAAATTATTGCAAAATAACAGGTGTAGTTTATTAAGTATCAACATATATGGATGGCTATGCGATCCATCCATTTTCGGCCGCTTATCCGGGGTCGGGTCACGAAAGCAGAAGTTTCAGCAGGGGCACCCAGACATCTCTCTCCCCAGCCACATCTTCCAGCTGTGTCGGAGGGATCCCCAGGCGAGACGGGAGACAGTCTCTCCCCGATGGCCTAGCTTCTCAACCTATCTCTAAGGCAGAGCCCGGAGACCCTGCAGATAAAACTCACCTCGGCCGCTTCTATCCGAGACCTTGTTCTTTCGGTCACGACCCACAGCTCGTAACCATAGGTTAGAGTAGGAACGTAGATCGAACGGTAAATCGAGAGCTTCGCCTTTTGGCTCAGCTCCCTCTTCATTACGATAGACCGATCACAGGTCCGCATCACAGCGGAGGCTGCCCCGACCCGTCTGTCGATCTTTCACTCCATCCTCCCCTCACTCGTGAACAAGACCCAAGATAACTGAACTCCTCCACTTGGGGAAAGATCTCGTCCCCAACCAGGAGAGGGCACTCCACCCTTTTTCCAACAGAGGACCATGGTCTCAGATTTAGAGGCGCGGATCTTCATTCCAACCACTTCACACTCGGTTGTGAACCGCTCCAGTGAGAGTTGAACACTTGAAGAAGCCAACAGTACCACATCATCTGCAAAAAGTAGAGATGCAAACCGGACCCCCTTATTGCCTCGACTGCGCCTGGAAGTTCTGTCCTTGAAAGTTATATGAACAGAATCAGTGACAAAGGGCAGCCTTGGCGGACTCCAACCCTCACTGGAAACAAATCTGACTTCCGGCAATCCGGAAAAAACTCTGACATGGGGAGTAGTACAAATTCGATAGTCGAACTGCGGCCTAGGGTGTCCTCGTGCCAAGTGCGAAAATGGACACCCTAATGTTTGAACATGGTGTCTGTTATGGACAATCCATGACGAGCACAGAAGTCCAGTAACAGAACACCACTCGGGTTCAGAGCCTCACATACCTAATCAAAAATTGTATTGTAACTGATCATGAGGTCAGTGGTTTCCTATAGGACTGGACGAGGTGACCGAATGGTTAAGGTGATAGACTGCTAAACCATCAAACTCTGCACTCATGGGTTCGCATCCCCTCCTCGTCGGGGTTGAGCTTCTGATTTCTGGCTATTAACAGGTACAATAAATACACTATCAACGTGTACTGTGATCTATTGTTGACTATGGCTTGCACCAATTTTGCAAGTAAGTCCTAACAATTCTAAATTCCTAACAACGTTGAGTTCCTTACGTTATAACAGTTCCTAACAATATTCAGTAGTGCCAAGCGGAGTACTCACACTTCGTAACAACGTCAGTTGAAGTGGGGCAAGATCTGGTGACAGAGTGGTTAAGGTTCTGGGCTGCTAATCCATAGTGCTCTGTATTCATGGGTTCGCGTAACATCTTTGTCAGTGGTTATCTTTAAATTGTCCTCTATATTAACAAGTCAATATAGTTAATATAGTATCAACATCTACTATGATGCATCATAGAGTATGTCATACACCAGTTTAGCAAGTAACCAAGTCCGAACAGTTCCTAATTCTCAACAGTTCCTAAAAACATTGAGTTCATAACAGTTCCTCAAAATGTCGAAGCAGTTTATAGTTCTGTTCCTCACAGAGTCCTAACAGCTCCTAACAACGTCGCGTTCCTAAAAATTTTCTAACAATTTGTAATGTCCAGTTCCTAACCAGTTCCTAAATTCACTCGTTCCAAACCGGTTCCTAACAGTTCCTAACAACGTCCGAAGGAGTAGGACAAGACGAGGTGACCGAGTAGTTAAGGTGATGGACTGCTAATCCATTGTGCTCTGCATGCGTGTGTTCGAATCCCACCCTCGTCGGTGTTAAGCTTTTGATTTCCGTCTAATACCAGGTACAATTAATATAGTATCAATGTGTACTGTGTTGCATCATAGAGTATGTCATACACCTGTATTGCCATGAATCAAGTCCGAACAGTTCCTAACAACATTGACTTCGTAACATTCTAACAGTTTCTAACAATGTTCAACCACTCCTGTCCGGTTCCTAAGCGAGTCCTTACAGATCCGAACAACGTCCAAAGCGGTGGGACAGGACGAGAGTATGTCATGCACCAGTTTCGCAAGTAACCAAGTCCTAACAGTTCCTAACAATGTTCAGTTTGTAACGTCCAACCAGTTCCTAACGTTCACTCCATAGTTCCAAACTGAGTCCAAACAGTTCCTAACTATATTCAGTTTGTAGTCCAGTTTCTAACCGAGCCCTAACAGTTAGCAACAACGTCCGCAACAGAGGGACAGACGAGGTGACCGAGTGGTTAAGGTGATGGACTGCTAATCCATTGTGCTCTGCATGCATGGGTTCGAATCCCATCCTCGTCGGTGTTTAGCTTTAGATTTCCTGCTTCTAAGAGGTTCAAATAATATTATCAACATGTACTATGATGCATTATAGAGTATGTCGTACACCAGTTTAGCAAGTAACCAAGTCCGAACAGTTCAGAATTCTCAACAGTTCCTAAAAACATTGAGTTCCTAACATTTCCTGACAATGTCCAAGCAGTTTGTAGTTCTGTTCCTAACCAAGTCCGAACAGCTAACAACGTCGCGTTCCTAACAATTTACAAACAATTTGTAATGTCGAGTTCCTAACCAGTTCCTAAATTCACTCGTTCCAAACCGGTTCCTAACAACGTCCGACGGAGTAGGACAAGACGAGGTGACCGAGTAGTTAAGGTGATGGACTGCTAATCCATTGTGCTCTGCGCGCGTGGGTTCGAATCCCACCCTCGTCGGTGTTTCGCTTCTGATTTCCGTCTAATGCCAGGTACAATTAATATAGTATCAATGTGTACTGTAATGCATCGTAGAGTATGTCATACACCTGTATTGGCTGGAATCAAGTCCAAACAGTTCCTAACAACATTCATTTCCTCACGTTCTAACAGTTTCTAACAATGTCCAACCACTCCTGTCCGGTTCCGAAGCAAGTCCTAACAGTTCCTAACAACGTCCAAAGCGATGGGACAGGACGAGAGTATGTCATTCACCAGTTTCACAAGTAACCAAGTCCAAACAGTTTCGAACAATGTTCAGTTTGTAACGTCCAACCAGTTCCTAACGTTCACTCCATAGATCCAAACTGAGTCCAAACAGTTCCAAACAATTTTCAGTTTGTAGTCCAGTTCCTAACCGAGCCCTAACAGTTTGCAACAACGTCGACAACAGAGGGACAGACGAGGTGACCGAGTGGTTAAGGTGATGGACTGCTAAGCCATTGTGCTCTCCACGCATGGGTTCGAATCCCATCCGCGTCGGTGTTTAGCTTTAGATTTCCTGCTTCTTAGAGGTTCAAATAATATTATCAACATGTACACACATGTATGTCATACACCAGTTTAGCAAGTAACCAAGTCCGAACAGTTCTTAATTCTCAACAGTTCCTGAAAACATTGAGTTCCTAACAGTTCCTTACAATGTCCAAGCAGTTTGTAGTTCTGTTCCTAACCAAGTCCAAACAGCTCCTAACAACGTCGCGTTCCTAACATTTCCAAACAATTTTCAAACAAATTGTAATGTCCAGTTCCGAAACAGTTCCTAAATTCACTCCGGAGTTCCAAACCGGTTCCTAACAGTTCCTAACAACGTCCGAAGGTGTAGGACAAGATGAGTTGACCGAGTAGTGAAGGTGGTGGACTGCTAATCTATTGTGCTCTGCTCGCATGGGTTCGAATCCTATCCTAGTCTGTGTTTAGCTTTAGATTTCCTGCTTCTAACAGGTACAAATAATATTATCAACATGTACAATGATGCATCAAAGAGTATGTCATACACCGGTTTCGCAAGTAACCAAGTCCGAACAGTTCCTAATTCTCAACAGTTCCTAAAAACATTGAGTTCCAAACAGTTCCTCACAATGTCTAAGCAGTTTATAGTTCTGTTCCTCACCGAGTCCTAACAGCTCCTAACAACGTCGCGTTCCTAAAAATTTTCAAACAATTTGTAATGTCCAGTTCCTAACCAGTTCCTAAATTCACTCGTTCCAAACCGGTTCCTAACAGTTCCTAACAACGTCCGACGGAGTAGGACAAGACGAGGTGACCGAGTGGTTAAGGTGATGGACTGCTAATCCATTGTGCTCTGCACGCATGGGTTCGAGTCCCATCCTCGTCGGTGTTTAGCTTTTGATTTCCGTCTAATACCAGGTACAATTAATATAGTATCAATGTGTACTGTGTTGCATCATAGAGTATGTCATACACCTGTATTGCCATGAATCAAGTCCGAACAGTTCCTAACAACATTGATTTCCTAACGTTCTAACAGTTTCTAACAATGTTCAACAACTCCTGTCCGGTTCCTCAGCGAGTCCTAACAGTTCCTAACAACGTCCTAAGCGGTGGGACAGGACGAGAGTATGTAATGCACCAGTTTCGCAAGTAACCAAGTCCTAACAGTTCCTAACAATGTTCAGTTTGTAACGTCCAACCAGTTCCTAACGTTCACTCCATAGATCCAAACTTAGTCCAAACAGTTCCTAACAATATTCAGTTTGTAGTCCAGTTCCTAACCGAGCCCTAACAGTTTGCAACAACGTCCACAACAGCGGGACAGACGAGGTGACCGAGTGGTTAAGGTGATGGACTGCTAATCCATTGTGCTCTGCACACATGGGTTCGAATCCCATCCTCGTCGGTGTTTAGCTTTAGATTTCCTGCTTCTAAGAGGTTCAAATAATATTATCAACATGTACTATGATGCATTATAGAGTATGTCGTACACCAGTTTAGCAAGTAACCAAGTCCGAAC
The DNA here is from genome assembly GCF_059441095.1 of Idiotropiscis lumnitzeri. Taxonomy (NCBI): domain Eukaryota; kingdom Metazoa; phylum Chordata; class Actinopteri; order Syngnathiformes; family Syngnathidae; genus Idiotropiscis; species Idiotropiscis lumnitzeri. The sequence continues at coordinate 2,028,760 of NC_142391.1, forward strand.
AGTTCCTAATTCTCAACAGTTCCTAAAAACATTGAGTTCCTAACATTTCCTGACAATGTCCAAGCAGTTTGTAGTTCTGTTCCTAACCAAGTCCGAACAGCTCCTAACAACGTCGCGTTCCTAACAATTTTCAAACAATTTGTAATGTCGAGTTCCTAACCAGTTCCTCAATTCACTCGTTCCAAACCGGTTCCTAACAGTTCCTAACAACGTCCGACGGAGTAGGACAAGACGAGGTGACCGAGTGGTTAAGGTGATGGACTGCTAATCCATTGTGCTCTGCACGCATGGGTTTCGAGTCCCATCCTCGTCAGTGTTTAGCTTTAGATTTCCTGCTTCTAACAGGTACAAATAATATTATCAACATGTACTATGATGCATTATAGAGTATGTCATACACCAGTTTAGCAAGTAACCAAGTCCGAACAGTTCCTAATTCTCAACAGTTCCTGAAAACATTGAGTTCCTAACAGTTCCTGACAATGTCCAAGCAGTTTGTAGTTCTGTTCCTAACCAAGTCCGAACAGCTCCTAACAACGTCGCGTTCCTAACAGTTCCAAACAATTTTCAAACAATTTGTAATGTCCAGTTCCTAAATTCACTCCGGAGTTCCAAACCGGTTCCTAACAGTTCCTAAACACGTCCGAAGAAGTAGGACAAGATGAGGTGACCGAGTAGTTAAGGTGATGGACTGCTATTCCATTGTACTCTGCACGCATGGGTTCGAATCCTGTAATAGTCGGTGTTTAGCTTTAGATTTCCTGCTTCTAACAGGTACAAATAATATTATCAACATGTACAATGATGCATCATAGAGTATGTCATACACCGGTTTCGCAAGTAACCAAGTCCGAACAGTTCCTAATTCTCAACAGTTCCTAAAAACATTGAGTTCCTAACAGTTCCTCACAATGTCTAAGCAGTTTATAGTTCTGTTCCTCACCGAGTCCTAACAGCTCCTAACAACGTCGCGTTCCTAACAATTTTCAAACAATTTGTAATGTCCAGTTCCTAACCAGTCCCTAAATTCACTCGTTCCAAACCGGTTCCTAACAGTTCCTAACAACGTCCGAAGGAGAAGGACAAGACGAGGTGACCGAGTAGTTAAGGTCATGGACTGCTAATCCATTGTCCTCTCCACGCATAGGTTCGAATCCTATCCTAGTCTGTGTTTAGCTTTAGATTTCCTGCTTCTAACAGGTACAAATAATATTATCAACATGTACTATGATGCATTATAGAGTATGTCATACACCAGTTTAGCAAGTAACCAAGTCCGAACAGTTCCTAATTCTCAACAGTTCCTAAAAACATTGAGTCCCTAACAGTTCCACACAATGTCTAAGCAGTTTATAGTTCTGTTCCTAACCAAGTCCGAACAGCTCCTCACAACGTCGCGTTCCTAACAGTTCCAAACAATTTTCAGTTTGTAGTCCAGTTCCTAACCGAGCCCTAACAGTTTGCAACAACATCCGCAACAGAGGGACAGACGAGGTGACCGAGTGGTTAAGGTGATGGACTGCTAATCCATTGTGCTCTGCACGCATGGGTTCGAATCCCATCCTCGTCGGTGTTTAGCTTTAGATTTCCTGCTTCTTAGAGGTTCAAATAATATTATCAACATGTACACACATGTATGTCATACACCAGTTTAGCAAGTAACCAAGTCCGAACAGTTCAGAATTCTCAACGGTTCCTAAAAACATTGAGTTCCTAACATTTCCTGACAATGTCCAAGCAGTTTGTAGCTCCTTACAACGTCGCGTTCCTAACAATTTTCAAGCAATTTGTAATGTCGAGTTCCTAACCAGTTCCTAAATTCACTCGTTCCAAACCGGTTCCTAACAGTTCCTAACAACGTCCGACGGAGTGGGACAAGACGAGGTGACCGAGTAGTTAAGGTGATGGACTGCTAATCCGTTGTGCTCTGCACGCGTGGGTTCGAATCCCACCCTCGTCGGTGTTTAGCTTCTGATTTCCGTCTAATGCCAGGTACACTTAATATAGTATCAATGTGTACTGTGATGCATCGTAGAGTATGTCATACACCTGTATTGCCTGGAATCAAGTCCGAACAGTTACTAACAACATTGATTTCCTAACATTCTAACAGTTTCTAACAATGTTTAACAACTCCTGTCCGGTTCCTAAGCGAGTCCTAACATTTCCTAACAACGTCCAAAGCGGTGGGACAGGACGAGAGTATGTAATGCACCAGTTTCGCAAGTAACCAAGTCCTAACAGTTCCTAACAATGTTCAGTTTGTAACGTCTAACCAGTTCCTAACGTTCACTCCATAGATCCAAACTGAGTCCAAACAGTTCCTAACAATATTCAGTTTGTAGTCCAGTTCCTAACCGAGCCCTAACAGTTTGCAACAACGTCCACAACAGAGGTACAGACGAGGTGACCGAGTGGTTAAGGTGATGGACAGCTAATCCATTGTGCTGTGCACACATGGGTTCGAATCCCATCCTCGTCGGTGTTTAGCTTTAGATTTCCTGCTTCTAAGAGGTTCAAATAATATTATCAACATGTACTATGATGCATTATAGAGTATGTCGTACACCAGTTTAGCAAGTAACCAAGTCCGAACAGTTCCTAACAATGTTCAGTTTGTAACGTCCAACCAGTTCCTAACGTTCACTCCATAGTTCCAAACTGAGTCCAAACAGTTCCTAACTATATTCAGTTTGTAGTCCAGTTTCTAACCGAGCCCTAACAGTTAGCAACAACGTCCGCAACAGAGGGACAGACGAGGTGACCGAGTGGTTAAGGTGATGGACTGCTAATCCATTGTGCTCTGCACGCATGGGTTCGAATCCCATCCTCGTCGGTGTTTAGCTATAGATTTCCTGCTTCTAAGAGGTTCAAATAATATTATCAACATGTACTATGATGCATTATAGAGTATGTCGTACACCAGTTTAGCAAGTAACCAAGTCCGAACAGTTCAGAATTCTCAACAGTTCCTAAAAACATTGAGTTCCTAACATTTCCTGACAATGTCCAAGCAGTTTGTAGTTCTGTTCCTAACCAAGTCCGAACAGCTACTAACAACGTCGCGTTCCTAACAATTTACAAACAATTTGTAATGTCGAGTTCCTAACCAGTTCCTAAATTCACTCGTTCCAAACCGGTTCCTAACAACGTCCGACGGAGTAGGACAAGACGAGGTGACCGAGTAGTTAAGGTGATGGACTGCTAATCCATTGTGCTCTGCACGCGTGGGTTCGAATCCCACCCTCGTCGGTGTTTAGCTTCTGATTTCCGTCTAATGCCAGGTACAATTAATATAGTATCAATGTTTACTATGATGCATTATAGAGTATGTCATACACCAGTTTAGCAAGTAACCAAGTCCGAACAGTTCCTAATTCTCAACACTTCCTAAAAACATTGAGTCCCTAACAGTTCCACACAATGTCTATGCAGTTTATAGTTCTGTTCCTAACCAAGTCCGAACAGCTCCTCACAACGTCGCGTTCCTAACAGTTCCAAACAATTTTCAGTTTGTAGTCCAGTTCCTAACCGAGCCCTAACAGTTTGCAACAACATCCGCAACAGAGGGACAGACGAGGTGACCGAGTGGTTAAGGTGATGGACTGCTAATCCATTGTGCTCTGCACGCATGGGTTCGAATCCCATCCTCGTCGGTGTTTAGCTTTAGATTTCCTGCTTCTTAGAGGTTCAAATAATATTATCAACATGTACACACATGTATGTCATACACCAGTTTAGCAAGTAACCAAGTCCGAACAGTTCAGAATTCTCAACGGTTCCTAAAAACATTGAGTTCCTAACATTTCCTGACAATGTCCAAGCAGTTTGTAGTTCTGTTCCGAACCAAGTCCGAACAGCTCCTTACAACGTCGCGTTCCTAACAATTTTCAAGCAATTTGTAATGTCGAGTTCCTAACCAGTTCCTAAATTCACTCGTTCCAAACCGGTTCCTAACAGTTCCTAACAACGTCGGACGGAGTGGGACAAGACGAGGTGACCGAGTAGTTAAGGTGATGGACTGCTAATCCGTTGTGCTCTGCACGCGCGGGTTCGAATCCCACCCTCGTCGGTGTTTAGCTTCTGATTTCCGTCTAATGCCAGGTACAATTAATATAGTATCAATGTGTACTGTGATGCATCGTAGAGTATGTCATACACCTGTATTACCTGGAATCAAGTCCGAACAGTTCCTAACAACATTGATTTCCTAACGTTCTAACAGTTTCTAACAATGTTCAACAACTCCTGTCCGGTTCCTCAGCGAGTCCTAACAGTTCCTAACAACGTCCAAAGCGGTGGGACAGGACGAGAGTATGTCATGCACCAGTTTCGCAAGTAACCAAGTCCTAACAGTTCCTAACAATGTTCAGTTTGTAACGTCTAACCAGTTCCTAACGTTCACTCCATAGATCCAAACTGAGTCCAAACAGTTCCTAACAATATTCAGTTTGTAGTCCAGTTCCTAACCGAGCCCTAACAGTTTGCAACAACGTCCACAACAGAGGTACAGACGAGGTGACCGAGTGGTTAAGGTGATGGACTGCTAATCCATTGTGCTGTGCACACATGGGTTCGAATCCCATCCTCGTCGGTGTTTAGCTTTAGATTTCCTGCTTCTAAGAGGTTCAAATAATATTATCAACATGTACTATGATGCATTATAGAGTATGTCATACACCAGTTTAGCAAGTAACCAAGTCCGAACAGTTCCTAATTCTCAACACTTCCTAAAAACATTGAGTCCCTAACAGTTCCACACAATGTCTATGCAGTTTATAGTTCTGTTCCTAACCAAGTCCGAACAGCTCCTCACAACGTCGCGTTCCTAACAGTTCCAAACAATTTTCAGTTTGTAGTCCAGTTCCTAACCGAGCCCTAACAGTTTGCAACAACATCCGCAACAGAGGGACAGACGAGGTGACCGAGTGGTTAAGGTGATGGACTGCTAATCCATTGTGCTCTGCACGCATGGGTTCGAATCCCATCCTCGTCGGTGTTTAGCTTTAGATTTCCTGCTTCTTAGAGGTTCAAATAATATTATCAACATGTACACACATGTATGTCATACACCAGTTTAGCAAGTAACCAAGTCCGAACAGTTCAGAATTCTCAACGGTTCCTAAAAACATTGAGTTCCTAACATTTCCTGACAATGTCCAAGCAGTTTGTAGTTCTGTTCCGAACCAAGTCCGAACAGCTCCTTACAACGTCGCGTTCCTAACAATTTTCAAGCAATTTGTAATGTCGAGTTCCTAACCAGTTCCTAAATTCACTCGTTCCAAACCGGTTCCTAACAGTTCCTAACAACGTCGGACGGAGTGGGACAAGACGAGGTGACCGAGTAGTTAAGGTGATGGACTGCTAATCCGTTGTGCTCTGCACGCGCGGGTTCGAATCCCACCCTCGTCGGTGTTTAGCTTCTGATTTCCGTCTAATGCCAGGTACAATTAATATAGTATCAATGTGTACTGTGATGCATCGTAGAGTATGTCATACACCTGTATTACCTGGAATCAAGTCCGAACAGTTCCTAACAACATTGATTTCCTAACGTTCTAACAGTTTCTAACAATGTTCAACAACTCCTGTCCGGTTCCTCAGCGAGTCCTAACAGTTCCTAACAACGTCCAAAGCGGTGGGACAGGACGAGAGTATGTCATGCACCAGTTTCGCAAGTAACCAAGTCCTAACAGTTCCTAACAATGTTCAGTTTGTAACGTCTAACCAGTTCCTAACGTTCACTCCATAGATCCAAACTGAGTCCAAACAGTTCCTAACAATATTCAGTTTGTAGTCCAGTTCCTAACCGAGCCCTAACAGTTTGCAACAACGTCCACAACAGAGGTACAGACGAGGTGACCGAGTGGTTAAGGTGATGGACTGCTAATCCATTGTGCTGTGCACACATGGGTTCGAATCCCATCCTCGTCGGTGTTTAGCTTTAGATTTCCTGCTTCTAAGAGGTTCAAATAATATTATCAACATGTACTATGATGCATTATAGAGTATGTCATACACCAGTTTAGCAAGTAACCAAGTCCGAACAGTTCCTAATTCTCAACAGTTCCTAAAAACATTGAGTTCCTAACAGTTCCACACAATGTCTATGCAGTTTATAGTTCTGTTCCTAACCAAGTCCGAACAGCTCCTCACAACGTCGCGTTCCTAACAGTTCCAAACAATTTTCAGTTTGTAGTCCAGTTCCTAACCGAGCCCTAACAGTTTGCAACAACATCCGCAACAGAGGGACAGACGAGGTGACCGAGTGGTTAAGGTGATGGACTGCTAATCCATTGTGCTCTGCACGCATGGGTTCGAATCCCATCCTCGTCGGTGTTTAGCTTTAGATTTCCTGCTTCTTAGAGGTTCAAATAATATTATCAACATGTACTATGATGCATTATAGAGTATGTCGTACACCAGTTTAGCAAGTAACCAAGTCCGAACAGTTCTTAATTCTCAACAGTTCCTAAAAACATTGAGTTCCTAACATTTCCTGACAATGTCCAAGCAGTTTGTAGTTCTGTTCCTAACCAAGTCCGAACAGCTCCTAACAACGTCGCGTTCCTAACAATTTTCAAACAATTTGTAATGTCGAGTTCCTAACCAGTTCCTAAATTCACTCGTTCCAAACCGGTTCCTAACAGTTCCTAACAACGTCCGACGGAGTAGGACAAGACGAGGTGACCGAGTGGTTAAGGTGATGGACTGCTAATCCATTGTGCTCTGCACGCATGGGTTCGAGTCCCATCCTCGTCGGTGTTTAGCTTTAGATTTCCTGCTTCTAACAGGTACAAATAATATTATCAACATGTACTATGATGCATTATAGAGTATGTCATACACCAGTTTAGCAAGTAACCAAGTCCGAACAGTTCCTGAAAACATTGAGTTCCTAACATTTCCTGACAATGTCCAAGCAGTTTGTAGTTCTGTTCCTATCCAAGTCCGAACAGCTCCGAACAACATTGCGTTCCTAAAAATTTTCAAACAATTTGTAATGTCCAGTTCCTAAACAGTTCCTAAATTCACTCCGGAGTTCCAAACCGGTTCCTAACAGTTCCTAAAAACGTCCGAAGCAGTAGGACAAGATGAGGTGACCGAGTGGTTAAGGTGATGGACTGCTAATCCATTGTGCTGTGCACACATGGGTTCGAATCCCATCCTCGTCAGTGTTTAGCTTTAGATTTCCTGCTTCTCAGGTTCAAATAATATTATCAACATGTACTATGATGCATTATAGAGTATGTCATACACCAGTTTAGCAAGTAACCAAGTCCGAACAGTTCCTAATTCTCAACAGTTCCTAAAAACATTGAGCTCCTAACAGTTCCACACAATGTCTAAGCAGTTTATAGTTCTGTTCCTAACCAAGTCCGAACAGCTCCTAACAACGTCGCGTTCCTAACAGTTCCAAACAATTTTCAGTTTGTAGTCCAGTTCCTAACCGAGCCCTAACAGTTTGCAACAACATCCACAACAGAGGGACAGACGAGGTTACCGAGTGGTTAAGGTGCTGGACTGCTAATCCATTGTGCTCTGCACGCATGTGTTCGAATCCCATCCTCGTCGGTGTTTAGCTTTAGATTTCCTGCTTCTTAGAGGTTCAAATAATATTATCAACATGTACTATGATACATCCCAGAGTATGTCATACACCAGTTTAGCAAGTAACCAAGTCCGAACAGTTCCTGAAAACATTGAGTTCCTAACAGTTCCTGACAATGTCCAAGCAGTTTGTAGTTCTGTTCCTAACCAAGTCCGAACAGCTCCTAACAACGTTGCGTTCCTAACAATTTTCAAACAATTTGTAATGTCGAGTTCCTAACCAGTTCCTAAATTCACTCGTTCCAAACCGGTTCCTAACAGTTCCTAACAACGTCCGACGGAGTAGGACAAGACGAGGTGACCGAGTGGTTAAGGTGATGGACTGCTAATCCATTGTGCTCTGCACGCATGGGTTCGAGTCCCATCCTCGTCGGTGTTTAGCTTTAGATTTCCTGCTTCTAACAGGTACAAATAATATTATCAACATGTACTATGATGCATTATAGAGTATGTCATACACCAGTTTAGCAAGTAACCAAGTCCGAACAGTTCCTGAAAACATTGAGTTCCTAACAGTTCCTGACAATGTCCAAGCAGTTTGTAGTTCTGTTCCTAACCAAGTCCGAACAGCTCCGAACAACGTTGCGTTCCTAAAAATTTTCAAACAATTTGTAATGTCCAGTTCCTAAACAGTTCCTAAATTCACTCCGGAGTTCCAAACCGGTTCCTAACAGTTCCTAAAAACGTCCGAAGCAGTAGGACAAGATGAGGTGACCGAGTAGTTAAGGTGATGGACTGCTACTCCATTGTGCTCTGCACGCATGGGTTTGAAACCCATCCCCGGCGGTATTTAGCTTTCGTTTATCATCTAATAAGATATTAAAACACATCGCTTGATATCATACCGTATCGTATCATGTTGTTTTCGAATTCACGGGACATAGTAATAAAGGGGTTAAGAAAGACTGAGAGAGGAAGGGTGGGGTGAAAGAGGCAGCGAGCGGCCAACGGGTTATCGTGAAAACTGCCGGAACCTTCTCTCTCTTTTTTTTTTTTCTTTCCCCGAGGTTGTCAGGCTCCCAGCATTTTCTTGACCATGTAACCCGGCATGCTATAGAGGAAAATGGCCAGCAGGGCCAGCATCAGGAGAGCCGTGACAATCTTGATGGCCAGCCACTTGTACTGCGTGCACACCAAGTGTTTAACGGCTTTGAAGGGAGTGAGGAACCACAGAAGGCTGGTGTCGGGACGGCGGCAGGAACATAAAACACACATCGCATTGTGTCATGTCACATTGTCACCAACTGGATTGCATGTTGTGTCGGATCAAGTTGCGTATAATCAGTCAGCATTGTAATATACATAGGAAGGTTTTTTATTTTTTATTTTGTTCCACCAGTTTTGATTCATACACTACTGCATAGTTTACGACTTCATACATGCATTTTGGGACAAGGTGTCCTTCACCGAGTGGTTAAGGTGATGGACTGCTAATCCATTGTGCTCTGCACGTGTGGGTTCGAATCCCATCCTTGTCGTCTATTTTTTGGCAGTAGATAGAGATATCTTAGATAGGAGGGCTGAGTTCTCAAAGTCAAGGACTGCTTTCGGTGTATTGCTCCTCTCGTAGCATGTTACAAGAAGCTGCACCATAGCAAAACACTATCGTATTTGCATCCATGGTGGGCGGTCAAGGCCTGAGAGGCCTTGTCTGATGGCCTAACATCATCAAGAAATCCTGATCATAGTCTTCACATTGATGTCTTGTTATATCCTAGTGTTGTGTTTTTTGTGAGTTTTTATCCAATCAGAATTCAGCTTGCTTGTGTTGCTAGGCAGATTTCACAATAACAGTAGCCCGCACTATTCGTCCGGGCGTCTGTTCCTTGTCTCAAGGTGCCTTTTACAGTTGGTAGACAGTTGCGATAGCCAATCAGATCACGAATTGAAGACAGTGAGCTTTCACGCTGGCCTTACATTGAAGGTGATGAACGCGTTTTGTGATTGGATGCTCACTCGTGAGGGGGCAGCGCTATGCGGAATCAACACACCCCCCCGTTGTCACTTTGCATTGTGTGGTTCATCGAAGGAAATAAATTGACCATTTTTTTATGCAGCTTTAAAGTTCATCCTGGGAATTTGGACTTCTTATGAACATGTGGATTTGATGGTAGACTGATTATTTTTACTTTTTGCGTTGTTTATTTCACCGTGGACCAGGAGCAGCTTGTGGAAGCTTCATACCGATCCTGATGATTTGAATCAGGAGTCCTGGAGGAGGGGAAACGTCTAAAACCTGCAGGTTAGGAGCCCTCCAAGGACCAGAGTTTGACACATTTGTGCTCTCGACACTTTTGAGTTGCCAGACGAGACCGTGACGGCTTATTCTGGGACAGAAATTAGAAGTTTCTTCATACTTGGGTTTCTCCAGAGGTTCAGGCTCGTTGCGTCCTTCGCCGGCCGGGCATTTCTCCGCCTCTTCACCAGTCAGAAGGTGTAGCTCTGCCTCAACTTTGCCCTGGCACCACAAACACAAAATATGGCGCATGTTAATACGAATTGCAACAAACGGGAAGCAAACACTTGGACGCGCCAATGAATTTAAAACACTGAGCACTCATTGACTCGAGTGAACAGAGTCACCACAAAAAAATTTCAAAGTGAACAGACTCAGTCGACTCAGTTGAATCGGGTGACTTATTCAAATGATTTCGATGGATTCTATCAAAAGACTGGAAACGTCGCAGAATTGGAGGATTTTGGGACACTGCGCTCAGCCGTGTTGTTTTTGGCAGGCATTTTAGATTTTGATTTAGTCTTTTGGACAAAAATGCTTAGTTTTCGCTACATTTACCATATTTTCCAGACTATAAGGCGCACCTGCACATAAGCCGCAGCAACTTTTTGGGGGAGAAACGACAAACAAAAAAAATATATAGGTTGCAGTTTTCCATGTTGAAAATATTAGTTTACTGCTTTTACAGAACGATTTTGTACTGAGAATGCACATAAAAGTACCTAAAGAGATTGTTAAAACCTTGCCTTTTAACACAGCAACAACTTATCAAAACAGAACAGACCCAAGAGCGAAAAAAAAATCCAGATTTATTTAGCGTATTATCTGATCTATAGAGCGCCCCTACTGGTGAAAAAAAAATCCACAGAAAAGCGGCACCATTGTATTAGCCGCATTGTTCAAAATCCAGGAAAAAAGTAGCGGCTTATAGTCCGTAAAATAGGGTAGTCATTCCGATTCGTGATAGTTTTTGTCTAGTTTTACTCGATGAAAACTCAAATAAGTCTTTGTATAGTTTCGAACGTCAACGAAAATTCACGTACGTCACGCCATGTTTTCGTCATCAAAGAACCTCGTTTAGCTCGTCAATGTCTCGTTATCGTCATGAAAAAAAAAAGGGGCGTTAACGAAATATTTTCGCCATCCCCATCGGTTCCGGTGAATCGCCCCAAGACTCCCCAAAAACCGAATCAGAGGATTTGGGGCACTGACTGGAGTCAAGAGGATTTCCTGGTAACAACGACAGAATCGGTCGAGTCGCAAACACAACAAACTCACGTGAATCGAGTGACGGACTCGCATTAACAGATTTAATGAGATGATTTTTGCGGGACACAAGATTGGTGATGTCGCAGCTGTCAACCTACCGTGAGTTCAAACTCGTCGTCCTCGTTGCGAGCCACGAAAGGCCACCATCCTTTGATCCGCTTCTGCTTGAAGATGGACACGGTGGGCATGTCGGCCTCGTTGGTCACCATCTCGATGGTGCACTGCTTGGCCGTCTTTGCGCCGCGCGGGAAACGGTTCAGGTCCAGCTCCATCGCACCTGTTAGCACGTGAACGAGCTGTGGGCTTGACGCCGCAGAAAATATTTTCTTTCTCCCTTCCATCAATTTTTTCCTTTACTTCCTTCCTTATTATCGCATTTACACTTTTCTTGCTTTTTTTTTTTTAATTTCCTTCCTCCGATACCATTTCTGTCTGCTTTTCTTTTGCTCTTTTCTCCAATTGGTTTTTCTTTCTCTTCCCCCCCTCCTGTTTACTTTTTCCCTTCATTCTTTTCTGTCCCCCCTTCTTGCTTTTCTTTGCTATCTCGTTTCATTTCTTCCTGATTTTCTTTTGTGCTTCTTTTGCTTGTTTCATTTCTTCCTTCCTTCCTTTCGCTTCTTCTTTACTTATTAACTCATTTAATCCCAGAAATTTTCACGAGAGGAAACCCCTCAATTCCAGCGTTTTTTGGGATTTTGACGGATTTTGCGAGGCCAACAGAATATTGTGTTCTAATATAAAAACACGGAGCTGTGACGTAAAAAAAAAAAGGCTAAGACGTATAAATACGTCTTTGGGAGGCGGTTCAGTTGCTTTCTTATTTGGTCCTCCCTTTTGCTCCCTTCTTTCCTTTGAATTGCATCTTTCAATTTTTCATTCCTTCTGTCCAACCTGCTGTCACTTGCTTGCTTTCCTCTTCCCTTCTTTCATTTCATCTTTCTTTTCTTCCTTCCTCACTTTCCTAACATATTCAATTTGCCCAACTAAAGTATAAAGCAATATACTTTATGGATTTATTTTTATTTTTACTTTGTCAAAAATATAAAAATTGGCAAACAATAAAATTAGTAATTTAGTGTTTTTTTTCTTACTGTAAATTTCTTTTCAACTGTCAAATTGTAGAATGAATTCAAAATGATATTGAAGTGGGCAATTATAAAAAAAAAAAAAAGTATTTGAGTGGGGAAGCACATTTTTGGTTGACTGACGGTTCTGAAATTACCTAGGAAGTCGTCGGCAGAGAAGTGGTCAGCGTCCCACACTTGCAGGTTGAGGCGGGCCGGGATCTTGTACTCGGTCTCGTCCCAGGCGAACATGGACTCCTTCTTGGAGATGACGATCTTCTCCTCGGCCATCAGGTAGTCGAAGGGGTAGATGAAGCGCCAGTTGAAGTTGCCCTCGCCGGTGATGGAGTGGTAGTGGACGTCCGTGTCCTGCTTGTCCTCCTGTTGCCCCTTGAGCCATCTGGAGCAGGACACAAATTGAAATTCAAAAAATAAATCCAATCCCCCCCCCAAAAAAAAATCCCAAAAAAGAAAAAAAAACAAGGTGATGCATTTGGGGCTAAAAACCAAGGTGTTAGTTTTACCCTCGGACAAATATGTCGCTGGATTTCTCTCCGGTGAAGATGTCATCGTCCTCCAGGACCACTTCATCCGTGTTCCAAATGATGACCCGCAGCTCAAACCTAAAGTGGACGCAAAAAATAATCCTTTCAAAAGCCAAGTCAGGTAATGTCAGAAGTTGTTTTTTTTTAATTGATTTATACTTTTAACTCATTTACTACCATTGACGACTAAAGACGTCAAAGACCAATTTTATTTTTTTTTTTACTCGGCTGGTGTGAGGATATGTCATCAATTTTGTGTATTTATAATCATGTTTTATACACTATTTGTATCAGTAATAATTGTATACACAAAGACACTCATTTTATTGCTTTAGCACACACACGCACAGCTGGAACACATGCACATACTTCCTTTTTCTCTTAGTTTAGTTAAACTGACCTTCGCAGTCATGATTGACGATTTCCTGCCTGCTGGAGTCTCTGATAATTAGGTTAGCCTGGGACAGACCACCATTGCTCACTGGGGCCTGTCTCCTGGTGTTTAGTTTTTATGCTTTACTGCCTCCCTAAGACAGTCGCCCTTTTTTTGTTTGCTTTAAGTTGTTAATAAAAGACCTGAGCGTACGAGCGATAGACAGAGAGAAGTGTGCGAGGCTGAGTGGGCAAGATGCCTGTTCCGGTCTCTCTCTCTCTCTCTCTCTCCCATCCGCGGGTGGTAAAACAAAACTTTGCTTGATTGCTTCTGTTTTTCAGCCATCATTATTTAGTAAATAATTCCCAGTGTAAAAAGGCGTCAGGGCATGTTAAACCTGACAGCTGGTAGTGGATGAGTTAATTATGAGTTTGAGTTAATAAACTAAATAAATCTTAAATGTTCTATACAAATCAATTATATTGTAAATTGTGTAAGTATTTTTTGAATCTATAATTTAGTAGATTCAGAAAAATTAATAGATTATATCTGCAGGATTATTTCCCAAATTATTTTTTTAATTTTGTTTTTATTATTGAAAAGCCCGTTACATATTCAATTGTAAAAGGAAAAAAAGAGTTACAATTTTTTATTGCTTTTCCATTTTGTGCCAAAAAAAATTAATAAAAACAGGCTAACTATCGGAGGAGCAGAGGAACCTCTCACATCGCTATAGTTCTACAAAGAAAAATGTACACGTTTAAATTAAACAAAGTCACTTGGTATAGGCTTGACATATTCGGTCCACTTGGACCATGTGAAGTAGAATACGTCCAATTGTAGCTTAAGAGCAAAAGAAATCTTCTCCATGGTGAAAATCTCCTTATCCACATCAATCCAGTCATCCATTGTCGGTCTCTTTCCCCAAATTAATTAAGGAAGTGAACAAAGATGAATTTTAAGAAAATGTTAAGCTCAAATAATGCACCTCTACTTTTGATCATTTAAATGTTGGGTGGGCATTACAAAATACATGGAAAAAAAAGTATGTTTGTTCCATACTTTTTGGGTTTCCTGGGCGCGATGTCCAAGGCGGGACCAGGTGCTGTCATGTCCTTGGGGAACATGTCCACCCACATCTCAATTCTGCCCTGTGGATGCAAAATTGAGCACAAAATGTATTGATTTTCAAAACGTGAGATGACTCATCGTTTACTTGTTCGATTCCCGGTTTGTCCGGGTGCAGGAGCGGCCTGGTCTCCACGTGCTCCGGCACCAATTTGCAGCCCGCCCGCGGGATTTCCTCCCAGTGCTTGAGCACCGTCAGCGCCAGGTGCTCATTGGTCTGCTTCTTGAGACCTGACCGCAATCATGTTTTTCTTCATTTCCGCAAAATAAACAAGCGCGGCACAAAAAAAAAAAAAAAAAAAAAGCTTTTTACCGTTTTCATCCTCGATCTCGGTGGACGCCATGAAGACGCGGTTCTCCACTTTGACCCGCCCACTCGGCCCGTAGTGAGGTCCCTCCAATTTGCCGTCCTTGCACAACTTAGCCAGGATCTGGGTGGGCTTCATGGGGTCCCTCCAGATGTTGTAACCGTGGCTACGGAGCACAAACACAAAGGGCGGTATTTTCGTGGCCAGCGCAAGTTTGGCGTGAGGCACAGTGTAAATCTTCGCGGGGCGGCTCGTATTTTGGGCAGTGGGATGATTTAAAAAAAAAAAAAAATCAAATAAGACAATAAGAACAATGCGTTGGATGTATCGAATGAACCAAAATCATGTGACACGACTGGTACGAGTGTTGGACGACCTAGCTTCTCATGAAAGGTCCGTTTTGAAAATGGCCTGGCAAGTGTATCTGCAATTAAATTCCCTCCTTCGGCCATTGTAGTTTAAAAAAACAAGAATATATTTTACATTTTCGAACGGTCGCCAGTTTCAACTTCCGGGTGTGTTGATTCCGCATAGCGCCGCCCCCTCACGAGTGAGTAGCCAATCACAAGCAGCGCTGATCACCTTCAACGTAAGGCCAGCGAGAAGGCCTTACTGTCATCAACTCGTGATCTGCTTGGCTATCGCAATGGCTATCAACTGTAAAAGACAGAACAGACACCCGCACGATTTTATGGGAGGGCCTCGGACGAATAATGCGTGCTACTGGTGTTGTGAAATCTGCCCGGCAACACGAGCAAGCTGAGATCTGATTGGATAAAAACTCTCACCTAAAAATTTAACACTAGGATAGAAAATGATCCTGATTTCTTGATGATGTTAGGCCATCAGAGAAGGCCTTGAAGGCCTTTCACCGCCCACCAATGTCGAGTGGCAAGAATGAAGCAAAATGGCAGCGACGTATGCCATCAATGATTTGCGCCACTTGTGCGGGTGGCCACATTGCTTACTTAGCGTAGCTGGCCGTGACGCCGCATGTGGCCCGGTGCTTGCTGTAGAAGCGGTTCTCCAGGTCCAGCTTGGTCTCGCCGATCAGGTCGTCAGTTCCCACCAGGTCCCAGTCGTAGATGGACACGGTGAGGGTGGAGTCCATGGGGAACGTGGCCTCGATGTCGAAGGATCTTGCAGGACGAAAAAGTGAGTGACACAAAAATTATGTTTTCCAAGTGGCGCACTTTTTGTCCTTACTTTCCAAATAGCGGATTGAGCTGCTTGGAGATGTAGTTCTCCTTATCCTTCACTTCATTCTTTCCCAGTTTGATGGCGATGTACGGATCGGCTTTGCCGTTGATGTCTGCCGGATGAAGATCGGTCGCCTGCCACCAGAGAGTGAGAATTTTTTTTATTTGACATCCCATTGGAGTTTATGTGAAATTTATTTTGGCATTACTGTCTGGAAGAAACTGTTTTTTGTTTGAGAATTTAAAAACAAATTAAAACTAATGCTAAAACTAATAGAAAATGAAATAAAACTAACCTCAGGACACATAGACAACATTTTGATTGGCCAAACTCCGGTGGATGTTGCCTTACCCTGATGATGTAAACCCGCACCAGGACGTTGATGGGATCATTGTGCGGAATATTCTGGAACATCCCCATGTTGGAGTCAAAGTCTCGGGGCAGCTCGTCCGACACTTTGTACATGCACAGCGAGCCCTGTTGTGAAATCAAAATGAAAAATCATTTGTAATGCTTTTCAGAATTCTCAAAGCATTCCAACAAACACGCAGTCACAACTTTCGGGACAATTTATTATATCTGCAACAATCCAATTTTGTACTATTGAGACTTTATTCTTGCAATGACAACTTTTTACATTAGTTTCATAAAAGTATGACTTTTTTATTGTATAATTGCCACGTCATTTTAGGACTTGATTCTCAGGTTTTATTTGGCTGATTTCACAGAATGTTACAACCTTTTTACCATGAGATTGCCACTTTTTCTTGAACACTTTTCAAGTACCGTATTTTCCAGACTATAAGCCGCAGCAACTCTTTTTGGGGGGAAAAAAAATTTAAAATTAAAAAAAATAAAATAAATTTAAAAAATAAATATATATATATATATATATATATATATATATATATATATATATATACATATATATCTATATTCATATAATCTATATTCATATATATCAATCAATCAGTGGTAACTTAAATACAGTGTTTCGTTCTAAAACGTGCTAAAGACAACTAATATGGCACAATATTTGCAAAGTATGCAAATTATTTTTTAAGTAAATCAAACTGAGTGAAGTGAGTTAAAATGTTTTGAATTAATCACCTGAGTTAATGCTTTAATTTTGACAGCCCATATATATATATATATATACACACACACACACGCAGTTTTCCATGATAAAAAAATGAGATGTTATACAGAACGATTTTGTACTGTGAATGCACATAAAGCTGCATAAACAGATTCTTAAAAACAGTGCCTTTTAACGCAGCAACAACTTTGCTCATTTAAACCGAACAAACGCAAGAGAAAAAAAAAATCGCGATTCATTTAGCGTATTTTCGGAACATTAGAGCACCCCCTACTGGTGAAAGAAAACTCCACAGAAAAGCCGTACCGTTGTATTAGCCGCATGGTTCAACATCCAGGAAAAAAAGTAGCGGCTTGTAGTCCGGAAAAGACGGTATGTTGACAGTTTCTCGTAATATTTTAAGGCTCTTTTGTCGACTACTGTTGGGTCCTTTCCCCCTTTATTACTTTTTTTTTCAGTTGCAATTTTTTTTCCATAATTACAACCTCATTTATTTGATAAGCAAAGACAACGTTTCTTATAAATATAAAAAGAGACTTTTTAACTTGAATGTACTCTTGCCTCTCCTAACATTGTATTTATTTTCAACATTACAACTTGTTTTTTGTGCGATATTGCATCCTGTCTTTTGCAGCTCAACTCCTGATTTTTTTTTTTTGTTTTTGTTAATTATAATGGAAGAATTTTAATCTTATAAGGGTAATTTGTTGCCTCTCTTATTTGTCAAGTTCAAGGTATTGTCAACCCCCCCCCCCCACACGCACACGCACACACACACAGGAATTATTTCCAAATTGTCTTACTTTGAATTTGCCAACAATCCTGTCTTCATCCGAGCCGTTCTGGTCATCGTCGTCGCCGCCTTTTCCCCTGAAGAGGTTGAAACTGTGCAGCCAGTCCTCAAAGTTGTCAAACTCACTCTCCAGCTCTTTCGGGTACACCTTGTGAGACAATTAAAAGACTTTGGAAAAAAAAAAAAACAATGGTGGGTTCAACGACACGTTGACGGGTGCCTACTTTGAGCTCGTCCAGTTTTGGCTTTTTCTTCTCTGCCGGGTCGACGGTCGCCTTCTTCTTGTCCTTCTTCCCTTTGCCCCTCTTGCTGCCTTTTACGGGGAAGTCATCAGGTTTGATGTCTGAGTTAGCCGTGAAGATGAGGAGAAAGGGATAAGGAGGGTGTCGGGGAGGAGGTAAAAAGGGAGCACAGCACTCGAGACATGAATTCCAACATGAAAGTTGTCGGCGACTGCTCAGTGTGTAGAAACAAGCCGACTAGAGTAGCGCGGGTAAACAATTCATCCCCTCCTGTTTATAAAGCACACAGAGGAACCACCAAAGTCAAGTTTGGGATTATTTTTTTCACGGCAATTTTTTTTTAGGTGGAGTTCATCGAGCCTTGTGATTCACACAAAATGGCCGCCTCTAAACCAAAATGGCCGACTGTTTAATTTCATTGCGACTTTTTTGGGATGATGTGTGCGCTGAGATTACATCTGTTTACAAGGGTGTGCTGCAGGGTTCTGTGCTAGGTCCCCTTTTTTTATTTATGTGAATAATCTTGGTCAAAATGTGGCAAATTTCATCTTCATGCAGCTAACATTGTGTACTGCTGTTGTACATCTCTTGTACAAGTGGTTAAAAATTTGCAAAATACTTTTGTTGTCATTTCAAAACACTGATGTGAAAATTGTTTTAAAAATATACGGGTTTTTTTTGTTGTTTTTTTTTTCCAGATCTATTATCCAGTTCTTTGAATCCCTTCAAATTCAAAGTGCATGAAATGTGACTTGTGAAGTTAAAACTGGGTTTTTCTTTAAGTGTTTTTTTTTTCAGGACTCCTAAATTTTTTCTACCAAATTTTGGAGGTTCAACTATATTTCCCAAAATGAAGCATGACACAATTTTGCTAACGGACAACTTTCATGGCGGCATATGGTTGCGTGCATTTCGGGGGCCACATGCGTGAGATTTGGATTCATGTCAGCGTCCCGACACACGATGCATTGTGGGTGTCTGGCACAGGCTCTTGCTACTGAAACAAGTTAGACAAGGTTAGTGAGACGACATTGACCGACCAGGCAAATCCGACGTTGCCTATAAATTTACGATACAACAAAAATTGTGGTTTCATAAAGTCAACATCAAAGTGACAAAAATGGGTGGATCGTAAAAGTTACAATAAAACAAATTTTCCAAGGCAAACAAGAAGATCAAAAATCTGACTTTATTTTCACAACTACTTTTTTATGTTAATTTTACGGCTTTACTCTTACTTTGTCTCCAAATTTTTTTTTTGCATTAATTTGACTTTTTTTCTTGTAAAATCTTGTGAATCCTTTTTCACATTAATGTGCAATTTTATTCTTATAAAATTGTTGTTTTAATATTTTACCTTTATTGTACTAATATTATGATCACTTTAATATACTTAATATTAGTCTCGTGAGATTTTATATTTTTTAAATATTTTTTTGCAACTTGAGTCTTGAAATTACAACTTTGACTATTGGAATATTAGACCTATTTTTTCTTATACGCTCAAAAATCATCTGCCGTTTAATATTGTTTACTTTATGATGCTAAAAAGTGACCAAAAACAGCTGAAAATGAAAGAGTAGAATTTGACGAAAAAAGTAAATAATGTAGGAAATAATAATAATAATAAAAATAATGACAAAAATATTAAAACACTGTTAAAATCCTTTCCTTGCCATTTTGTCTTTATTCTCGTTTTTTATTTGCTATTTTATACACGTAATATTTTGTATTGTATATCATTTTAAATTTTTTTCTTTGAAATTGTCTTATTTTTTTCTTTTTTTAATTGTATTTTTGTAATGTTACAACTTTTTTCCCTGAATAGAACTGACTTTTTAACTGTAAAATGACGGCTTTTCAAGTGGATTATTTTTAGTTGTAGTACAGTAATTTTGTCAATAGGTGGCGCTGTTACTCCATGCTGTGACTTTATGTAGATCGAAGACGCCTCTTTGTCTTTTGCTCTGCTGTATGCCGCTGGTTGTTGCGCACTTCAATAATAAAAGGCTCACGCTACAAATTCAATATATTTTTTTTTCAAATTCTGTACCTCCACCATCTGCTGCCAAGTCTGCGTCTTCTTTGTCTTCTGAATCCGACAGCGCCCCCTCTTGAACTTTTAGCGCCTTAGAAGAATGAAGACTGACTAAAGGCCTGAAATGGCACTACTGTGTCACAAATAAAATAATAAATATCAAGTGAGACTGCACCGCACCTCTGCCAGGGTCTCAATGGAGGCAAAATATTTGGACCACCAGTCGAGCATGCTCTCATCCAGGCCATCGTCTTCCAATTCGTCGCCCTTCTTCCTCTTCTTCTTCCTCCCTTTTACATCCTTGTCGTCGTCCTTTTGGTGCAGGAAAATGGAACAGTTAGATGCATTTTGCATCCGTGTATTTCCATATTTAACGTGCAAGCCAAAATGTAATGGCAGCAACTTGACTTACCTCAACCTTCACCACGGCGTCAGAGCACTACAAAAAAGACGGAACATTATTCCTGGTCATGATTGAATATTATTTTACAGGGCCTTCACGTGACTGTCTTCATTTTAATTTCATTCTTGGACTCTGACTTTCATCTAAACTATGTCTATGACTTCTTTCTCATAATATTCCAAATGTCGCAATAGTTTAAATATTTTTGGAAAACGGCGACATTCATTCTTTGAACAGTTTATACGCAACTGTCGGAAAAACAAATTTTTCATAATTTGAAATGAATTCTCAGAGAATGATGACGTTTAAATGCTGAATTGAAAAATTTAAGTTTCACCCAAAAATCTTTTACGGATGACTCATCTTGTCATATTTCAACTTCATACTCTGAGTATGATCATTTTCGAATGGCGATTGATTGTTTGTATTGTGTCAACTTTACTATCAGAAATGACCTCTGACCTCTCTTAACATTTCAACTTGATTAATTTTTCTCCCAAAAAAAAAAAAAAGTTTGAATACTTACTGAATCTAATTTGACCACTGTGTCCACCTTCCTAAAATTGGCCTCGGGTTCCATGTTGACCACAATGATTTCCTCTGAAAGACAAAAAAACGGCGCTATTTATTCCATTATATCTGCCGGATTTAGACAAGCAGGATGTCACTGAAAATGTGAACTGTCTGACTTGATCCTGTTCCTGTACGATTGCTGCAAAAAGCCAAGTGGGCGTAGCTATGATTTCATCAGTCTCTGGAGCAATATGAAATCTGCCTAGCAACAAGTGACGGCGCTATATTACTGGTCCAGAAATGGGAGCAATTCCACGTATTTATTTTCCCGCGCCTGCCGGCTGGCTGGCTCCAATTGTACCTGAAGTGGCCCAGTTGTTGGCCTGCTTGTCGGAGGGCCTGTAGATGAACTTCCTGAGACTGGTTACGGCGTTGGAGCCCACCAGGGTGTAGCGGCCAAACGCCCTGCAGTCCACCACGCGAATGTTGAGAGGCGGGTGAAGCAGCTCGTTCTCGGGCAAATCCTGAAAGACACACAAATCAATATTAATTTATGCGTTTATTCAAATTTATACCCGTCAATTGGTACTCATTTGATGAAATGACTTTGAATTTGTAATACTTTGCATGCAGATTATGCAGAGCAACTCTTTAATGTTTTGCACATTAAACATTACATTATTTAATTATTACAGCGCCATCATATGTTTGGCTTGGAGCTTTAATTTTGACTTTATTCTTTTCATATTTCAACCTCCCTTAACATTATTCTCTAATATGACTAATGTAGATTCATGACAATATTTCAATTTATTATTTTTTTTTTTCACGTCGCTTCTTGTTATAAGTGAAATTTATTTCCTGATCTTTCTATAATCCATCCTGACCTAATTTAGGACATCTGAACTTTTGGGACATTTGGAATATTTCAGGACAAGAACGTACGACTTCAAAGCACTTGACGAGCGTGCTGAAGTTGGGGTTCTTCTTGTAGTTGGGAATGAGGGCCGACTGGACGCCCTTGCCGGCGCATTCCACGTCCACGCGGGGTCGGTCCACCTGAGCCAGGTTGACCCTTTTCAGGTCCCTCAAACCCCAGAACAAGACCTGCCGGGGCAAAGGGAAATTCGTTACATTGGTCACTTCGATTCAGTCATGCAGTCAATAAAAGAGAAAGAGACCAAGTCGCCTGCCACTCAAAGGGAAAGAACGCGGACGCCGCTGATTTAAATATTTACAATTGCTTCGAAATTGGGACCTTGATTTGTTGCCCAACTTATATTTTTTCATTTGTGGCTTTTTCGAGTTACCAGCTGTCGCTTCGTGTTGCGAGCATAATTTTGACCTAACGTGCGAACTTCAATGCCCCGCCACTAGTGGGCAGCAACAAACCTAACAACATCCAGCAACATGAAGTTTGCTTTAAATTATGACTTTTCTCTCAACGTCGATCATGTAAAAGGAATTTTTTTTCGTAGTATTACATGTTTATTCACCTTTTCGCTTTTTTTTTTTTTTTTTTTTTAGTAATATTACACCTGTATGCCACTAACATTGTGACTTTCAAGCCTTTTAAGATACTCGTGAAAATGGTCTAATTTAACAAAGCATTGTTATTACCTCAATTCTGTACTTGCTGAGAACAGGTCTGATTCCCATGGGAACGGGCAGCAGTGGGCCACGGTCCAAATCTGCAGGACCGTCGATAGGCGGAAGGTCAGCTTTGCCATTTGGACCAATCTGACCATAATAATAAAAAAAATAAATAAAAAAATAAAGTTAAGACATTCACAGTCTGGGGTGGAGTGCAGTCACAGCTGCCTACAGCCTCTCCAACCACCACCTAACATTCACACGCCAGTGTGAGTGGCACGCAAATTTTTTTTTTGTTCATTTTAACTTTGAAACATGGCAGAAAAGCTGCATATATCTATATATATATATATATATATATATATATATATATATATATATATATTCCTGCAAAATAAAAAAATGCAGTCACAGATAAAAAAAGGGACAAAAAAAGGCACTCCATTTTTTTTTTTTTACACTTAGCATTATTTCAAAAGATGTTTTCATTCTACAGTGAGCAAATGCAGTGGTGAGCGGTCAGGCCTTCAAGGCCTTCTCTGCTGGCCTAACATAATCAAGAAATCAAATTTTTATGATAATTGATAATTTAATTTATATATATATATATATATATATATATATATATAATTCATGTCATTATGTTGTGTTTTTCTGGGTGAGATTTTTTTTGTCCAATCAGAATTCAGCTATCTTGTGTTGCTAGGCAGATTTCATAATATAGCGGCACAGTCGTTTTTGCTGATCTTTCAGATTTTTAGCGGCGCGCGTCTGTGCTGTGTATGTCAACGTTTCTCACAGTTGATTGACAGTTGCGATAGCCAATCAGATCACAAGTTGGTGACAGTAAGGCCTTCTCGCTGGCCTTACGTTCATTTTGTGATCGGGCAGCGCTATGGGGAATCAACACACCAGAAAGTCGGAACTGGCGACCGTTGGAAAATCCAAAATATATTCTTGCTTTTTTTAAACCACCAAAGGTGGGAAAGGTGCGGATTTAATTGCAGATACGCTCGCGAGGCCATTTTCAAGACGGACCTTCCAAGAGACGCTCTTTCGTGAGTCGAAGTGGTGCAACACTCAATGCGTGTCTCTCCCTATATTATTTGTCCAACCACGGTGTCATAAATTCTATTATCAGGGGGGATTCGTTGAAATCGGACGAAGTCGGACTTTACTGAAGGTGGGAAACGCACAACCCGCCACTGAGAAAATGTATGTACAATAGACTTGTGGACAATGCATACTTTTTGAACAAAATGCAACTCAATTCTTACGAGAACACTTTTTGTGATGACATTCAACAGATTTTTGGGGATGCATTCAGTTCCTGACTGACCTGCAGCAGCTCGAAGGCAGCCAGCATCTCTCCAGCCATGCCGTTCCCACGGTAGATCTGGTAGTATTCCAGTTGAGGGGGGAAGCGCGGCGGACCGTAGTGCTCCTCGGCCATCTTCACCACCGGCTTGGCAAAAGTTCTGCCCATGAAGTCCGCTTTACCCTGAGAGAACCAGTCAAAGATTTCAATCATATTATCTTAGGCAAGAAACAAAAAAGTCTCAAGCCCGAAAAGACGCAGGAAGGAATCATTTTGGTCATTTCCAGGGATCCTTCAAAGGTGAACCAATTGTAGAGAATTTGGTCCAATTGCTGCCCAATTTGAAGATGTGGTCCTCAAGCGCAGGTCTGCGGCCTGGTACTGAGCTTTTTTATTTTCTTTTTTTTGCAGTGCATAAATGTCCCGATTTGGTAATGTGCATCAGCAACCATGCAAGCTGTCCCTAGCGGGAAAAAAAGCGACTGAACTAGAGAGACAACTGACACTGTGACTTGTCGTTTGTTCAGTATTGCACAAGAATTATTTAAAAATTGACTGGGCATCATAAAATTTGGTCGACATGTCTGGCCCACCAAAAACAGAAAAGCCATTTTAGGGACAACCCTTTGAATCACCATCGGTTCACTAATGCACGCGACATTTATTTGAAAAGTCAGCCCCCAAAGCCAGTTTGACCGAGCAACAAGAAATGGCGTCGGCATGTCTGTCACGAGTAGACCCACAAAAAAAGTCTCAACAATTCATGACTGAAAATAGACAGAAAGTCTGCCATTTTGGTTCTAACACTGTGACTCGCTATTGCAGGCGTGGGCAAACTACGGCCCGGGGGCCACATGCGGCCCATTAAACATAATAATCCGTCCCGGACTTGAAAAACTTGAAAAAACTTGAAGAAAACTTGAGAAAAACTTGAAAAAATGTAAATGAAATGTATTTACCAAAATTTGCTCCTGGTCCGGCCCCTCTGTCGAATTTTAGAACCCATTGTGGCCCGCCAATCAAAAGGTTTGCCCACCCCTGCCCTATTGGGTCAGTGGGTTTATTACAAAATTCAGTCCCTGAACCCCGTTGAAATTAACAACGTGTCATTTGGCATTTGGCGGGCATGTCCAAAAAGAAATCTCCGGAAGCCATGCCTGAAACGACACAGTGGGCTCTTCCATTTTGGTTTGAAGCAGCCCCATTCGGCTCATTTTAGCCATTTCCAGGTTCAAAATCCCCCTTTGGAGTTTGTGAACCTCAGTTATACGGCAGATGCGCAACACAAATTTGCAAGAATTTAAAGTTGTTATCGCAGGTGGGCGGAAATTCGACTTTGATGACTCGCCACAGCACAAGAAAACTCGTAAGGTCTGACTTTGATGAAAGCAAAGTATTGAAAACATGGCTCGTGAGGCGCATGTTTCCAGGCGGATTGTTCAGAGCAAATCAATAAAAAACATGAAAGAGGGGGGTGGGGGGTTGCAGGTTAAAAAAAAAAAATAACCAGTGTACTGCAAAACAGTTGAAGCGATGCCTCCACTTGTGTGATTATCTCTCTTGCAGTTAGTGGTTATAAGGATTGTCATTGGAAGAAAAACAAAAAAAACCCACAAAATTCCCTCAAAGGAATGCAACAGGCACAAGTGGGTCGAGGACTGTTTTGTCACTTGGTGTGCGCTTCTTATTCCTCTTGCATGCCTTTTGTCAAATTACACATTTAATTCTGTGTCACGACATCCAGACGTCTCACACTCTACTTATCCAACATTGTCGTCCGAAACAATCGGAAAGCAAATGTAAAAAGCAGCAGTCAGCAAAAATGCAAATGCTTGGCTCATGTGACGTCGAGACAACGCAACTGGAAGCATGACATCATCACGACATCATCAACAGCTACAAATGAAAACATGACACTTCATTGAGGTAGACACGTGATCAGAATAACATGATTTTTTTATTACAATTTTAATTGTTTTTTTTTTTGTATTTCTAATTTGAATTTTGCTTTCACTCTAGTTTTTCTTTTTCATTACTTTATTATTTTTTTTTTTTAGTTTTTAATTTTCAACAACAAAAACAACAAAATCATTCAAATAACTTAAATAAAATCAAAACAAACCCCCACACACACAAAGACAAAATACAATTAATCTAATTCCGGACCAATTTTGTTAAAAGACGATTCAAATACAATTCAAAATCAAAATACATATAAAAGAAAATACATGAAAATGAAAACAATAAAACAGAAACTGAAATGCAAATGAAACTGATGTGCTGCCATAATTGAAAGAAAATTATTTTGTAAATTATTCAGCGACAATAGAGGGTTAAAATATTAGAAACGGCGCTTCAAGTGCGGCGCCTCACCCGACAAAATCAACTCAACGTCGTAGCTATTAAGCTTCTCGATATTCCGAGCAGTTGAGGGAGAAAAAAAAAAAGTCCTCTTTGTCAATGAACCCAGATCAAATCTTGCAGGTGTACCTAATGAAGCGTCTGTAAATGTTGTTGGGAAAGAAAAGGAGCAAGTCTCACCACTGTGTCTTGATCGTAGAGCTCGATGACGATAATGGGAGGGTCGTCTCGCAGCTCGCTGGCCTCGCCGAACAACTCCACGTTCTCGAAGAGCAGCAGCTGATCCCACGTCGGGCACAGCGTCTCCGGCAGCACCTGCGCCAAACATCCACAACGAGCGCATAAAAAAAAAAAGAAAAAAGTTACAATGGATTCAACATTTTTGGAATCCAGTAGAGTACGTTCAATTATCCTGGCACATTTTTTATTTTTGCTTCTGTAAAATACATTGTAATTGAATTATTATTTGATTGGAGTACAAAGGACCTCAGTCGACTTTGATCGCAAGGGAGAGAAAATGCAAATCGGAACAGAATTTGTGGTACGCCGCTTTAGTCTCATTTGGACAGTGGTGTGCGGTCAAGGCCTCTGCTGGCCTAACATCATCAAGAAATCATGATCAAATTCTTCACATTGATGTCATATTATATCCTAGTGTTGTATTTGTGGGTTTTTTGTGAGTTTCTATCCAATCAGAATTCAGCTAGCTCCTGTTGCCAGGCAGATTTCATAATATTATTCTGTGTGTGCGTGTGTGTGACGGGTGTTTACAGTTGATAGATAGTTGCAATCGCCAATCAGATCGCAAGTTGATGACAGTAAGGCCTTCTCGCTGGCCTTACGCTGAAGGTGAAGAACGCGACTTGTGATTGGATACTCACTTGTGAAGGGGCAGCGCTAAGCGGAATCAACACACCCGGAAGTCGTCACTGGCGACCGTTCAAATATCTTAAATATATTTTTGCTTTTTTTAAACCACAATGGCCGAAGGAGGGAAAAGTGTGGATTTAATTGCAGATACGCTTGCGAGGCCATTTTCAAGAGGCGAGGACGTCCAACATTCACTCAGTATTGTGTAAGTGTCTTTCTGCATACTATTTGTCCAAGCCGTGGTGTCATAAATGATTGTATTATTTAAGTCCAACTTCACTGAAGGCTGACGTGTGAAATGAACGGCCCGCCACTGCATTGTGGCGCTCACCTCAGTGACTTGGCTTTGTGTGGAGAAGAAGACGCGTGCAAAGGGATCCGACAATCCGGTGCTGTCGGCAGCAAAGAGGCTGCGGGCTTGATACATGTGCACCCTCAGCTGGAAGATTTGCTTCACTGTACACACACACACACACACAAAAAAGAAAATCTTGATATTCTGTAAAATTCATCTTCAAACATTTTTCATTGAAAAATAGTGCGATATTTTGCCACACTGAAAAATCATTCACAAATTTAAGCAAAAACAAAATTTTCATGAAACTTCTTTTGATGTCTTGGCAAAGAATTTTTTTCTAGATATTCTCATTCATCCCGGTCATTTCTTCGTCAGGCTTGATGAAGCCTTCTCAGACGAAAAACGTCTTCGAAGACAGAGCAGTCCAGTTGCGATGGAAATTTCAGGCTTTCAAAATAAGAGACAGTTAACGACCCTATAAAGTCAGACTTCAAAAACGTGAACCATTCCCACGCCTCAACAACGAGGCGCTCTAAATGTGGACGCGTCTTACTCATGTATGTGAGGCTGATGGGCGGCGAGAGGGGCAAGCCGGGCCCTTTGACGAGCCGATTCTCCTCGAATCCGTTAGGAAGTCCGCACAGATAGTCTTTACGTTGACGGTTCAGACCCAGCCACAAATAAATCTCAATCTTAGACTGCACGGTCCAGCCCGCAGGGCCGAAACCTCGCTTACCGGGGATCTTGAAGGAGACAAGCACATATTTTAAAAAAATAAAATAAAATAAAATAGGTCAAATGAAATGCAGCCAGTACACAATACTTAATTAAATGATGCAATAAAAATGATAAGTTTCATAAGCTATTTAGAATTTGAAATACAATTTTTAAAGTAGATTTAAATGAACAATTATTTATTCAAACAATATTTGAAAAAGCGTTCATAAAATACATATTTTGACTTTATTATTAGCAAAAAATCGATCCAGTAGGAATTATTTAATGATTTTCTGAAAAGAAAAAAAAAATACTACGGTTATATTTTGGATGTATAAGAGAAGGCAATTAATAAAAAATTAAATCTCAAATGACTATTTTAATTGAGCAAATAATGAATAATATAAAAAAAATAATGTTGACTGCGTATGTCACATTCTTCATTTTACCAGAATTATTTCATCTTTCTCAAATAAGTCATTCGGTGAAATAAATAAATGCTAAATACAATTTTAATATTCTATTATTTCATTATTTACATTTTTCAACAATCTTAATTAATATTTAATTTTCCTTGAACGTCGGTGTGCGTCGGTCGGTGTGTGTGTGCGTGCGTGTGTCGCGCACCCGCAGGAAGATGGTTTTGACTTTGCCGCAGTCCTTCCCTCGTTCTTCGTCCATGCCGGAGTACAAGATGTCCTTGGAGGGAACGCGGGCGTACGCGATGCGCTTGCCATTGCTGATCATCCAGATGAAAACATCTGGAACGCTGTGTTGCGGCTGCCGGGACGCATCACACCATCAATTGTCAACGACATTCTCTTGACTCCCACGATCAACGTGTGGACACAAATTTGCGTTTGATATGCGGCGGACTACATTTGCCATATACTCGGATAACTATTTGTCATTATTTCAGACGTGGATATTTTATCTGTTAACTCATTTACTGCCATTGACGGCCATTTTTTTCTCTGCTGATAGTGAATGATTCAACGAGATCTGGCACACACCCCCGTCTCATTTAAAGTGCCTCTGAATAACCCAAAAGAAAGTACAAGTGTTCTAGTAGGCTTTTCTTTACATTTTTTTTGTTGTTGCTGGACTGCTGTTTAGAACTGTTCAGCAATCCTTCCACCTTGACTGTGGCCCCAGTTCCAGTTGAAACAAAGTTTCAGTTACTTTTTACTTGCATTCATTGCACTATATAAGTATCAAATATATAATATATAAGTATAAAAAAAAAGGATGAAAAAATCCTGGGTCATAAGTAACAAAATGGTGGAAAAGGTTTTGAACGGATCTCGATCAGAAAAAGCTGTCATTCGAAAAAGAGTGTGTTGTTGTTTTTTGTGTAAGCGACATGCGTCTTACTTCATCTGCCAGGAATCGGAGCTTTTGGAGGAAGAGCTGCGTCAGCTTGACCTTCTCTCGCACCGTGCTCTTCTTCACCTGAGAGCGCATGGCTTTGGCCTGCTGGCCGACGGCCTCCTGCCATGGCAAACGTTGATCGTTAACTCGGCTTCCTCCTTTGCTACACGCCAAATGTGACACACTGTGTGTTTAATCGTTCACAAAGTAACGTATTTTTACGGCCAAAAGACGCGCTGTATCAAAAGGCGCAGCACCAGTTGAGGGTGCTATTTCTGTATTTAATACTTATACTGGGCGCGATACAATTTTAATTGAATGTAATTAAATCGATTTTCAAAATAAAACTATGAACAAAAATATGAACCGAGATTATATTCAACTATCTAAATTTAAATGATACTTACTGCTGCGTTAAACTTAAATGTCAGAACCCAATAATAATGTATTTAATACTTATACTGGGCGCGACGCACTACGAGGCACATGCTAGCTCGCGCATGCTAGCTCGCGCATGCTAGCTCGCGCATGCTAGCTCGCGCATGCTAGCTCGCGCATGCTAGCTCGCGCATGCTAGCTCGCGCATGCTAGCTCGCGCATGCTAGCTCGCGCATGCTAGCTCGCGCATGCTAGCTCGCGCATGCTAGCTCGCGCATGCTAGCTCCCTCATGCTAGCTCGCGCACAAAACATGTATCTCTCATGCCATTCATATCCCCAAACAAAATAAAAAACATATTCACATAATGTTTTTGTCACAGTCAATTTGAAGCATCGATGTATCACACTTTGGCCAGGATGGTGTGCTATCATTCTCTCTGAAATACCCCAAGGGGTTCAGGCCCAACGGTCGAGAGAGTTGCTCAGTCTTATATAATAGGCGTGTCAGGCAAGACAAATGCGCCTCGTTAGTTTTGGTGAAGATTTGGGACTTTAAAGTGCGCCTTATGGTCGTGAAAATACAGTACATGTATTTGTATTTTAGTTTTCCAGATGGCCGCCTCATAGGTCTGAGTTGGAATTTCAGTTTGGGTCTGGGTGGGTTTTTAAATTTCATTTCATTTAGTTCCGTTCCATTCCGTTCAGTTCAGTGGCATGTAACGGAATCTAAATTCAAATAGTTATGACGTTCAATTCAATTGCATTTGAATGTGATTTACTTCTTTTAAATTCAATTTGAATCCAAATTCAAATTACAGTTAGATTGAAATCAATTTCATGATTTAAATATAATTTGCGATCAACATTCATTTTAAATAAAAAAAATCAATCTGAATTGCAGTTAATTACCGTTTCATAAATTATATTTCAATATACCCCGAATAAGTTTTAGAGAACAAATGGATGCATAAAATTGATCCAAATTAAAATTTCAATCAAGCAAGACTTCAGTTCAAATGTGAGTCAATTTCAATTCTCACAATAAAATACAATTTTAATTTAATGTAATTAAATCGATTTTCAATATAAAACTATGAACAAGAATATGAACCGAGATTATATTCAACTAACTAAATTTAAATGATACTTACTGCTGCGTTAAACTTAAACGTCAGAACCCAATATATTTATATATATATATTTCCATTCCAATTCAATTAAATGACTTCAATTCAACTGAAATGATTCCAAAATGAAATTAAAATTGAATACAATGAAATTCTTATTATAATGTGACTTTATAAAGACAGCCCAATTCAGGTCATATTTCAGATGTCAAATTGAAAATGAAAGCAAAATGAAATCAAATTAAATGGAACAGAATGGAATAAAAGTCCAGTACCACTTCAGCCATGCACAGCTTCAGCCGTTCCCTGTCCAGTTTGGTTTTGCCCGACAGGTTCTGGTCCGTGTTCGCCAGCACCAGAAACTGACTAAATGGACAAAAGTCTGCATTGAACTCGGACGTTCTGATTTTATTTTATTTTTTTTTAATAAATGTGCCGATTTTGCGTGTGTCCGGACCTGCATCTCTGGCCGAGCTCTTCCAAGACGCCCCTCAGCCTGCGCTCGGGATAGGCCTTTTCTGTCTTGATGATCTCTTGCACGTCGTTCAGACCTTCCTCCTGCGCGAAAAAAAAAAAAAATCAATAAGAAAATACCAGCGTGTCAAAGCGTCTCTTTTGATCGTTCGCCAAGCGTAGCAAACGGCGCCGCTTGCCAGTTTGTGGGCGATGTTGTCGATGATGTTGGCGTTGTACAGCCGCCGCCTCTGGTCCTGCCACCAACTCTTGATGTAAATGCACGGCTTGCGCTCAAAGTACGGCAGGTGGAAGTAGTTGCTGGAAGGAAAAGGGTAGGGTATCAAAGGAGGGTTTTTCCAGTCAAGGGTAGAAATCGAATTAGGGATTCAAGACAGGGTTACGGTTTCAAATTAGGGAGCTAGGAGTTGGTGTTTCACGCTAATGTTGACGTTTGGAATTGGGGTGTCAAGTGAGTTTCAAACAAAGGTTTTTAGACAAGATTAAGGATTTGAAATTAGGGCTTTGAGCCTGTGGTAGGGTTGCAAGCGTACATTAGAGTGTCAAACAAAGGTTAGGGTTTAAATTTATGGTTAAGGATTTTAATTTCGCCTTTTGGTCGAGGTTTTCAAATGAAGGTTTCAAGTCTTGATTAGGGTTTTAAATTAAGGTTTCAAATAAAGGTAGAGGTTTATGATCATGGTTCTGAGGCTGTGGTAGGGTTTCAAGCCTACAATAGAAATTCAAGCAATGGTTAAGGCTTAGGGTTTCAAGCTTGTGGAAGGATTTCAGGGTTTTAAATAAGGGTTAGGGAGCGAATTAGGGCTTTGAGTCTCTGGTAGGGTTTTCGAGCCGACATTAGTTTCAGAAAGGTTTAGGGTTTCAAACCACGGTTAGGAGTTCAAATTTGGGTTTCAAGTCGATGCTACGGTTCGAAGCTCAGGTTAGGGCTTGAAATTTTTAGGGTTCCAAGAGTTTCAAGCCAGGTTTGCAGTTCCTAATTAGGTCGGGTTAGGGTTTCAAATGAGTTTTTAAGATAAGTTTAGGTTTTTGAGCAAAGGTTGGGATTTCAAATGAGGGTTTCAAGGCAAGATTAGGGTCACAAGCAAAGTTTAGGGTTTTAAACGAGGCTTTTAAGCGCGAGTGTAGTGGAATGGTTCTTTGCTGCCGACCGGTCAGTGACGACGGGTTTCATGGGCGGAGTGGTCGCCACGGACGCCAGGTCGCCGTCGTCGTCCATCTCGTCCTCGCTGGAGTCGCGGATGAGTTCCGTCTCCTCCTCGCCGTCGGCTTTCTTATTCCCTCGCGATTTGGGCTGGTTGGCGCCGTCCAGCTCGTCGCCATAGTAACCTGAGAAGCGGCAATTGAATTGAATCGGCTTTTCTAGCGGAAAGTTGAAAATTTCACGCACTGAACTTTCGATTAGTGAGAATAGGAATCGACTAAAAGATTTTTTAAAAATATTAATTGCATTTTAAAACTCATCGATGCAAATGTAGTGCTTGAAATAAGGACAAAGAATTTCATTTTAAAATTGCACAAATTGTGCAGTGGGACACTTTTGGGTCATCAACAACAACATTTCTCTTTGACTCATTTGGTGCAATCTGGTTTTCGCCAGAAATAGAGGAGGCACTGCAGGAGGTCTATTTATTATATTATCATTATTAGCATTATTTCTAACTTCGGGTTTTGCTGTTTTATGTTCATTTTATGTTTTATGTATGACAAGCACTTTGCTTCAGCTGCAGGTGTTTTTTTTTTTTTAAAGCGCAACATGAAAAATAAAATGGACTGAACCAGTACCTATGGTGACCTCAAAGTTGATGGGTTTGTCGCCAATCTTCCTGTCAATCATGGTGGCCTCCAGGAAGGAACCAAAGAGGAAGAATTCCTCAATCTTGCCCGTCGCATTCTGTCAAACAAACAAAACAAAACAAACAAAACAAAACAAGCGCTTTTCATCAGACTGCAAACCATCTCGCGGTCCTGAATGACATCAGCCCAGTTGGTGAGAAACGGTTCCGCCTATTTTTTTTCCAACCGCTGATTCCTACCGTATTCTTTTTTTCTTGCTGGAAGGCAAATCTATTCGTTCATTTGATAGATTCAATGTTGAACACAATATCCTGTGGGTCTGGAAAAAGTCAAAATTATGGGCTGATATTTGTGCCACTAGAAATGGAATTTGAATATTATCGATTTGAATTGCTACACATGAATATTTGAATGGGAAATATTTGAAAATTGGAAAATGGTTAATTCTTGATTTACATAAATTGTATATTTATTGTTTAATTTGAATCTGAATTTTTCCATCTGAAGTTGTTTTTTTTGTAATTATATCCCAATAAACATGAAAATGAATTTAAGACTGTAAAATGTGTTTTTAATTCCTAAAAAAAAAATTCAAATGCTGCAAATGCTCACATTCATTTCACCGATTAAAAATGAAAACCTCAGTGACATTCATACGGGAACTTTGGGGTGCCTCTAGAATGAGCAATGGATTCCAGGTACGTCGAGCTCCTCGTCGGTCAATCAGCCCCTTCGTTATGACGGGTCTAAACCACGCCATTGATATTGGCAGCCGCCATCCTCAGACGTTACTTTGATTGTGCTTTTGCAGTACCGAAAGAGACCACTGGAGGGCGCCAAAGCGACGGGCACTTGCAAGGCTGGTTGCTCATTTTTTCACCATAAATTTCTCTGGCGTATCTTATATTTTATGTATATCTTATATTCCGTGCGATGGCGGCTGGCAATACTAAGGACGCAAATGCTGTAAAATGGCTGGCAGTGAATGAATTTTAAAAAAGAAAAGCAACAAAAAAAAAGCACATATTTGTACAAAACGTTACAAGATATAATAAAAGAGAATGTAAAGAAATCAATTGATTTTAGAGTATTACTACTGTACATGTGCTAGTAGTTGGGTGTTCGGGTGAGTGTCTTTAAGGGGTGTGGCCAAGTAAGTGATGTCAGGAGCTGGAGCTGCTGCTCCTTGTAAGTGTTCTCATTTTGATTTCGAGTGTTTGACTGCTTGTTCCGTTCAATAAAGAAGTTATATCGGTGTCTGGGGCTCTCCTTGCCCACAAGCGAGGGCATCACCGTGCTTCAATTGCAAAAACAATTTTTTAAAAAACGCACCTCTGAGATGTTGGGGATGCACTCCAGCTGCACCTCGGTGGAGCTGGAGGTGTCGGGCGAGGAGGGGTCCAGGATCTCCACCGACAGGCTGATGAGGAGGCGTGCCCTGAAGGACACTCCCTCGCCCAGACCCTCGTTCAGCTCCTGGTACTCGTCCATCAGCGTGTAGGTGCGCGTGGAGCCGTACATGTTGACCCAGGCGGGGCCCAACGTGGGCAGGAAGCCTGGAAGCAGGTCAAAAATGCAGTGTTAAAGGTTAGAAAGTAGGGTTTCAAGTCAGGGGAAGGGTTTGAAATTTCAAGCAAAGGGTTAGGGTTACAAATGAGGGACTCATGCGGGAGATCGGGTTTCAAACTGGGTTTTCAAATGGGAGGGTAAGGCTTTAAATACTGAGTTAGGCTTTCAAATTAGGGTTCCGAGCAAAGATTAGATCAAACAAAGATTAGGGTTTCCAATGAGGATTTGAAGCGAGAGCGAGGGTTTCAAGTTAGACTTGCAAGCTTGAGTTGGAGCGTCAAGTTAGGGATTCAAGTCTGGGTTAAGGTTTCAAGCAAAGGTTAGGTTTTGAAATTAGGGTTTCAAGGTAAGGGTAGGTTTCCAAAATGAATATTTCAAGACAAAATTAGAAGTTTGGGTTTCAAGTCAGGATCAGGGTATCATATTAAAGTTTCAAATCAAGGTTCCAAGCAAAAGTTAGGGTTCCAAATTATGTTTCTTGACTCCAGGTATGAAGATGAGTTTAGGGTTTTAAATTAAGGTTTCAAGTCAATGTTCCAAAATTAACGTTTGAAGTCAGAGTTAGGAATTCAAGATTGAGTATCAAATTAAGGTTTTTAGAAAAGGTTAGTATTTCAAAGGGTGTCAAATCAATGTTCGGGTTTCAGATTACGGTTTCAAACAAATGTCATGGCTTTAAGCCAGGGTTTAGGTTTCCATCAATCTTTGGGGTTTCAAATGAGGGAAGAAATGATTGACGCCGGTGACACTTTGGAGTTGCCAAAGCGCCTTCTTGGCAGGGCTCACCTTTGTCCCCGTCGTTGGAGATCTTCCTCAAATCCAGGAAGTGCGTCCCCATGGCCACGTCGTTCACTTTGTCCGAATCTCGGATTTGGACTTTCATGCGCTTGCACAGCGGCGGGAACATCTCGGTGAACACGATCTGTTCGTTCCAGATGGGCTCGTAGCAGCTTTTCTGAACCGTCGTCTTACCCTGGGAACACACTTGGCTTTATTTTTTGGCTTTCAGTCAAATGGAAATGTGTCCGGCTGCCTGGTGTGGCATAATGTGTCATGTGATGATGCCATTGTGGTAGGGTTTCAAGTGACGGTTAGGGTTTCAAGCCAGGGGTAGGGTTTTTCTGGTTAAAGTTTGGGTTTTCAAAGAAAGGTTAGGTTAATAGGGTTTCAATTAAGGGGTTTCAGCCTTAAAACAGGTGTGGGCAAAATACGGCCCGGGGGCCACATGCGGCCCATATAATGTTTTAATCCAGCCCGTTTAATCCAGCACTTGAAAAAAATGAAATGAATAAACCTTGTTCATGATTTATTTTCGAAATACTGAGGTGTGTCAAAGACAGATATTTTTTTGTTATGCTTTTGTTCATGATCATTTAAAATTAAATGGGGTTTTTTTCGCCAATAAAAAAATTTGCCCACCCCTACCTGAAGATATAACAAAGTTTTTTTGGGAGTAAAAAATGACAGACTTTTTTTTTCTTAAAAACACACATTTTTAATCCTCAAACATACAATTCCAGAAATAATAATAAATGAAGTGGAGTATTGTTTTAGATAAACAGTTCAAAACTATCGAACTTTTTCTCTTCTAAAACGTTTCTTCAAAATAAACAGGAAAAATGTAAAAACAATTGAGCTGTTTTTTTTTGTGGGTTGGCGGAGGGGCAAAAATATATAACTTTTTTTCCTAAAAAAAAAAAAAATTAAAAAAACTCCATAGCTTTGCTTTTTCCCTCTCAAAAATTGCTTTCTTTAAAAAAAAATCATACATGTTTCTTTTTTTAATTACTATAATTAAAATATAAAAACAAAACTTCTCCAAATTGAAACTTTCCTCTGTGAGCGGAACTTAATGATGACATGAAATTGCATTGGGCTTCCTCTACAATCGATCACAATTTATTTTTGATTTTTTTTTTTGTACTATGAAGCAATAGCTGAAGAGTTTGTATCAATCTATTGTTTGTAAAAAAATATTCTTTTAATCATCTGATTTTGTTGTCTTTGCTTTACGCTTTTATCCAGCTGTTCTGTTGTGAATGCTTTTGATACCGAGCGAAGCACATTGAATTCGAAGTGTGCTGTATCAATAAAACGTTCTTTTAATGACATGGGACAGGAGTTCACTTGGTACCTTCTGCCCGGCAAACTGCACTTGCACGTAAGGGTCCACCAGGTCTTTATTCTCCCCGATGAAGGCCTTCTTGACGTTGGCCATGATGCTGGTGTTCATCCTGGGCAGCCCCTCGGCCCTGTACACCTTCAGGTAGTAGCGGGCCCACTGGCGCTCCGCAGGGACCCCCTCCGGGATCAGCAGGTTGCTGGGGAAAATAAAAACACACACGACATCATCAGTCGGAACGCGGCGTGGAAATTCTGTCCGGAGTTGATTTGATGAGCTTACCCCTCGATGTCGTCCTCGTCCGACTCGCTGGCTTTGTGCGGGGTCTTGATGGTGTCCCCCTTGGCCACCACGGCCACGTCGCACTTGACGTAACCTTTGCACCCAGCCGTGATGTCGTCCGGGTCGGACAACAGGGCCCATTTGTGGTTAAACTGATGGTCTAAAAGAGGAACGAGGAAGACAAAAATAATTGCTGTGGCGCCATCTTGTGGCAGCTTAAGGTCAAGAGACTGCTGGATGTTGAAGTGAGAAAAGGAGCGGAGTCATTTAGTCAACAAAAAATAGGCATAAGAATTGAAATATCAATACGCAAATTATTT
This sequence comes from Idiotropiscis lumnitzeri, assembly GCF_059441095.1. NCBI lineage: Eukaryota > Metazoa > Chordata > Actinopteri > Syngnathiformes > Syngnathidae > Idiotropiscis > Idiotropiscis lumnitzeri. The sequence continues at coordinate 2,066,180 of NC_142391.1, forward strand.
TGCCTTCATTGAATCACCTGGTTGGGAGTAAATGGTGCCAACGTCCATTTTAAATGTCCCCACCAGTGTTCCGCTTCGGAGGAGGTTTTTGGAGTGAATGACCTGTTGGAGATGATACAATTAAAACACTTTCATACTTCACCCCCAAAAAAAGCCCCCCAAAAAATAATAAATAAATAATAATAAATAAATTTTATATATATATATATATATATATATATATATATATATATATATATATATATATATATATATATATATATATATATATATATATATATAAATATAAAGAGAGAGAGAGAGAGCACTTACAGACAACTTGACAATCTTGTCAAACATCACATCCGGAGGGACGTGGAAGTCAAAGACAAAATACTAGAAAATGAAAATCAAAATGTTAGCATAGAAAGTTGTGTATTCATTTTGTGACGATATAGTTATTTATTTATCGTGAAGCGATCGCAAGCCATTTTTATGTTCAGATTTGTGTTGTTTTAACACATATTTTATATATTGACTAATTAAAAACTTGTTGACATGCAAACGCCACTCAAGAAGGTTGGAACTCAGAATCGAACCCTGCACCTGCAACTGCGAGGCGGACGTGCTAACCAGTCGTCCACCATTCCGACCGGTATTTATTCATCGTTTTTGTTTTATATAAATATATATATATATAATATTTCAATGAATATATTTAATTTACTAACAAATATAGATAAATATATTTATCTATTGTACTATGTTCTATTTTGTTGTCGTATTCATTTTTATGCCAGGGCAGGACAAATTTTTGACGTTTTTGTTCATTTGGTAGACGAGGCATTCCGGGGACTAACGACGTTTTGTATTACACTCCCCCCTGCGAATCTTCTAATTTGTTTGTAAAAAGTAGATACAATTTTAAACTCACATCTAAAAAAAAGTAAGAAAAATAAATGAAAAGTTATTCCTCCCAAAAAGTTTTTTTTAACATGTGACCAATGTATTTAATTCATATATATATAAAAACAATATAATAAAACAGCTGATCTTGTTAAGGGACTGGCCTCGTTGTAATAGGGACAGTTGGTCGACTCCTTCATGGATGTGTACTTCTTCTCTTCCCCGATCTCCACGCACACCATGGGGTCCATGTTGAGACCCACCAGCTGCCGGGCCTCAATCACCGTCACGCTCACCTGCAATCAAACACAAAGTAAGACGAAACGCATTTGTTAATTATTATTAATTGAAAAAAAAAGAACTGTAATCTAAGGCTGGGCTTTTAATTCATTTAATCAACTCAAACAGTGTTGTCCAAACTACAGCCTGCGGTCCATTTGCGGCCCGCCATCCATTTTTCAGTGGCCTGCAACATTTACTCTTAATGACATTTGACACCACCCACAGGGCTAGTTAAAAAAAATTAAAAAAATAGATGGCGCAATTCTTAATAAATACTGTACAACAGTAAAAATTTTTGCCACAATCAAAAAAACAATATTTCTTCAAATTACTGGTGAATAAAGATAATTGAATTTTTTCTTTGCACAAAAAAAATAAATACAAATATTTTATCACTATACTGTCTAGCCCATAAATGATGCCTCGTCTTACTTGGTAATCCACAGGCCGTCCTGTACTGGGCTCCATCTTGATGTCAGGTTTGGACCTGTGTGTCATTGAGCTCAGTCAATAAAACAATTCATCAAGTCCATTTTACGTTTATTTGCATTTACTTGAGTATATTTGGGTTTCACAGCTAACCCTTTTCCCAAATTTTACCAGAGAGTTGCATTTCATCCCCGGGATGGGACGGATGCCCATTTTTGGGGCGGAGAACAGAGGACGAGAACTTTTTAAAAAAGGATGGACCATGCAAGGCTGGAAGTTTTGCACTCGTAGCAGAATGAAGTCTTGTAACGTTACTGTCTCTCGCTCTTTCTCTCCTTTCTCCCGCTTTCTCCTCCAGCATGCTTCGCGGCACTGAGGAGTGTGAATAGCATTTAACTCATTCAATCCATGAGATACACAGTCCCCGCCTCCCAAAGACGTATTTATACGTCTTAGACCTTTTTTTTTTTTTTTTTTGGCGTCATAGCTCCGTGTTTTTATAGCATTAGAAGACAATATTCTGCTGGCCTCGCAAAATCAGTCAAAATCCAGAAAAACGCTGGAATTGAGGGGTTTCCACTAGTGAACATTTCTGGGATTAAATTAGTTTATGCATGTTTTGTGTCAAATATAGGTCTTCAATTTTCATTTTATTGTTTCATTATTTGCAAGTATGCTATTCAGTTTGCTGTTGTGCAATCCTTTTGGTTTTGATGTGACACCGTGATCGGTACGGCGGCTGCACTGAGGCAGACAGAGTGAGGCTCCAGAGGAGCGCAAAACAGCGCCGAGGATTTTTGGCTGCCCTCTCCCCTCCCTGTCGGACATCGACACCACCCGGTGCTTCAGCAGAGCTCACAAGATCCCAAAGTTGCCCTCTGGTAGGCGCTACAGGTGCATCAAGACAAAGACTAACAGAAAACAGTTTCTTCCGAGAGCCACCTCCATGCTGAACTCTCGCACACAACGAACGTTACCTTGCAGAACTTCTTTATTTAATTTCATATTTATTTTCCATTGAATTATTTCATCTTTAATTCATCAAACTGATATATGTAATGAAATTATTGTTATATTGCAGTGGAGAGGGGAGCTCTCCAATCTCGTTAACAATAAAGGCAAAATAGGCTAAAGTGCTCATCTATAAATTTTATGATTAACTATATTTAAAATGTCCCAATCGTTCAGAAATGGCCAGTATGGACCCAGAAGGTTAAACGTGCGGTCGGACCTCTTGTTGGACACATTGGTGGTGACGGCGGTGACCGAGGCCAGCGAGATGGTGTCCGGGTCGAAGCGTCCACCCATGAATGTGGCCTGGCGCTCCAGGTTCTGTGTCTCCAGGATAGCCGGCTCGTCTAAACAAAAGCAACAACATGGAGTCGGGGCCAACGATTCAGGTTTTACAGCTGTCATTTTCATTGTCATTGGTCCATACCTCCATTCTTGTCCTGCTTGTGTCCACGGTGCTTCCCGCGCTTCATAATTGAAACACTGCACTTTACCTGGCTTTGAGAGGAATAACATTTTTAAAAACCCGAAGTAGACCCCTGGGGTACCCCTTTTCAAACCTGAATATTAGATCAAATAAACGAGATCAGAATACCGCCTTCGAATGAGGCATTGGATTCCACAAGGAATCTTGGACCGTGTAGTACAGGAAGTACTTGTACGCGCGCCATCTCGCGAAACTCACCGAAGCGAGACTCACTTGCGGCGAGTGAAATGATTACCGTATTTTCCGGACAATAAGCCGCTACTATTTTTCTAGATTTTGAACTGTGTGGCTAGTACAAGGGTGCGGCTTTACTGTGGATTTTTCTTTCACCAGTAGGGGGCGCTCTATAGTTTAGAAAATACGCTAAATAAATCTGGATTTATTTTTCTTGGGTCTGTTCTGTTTTAATTCGCAAAGTTGTTGCCGTGTTAAAAGGCACGGTTTTAACAATCTGTTTCTGTATCTTTATGTACATCACAGTACAAAATCGTTCTGTACATGCGGTAAACAACTAATTTTTTTCATCATAGAAAACTGCCTGGTGCGGCTTGTATATCTTTTTTTTTTCAAAAATAGTTGCTGCGGCTTATATGCGGGTGCGTCTTATCGGCCAGAAAATTTGGTGTCTTGTGTTTACCTCATTCACTAGCTGCAGAGTAAATAAAATGAATCTTTGACGTCTTTAACCATTTTTGGAGTTGCCCCAGACCTTGACCTGTCGTGCGTA